>NC_062219.1:41396055-42021055 GCF_902686445.1 Sciurus carolinensis | reverse complement strand
TTTCATATTATTTTGCATATATTTAAACTTTGTACAAATGATATTCCATACATATTACTTTGCTGTGTTGCTTTTTTAACTTGCTATTACTTTTGAGATTTATAAAACAGTTTCAGTAATATAAATTGAACATTGTGATAATACACTTATGATAGTGTAATGCGACTATCATTTTTCTGTTGGTTATTTTGAGTTTAACTTTTCTTATAAATGTACACTGACAAGACTGCTTTTTCTGTTGTGATTTTCAAAATATTTTTGTTTACCTTCATTTTTGCTACAAGTTATATGGATTATTTAACTTATATGCATTGCAGATAGTCTTATCATCAGACTAGTCCAGAATCCAGACTTTCAATGTGATTTTATTATCACTGTCAATTTTTTTTTTTTCTTTTGGGATGTGCTAGGGATTAAACCCTGAGGGCTTTTTTTGTTAGGCTATTGCTTCAGATTTACAATGGAGCTAACAGGGCTTTGTTTTTTCCTGGGACGAATCAGTTAATTTCAGATCTGATTCCTCCTCTTCCTACTGTATAAAAATCAACATTCCCAGTTGTTTTGTTCATAGGACTGAAGTAGATGAAGACTTTTTTTTTAATTAAAGTGGATTTGTATATTATAAAGTATTTCACATCTTTTACCTGTTATCCAGTGTTGAAATTTATGGATTGTTGCATTGTAGTAATGATTTTAGTTTGCTTTAAAGAATGGGTTAATTTTTAAAATTAACATTAGTATGGTCTGAATGTATCTGTGACTTAATGAAAAATTGTTGCTTAAAATCCAAGTTGACATTTAACTGTGGAATAGTTGAAGTGCTGTTTTACTTTTAGTGAAGCCATTTAATGGGTAATAATAAAATGTGTCAAACAGAGCAGCTTGAAATGACATAATCCCTATCAACACAGTGGCCATCTGGTTATGCTTGAAATTTATGAAGTCCTGAGACTTTATTCCTCTTAGATATACAAACGTTTAAAATTTGATGTCTTCTCATAGATACATTCTTGGGCATGCCATCTTCAGGGTCTTTTAAGTAAAAGTAGTAGTTAAGTAGAATGCAGACAATATACCTTTCTGAATAGATACATGCCTCTATAAAGTCACACCTTGAAGAGGTGGTGTTATTAAAGCCAGTTAGTACATAAGATACGTAAGGGTAGGGAACATAGCTATTTTGCTTATCACTGTATCCCCAGTATTTAGTAAATAATATGCTTCCAGTTGTTTTTAAGTGATATCCTATTAGTCAATGTGATTTTAATATTTTTATATATTATTTCCCTGACTTTTTAGGTTCCACACAGTAGGACTGAAGGTTTAAAGCCAAGAGAGCGGATTTCAGATGACATCATTATTTATGATGTTACTGATGATAATGCAGATGAAGAAAATATCCCAGTTATTCCAGAAACTAATGAGGATGTTATATCTGATCCCTCCAAGTAAGGAGTTTCTGAGATAAAATTTATGAAAATATTGGTAACATTATTAAATTGCTAAAATTAAAAAAATTCACTGTTCTTTGATGAATTGACATCTGTCTCATATTTGGAACACTCAGCTGAATAATTAAACCAGATTATTTAACCAAATAAAGCCTCTGCTTCCCTCCTAATAAGTGAAGAAAGAAGTAATGAGAATCCATTGTGTTTTTCTTTTTTTTCTTGGTTGAATCCAAGAGAGCTTTACCACTGAACTACACACCCAGCCCTTAAACTCTTGCTGAATTACTGAGGGTCTTGCTAAATTGCTAAGGTCGGACTCAAACTTCTGATCTTCCTGCCTCAGCCTTCTGAGTTGCTGAGATTACAGACATGTGCTACCTACCTGACGCCTTGATTTTTTTTTTTTCCACCTTAGTTTTAGACTTCAGTACATTCCATTGATTATTTGTGGGTCTCGTGTTCTATACATTGTCAATATTTGCGATTAAGCTACATACCCAAGATACTTAAGCCTTTTGATATGTGGTTTGGGAAGAGTTTCTATGGAGAATGAATGGATAGAGTAATTTTATTAAATTTGTCTGCAAATGTAATTGGTTCTCTTTTTATATTGCTGATCTAGCTGTAGCCAGTACCCCGATATTGTCATCGTTGAAGATGACAACGAAGATGAGTATGCACCTGTCATTCAGAGTGGAGATCAGAGTGAACCAGCCAGAGAATCCCTAAGTTCAGGCAGTGATGGCATCAACCCTCTCATGTCTAGTGCCGTCCAGCTAAACAGTTCATCCAATCTTACCACAGAAGATCCTGTGACCATGATGGATTCCATTTTGAATGATAACATTAATCTTTTGGGAAAGTGAGTGCTCGTCTACATGTTATCTAAAGTTAATTGCTTTCTTCACATTCAGTTTTTGAGTGATCTTCATTTTAAATGATAAACCCACTAGTCTACTTTTCTGTGGGTCAAAATGTAGTTCCTAATGAAAGGGATTTGTCTTAAGAGTGATGTTGGAATATTCCTGTGCATTTCCTCATAATTTCTTTAATACTTGTTTTGAGCATCTGTAAGGTGTTTGTGATTTTGTGTATTATGTATTCATACCATGACAATGGATTAATACAGTTTCTGTTAACGTACTTATGGCATAAAGAACATTAGTAACTAGTAGTAATGAGATTAAACATTTTGTAATAGTATTGAAGAAGAAGGTAAATCAGACTGTTGTTGCAGAACTTCCTTTCAGTACAAACTGAAGTTTTGTGTAAAGGCTATGTCTCAGTTAATCAAATTTTTAGGATCCTAAACCTTGAATAGCATCTCTTAAGTTTAAGAACCAGTAAAGACTCAGCAGTTTCTCGAGGTATTTTGCCTAGCCAGGTTTCTTTGGTAATTTTAAATGTAAGAACAAGGAAAACTTTATTTAACTTTTTAAAACCGTTTTATTTTTCTTTTCTTTCCTAGGGTTGAACTGTTGGATTATCTTGACAGTATTGATTGCAGTTTAGAGGACTTCCAAGCTATGCTGTCAGGGAGACAGTTTAGCATAGACCCAGATCTCCTGGTTGATGTAGGTACTTTGAATAATCTTTGTTGTACTGGTAATTTGTGTATTTGGGTATATTATTTAAATGTCTATATATATTTTTGTGTTCTGTACAGTTTCTGCTTTTTCTTTTTTAAAATGAGTGATTTTATGAGACAGGATGAGCAGATGGATTTGGGACATTGAAGGAAAATGATCAGTACTTGCTTGAGTGGCAGTTCAGTTAATCCCCTTTAACAATAAATCAGTTCTGTTCAACAGTACTATTAAATCCAGGTCTTGTCTGGACTTGTTGCCCTGTTGTTTTACTATGGAGTAAATTGTTACTGAATAGAGATCTGTGGAAATTAGTAATAGTATCTGGCTAGGAGACAGCTTGGAGACATTTCTTAATACTTTGGGAATTAACATATTCCACTCTAATTTATTTTATTTGCTGATTTTTAAGTCTTAAGTCCCCAGCTTTTCCTGCTCTAATTCCTATCACCATCTCCAAACTTGACTTCAATGTTGTCTGGATTGTGAGTACTATCAACCATTTCTGGCACTAATCACCTTTCTCATCTCCTTCCCTCTTATTTCATGCTACTCCTGCTTCTTTATCCAAAGCTTTCTTTGGAGGATGGGGCTGTACCAGGGTTTGAACTCAGGGGCACTTGACTGCTGAGCCACATCCCCAACCCTATTTCGTATTTTATTTAGAGACAGGGTCTCAGTGAGTTGCTTAGCACCTTGTTTTGTTGAGGCTGACTGAACTCGCAGTTCTCCTGCCTCAGCCTCCCAAGCTATTGGGATTACAGGAGTGTATCAGCATGCCTGGCCAAAGCTTTCTATATGTTCTGGCCTACTCCTGTTCAAATGAATCTTGTTTTCTAGTTCCATTTTTCTTTTGTGCATTCTTTCCTTCCTTACAAAAATCTTATTACATTCTTTTTCTCGTGTGTGTGTGTGTGTGTGTGTGTGTGTGTGTGTTTCCTGCTAAAAGTATAGCTTTCTTTCCATATCAAAAGATTCTACAGTTTTACCTAAGACTTTCTTATTGAGGCTAAAAGGAATCGGTTCTTTCTTACTCTTCAGTCTTATTTCCAGTTTATTGATTTACCACCTTACATCTCTACTTCTCATTGAATTTTGTCACTTACATTTTTTTTTTTTTTTTTTTTTTTTTGCAGTGCTGGGAATCGCACCCAGGGCCTTGTACTTGCAAGGCACACACTCTACCAACTGAGCTATATCCCCAGCCCTAAAATTTTGTCACTTTTTAAAGGCTTTAGCACCCTTTCCAAATTGTCATTACCACACAGGATGTATTTCACTTTCTTTGAATATTTCCTTTCCATGATAACTGCTGTTGTCCTTTTAAGTGAATTAAGCTTCTATGTTGATGACCTACTTCTTGTTAAAAGTAACCTGACAGCCCTTTTTGATTCTTTCAGCTATTGTCACCACTCTGCAAATCCAGGGATCTTTCAGAATATTTGTCCCTTAGATCACCAAGAATAAAATAAAATTCCATAATTCTGACCTCCTATACATCCTTGCACTGTTCATTAAGTCACTTTAATTCTGCTTTGAACATTACTGTATTGTTCGTTGTCAACTCCCCCTATTCACAGAGAATAATTCACTGTGTCCTGGTTCTCTCATAATCTGTGACTAAGTTTCCTACCCTATTTTTCTTAGACTAGGTACTTTCTCTTTAAGGCCAATTTGTATTCCTGTCCTCTGCCTCTGTTTTTTTCCCCCAATCTCTATTCTTGATCTTTCTTATCTGCCTTCAGTAGGTATAGATCTTCCCCATCTTAAAAAACAAGCATGTTGACATCTTGCTCTCCTCATTTACTTTTCTGCTTTTCTTTCTTCTTTACTATAAAACTTTAGAAAAGAGCTACATTTCTTACCTCCTTCTTAATCTTTTTTGAAACCCTTTATTGTCTTATTTATTTACTCTACTGCCTGGTGTTGTCTTGGTTTTTCTATACTATATAGGTTTGTGCTTTTTTCTTTTTTCTTTTTACTTTTCAGTCTTTTCATTAGGCTAGTGGAAGATCCTGCTGTCTTCTACTTATGAGGATTCCCCCAAGACATCTAATATTTTATCCTTTTATTTTTTTCTACCTCCCTTCTTTTTGTACATGGAAAGGTTTTAGTTTGTAGGATTGCTTTGAAGTATGTATATCTGGTGCTTAACATTTTTAAAAGTAAACTTGGCTTAAATTATAATTTTATGCTTTTGGAGTCATCATATCTTGACTCAGATTATTTGTGTTTAACACCAAACTTTTCTTTCTTCCCTAAACTAGCAACCTTTTACAGCTTTCTTGTATCCTGTAGTAGTATCAGACTTTTATTCAGTCAACCAAGAAAGTTGTCACAGAATTACCTTGATTTCCTTTTTTCTTTCTCATGTCAGGGGTTGAACCTATAGGTACTTAGCCACTGAGCTACAGTCCCAGCCCGTTTTTATTTTTTATTTTGAGACGGTGTCTCACTAAGTTTCAGAGGCTGACTTTGAACTTGGGATCCTCATGCCTCCCAAGCCACTGGATTATAGGCATGTACCACAATTCTTGGCCTTGATTTCCTTTTCTTAATCACATCATTCATTAAGTCCTATTTTCCAAAGCAGTATTTACAAGCCATTCCAGCTTTATATTTCCCCTCTAATATATCTCACCCAAGACCTGTATTATTTTATCCTTGAATGGAGCTGTATTATCATAAATAAAAAGTCCACTTATGATTGCCTTGTTTTCTGAGGTGGCAAAGATAGTCAACATATGTACTGTAGAGTTCTTGGCTTCTCTCCAGTGTTTAGTACTGGGTGACCCAGAGTCAGCAGGAAGGGCTTGACCTCAGACTTTTATCAGCTGTGTCAGTTTCTCATATGTGATCATAGTGGGCTTTTGTTTTGTTTTGTTGTGTTTTGTTTTAATGCTTTATCCCATGTATCTGCTGGGAATATGTATAAGAGATCCCTGAGTCAGTGAGTAGGGAGCATGGGGCAGTGAGGAAAAGATAGGAGCTTATATTGCTGACCCTGTTGGATGCCACAATCAGCAGAAGTGAAATGTAATTGGGCTTCTGTGGTAGTGACAGGTTTTTACTATCTATTCTCAAGGATCTGAGCTCTTTTTCTCTTCAGGGACTCAATAGGTGACATGAAAAGAGAAGGAAGAAGTAAGAAAGAGCCAGGGATATTTTTAGGGTTATCATGAACTGTATGGAACTTTAAGGAGAGAAATCAAGTCTGGAGAGAATGGAGAAAGGACATTCCTATGACTTCTCTGCATTCGTTTTATTCTGTCAACCATTCGCTATGCTTAGTCTCATAAATGGCTAACTTAATGTCTGTATTTCATCACTCATGCTACTCCCAAAGTTCTGTTGCTGATAGGATGCAACCTCATCAATTGACTGGCTTTACTTTTTGAACCTATGTATATAAATACTGTTTAGGTCAAAACTTCAGTGTTACTTGTACTGTTCTTATCCATTTCTCAAATGTACTCTATCATTGTGGTTGTTAACACTATACCTATGTACTTATCTAACTTCATTCTTTTTCATCCTAGCTGTTCTCTAGGGACTGACATGTATCACATAGCTTTATCAAGGCCTTTTTTTGTTGTATCATATGTTTCTCTGGGTGTGTTTTCCTCCCTTCTCATTTTCTCCTTAGTACTTTTGAGACTCACCATCCTTTGTTACAATACTGATTGTATCTGAACGTATGTTTGGCTATTCAGTGTTGCTCTTGTGTTTTAGATTGTAAGCTCCTAGGAGCAGGAATGATGTCTTTATCTTGTATTCTTGATTTCAGTCATTTCTTAGATGTTTAGTAAATCCCTGTGGCATGATTGACTTTGAAGCTGATGGCTTAAACAAAAATTATATCCATATACTGGTTGGACTAAGGAGTGCAATAGATAGTGGTCTCAATACTTAATAACTTTCCTTGCTAAGCGAGGTGAAAAAAAAATCAAGAAGTAGGTATGCCACGTTGTCAGAGTGCTCCACTTTGTGTAGTTTAAGTGCCACTGTCATAGAGCAGATTCTATGAATTTCTTACCTAATTAACAGGTATTCAGTGAAGGCTTAGTGTCAGGGCAAAAGACTCATCCCTGAGTACCACATAAGGCCAAAGGCCTTTAGGAAGAAAAAAATGAATGTAAATGGAGAATAGTGAAGGAGAGGAGAATTAGGAAAACCATCATTTGTCTCAAGTGATTTACCTCACTGTGTTAATAAATTCTTACAACATGAGTTTCCATTTAATGCCTTGGCTAGCTTGCTTTGCTTTTGTTTCTTTGTGGGTTTTGGTTTTTTTTTTTTTTTTTTTTTTCCTGCTTTTTTGCTGTTCTCTTCCAAACTTAAGTTTACTGTATAGAAACTTCCTAGTTCAGGTGTTACATCTCTTCACTCAACATGGATGTATAAAAATTTTGAACACACAATTCTTTTTTAATATTTTTTAAACTTATCATCTTTCTTGTTTGGTCTTTCAGCTTTTCACTAGTTCTGTGCAGATGAATCCCACAGATTACATCAATAATACAAAAGTAAGTTTTAATTCACGTTGCTCAGGACCCATAGCTATAAAAATCGAAAAATAAAAGTCCTAAGTAGAGAGCAATATCATTCCCAGTTACAAAGAAAAACACTTTAAAATCTAACCAAATATGTGTGATCAAGATAGTAAAATTCTAGATAAAAGATGAACTTTTGATTGTGGGGTGGATCATTGCTTAGTTCTACTGGCACATGTGGGATTAACCTTCTTTATGAAATCAACCTCCTTTGATACTGAGAAATAATCTGACCTTGGCCTGTTCAGGTGTATCATTGACAGAGTGATTAATAGATGTTTTCTTCATATTTTATGAGCTGCATTTCCTATCCTTATTCCTTCTATAAACAATTTATCAGGTTTTTATTGAAAACTTATTGGTACCTATATTCTTTCTATATTCTATATTGGTATCTAAAATTCTTCCTTCATTTTATTAGCATACATTAAAAACTCAGGGATTTGCACTAATTTTGAACTAATTGGAGGAAAGGCAAATTGAAACAGGGAAGTATGCAAGACCCACCCCCCCCCCCTTTTTTTTTTTTTTTTTGAAACTGACTTGAATTTTGAGTGATCCTGCCTCAGTCTCTTGAAGCAGCTGGGATTATAGTTCTGCATCACCACAGCTGGCAGGATTCTGTGTTTTTTGAAAACAAATAGGAATTTTAGTTGGGCTTAGCAATTGTTGAAAAGAAAGTCTTTAGAACTGGTTTTTAATGAATAGTAAGGACAATTTGAAGTTGTCAGAGAAGATGTTCACAAATTCTGTTACTTGGTACAGGTTATTGTTTTGACTAGGTATATAGTTCCTTTATCTTATATTTATACCAAATTGTTATCTTAATCCTTACTTTTAATTGAATAAAAGGTAAATCAGATTCAAAATTTAAATTAGATAAGGCAGAATTTCATTTTGATTTTTGTTCTTTGAGGTCTAAAGATTAGCACATCTTGAATATTAGTGGTTAGGGTGATTGGGTTGAGTTTTTCCATTACCTTGTGAGAATGTAGCTGATTGGATTTTTAATATTTTCAGAGTTATAACCTGCTTAATTTGGAGCTTGAAGAATTATGAATTTGTGAATTAGATAGTTGAGTATACATTCAGTGTTCAGATGATTTGTATCAGGGATTGGTATACTTCTTAAAAGGCCACCTAGTAAATATTTTGACTTCTGCAAGCTATAAGTTGTTTGTCACAACTACTCTGTACTGTAGTTGTAGTGTAAAAGCAGATAAACACAATATTTAAAAGGACATGTGACTATGTTCCAGGAAAACTTTATAAATAGGCATCATGCTGAATTTGGCATTTGGCCCATCATTTGCCTGGGCTTATGGGTATGATATTCTGTTGACCAGGTCAGCTGTTTCAGTAAATATGATCATTATATTGAATGTGACTAAGTCATAGACCTTAAGTTAAATGTACCCATATTATATATTGTTTGTCAGTGTGTTTACTGTTTATTTCTAGACATTTGAGTTGTTATTCTTCTTGATCATCCTCTTCATTCCAAAAGCCAATAACTTGAATACAGTTTTCAGAAATAGCATTAAACAGCAAATTGCCTATTGTTTTATAATACTATAAAATATTAAATTTGAGAGTAACTTTTGTTTCTGAATTCAGATTGTTTTCAAATAATAAACATCATTTGTCATTGCCCTGGTTATGATAGGGGTTACATGACATGGATTATAACATTTTCTTAATCAGAATAGCTTGTACTTTTCACTTTGGCAATCTAAGTGGCACATACTATAATGAGTAAGAATTTGCATGGGACATGAAACCCATTCATCATCCTGGTTCTCATGTTTTAGAATAACAGTGACATCCTTGGAAAAATACCTATTTTAGAGGGCATAAAATGTATTACTGCGTTAATGTTTTATGTATTGTGAATGCTGATGAAATATTTTTATGTAAAATCTTGGAAGAGCTTAGTAGTTTTTATCTTGAAATCATTATCTTTTTTGAATCCTGAAAACTTGTTCTGCCTTATTTTATGATGAATATCAGGCAAATTATAGGAATTATTGTACAGATGTTTGTTACACCATATATAATTAGCCAGCATGCAAAAATCTGGGACTTGCTGATAACTGAGATTTGCAGCTACTCACAAAAAAATTACAAACTTCTGCACCTGAGTTTGAACATCATTGAAAAGATCTCTGAAGAACTTGACAACATTAAGGATTTAATTCTCTATCATAATCATATGTAAGAAGAGAACACAGTGTGGTTGAAAGAAGTGATTGAAATGACAGAAAAGAACTTAAAGACTTAAGGCACAAAAAGGACAAGAAAAAACACCATCTCAACTTTGAGGCTTCCAAGTATAGGGATAGTTTTAAAGATGTCACAATGTCATCATGAACTGCTCCAAATATGTTTATTTGTGCTAAGTGTTGTTTATAAGTCAAGAGAAATGTGATATATTTTAATCAGTCATTTAAAATGAATTTAATTGCTTAAGGAGTTCTTTCAACTAGCATTTGAATCCACTTGTCTTTGATTCATTCCCATCTTTTATACTTGACAAATTCTGTCATGCTTTTGAAATGTCCCCTTTTTTATACTTAACTATCATCATAGTTCAGGGTTTTTTTTCTTTTTTATCCCCTTGTTGATGACAGGAGGTTTCTTAACCAGTCTTGCTACTTCTACTCAGATCTTTCCCCTTTCCCTCTCTCTCTAGTTTAGTTTTCTCATGTTCTCCTTTTCCATATATTGCAGATAATATATTGGTGTTTACATATTCTATCAATTTTATTATTTGATGCTTTTCAGGAACATGCAAAACAAGTATTTTTACCTTTTTTTCTTTTAGTCTGAGAATAAAGGATTAGAAGCTACCAAGAACAATATAGTTCAGCCAGTTTCAGAAGAAGGAAGAAAATCTAAGACTAAACCAGGTAGGTATAGAGATACTTAGTTTGTAGGTATTTTTAAGAGTCCTGGTAGAAACTAATGCTAGCCATGAAGTCTTGTTGTACTTAACAATTGAACACACTGGAAGATGCTAGCACATAACAGTTCTTAAAGATTAAGCCTTTTTTTTTTTTTTTTCTTTAACTTTAGGAGACCTGAAAGAACTTCATTTCTTAATTATTGAATAAGACTAACTTTTCTGACTTGCATATTTCAAAATTTACACAAAGTATCATGTCATATGTTGTTTAGCTATAGAGTGTTTTTTTAAATCTTTATAGATAAGCAACTTATCCAGTACACTGCCTTTCCACTTCTTGCATTCCTCGATGGAAATCCTGCTTCTGCTGTTGAACAGGGGAGTACAACAGCATCATCAGAAGTTATGTCCTCTGTAGATAAACCCATAGAAGTTGATGAGCTTCTGGATAGCAGCCTGGACCCAGAACCAACCCAAAGTAAGCTTGTTCGCCTGGAACCATTGACTGAAGCTGAAGCTAGTGAAGCTACGCTGTTTTATTTATGTGAACTTGCTCCTGCACCTCTGGATAGTGACATGCCACTTTTAGATAGTTAAATCCCTAAGAAGTGGACTCAACATGTATATATTCATCAAAATGATGAACTATTTATTTTAAAGTATCATTTGGTACTTTTCTTTTGTAAATTGCATCGTTTTGTTTAATCAGATACCGTGGAATAAAAGCACCTTTTGCTTTTCTCACTAACCATACACTCTTGCAAAGCTTTCAAATGTTATTCAGCTGCCTAGATATACACAAAATTCAGTGCACATTATTGGCATATCTTTAGGTTGAATTCAGATGCCATTTTTCTCCAATTGTAGTAATTTGGATTTCATTTTTACAGATGACCATTAACCCCAGTTACTTTCATTTTACTTGTTTGATGGTGTCTGTCTGCGTTTGAGTGTAAGTCACTAGAACTAATGATAGAACTTCTAAAGCTTTCTCTGTTCCAATTATTTTTATTAAATATTTTTCACTTGGCTTATTTTTAAAACTGGGAACATAAAGTGCCTGTATCTTGTAAAACTTCATTTGTCTCTCTTGGTTCAAAGAAGTTCATTTATGTTTGAAGTTCATTCATGTTCAACAGGAAGGGCAAAGTGTACACAAATGCTCAGTCTGTTATGGTTCTAGCTCCATATACATAGAAAGAATGTGGGGATGAGTTGGGATTGTCCCATCCACTTAGTTGGATTAGTTTAAGTAAAAGTTTTCTGGTTTCGTGTTTTGTTTTTTTTTTTTTTTGAACCATACTATTTAGTAAAATAAATATAATGAATGTTGAGTACTGGTACTTGTTGCGTGTCTTCTTTGGAGGTAACAACCATATGAAACAACTGTGTCTGTTGTCCATTATTATCGAATGTGAATGACACCAAGATTTTTGCCTCCTCTGATGAAGTAGGTTGTATATTGCAGTAACAAAGGAATATAGTGTATCTAAATTTAATGTTTTAAAGTTTTGCTTTGTTTAAAGTAATACCGACTTGCTTTCCGTGTTTCAAATAAAGAACTGAGAGATCTTATATGCCTTTTCTTATTGTAGCTAAGGTAAGAATATTATCAATGGATGACACTAAAGGCCTATAATTTTTGCTCTGAGAGAAGATAGGAGAAATAATGAGATCACTTCCTCTTTCAAACAGGTGCTTACAAGAACTTGAGAGATTTAAGGCCAGGGCACTTTATCACTTGAAGAGTTCTGCCTTTAGGCAGTGTGCTGGAAGCAGTACAGTTACTACCTGAATTTTATATAGGGCTATTCAATGAGAAATTCCGAAGAAGACCTTTTTCCATTGACAATATTATCTCTCTCAATCTCTTAGAATTTTTCTTTTAAGATTGAAAGTGAGGCTTACCCTAGTGAGCAAAAGGCCCTGGGTTTCATCCCATCTCAAAACAAAACAAAAACAAGGATTAGCACAGAGGAATAGGAAAACCCTTCCCTTTTTAGATCCTGGAATAATTGGCTAACAGTGGGATGGATCTTGGTGATTCAAAACCCTGCAACAGTTTTCAGCATGAACTAGAGTTCACTTTTCTAAAGCTTCTTAAAGTGAAGATTTTAGGAACAGAGGAGAGAAACTTAAAGAGAATTTCTCTTTCCCTTTCTCTCTGTGGGATATGATCAATGTCTTTGGGGGCATTTTGGAGTCTCCCCATCAAATCACTCTAAAAAAACTGAAAAATATTATTACTTTGGTCTTTTTTTAAGTTGACATTTAAGATTTTTCACCTTAAGTTTAAATAGTTGGAAGGAATTTGGGATTTTTGTTTTAAAAATAACAGCAGTTACATGCTTCTTAGTGGAATCAGAATACTAGTGATTTTACCTCTCAAAATTCATAATTTTATTTCCCCCCAAAGAATTTAATACCATTTTTATTGTGTGAAAGTTATACATTGATGATCCCATTAACACTTCTCTGCAGCTAAGAAATTGTTTTAAGATTTCTAGACATTTAAAAAGTCTATTTCCAGTTTTACAAACTTATCAAAATAGTGTATTTGGTAGACTATTACCTGATTGCCAAACGATTTTCTCGGTCATGAAGCTACATTTTTTTCCACCTTTGCAATGGAGTAGTCATGTAAATAAGTTCCAATAAATAAAACAAGAGAAATGATGTGTAGTACTTCCAAGTCTGTTGTGATGACCTCCCCCATGCTCCTTCACATCCCTTCTCTCCCCACTGGCTTACGGAGGACATAGCTTCCAAATATACATTCAAAAAGAAAGAAACTTGGCTTCCTGAACCATTGTTTTTAAGAGTCATCCATTAGTTCTTGAAATCCATTTTAGACTTCAGATGAGAAAGCAACAAACCTTTCAATTCTTTGGACTCCCATCAGAATTCACTGTTTTTTATGTTTCATAACCTGGAGACTCAATTTTGTTAAAAGGAAAAAAATTTTTTTTTTTAACTCAGTTTTGGACATTAAAAAGTCTATAGAGATTTTCCCCAAAGTGCCTTGGTAAGATTTAGAACAAGTAAGAGGTGTATCTTTAAGTATGGAAAGAATAACTGTTAATTATAATTCTGATACATTTTTTCCACACAGATAATTTTAGAGAAGATGGAGGATTAATAGGATTTATTCAAAAATAATCAGACTTGTGTTTGAGAATAAGTCTCTCTACTACCTGGGGGAGGAGAGTGTGCAGATAGTTAGTTTAGGGGGTACTAGTGCCTTCATCCCTCCTCCAGCTTTCTTTTGCCTTAGGAGGATATCAAGACAGAGAGCTGGTGACCGACTGACAGCTAAACTTTCTGGTATATATTCCTAACAGATGGTATATGCAGGATTTTAAAACCTTAAGTGTAAGAAGAAAAAAAAAAAAAAAAAAAAAAAGGGTGCTAAGTATGTTTGCTACAGTCAAGGTTACTTTAGAAGGACTCATTTACAGACAACCAAAGGGGTAAAAATCACCTTGAAAACAATTCAGCTGTCAGGCCAGAAAATGAGCAGTTAATTCTCCAGTGCCAGGTTCCTTTTTTACACAGAAAAAAGGAAGATCTGCGTATTACAGTTCCCTAAATTTGAATTGCTAAAGAATTTACACATTCACACTTTCTCTTGAATTCAATTTATTTAGGAGAACACAGCCATTCAAAATTGTGGAATACAATATTAACACAGAATAAAGTCGGGGAATTAAACTGAATTAATTAATTAATTAATGCTCCAGTTGCATTAATAAATATTTTCATAGAAGCAAAAGTAGATTTTTAAAAGCTTTGTTAAATCACACAAATTTCTAAGTTTTTAATCTAAACTCACATTGCTTGATTTTCAAGTTGAAAGATTATAATAATATCTATCTCAATTGCATGGCAGTAGATACAAAAGCATTTTTAAACATCTGTTGAGCTGTGTAGTACATACTGTAAGCAGGAGTTTAATCTATAATAGTCCATCATTCTGGCCTTAGTTTATGGATAGAAAGCATGCTGGACAGCAGCAATACATATTATATAAATTATCCAACATTAATGTGGTGTAAAATCAATTATGCATGTATTTTAAATTATTTTTTTAATGTCAGGATGCTAAGCTATTTTGGTAGACTTAGAATTTCTCAGCTTTGTCATTATTAATTTGAGCTATTTCAATCTTTCAGTTTCTTCAATTTTCAAATGAGAACTGAACTAGATTTTTTATCTGTGTACCTTCTGAAACTTAGTATTTTGCAGTTTCTGCCCTACCTATCAGGTTTCCCATTTGAATTTCAAAACTTTACAAGTTTCAACAACTTCCTTCTAATCCAGTGTTTTTAAACAGTCTAAATCCTTTAACATTCCAATTTAAACCCATACTTCATTTGGGTTTATAATGACCAAATAGTTCATTTTGTTAGAGAAGGCCGTAATATCTACCCAAGGAAGATTACAATCTCATTAAGTATTCAATATCACCACCAACCTTCTGACTTTCTTTGAAGGCTCTGTGCCTCAATCTCCATCCATAACCTACACCACTGTCCACTGAACATTCCCTACTTGTGGTAAGTTCTCTGCTTTCCTATTAAGGGTAAATCTTAAATGAATTTGAGTGACCTGTATTTTTCAGACAACTAGCATGTAAGTAACTTGTTTATACAATTTTAGAATAGCTATGTTCTTCATAGTCTCCAGTCTCCCATAAGGCAACACAAAATATTTCAGAAGGCAGCCATACACATTTACTTATATGTTTTCTAAAACAGCTTAAGGAAGGTCTAGCAATTTTTTAAAAGCAAACCGACAATGTTTTGTTTTTACTTTTAATTTCATACTTAGAGCAGAGAATAAGCCTACCAATATTGACTTTATTAACTCACCACCATTATTCATAAAACTCACCCTTTGCAACTCATACTAATTCACATGATCAATGCACTTGGCAAAAATATGAACAGAATGGCAAGCAATAAAATCTAATTCATGCCAGAACAACACCAGAGAAGTTACACAGGAAGCACACACATATACAATTTACAAAAGTTGGGAATACTGTTAATTTCAAATAAATGATGACCAAAGTAGGACTTTCATGCCAAAAGTCCATTCAATCAAAATCACGATTTGTAAGAACAAGTGGTGCCACTAGTGTCCAAACATATAGCACGATGCCAATCCAACTGGATGATATTTTCACCCAGACAGCTGTCCACTGACTCTTCATCTCACGAGAGGGCTCATACCTAAAATTTGAGGAAAAACAAAAAGGGCAGGGGGAAAGGGTGTTGGATCATCAGCCATAAAGGTACTAACTTTATTCAGAAACATTCCTTAGATACAGCAATCTGCTGCTTGGCTTTCCACAGATTTAATGATATAATTTCCTTTAATGAAGTAAAGAACATAACCCTTTTAAGTAGTTCTTTTGTATGATATTCTGAGGTACTTCATGTATTTCTCACAAAAGAAACCGAATGTGACCTCTGGATAAACATATTACACATGAAGATTGTTCAGAATTACCCCATCCAACCGATTTCCACTTCCCTTGCTTCTTATATTTATAGACTGGGAAAGAAATATATCCCAAATTGAGCTGATTTTTAGGTTACTAAAATATACAAAAAAAACTTTGATCTGAAAGTCTTAACATTTATTATTATCTAACAGCCAAACAATTATTGAGAACTACTTGGATTCTTGCAGCTTAATATGATATGGTATAGAAATTTTTAAAAATATATTTTAGTACTAAATATCAATAAAAGCTGATCTTAAACAAATGCAAAGAATAATCTTTTTTCTTCATCTTTAGGTGACACTGAAGGTAATCTTACAAATTATCTAAGGGTATTATGCATTAAAAAATATCTTAAACAGAACTGCCCAAGCCATACAGTTCAATTTTAATCTTAAACAGAATCTTTAACTAATCATTTGGACAAAATCATACTTAAAAAAAAAAATGAAACACTATGAATTGCAACTTTCATCAGAATTCGATTTATGAATTAGTTTTAAAATGTTAAAAAGCATATAGTTTTAAAGAATTCTAAATCCATCTACATTACTGTATTCACACCAACAAAACAAATAAGGTATCTTTTATGTTGGGCTACATCAACTTAATATGCTTCTTTGTTAAGGAAAAAAAAAAGTTTTTTAATGAAATTCTCTTATTATATCACTTCAAACTTTGGAACTATTTCAATGTTTCCATTATTGCTAAAGCAAGGAAGTTAAGCCTGCATTTCTAGTACTGCTCTCACTATTCACTTAGCTGTAAATTTTGAAATACATTAGAGGATAAAAAGTACTTTGTATCCAATCATGTTTTACAAAAGAATTATAAGAAAAAAAATCAGAATTCTCATATCCAAAGTTTTTATAAAATATAAATACCTGTACCAGTTGGTAAGAGTCATCATGATATAAAGAGAAGCCAGGAAAAGCATGAAGTGAAAGAAGGAATAACTGTAGGTAACACCATCCCTTTCATTATCTACAGCTCGGTGAACATCATCACCATCCTCCAGTGATCCATCACTTCTGGCTCCACCATCTTCTATTAATGTTGATTCATCACTTGTTAGAGTCAGTTTATTAACCTGACTATTGTTTGAGGTACGGATGCTGCATGAAAGAGATCAGAAAAAGTAAATGATTTCTTAATCAACAGCTAGACTTCCTATTTTTTTTTTAAATCAGTTTTTCTTACCTTGAATAAAACACACACAATAAAAAGAGGATTAGTCCTATAATTCCTTGAGCATGCCACCACTGGACAGACTGCCCTTCCTTTGGGATAGAGCTTGTGATATTAAAGCCAATTATGCTTAGTAGACTAGGGTTGCAGTCTGTTTCTGTAAAGTAAATGAAAAGTCAAAATGTTAAGAATAACAACTTTTTTTAAGGAACAAAGTTGTTCATCTGTTGTTTATCTACCATTGCAATTTCAAATAGTTTTGCTTGAAAAGGCACAAGTATAACAATAAAATACTTGAAGATAATTTGTATTTATTAACAAGACCTTAAAAGAGTTTGTTTTGCTTCCTACTGCTCATTTTATACAAGTGCTGGGGAAAGTTCATTCATTTTATTTTCAACCTTTTTTGAGAGCTGAAAGATACAATGTGTTTATATACAGGAAATGGATAAATTCAGATGACCTAATGTTAGTAAAATTCTAGAGTTAGGAATAAAATGTTTTAAATCATAATGCAATGGCTTTTCTACCATGTGTTGTGGAACTACAATACTGATTTCATAAAGTTTATCAATTTGTCAAAGTACATCATTATAAAAGCCAAGACAGTTAAGTTACAAATAAAAACAAAAAGCAAGTTATTTGTAGAAATGACAGAGGAGACATAACAACCTAATATTTATTTATTTATTTAGCTAGCTCTTGTAAAAGATAAAGGACTGGCAAAGTTTTTTAAAGTGTCCAAAATATATTTATTTTTTTTTCCCACAAAGTCAGATCTGTCAGTCTTCATCTTCTTACTAAAAATGAGAGGTTACTCTCTGACACAAATGACTAATAATTTTCTATAACCACTTACTTGGAAAAAAATTAAGAATCTCTAACAAGTAATAAAGCATTTAAAGTTCTGTAAATTCAATTTGATTCAGGGAACATATTTTCTTTTTATGCGTTTGTGTGTGCATGTGTATATATACACACATACGTGTATATATGTCCATACACACATAGCTATTTATTTTAGGCAAAGAACATTTTCTTTTCTAAAACTAATTTCTCTCTCCGAAAATAACAATGTTGATTGCTATCCTATGGAATGCATGCAATACAACTAGTCAATAAAAAGTTTTGTTATAAAACCCAATTATATTCAATTGCAAGGGAGTCAGAGAAAAAGAATAATGTGAAAAAAATTACCCTATAATCAAGTCAAAAACATTTAGAGATTTTATTTCTTCCCACATATAACTTATTTTTCCTAACTTCCTTATAATTTTTTTTGTTGAAGGAAGAGAATTTAGTGAAAAAAAATTGTAAATACCTCAAAGATGAAATGATGTTGTGGATATAATATCTTCTGAGAGCCTCATTTTTAAGTATCTTAACCTCCCCAAATGACCACCTCTGAATAAAAAGAAATACTGCAGAACTCATTAAAATTAAATAAATAAAAACAAAACATACCTGGCTCATTGGTCATAGCAGACCAAGTCAAATACATTGTATAGATTGTAATTACTGAAGACTGTAACAAACCGGATCTTGGTTGTGATTCCTACAAACAAAATATTAAGCCATACAGATAAATATTCTGACATCATTCAAGATTTATGAAGAATCAGAAATGTATAAGTTTCATAAAAACTAATAGTATGAAAAGCATACCTGAATTTTTGGCAGAATAGACATTATAGAAGCACCAATGCAGAGGAGCATATTGACACTGATGAATGCCTTATTTTCTGAACAACTGGCTGGATGAGTATAGTAGACAAAGAACAAAACGATGGCAACCAAAGATAGCAGATAATTCAGAGCTGTAGCTGATAATAAGGCTATGAAAAAAATACAATTAAATAAGATTTTATCACAAATATTAGGAATTAGGCATGGCACTTGTTTTTTTTTTAAACTATCACTTTTTCAAGAAATTATATTTTAACATTGTAAAGGCCATCTATGCTAAGCCCATGGCTAATATTCTAAATGGTGAAAAACTGAAAGCATTCCCCCTAAAAACTGGAACAAGGCAGGGATGCCCTCTTTCATCACTTCTTTTCAATATCGTCCTTGAAACTCTAACCAGAGCAATTAGACAGACCAAAGAAATTAAAGGGATACGAATAGGAAAAGAAGAACTCAAACTATCCCTATTTGCTGATGATATGATTATATACTTAGAGGAACCAGGAAATTCCACCAGAAAACTTTTAGATCTCATAAGTGAATTCAGTAAAGTAGCGGGATATAAGATCAATGCACATAAATCTAAGGCATTTTTATACATAAGTGATGAATCTTCAGAAAGAGAAATTAGGAAAACTACCCCATTCACAATAGCATGGAAAAAAATAAAATACTTGGGAATCAATCTCACAAAAGAGGTGAAAGACCTCTACAATGAGAACTACAGAACACTAAAGAAAGAAATTAAAGAAAACCTCAGAAGATGGAAAGATCTCCCATGTTCTTGGATAGGAAGAATTAATATTGTCAAAATGGCCATACTACCAAAAGTGCTATACAGATTCAATGCAATTCCAATTAAAATCCCAATGATGTACCTTACAGAAATAGAGCAAGCAATTATGAAATTCATCTGGAAGAATAAAAAACCCAGAATAGCTAAAGCAATCCTTGGCAGAAAGAGTGAAGCAGGGGGTATCGCAATACCAGATCTTCAACTCTACTACAAAGCAATAGTAACAAAAACAGCATGGTATTGGTACCAAAATAGAAAGGTGGATCAATGGTACAGAATAGAGGACACAGACACAAACCCAATAAATACAATTTTCTCATACTAGACAAAGGGGCCAAAAATATGCAATGGAGAAAAGATAGCCTCTTCAACAAATGGTGCTGGGAGAATTGGAAATCCATATGCAACAGAATGAAACTAAACCCATATCTCTCACCATGCACGAAACTCAACTCAAAATGGATTAAGGACCTCGGAATCAGACCAGAGACCTTGCATCTTATAGAAGAAAAAGTAGGTCCAGAGCTTCAACATGTCGGCTTAGGACCAGACTTCCTCAACAGGACTCCCATAGCACAAGAAATAAAAGCAAGAATTAATACCTGGGATAGATTCAAACTAAAAAGCTTTTTCTCAGCAAAGGAAACTATCAGCAATGCAAAGAAAGAGCCTACAGAGTGGGAGAAAATCTTTGCCAATCATACTTCAGATACTGCACTAATCTCCAGAATCTATAAAGAACTCAAAAAACTCTACACCAAGAATACAAATAATCCAATCGACAAATGGGCTAAGGAAATGAATAGACATTTCACAGAAGAAGATGTACAAGCAATCAACAAACATATGGAAAAATGTTCAACATCTCTAGCAATAAGAGAAATGCAAATCAAAACCACCCTAAGATTCCATCTCACCCCAGTTAGAATGGCGATTATCAAGAATACAAGCAATAACAGGTGTTGGCGAGGATGTGGGGAAAAAGGTACACTCATACATTGCTGGTGGGGCTGCAAACTAGTGCAACCACTGTGGAAAGCAGTGTGGAGACTCCTTAGAAAACTTGGAATGGAACCACCATTTGACCCAGCTATCCCACTCCTTGGCCTATACCCAAAGGACTTAAAATCAGCATATTACAGAGATACAGCCACATCAATGTTCATAGCTGCTCAGTTCACAATAGCCAGATTGTGGAACCAACCTAGATGTCCTTCAATTGATGAATGGATAAAGAAACTGTGGTATATATATACAATGGAATATTATTCAGCCATAAAGAATGATAAAATTATGGCATTTGCAGGCAAATGGATGAAATTGGAGAATATCATGCTAAGTGAGATAAGCCAATCTCAAAAAACCAAAGGACGAATGATATCGCTAATAAGTGGATGATGACACATAATGGGGAGTGGGAGGGGTTAGTGTTAGTGTTAGGGTTAGAGTTAGGGTTAGGGAGGGGGACAAGAATGGAGGAAGGAAGGACTGTATAGAGGGAAAAGAGGGGTGGGAGGGGTGGGAGGGAAGGGAAAAAATAACAATGAATCAAACAACATTACCCTATGTAAATTTATGATTACACAAATGGTATATGCCTTTACGCCATGTACAAACAGAGAAACAACATGTATCCCATTTGTTTACAATAAAAAAAAAAATTATATTTTAAGTCACTAAATGCAGGCTACAAAAGCAAGGAAGAAAATTCATTCTGAATTCTATCACTGAGTAA
Source organism: Sciurus carolinensis (assembly GCF_902686445.1). Lineage (NCBI taxonomy): Eukaryota > Metazoa > Chordata > Mammalia > Rodentia > Sciuridae > Sciurus > Sciurus carolinensis. Next base: position 41,999,646 of record NC_062219.1, on the reverse strand, counting down.
TTCTATAGTCTACACATATTTTCAAGGACAATAAGTAACATGCTTTTTAATATAACAGTTTACCAACTATGTTCATGTACGTTAGGCATTATTTTAAGAATAGAGGTAACTAGAACAGGAATACTACTCAAGGGTTTAAAAGAACCATAATTATTTGGTTATAAACCAGGGCACGAAAAAACAAAAAATATTTTCACTGTTAATGTTTACCCTACAAAACAATGATGCTTTTCCTTACCAACTTAAATCTTAAAAAAAATATATGTATGCAAGGGTAAGTCATTATTACTCAGTAAGACAACCTAAGCTGCTTCTACTAAAATTTCAATTAACAAAACAGGCATTTGTCTTTGTGTGAATATGTGCTCGATGTTTAAGAATTTGTTTAGATTTCCCTCACTGACAGGGCATCCATTCAATATTCCAGGCCCTGGGGAAACTGTAAAGAACAGACAGACACAAACCTTTGGAATTGTCACTGAAGAATGAGGGTATGTAAGTGAAGTTTCTGAATGACTAAAAGACAAACATCATAAACTAGTGTGAGAGAAAAATTAGGTCATAAGATTTCACTGGATTTGGCTTATACTGTTTTAAATTTTTTGTTAGCTAAAACCCAGATTATTTTACCTAAAAACTCAAATTTATGGCTTCTTAAAACAAAAAAAATCCAAAAAACAACAAAAAAAAAAAAAAAAGAAAGAAAGAATGAATCAAGCAATGATGAATTCATGTTCCCTGAAGACAATTAATACATGGAGCTAAGCAGTAACTGTGCACTTTAGCTGGGACAGTCATACTCTCTTATTCATCACAGTCCCTACTATTTGCCCAAAAATTGAGACACTTAAACTTTATCAGACACTTGAACTCTCTTCTCTTCATTTCTGTTACTTATTTGATCCTTGTAAGCATTTGAATTTTGACCCAAGTTTTCAGAGTGTAAACATAAGATTCAAGCTCATTATTATAAATAAACTTTAATTTCACTACCCCCTTAGTTATCTGATGCACATAATGGAATCCTTTACACAAATCCTATACACTTATGTTTATAGAATTTGCCAAAGTTTTTGCACTTTTTCTGTTTGCTGTTGTTTATAAATTCTATCACCATATGTTTATTTCTAGCAGTCCTCTTTCCTTTAAAATTTTACTTTTAACCTGTTATAGGTCAGGAAGTTAGGCTTAAAAATGTACATAATATAAGCAATTGGCTTTGAAATACTTATTATTCCTATTCAGGCTCTTTGGGTCTTTCTAGATTCTTAGGTATATTCCCAGGTAATCTGTCAAAAGATTCTTCAGCAAATTAAATTGCTGATACAATACAACACAATGCCACTCATAAACTTAAAATGAAAACTCTCTTCAAAAGAAATTAGACCATAAAAATTCTAACTGATTTCCCTATAGTCTCATGCCTGTTTTCACAAAAGTTCAACTACATCAAAGATGTTCTATGAGATAAAAGCTTACCTGCATACCAACATCTTGAGTTCCCTTCTTCCATTTTTTCAACCCATGATTCGTTCCATGAATGGGCAAAATCAATAAGTAAGACTAGCTGTATGAGGATGAAACAAAAGGCCCCTGCCATGCCTACATAAAACCACACTGAAAGAAAAAAATAGCATACATACAAGTGAATTTAGTTATTATTATTTCCTTTTCACAATCTCAGTACACAAAAGGGAAAATAGAATACAGATTTCTTGAATATGCAACTGGGGAAAAAAGAAATAAAAAAAAAAAAGAGTTATATAGCTCCATGTAACAATTATTATTTTGGTTTCCTTCAGAAAACATCAGCACCAAACCAAACAATTAAAAAACAAATTCTTACCAGTTGTAAAAGTTCCTTCTGGAATGAAGAATGCCCCAATAATAATTGCAATTGCTGCTGCAAATTTAAAGAACCAAAATCTAGAACAAAAATATAATATTAATAAACATCTAACAAATAATTTCATATATGAAATCTTGTAAGGGAATCTTAGAAAACAGCTATACTTCACACTTTATAAAACTGTTAAATTTTTTCTGAGGATACCCTGAAAATCATAAAAGACTTACAAAAACTGCATTTAAGATAGTTTTTAAAAAGGTATATTTGTCATTAACTCATGAGAATATTGGTTTATATGACATTAGAAGTGGGAGGTGCTATGTCAAAGTATAAAGCACACTGAAAAAATGAATAATTTGGTTCAACATATACCAATTAATAAAAGTAATTCACCACTTAAACAGAATTAAAGACAAAAATCCATGATCATCTCAAGAAATATAGAAAAGGTCTTTAAAGTCCAACACCCATTCATGTTAAAAATGCTGGAGAAGCTAGGGATCCAAGGAATTTACCTGAACATTACAAAGGCCATTTATGACAAACCCAAAGCCAATATTATATTAAGTGGAAAAAACTAAAGGCATCTCTTCTAACATCAGGAAAAAGACAAGGCTGTTCATTCTCACCACTCTTATTCCACATAGTCCTTAAAACATTAGCCAGAACAATCAGGCAAGAGAAGGACATCAAAGGCATATAAATAGGAAAAGAAGGCCCAACTATCTGTTTGCTGACAACATGAGTCTATATCTAGAAGACCCCAAAAAACTTTACCAGAAGACTTCTAGAGTTTATAAATGAGTTTAGCAAAAACAAGATACAAGATCAACACCTCAAAATCAATTTTCCTATACTCCAACAGTGATTTAGATGAGGAAGAAATCAGGAAAATCATGCCATTCACAATAACCTCAAAACAAAAACAAAAACAAAACCTCGGGAATTAATCTAACCAAGGAGGCAAGGAGGTAAAAGAGCTCTACAATGAAAATTATAGAACACTGAAGAAAGAAACTGAAGACCTTAGAAGATGGAAAGACATCCCATGTTCCAGGATAGGCAGAATCAATATTATCAAAATGGCCATACTACCAAAAGCAATATACAGATTAAATGCAATCCCCCTCAAAATGCCAGTGACGTTCTTCACAGAATTAGACAAAACAATTCTTAAACTTATTTGGAAGAATAGCCAAAGAAATACTAAGCAAGAAAAGTGAGGCAGGAAGCATCACAATACCTGATCTGAAATTATAATTCAGAGCTGTAGTAACAAAAACAGTATGGTATTGGCATCAAAATAGACATGAAGACTAATGAACATAATAGAAGACACAGAGACAAATTCATATACCTATAGCTGTCTGATATTTGACAAAGGCACCAAAAATAAATCTTGGTGAAAAGACAGTCTTTTTAACAAATGGTGCTGGGAAAACTGGACAGCTCTCTGTAGAAAAATGAAACTAGGTCTCCATCTCTCACCCTACACAAAATTGAAATCAAAATGGTCAAAGACTTAGGAATTAGACCAGAACCTTTACAATAATAACCTAATCAATAAATGGGCAAAACTAAACAGAAATTTTCAAAAGAAGAAACGCAAATGGCCAACAAATATCTAAAAAATATGTTCAACATCCTTAGCAATCAGGGATATGCAAATCAAAACTACACTAAGATTTCATCTTACTCCAGTCAGAAAGGCAATTGTCAAGAACACAAATAATAATAAATGTTGGGGAGGATGTGGGAAAAAGGTACACTGATAGACTGCTGGTGGGACTGCAAATCAGCCACTCTGCAAAGGAGTGTAGAGAGTCCTCAAAAAACGAGGAATGAAACCACCATATGACCCTGCTATCCTACTCTTTTTTCCCAAAAGATTTAAAATTGGCATACTACTGTGACAGTCACTTCAATGTTATAGCAGACAATTCACAATAGCTAAATTATGGAATCAACCCAGATAGATGCCCATTAACATGTGAATGGATTAATAAACTGTGGTATGTATGTATACAATGGAGTTCTACTCAATCATTAAAAAGAATGAAATTATGATATTTGCCGGTAAATGGATGGAAATGCTAAGTAAAAGAAGACAAACTCAGAAATGCAAAGGTCCAATGTTTTCTCTCATATCTAGAAGCTATAGTAAAATAAAAGAAAGGGGAAAGGATAGGATAATATAAAGAACTATTCAAATATAAATTAATAGATTTATTAGTGAAGAGTCTAGTAGAGAAAGGAGAATGGGAGAGGGGAGAGAGGACAGAATGGAAAAGGGGGAAGGAGAGGGGGAGGATCATGAACTGAAATTGGTTTCCATGCATGTATGAATTTGTTGGTATGAACCCAACCACTATGTACAACTATAAAAAATGAATAGTTTTAATAAAGATATTATAAATGCCTCCATCTAAAACAATAATTTTAAACAAGGAGTAAAAGGACAGAATGAAACAATATAAAACTATCAAATCATATTTTTCATTAGTATGAATATTCCATGTTTATTCCTAGATGTTACCAGAAAAGCAAAAGCAATATTTTTTAGAACATTAATGCAGGGGGGAGGGAGACAAAATTCAAATCATTCAAATCAAAACAAAACATTAAAGTGCTATATGTGGTCATCTATATTAAAAGACATTAAAAAAATGAAGACATAGAAGTTTCTTTCTGGTCGTCCAGTACAACCAATCAATACCTTGTTTTAGGGATAAAGTTTTGCATTTTGTCTACATTGAAAGTCTAGGAAACTGAGTTCTTTGTAAGAGTAGAGATCCACAAAAGGCTAAAAGGAGAAGGAACAGCTCTTCCTTAATAGTCAAATATGTACATATTCTCTTTTTAAAGAGAATATATAATGTTTATAAAACATTATAAATAACAGGTTATACCAACAAATAACCCAAAGCTGTTACTTATCACCCAAATCTGACGTATTCTAGTAGAAGCAAAAGTTTTCTTACCTTATTCATAAATAGACAAAATAATTTTGTAAATTATATTTATTTGCTTTAATTTTTTGATTTTTTTACTTTTTATTTTTTGTACCAGGCATTGAACCAGAGGGTACCTAACTGCTGTGCCACATCCCCAGCCCTTTTTAATTTAGAGATAGGGTCTCACTGAGTTGCTCAGGGCCTCAGTAAGTTGCTGATGCTGGTTTTAACTCACGTTTCTCCTGCTTCAGTCTCCTGAGCCGCTGGGATTATGAGCATGCACCACCATGCCCAACTACTTTGAAATTTCTTTAGACAGATTCAAAATTAATGAGAAGAAACTATCCAGAATTTTATGTTGAAGTTTATTCAAAACTCACCCATTGTGTATTGCAGCTCTAGGATCACTGCTGCTCTTCACTTTGATCATGAGCAAAGAAAGGAGAAGATAAAACATAGCCAAGCCAAAGCACAAACGATATACAGCTTTATAGCCAACCAAAATATTACAGGGAACAACACCTTTCTCATTCTCACAAAATCCAGGAATCTAGAAAAACAAAAATGAATTTGTGATTCATATTTTTCATTAAGAGCAGTGAAAGTTCTGTGTAATCAAATAGTTATATAAAAGTTTGAAAAATATAAGTTTTCTTTATAGTTTATGATGAATATGTAATCAAGATTAAGTCTGGTATATTTTAATCAGATAAAAATTAAAAAAGAGGTAAACTTCTATGTGATCAAATGATAAAACACCAATGTTAATCCTAAACTGGATGTTTGAGTTGGAGATTTATTCTAAATTTTTACAACTCGTATTCTATTGTGATATATATAAGAGAACAAATAAAGTCAATCAAAGTTTTAAAGAATCAGAATAAGTCTGTTCCTAAGAACTAAAAAGAATCAGGAATACTTAAGTTCTTTTTGAATTTTGGTTCCTCATTTTACAAGTGCTATTTCTGACCATGAATGGATTTGATTTAACAAGAGTTAGCAGTAGTTTTATATGTTAACTTAGAATCTTGAAAAAGACTGATAACCATTTTATAAAGTCATACTGCAAGGAGCTTGGGATGTGACTCATTAGTACAGAGCTTGCATAATGTGTAAGGCCTTGGGTCTGATTACCAGCACCACCAAAAAGAAAAGTCACACTACAATCAGAGTACAAGAATGATTTTTTATGTGAAATAACTGAAGAGTATTATCCAGAATTACATTATTCATATATCTGGAGAATGAATTATTTCTTACTGCTCCTTTCACTCCCAGCATTCTAAAGATTTATGACACTAGTCATGTAGTAGTTCTCAAGTCCAAGGTCTACTTCTTAGTTCTCACATTCCTTAATCTTTTCTATATATAGACATTGTCCTATTATTATTAAAACTTTTCCTAAAGTCTGTTCATCTCTTGGTTCTTCAGTTCTTATTGCTCCTTCAGAGGTTCTCCTTTCTCTATCAACTCCTTTAAGAACTTTCGGCAAAGTTCTAGTAGCACTGCTCACTCTGAATGGTCTTGTTCAGCACATGCTGCCATGGTTTCAACTTGTATCTTTAACTCCAAGACAACTACTAGCTCTGATTTCTCTTTGAGTTATACAACGTGTTTTCTACTTCCTGCTAGATGTTATGTATTCCACATAGATGTATGCCTAAAATTCCTATGCTGAAACCCTAATCCTCAATGGAACAGTATTATGAAGTGGGGTCTTTGGGAGGTTAATTAGATCATGAGGATCGAGCCCTCATGATGAGATTAGCAACTTTACAAGAAGAGATAGGAGAAAGTCTGCTTCACCTTCACCAAAATTCAACCATGCTGGCACGACAAATTCCTGTTAAGTCTATAGTATTCTTGTTATATTAGCTTGTTATAATTCTTGTTATATTTATATATCTTAGTTATATAAATATACACATGTGTGATGCAGAATCTCCATATTAACATGCTAGAAACTAAATTTATTATATTTTCCCCATCTCCTTCCACAATCTGACTCCCTAAAAAAAATGAAAACCAAACAAAAAAATAAAATACCTTTATATTTCTTTCTGGTTTACAGTAACACCTTCCTGCCAATTTTCTAGGTTCAGAACCTGACTGTTATTTATGATTCTATCACTACTAATATTTAAATACCAGCCAGATTCAGTCAGTTCTATACTCATTAAAAACTAGTTTAAGACTTCTATATAATAATGCTAATCAATATTCTAATCAATTTTATTTTAACTTAGAATCTCAAAAAACACTAATAACATTTCAGTCATATTGTAATCTAATTGATTAAAATATAAATGCTAATCAATATTCTATACAATATTGCTAATAAAAACAATAGCCTCCATATTCAACTGCTTGACTTCTATCCTTCCTAATTATCAGATTAATCTTCCTAAAGAAGAGATACTCTGCTTAAAACCTTTAGTAATTATACTTCCTAATTTTTTATCTCTGCAAACAAAATACCTACTCATTTTTAGAATGTTCCCTTTTCAGGGCAGGTAGGGGTGGGAGGAAGCAAAAGAATGGCTTCTTTTCCATGACACTCACTGAAATTCAGTTATCTGTTTAAAATTACTTCTTTCCTTGGATTGTCAGAGCACTTTTCTCTACCACCATCACAGAACTTAATGAGCTACCTTATATTGTCTCTTTCCTAAAAGTTACGAACTACTAAAATTGTGATTACACATTATCTATTTTTACATTATACTCTTTTTAAACCCCAAATATCAGTTTTATACATATTCTATAGTTTCACTTAATCAGTCAATAAGAAAAAAGACTAACCTTATTTAGTTGTTCTTCCATTCCTGGTATCAACATTACACAAGCTACACATACTCCAACAAGCAAAAAAAGTGCATAGATCAATCTGGTTACTGTGGAGTTGTTTCCACTAGGACAGCATCGGCAGAGCAAACATGGGGCACTACCACACAGACATGGTATCTAGGAAAAAGAAAATTATTAAAAATAAGTACAGTTTAAAATTATTTAGTGAAATTTTATATTTTACCTGTTCAAAGGAGGGGGAATTGAAACTAATTACCACTGGACAAAAAGTATTTGGTTCATATATATTATCTACAAACTAAAAAACTTAATAACTTTTGTGTAAAGAAAGAGCAAAGTCAAGCATAAAAAGCTCTTGATCTCTATACCAAGCAAAATGAATAAAATTACTTAAAATAACACAAGGAACGAAATAACCATCAAGAAATAAAATTTAGCTACAAAATAGATTATTCATGAGTAGCATAGATGCTATGCCCACTTAGAGACTCTGTCCTTTAGTCCTCAGGTATCATAATGATACACACATACCACAGGAAGTACTATACAAAACAGACCCATTATAACTAATAAAACAGAGGAATAGAGCTGTTGTCTATAAGCTTCTAGAGGACAGAAATAAATGTCACAGCAACTATAAGCCTACTCTTACCAAAAATTAAAAAATAAACAGCTCCCTTCAGATAAAGAGAAAGAAAAAAGGTCTTTAAATACCAAGTCAGTAAGAAAATTCCCTATCAATACTTCATTTGAGTTATAGGGAAAAGGGGAAAGGCTTAAAATTAAAAAGGGAAATCTCAAAAATGAAATGAGGTAATAACAGAAGATGGAAAGGGGAATCACACAGCTAAGAAATGAGAAGTGGAAAAATAAAGAATAACTTTGGTGCTAAGGAACAAAAAGACAAAACTCAAGGAAAATAAGACTGGACAAGTACCTAAATTCAGACCAACCTCCTGCCTTAACAAAGGAAAAAAAAAACGTAACAACAATATTTCAGACAGTAACAATAAATGCAGGGCAGTAATTTCTGAGAGGAGGTATCTTGAGCCCTATGATTGACCCATTTCTCTTCTTGGGGAGAATGCCAATGTAGGAAGGGAGATACAGACTGAGACCAATGGTCTACATGATGTAAGGAGACAGTTGGGAATTCAGAGAAGTGAAGACAATGAATTCCTAGGGCAGAATCCTGGAAAAGAAAAAGCTACATAGAGAGCAAGCTCTAGCTGAGCACTGGTTGACATGTGCATTTGAAAAAATTACTCAAGGGGGTAGTGGTAGCTGGTACTTAAGAGTTCTATCACCCAGACTGAAAAAAAAATCTTGTAATCCTTGAAACACTGCATAGAGAAATGATACTGGTGAGAAAAAAAAAAAAAAAAATCTGCCATTTGATTTAAGGTTGTACTTGTTTCATTTAGCAAAGTTTAAAAGCAAACAACAAAAAGATCAAATTCTTTCCCAATAACTCACCTATGTCCAAAACAAAGTCCAATAATTTATTTTTTTAAATATGTAAGTATATCTAGCCCTCAGTAAGCTAAAATTTCTGGGACACCTATTTAAAAAACTGGCAGGCATGCAAGGAAGTAGGAAAATACAATCCATAAAGAGATTCAATTAGTCAAAACCAACCTGGAAATAAAAGATACTGAGTTAACTAAAAAAAGAGGGCCTTGTAATATTATTATAACTATACATCACATGCTCAAGGAATTAGAGAAAAACAAGCTGAAGAAGAACATGAAAGATAATTTAAAAGAACCATACCAACATCAGTAATGTAAAATAAAATATCTTAACCCAAATACTTATAAGACATAGCAGAAAAGATTAGGGGATCTGAAGATACAGCAACAGAAAAGATTCAAAATGAAAATCTGATAAAAAGCATCACACCATTGCCAGAAAACTAAACTGCTTGATAAGTGAAATTAGTCTCTGAAGTTCAGAAGAAACTGTTAAACTTTCCCAATTTAACAAAAATTAGAAACTAACAGATCTAAATTCAGTAAAGCCCTAGCAAAATAAGTATGATGAAACTATACCAATAACATCACAATCAACTGCTTAAAGACAATGACAAATGAGAAATAAAGACACATTTTACACAAAGAAACAGAAAGAAATCATACTTCAAATGAACACTTCAAGCCAAAAGTACAGGTTTAGTCTGGGAAAATCATGCTGCTTCAACTTTGGAAAATCAACCAATGAAATTCATCAGATTAATATGAAAGAAAAATCACTATGTTGATCTCAATGAATTTAAAAAATATTTGGCAAAATTTAATGTCCATTTTTGATCAAATCTAGGCAAACAAGGACTAGAAAAGAAAATCCTCAACTTGATAAGGGATATTTCTAAGTATCTGTTGCTCTCACTTAAATTTAATGCTTTAAGTGTAAGTGCCTTCCCTATAAGATCTGAAACAAGACAAAGGCATTTGCTTTTGCCACTTTACTGAACTTCACACTGAGCATCCTAGCCAGCACAATGAGGGAAGGAAAAAAAAAAAAAGACACACAAATCATAATGAAAGACATAAAACTGCCCTATTCATATTTAAATACAATTGACTACACAGAAAATCCCAAAGAAACTATAAAAACGCAACTATTACTAATAAGCAAGCTTAGTAAGGTCACAGGATACAAAGTTAACATACACATATCAAACATTTTTATATGCTAGTTACAATTAGAAATTGAAATTAAGCAAATAAAAGCAATACTTTAGTATAAATCTATCAAAATATGTACAATATGCAAGTTATGAATATCATAAAATATTGGTGAAAGACATCAAAGACTTAAATAAATGGCAAAATATATTGTGTTCATGGAAGATTCAATATTTTGAAAATAACAATTCTTTGCAAATTGATCAACAGTTTCAAACCAAGTCCAATGACAATTCCAACAGCAGTTTTATAGAAATAAACTAGCTACTTTAAAAATGTATACAGACAGGCAAAGGATCTATAATATATAAAACTGTTTTTAAAAAAGTATAAAATTTGAAAAATTCACACTTCTTGATTTTAAGACTAACTTTAAAGCACAGAAATCAGTACAGAGTTGTATAGATGAAACAAACACATAAAGAACAAACAGTTCAGAAATAGACTTTTGCAACTTTGGTCAAAGGATTTTTGAAAAAGATGCCAAAGCAAATCAATTTGGAAAGGATAATATCTTAATAAATGGTGCTGAAATAACTGGGTATCCATATATTTTTAAAAAGTGTACTTTAAGTTATTATCAACCCTCTATGAAAATTCACGTAAGATTTTCTAATTATAACAAAACCACCTACAAAATAAAAAAACTGATAATGTGTGCCTCATTAAAATTTAAGATAGTATGAAGAAGATAAAAGGCTATATACTTCATATTTGCAAATCAGGTATATGACAAATCATTTTCATCCAGAATTTAAAACGAACTCTCAAAACTCAGTAACAAACCATTAAAAAAATGTACAAAACATTTAAACAGATACCTAACCAAAAGTAGACATAATGATGGCAAATAAATTCCTATGATGTCCCCTTTCATACCTGTTTCTTGGTAGTATCTAAGGGATCCTTAGACTTGTTCTGAGACCAAGATTAGGATTCTTTTTTCTTTTGTAAACATGTCTATATGAACTCTTAAAAATCATCTCTGGGATGTTTGGCCTAAACGTGGATTTAATGATTATAATGTCTTCAAGGGCTTTTTCACATGAGTGTAGGACCTACTTCATCTCAAGGTGTTATGTTCCAGATCAATTCCACCTATTATTATAATGTCTTCTTAAGAGTATGTGCTCTAAAACTATTGTGTCTTTGACCTACATCAACTTACACTTCTCTTATTTCTGCTTGGCTTGCTATCTTTCAAGAGCTTTTGGAAGCCTACTGTGTATCCTCTGGTTTGACAGTCTTCACATTTAGCAAATGTTACAATCTCAGTTGAAAGCCAACTAAAACATGGATTCATTGATTTGAAGACTGTTATTCATATAATTTCAGGCAGTATGAACCAGGATTTAATTACCTTCACATTCTAAGACTTATAAATATGATTACAATGATCTTATGGGTATACTTGAAATGAACACAAAATCCCATCTCCTTTTGCAGCCTCCTTTCTGCCTTGAAACTTGATTTTTGGTGTTAATGTAGTTCTTCTGATCAAGGATCAGGGGCTTACAGTCCTTTCTGCTCTTAACTGGAAGAGGTGGTAGAATACATTAATCACATCCTTTTTTCTTCCAGATGCTTCAATTTTCAATGAAAGATTAATACAAGCCATGACAACAATATCAAAACTGCCTGATGAGAGATTTGGAATTGAAGAAGTGGAACAGCGTTTGCCCCTGTTGCCTTTTCCAACCAGAGGAGGACGTCAGAGGCCTAGAAGAGTGATCAATGATGAGTGACACTACAGAGTACAGGGGTCACAGGTCGGGATGCAGCCTATGGTGCAGGAGCAAGAACTGCCTGTGGGGGGTCGGGCCAAGTACAGCAGCCTGGTGACACCAAGATGCCATGGTCCCAAGTAGCTGCCTGCACACCTAAGGCAGTTGAAGCCTGGCGGGACTAACAGCACAACCTCAGGCAGCAAGCATGTCCACCTTTTGGGAAACATAACTTCTAAGGAAAAATCAACCATTACACAAATCTAAACTTAGACATGCATATAGCTGGGTAAAAGTCTGGGGTTAACTAAATACATAGAAAATAAAGCAATCTAACTTCAATGAATACAAAAAGTTGTAGGTGAAAGGAAAAGTTATTGTATATTTATTAAATGAATGAACTACAAAGATCATTACAAGGTAATAAAAATAAAAGCTAAGATTTAAATATTTACAATAGTTTTACATATATTAACTAATTTAAATAGTCATAATTTATGTTTAACTAAAATTATAAGTATTATGGAAAGACAAGGGGACATAATGATTATGTATGTATGACTTTGGTAGGGGTTCAGAATGAGGGCCAGCTGAAATCAAGGAACAGGTGGTAAGTCTTCATCTTCCAGTTAGATGACAATGTCTAAAATAAAACAAACCAAAAGGCCCTCCAAATTAGGCATATAATATATAAATGTTATTTAGAAATACTTAGATAAAATATTTAAGGAAACACTGCCTCTCAAAAGTGAAAATGTGAGTGCATTGTTTTTTCCTAAATCACATAGAACTATATGCACATAGAATTCTGAATTAAAAGGTCATTAACAAGAGCTAGGATATAGGAGAATCGGTGACTATTATGTTTTTATACCTCTTGTACCAGTGGATTTAAAACTAAAATGTCCTTAAAAATATATCTGACATCAACATTTCATACAATCATTTGTCCTCAAACTTCGGATTTCTCAACTATGGAACTACTGACATTTTGAACTGAATGATTCTTCATGGTTGGGGGCTGCCTTGTACACTGTAGAATACAGTCTCCTGGCCTCCACCCAGGAGATGGAAGTGGCACTCCTCACCTCAAGCTCAGTAAAAAATGTATGCAGACATTGCCAGACGTCCCAGTGGTGGATGGATGTAGGGGCAAAATCATGCGTTACTAAAAGCCATTGCTACAGAATCACCTCCTTAGAGGTATCTATTTAGAAACTCTCCTGATTTAAAAAAAAAAAATCATTCAGCAATTCTTTAGCATTACTTTTTCTTTGATTAAATTGAGATAAACTAAATTTAATGCTTTGCATAACATGTTTAGCATGCTACATTTACTAAAAATTATCTATTCATCCATCCATTGTGTATATGCATTGACAGAAGAAACTGGTGGTGGGATTTTCTGTGATTTTTAAATTTTATGTGTACTCTGAATTGCTTAGCTTTTCACAGCAATTATGAGTCATTTCTACAAAAAATGTTACTGGGTTAAAAAATAAAAATCTTGCAGAAGCTGGCACAAAATAGGCACTCAGTAATTACTAGCTCTTTCTTCAAAAAAAAAAAAATGATAGTTGTTGTATATGAGGCCCAGTCACTATTCACCAACACCAATGTTGAAATTATAATGGAGTAAGTGCCTAATTAAAAGTAGCTGGTAAAGTAATTTTTCTCTTTCATACTTTTTGCATAGTTCAGAAATGTTCAGAAATGTAGAACATTTCTACACTTATAAGAAAATGACTTTTACTAAATTTGATTAAATCTGCAGAAAACGATTAAAAAAAAAGAGGGTGGTCCGTTTGTAGTTCTATATTACCTGATTTCATTTAATGATGTGAATGTGAGTTTTGAAAATTTGAGTAATTTTAATTTCATTAAAACTTGTAAGTAAATGAACATGTTAACTGTTATGAATGTTTAAGAGATGGATTTGTGTATCACAAAGCAAATTTCATTATTACAGATATGTAATAATGAAACTTGCATAATTCAGAAATAAAGAGACAGAAGCACATAGGAAACATAGGAAAGGGCAAAGAACTGACTCAAATTATACACTAAAAATTCTTAGGTTGGCCATGACTTAGAAGCATGATATGCAACATTGGTCACCTAGCTTTTTCTCCATTTTTCAGAGACCTCATTATCAGAAGGTAAGAAAACTGCTTATGTGATACTACCTTGTCAGCATATTTAATTAAGTGACTAAAAGGCAGTGTCAGTTTTAACAAGGGCATTCTTCTAGTCAACAAAAGTAGTTGTACATATTTGTTCTCAAGGTATCCTCCAGAGTTATTTTCTTTCCAACTTAAGATACACATAGAAAAAAATTTCTTAAAATTTTAAAAAATACAAACAGCAATTTTCCTGGAGACAAAAAAGGTTGCTCATCACTGAACACAAGAATGAAAATACAATGCAAAACACATATCACTCTTTTTAAATCTCTACAATCTACAAAGAAAGAAAACTGGAAAACATCTGACATTTCAAGTAAGATTACATAATATCTTACCAAAAAAAAATCAAGGAAAACAATCTCATGATAATCACTTATTACCTACAGTACTTCTTATTACACTAAATTCACCCCTTTTGTATAAAAGACTCAATAGACTCAACTAGACTCAAAATTTTATTGAGATAAACATAGGTTCCCACGCACAACTGCGAGAATACAGCATAATTAAGAGAACTGGCTGGAATAACAACTTCCAAATAAGTTAACATTTACAGTTCAACCCACAACAAAACTTTTTGAAAAGAGGTGAAGTATGTAAAATAATCAGTGTGTTGGTTAATGTATAATGGGATTACTCGGGAAGTCTGACAAGCAATTGTTTGAAATGAAATATAAAATCACAAATAACATTTGAATCTAAATACTTCACCCAAAGTTACCAAGATCTTTATTAAGTGTACTGCCAATATGTTGTCTTTTTTTTTTTTTTTTTTTTTTCCTGGAAGGAGGGAAAGGTTACCTTTAAAAAACAGATTATGTGCGCCACCTGGATTAAAATATCTTGCGACTATAATGAAAATGGTTTCACGATAACGACCCTATCTAATGAAAATGAAACATTCCCAAACGCACATCAAAATTCTGACTGCACATGTATGCTTTATGTCAAAAGATGTCCACCAAACTGGACATCTTTTCCAGGTATGTAAAATCATTATTTGAGAAGCACAGTGATTCCTCAATGCCATTAAGGCCAAAGACCTAGTGGCAGAGCGAAGATTGTTTATTTCAGAAACGATATCACTACATCAGTGCCAGGCTGTCATAAATAACGGACACTTCTTAAACGTGCTCTGCCTGTCAGAACAAAGAGGCCTCCAGGGATGACAGTGCCGCAGTCTGAGGTCGCCCGGGAAGAGATGACACCCGGAGAGGGGGCACCCGGCAGAAGGAAGGCCGAAGCCTTTGAAGAGAAGGCCTAGGCAGACACAAAAGGCTACCTAATGGTTCCTGAAAGAAAGGGAGGCAGTTTTCATGAAACGGGTGGGGGAGGGGACCACCAGCTCGCTCCACCTCTTCCATCTGGCTCATTTTCCCATCTGCACTGCACCTCACGGCCCCCGAGGCAAGTGCTTCGCAAGGCCGAAGGTAAAAGCCGAATCAGAGTGACCAGAGGGGATGGGAAAAAAATGGGGACAGAAGGCACTCCCTGTTGGGTGGGGTAGCACGTTCCCGTTGGGCCTCATCCAGCCCCGCCCTGGTAGCTCTCTCCTGTTTCTCACGCTAGCGTGCGGAACGCCGAAAAGAAACCAACTCACCCAGCTCGCCATGGAGCACAGCCCCAGGACGCTGCCCATCTTCACAGCGTCGCAAGAACTGCGGGTGCCGACAAAATGGAGACAGCCTCTTTCTTGCTTTTCAGGGCTTATTTACTATCTGAGAGGCACTTCCTGCGCAGAGCCCACCCCGCCCCTCGGCCTGCGCGTCACTTCCTGCGAGGCGTTGCTGGGGTTTGACGCCAGCACTGCGCCGAAACTGGGCGTGCGCACCCCTGGGGCTGGCCCCCTCTCGATGTCTTTCAGGGCGCTGTCCGGCACAGCGCCGTTTGAAGACCTCAGGCCGTGCAGGGCTGAACGTAGTTTGCCAAATTAAGATAACAATGTGAGAAGACCCTTTACTTACCATTTCGTTGATTTCGAGCGTTAGTAGAACACAGAACTGAAGTGGTGGTTGACGTTTTGCCTTCCTCCATTTTCACCCTTTTTTTTCTGCTTAGCGATAGCTTACTTCCTCTTTCTCAGTGTTTTTTCGTCCACCTCCACTTATTTCTCATCCCCCCCCCCCACTTCTGTATCTGTTTTTCCACTTTCATACTCAACTTACTCCTGCAGCTCACTTCCTGGAACAAGTTTTATTGAGATATTTATATTCATTTGGTGCTTTCAGTTCTCTGGTACCACTTCTGTCTGCTACTGATGCACATTTTAATTTCTTGTCCTAGTAAGATGTTATAGGAAGTTTGCACATTAATTTTTTAAAATCCCTAGATGAACATACTAATTATTTAAAAATCAAACTTTTATTGACTGTCATTAGCTGTTGAAACGTGGAAGTTCTGTGACTTGTTAACCTATGGTTGACATAATCTCTATTCAAAGGGCTACTTCAGTTTCTCAGATGACTTCCCTAGGTTCCCTGACATTTTCTGGTCAATATCCTTGAGAAGAGTATAATTTTGTGAATCATAGCATGGAAGTTTCCTTCCCAGATCCCTGGTACTTTTATGGATGAGGCCCAGATAGCAATTAATCTTAATTGATGGTATATAGATCACCTACTCAGTTCCAACTTTGGATCTGGGAGACGTGTCTTTATAGGCTTACAGTAATTTATATGACACCACTTTTATATACATATTTAATAATAGAGTGATACCCTTATTATAAAGTCATTGCTTCTATACACTTTTTTTTTTTTCCTATCACAAGCCCCGGGAAGAAATTTTAGAGAATCTAAAATTATGTAATCTCAAAAAAGAATCTGCCAAAACAATTAAGAAGGAGTGGTATGTATATACTAGAGAATTTTTAAAGAGTTTCAGATCCATATTTTCATTTGCATGAGGTGATTCATCTGGATGTTTAATGGGCACTTATGTGTGCCATATCAAAAAGTTAGTTACGTATCACTCCAAAAAATTAATATTTTTCAAATTTGAAATATTTTAAAAGCATAACAGGGTAATGAGAATAATGTCATATCCAGAAACTTTTCATTGTCTTGAAGACATAAAACATTACAAATGTTCTTGATTGCCTTGCTCCTCCCCCTCCTGCAGGAAATGATAATGAATGCATGTTAGGGACCAATTAACAATCTGTGCTGTGATGCTCACAGTTTACTGACTGCACATCACAAATTGCTCTTCAAATTGGTTTTCCCAAAATACGCCTTCATCAGTATGTGAATTGCTCTACATATTTGAGTTTGTCACACTTTAAATAACTTGGGAGAAGTTTCTGTTTGAGTGAAATGTCTATACTATCAACTCGTATTTCCTTGATAACTGGTAAGATTGAAAACTTTTCTTTGTTTATTGGCCATCAGGATATTCTTTTCTCTATATAGTTTTCACGTCTTCTGCAATTTTTCAGTTGAGTTATCCATATATTCTTTATTGATTTATAGATGGTTTTAATTTATTTTGGATATGAATTCTTTGTTTTGTATGTAGTAATTATCCTGACCCAGGATTTTTTTTTACTTTTTTAATTGGTATCCTTTAATGACCCCCTCAATGTAGTTTAAGGATTATTATGTGGTCATATTTAGCATACTTGTTCCTTGAATTACATTACTTTGTTTGTTGTTCAGAACTTCTTTCCAGTCCCAATATTTTAAAGATATTTTCCTCTATATATCTTCTTCTAAGTCGTAAAGTTTTTTCCTCACGCTTAGAATTTTAATCGACATAAAACTGATTTTGTGTCTGATCTAAGGTATAAATGCAATTAGTGTTGTGCTGATAAACTATCTCTGAGTAGACAAGGGACCCCTGATATGTAACATTTGCTAATTTCCATTTTGCAAATACCCCTACCGCTGCTGGTTTCAAGCTACCAATGATTTAATAATGTACATTTGATATTCTTGAATACTTAGCAATTGACTGGTTTGAGCTAGGTCCAATTGTATTTTAGTTTTTCACACAATCAATTGCCCTAGAATAATTTAGAAAATAATATATCCTTTCTCATCTGCAATACCATTGCTGTTATATGTGATGTTTCCATAAAGATCATTTTTGTCTGTTTCTGAAATTTCTGTTTTGTTTTATGGATTGAATTGTCTATACTTATGGTTCTCATGTGTAGTTTTAATTATAGTTTCTTGCAAATAAGTTTTGATATGTGGAGAGGTAAGTTTCTTTGTTCTTTTCTTCAACCTGATTGTACTGTCTTTGGTCTTTTATTTTTCCATAAATATTTTAGAGTTGGGTTGTCAAATTTGAATAATAAATCATATCCTCACTCTAATCATAAGACGTTGCTCATAATTTAAAAGTAGGTCATCAGTTTGCCTGTTAGCTTTTTTGTGATTAGAGTGTTACTCATCAAAGATATTATTTGTATTTTTGGCTGGACTATACTTTATTATGTGAGATTATGTTTTACAAGACAAGTTGGTTACCATCTTGATCCTTCTTACTAAATATCAGAATTACCTTCTATTCCCACTTATTTTGATGAACGCTAAAGGACAATCTTGCATCCTTCTTTGCATTATCAGTAGTTTAAAATCAGTTGAAGGAAACATATTATTTATTTCTTTATTTGTTTTTTAAATTTCTTGTTTCCTTCTATGCATTATCAGCAATTTATAATCAATTGAAGGAAATGTTCTTTTTATTGATTTTTAAAATTTTTATTGTGTTTTCAATGGAGAAATACATCATCTCTTTACAAAATAGCTCCTGAAAAATACAAGGAGTACAGATACTATAAAACAAAGCAAAACCAGGTGTGGTGGCACACGCCTGTAATCCCAGTGGCTTAGGAGGTTGATGCAGGAGGATCTCGAGTTCAAAGCCAGCCTCAGCAATGGCGAGGTGCTAAGCAACTCAGTGAGACCCTGTCTTTAAATAAAATACACAGTAGGGCTGAATTCCCCTGAGTTCAATCCCTAGTACCAAAATCAAAATAAACAAACAAACAAAAAAAACCAAAACAAAATAGACTCCAGTCATGAGACACTACGTGCATCATGCAAAAGCAACATGATCTCCAGGTTACGAAAACTAGAATTAAAAAGTCACTACACAGTAAAGGTCCAGGTTTCCAGCCTGGCAAAACTTGGATGCAGTTACATGAAATGTTTAATAAACTAAAAATTTTTCCCTCATGTGTAAACAAAATGACAAGACTAAGACTGTGCTTGGCGATATCAGGCTAACTCTGAAACTCCACAAAACACACACCTTGGTAATTGACGATCTTTTTTCCTTAGGTGGTGGGAGGAAGGACAAGGTGACTGCAGAGCAAAAATGTGGGAAGTAGAAATATTGTATACTAGACATTATAAAGTCATGGTGAAAAGAAAGCCTCAATTAATGCATAGCTTAAGAGGCAAAGACTACATTCCAACTTTGGAAAATTAATTTAGAAGGACAGGGGAAGAGTTTAAGTAATTGTAGTTTCACCTGAAAAATGTACATGTGATAGGGTGGATCATAATAGAGGATTCATGAAACATGACCATCAGAAAAATCTATTAGGACTGCTCTGTCCAGATTAAGAAACCATAAGTTTATCATCATCCAGCATCCCTCCTTCTTTATAAAGATGGATGTTCTGCTGCTCATTATTAGCAATTTTTTTTTCTTGCAGTGCTGGGATTGAACCTAGGGCCTTGTGCATGTGAGGTAAACACTCCACCAACTGAACTATATCCCCAGCCCAGAAGTTATTTTCTTTAAAGGAAGGAAGTTGTTAATCATTTGATAGAATAAATCAAAATGAAAAGTACAGAGCTGACTGACTAGATGTCAAGTGCTTGCTGGAAATGATTTTCCAAATGTTTCCACATGTAAAATTTACTGATAAATTTTGATAAACCAGTTAAAAATAAAAATCAGTTAAAATCTTAAAGAAAATGCCTTTTTGCATTTATCAACCATCCAAGATAGATATCATGTTTCACAGGCATTACTTTTAGTCAACCTAAAGTTTTAGACATGGGACTAAAATTTAGTGTTCTGTACCATGTAGCCACAGGGTCAGTGATTTCACATCATGGCTTAAGAAAGAACTGGCGTTTTGGTTTTTGTGAATTTAGCCCTACTTTGTACTTTTGTCACCAAAAACACCTAAATCCATTTTCAGTCATGGTTAGTCTTATACCCTCCATTCTCCTTTTTTAGCATTTGAAAACATCAGGTTGATTTGGCAGATATTGTTTATGGACCCCTGAAGTGATTTTTACCAATTCAGTATCAGTTTTATTGACTTCTTGATAACAAGAATAGGACTTGCAGGGAGAGCAAGGATATCAGAAAGGTCTGTACTTCATGATTTCTGAGAGGCCAACAGAGAAGCCACTGTCTGAGTAGTTTCTGACTGAGTTGTACTTGTCTCTGTATCAAGTTGTTCCTTTGTTTCTATTTTATCATGTTCACTCAAAGCAAGACAGCATCTTTGCTTGTTTCATCCTCTTCTGTTTTGATTTTCTTGGGACTCTCTTTTTTATGAGGTGAAAATGTCCTCTTGACTCCTACTTTAGGGTTCAGTATTTCTGTTGTTGCATTTCCTGAAGATGTAGGTGGTGAATTTACTAGACATGTTAAGGAAACAACTCTGGAGACCATAGGCTTTGGTGGTGGAGAAATGGCTGGTTGCTTAGCAGTTTGAGGAATGCTTTCACTTGATGTACCCCCTAAGTTTTCACTGGAATTTACTTGTGACATAGAAACTTCAGTAGCCTGTACGTTGGTCACAGATGCTACTCTCACAGCTGGAGCAGGACTGTTTCTGCCCTGAGAGCTGCCAAAACTGTTCAATGAACTGGTCTTTATAGCACTAGTAGGTGAAGGCACAGACTTGTTACCACTGTCCATAGACAAGTCAGCTGTTAATCTGAATTCCTTCTGTTGAATGCTTTTTCTTTTTTGGAAGCACATGATTACATGATGTAATGTAATGGAGTTGCTTTCTTTTTACGTGCATTGCAGCAATTTTTATATCCACCTAAATGTCTTACTGTTTATTGCTTGCCTATAAACTGTATCTGTGAAAGACTGAATGTCATAGGTAAGATCAACACTAAGACTTTCAGAGTTTTCTTTTTTTTTTAACACTAGCCTAGACACCCACATTGTTCAAAATTCTTCCTTGTCAGGATTTTTTTGTGGTGCTGGAAATAAATGGGGATTCACATGAGCCAGTGTAATAAATTCATTCTTCTCCAAACTTCCAACCAAGATTTGAATTTTTGATTCCACCAAGGCTACCCATTCTGGCGTTGTTTTTCCCTTGGTGTGCTTGATAGAAATACAATATAATAATTGGACTTTTGAAAGAAGTTTGGGTCTTCAGAAAGTTCGGACCATTCTGCCTTTACTCAGCAAAATATCATCTGTGATAGCAAGGACTGTCCATGATGTAATGGACACATTGTGTGTGGAGTTCTGCTGTGGGTATGCTCGTGTTAATTATAGACATAAAATGGTACCTATCACTGGGGTTTATCCTTGGGTCCCTTACAGGCAAATTAAGATTGTGTTCTTCAGACTGTTTTAATAGCACTGGTTTTAGAAAATACCATTCCCTTTTAGAAAATACCAAGAAAATTTATGTACAAGAGTTGATGCTACTGCATTTGAATGAAGCTGGCAAGTTCTTGTTACTAGCATAGCCCAGGAAACACCACTGAGGAAACCTGATATATTGAAATAGATGTTGTGGAATTTGGCCCACAGTTTGATAGCTCTCAGAGTTAACCTGGAGATGTCCATGTTTGGTACTAGGTATAAAGTTTCATTGGTTACCTTGCAACCATTAATGCATAACCATTTCTTATGCATCTTATATCTAAAATTTTAAGCAAACTGTTATCTCATAGGTCCAAATTTTCTGGAATAGTCCACAGTACTAATCTTGCAAACAAAATATCAATCTTTATTCCACTGAAACAGAATTTGATAACTGGTAAAAATGCCTCTTTGACAGCCCCAAACATTTACATACTCTTAAATCTCCTTGTAATTTCAATTTATCATAGAACAAGATGAAAAAGTCACTTCGATCAACATGTCTTGGTGCAACACACAATGAATCAGTATCAGCACCTTTCATATGTACTCCTAAGATCCAAATGTAAAAATTTTTTCTCCAACATTTTCAATTACAGATTATGGAAGATTCTTGCTTTCACTGATTTTTTGTATCCACTCTTTCCCCAAGTTATTTAATTTTCCAAAAATTAAAATCCTACACTGCAGTCCCTCCTCCTCCTCAAAAGGAAAAAAGAAAAGGGCTTCAGAGTCTCAATTAGTTTCTGTGTAAGTATGCAGTCAGTCTCCTTGGAGACTGCTAAACTGATAGAAGTGATACCATCGTGCTTCTGTGGCAGCTGTTTGTTGTGATCCTGCATTGTAACTGAAAAGGCATCCTCTCTTGCGTCCAGCACAGGCACAGCCCAGTCACTGCCCACCCACCACCTTCTGCGCCACCCCCTCCCCAGTTGGGGCTGCAGCCCTGAGCATAATCCACTGAGGCGGGAAGCCTGGGTGCAACCTCACTCCCGCACGCGCTTCTGCCTTTAATCGCTTTTCCTCCTTCCGGAAGCATATTAGTCATAATTAAGTATCTGTAAGTTTAAGAAAAAGAAATGGAAATTACAAACCTAACTATTTTAATTCTGCCAAACTTAATCTGTTAATTATAGAAGAAAAGAATCCTATTATGTCAAGTACTTATAATGTTCAAGGTACCAAAGAAGGAGATAGAAAATATTTATATGTGAATAACTTTAGGGTCATAAAGAGTAAATTGATTACACTAATAGAGAAGGAAGGGTTTCTTAAAGTTTAAGTTTGTGCAAAATTTTGTCTCTGTATTCAAGAAGATTCCTGAGATATTTGTTAAGTTCTTTCCTGTACTTCATAATAGATGTTTTTCCTTAGCTGTTTATTAGTATTAAATGAAGAAAGTCTTTATCAATCTATTCAGTAACACTAAGCCTTGAAGTACATAAAACAGGTTATATTCATTGAATCTTCAGTATTTTTATGGATTTTAATTTGTTCAGTTAGGTGATTATCACATAATTCTAACTGGACACAATATATAAATTATGGAGACTTTTATTAGAGAAATTATAGACACCAGTCTTTTTTTTTTCTCCTTGCAACCTGTGAAAGAAGATTAGAATGATGCCTTTTTCATATTTGAACCTAAACAATCCAAAGCCTAGTTTTTCACTGAGTTCTAACCCCTAATAGGAGCACAATTATTCTAGGTAACTTCTTGTAGCATAGGTCATGATTCTCCAAGACAAATAAGTAAAAGTAAATTAGAAGTAAAAAAAAAAAAACTGTGTAATTAACTCAGTTTTCTTATGATCTGGCCTGATTCAGAGATCAGATTAAGAAGATCACTAATGGATAATTTCTTTAAAAATTAGAATATTAATTTTTTGAAATGTTATTAGGAACCCACCCTCCAAAAGTTTTCAAAGAAGTTGGTATGGTACTGCATAATACATTCTTCTCTTGAGATAGATAGTTACATTAGCATTTTGAAGTATCTAAGAATTTGTCCTCTCCTAAAGTTTTCTAAAGTTACTTAACCTTGGAAAACCTTTTTTTTCCTTTTAATAAAATACATATTAATATATTCCAGAATTACTATCCTGTGGAATTTAATTTAAGAAATACTGATGAAAGGAAGCATGGATTGCATAGATAGCCTTCTGGAATCTTCCTAGAATATCTGTTTTGATATTTTTGGTCTGAGTACAGTGTCAGAGAACTCACAGACATATTTGTCAAGAATCTGAGTATGAATTCTCTATTTCCAATTAAGAAGAAGATATAAAATTCAGCATTATAATAAATTTGGAATATAAAATTAATAAGTCTTTTAGGGATATCCAATAGTAAGAAGAAGATATATGTCAGAATAAAGACACACAGAAGTGGTCTGAGAGAATTCTGGAATACTGTAGGCAAGATTTTTCTCAGGAGATAGTCTCACACTGCACAAACAAAGAATTGAAGCCCCTACCTATAGCATGAGTGGCCTGAGAAAAGTATAACAGGGTTACTCTGATTTGATCACTATACATCGCATAGTTGTGTCAAAATATCACACTGTAACTCATAAATAAATACAATTATTATGTGTTAATCAGACATTTTAAGCTTATTCTGATAATAGTAAAAATTTCAATAGTAAATTCATAAAAATTAGTATTGACCAGTGTAATCCCCAACATGACTTAGGTATAAAATTTACATTTATATAACCAAGTTACTCTGAAATATAGACTTGTTGGCTATTAATCATTTAAGTGTTGGGAGAACATCTACCAAAAATAATAACTTTGATCTTAGAATTTGCCTACATAGCAATAAAACAATATTTTCAACATAAAGGAAAATAAAGGTCTTAACTTTTCATGACCTCCTGTAGTACCTTATCTAAACCTATAAGAAAATGGTTTAGAATCTTGCATATCACAGGTTTCCAGCTTAACACAGAATCAAATTTTCTCTGCCAGGGTTGACTAGAATCAGATTCAATCTTGATCCTGAAATCCATCTTTCCTTTATACAAATCTATGTATAAACTTCAAAGTTAATTTTTCAGTGGACTGGTTATGAAAAATTATGAGGCTGGACAAATTTTGAGGAAAATAATAAAGTAATATTTTTCTGGAAATTAGAAATGATACTGCATAGTTCCCTTGTTCTCAGTAAATCAACACTGAAAACTAATAAGGACTTAAATATTTGACCTCCCAAAATAAATTGTCAAATGGACGAAATTTGTGGATAATTTGTTTCATATTATAAAAGGAAAGAGGACACGTAAATATTTTATGACTTTCATCCTAAAATATTAGGTTCTAAATGTAAACATGTCTAAATATTTAACAAAATTTTCTGTAAGAATAATAGAGTTTGGGATGTGATAACCCATAGGGGTCAGTATGAACTTAAATTTGAAAGGGATTACGTCCTGATTAAAGACAACTTTTGTAAAGGAATTCAGACTTCGATATTTTTGAAAAAAAAGTCAGAAACTAAGGTATTATGTCAAAGTTAAAAACCTCTTCTAATTACCTTGATTTTAAAATAGCAAGTTCTTCCCATACACATTCTTTTCTTTTACCAAAGTCTAAGCCAGTAATTCCCATGACAACCAGGGACATTGATACTGGTGAAGTAAATGTTATAAAAATATATTTATTTAGGAAAGAACATACATAAGTTCAGGAAAAACTATATATTCACCATGTAAATAACAAAGTGGTAGAGAATTCAAACATGTTTCTGATATTTAATATGCAATCTTAAAAGCATTGAGAAGGGAGTGACTACTTGAAGAATGCTATTGGCATTTCTAAAACACTTTGCATCTCAGGGGAAGTTAGCTAAAATAAGGTTTATTGACCTCACATAGGAATTTACAAAACATAATGGAATTATATTGAAGAGCTTCCATTAAAATAAAACATAATTCACCAAAAATGTTATTATGTAACAGAAAGGAACTTAACTACTTCTATTTTTGTGTTCATTAGATTTTAAATCCTTATTAGATATGTTATTAAGGCAGTGTCTAAATTAGCACTTTCCATTAGAAATTAAATGAGAGCCATGTTTGTAATTAAAAATTTTCTAGTAGCCACATTAAGAAAGAAGAGGAACAGGTAAATTAATTTTAATAGTATGTCTAGTTTAGACCAATTTGGCCAAAATATTATCATTTCAACATAACATTAATATAAAAATTATTAATAGGATGTGTTTATATAATTTTTTACTAAGTGTTTCAAATCCAGTTTATTATACTCTTAACAGTACATCTCAATTTGGACCAACCACATTGCAAGTTCTCAGTAATCTTCAAATTGGATAACACAGGTCTAAGTGCTGAAGGAGAAAAATGAGGCAATAATCCAGATGATATGCAAGCAAATACTTTTCTTTGTCTAAGTTATTAGGTAGTTTGGTTTTAAGCCTTTGCATTAGCTTCAGATACTGAATCTACTTCATCTTAACTGACTTTTTTGTATGAAAGTCAAATATTAGATATTTATAAGGGTGAGTATCATGTTCTTACAATTATTCAGGCTGTCATAGTGTTATTTTAATTTGTATGAAATTTGCCAAATTTGATTTTATTTTCAAGTAATCCAAATATCTTATAATGCTAATTTAACCAACTCGTTCCAGTCTTTGTGAAACTCACCTGAATTGCTATGGCCTTAGCTTCCTTACCACCAGAATTAAATGTACAACAGAAGAATCCTCCCCAGAGGCCCTAACATTTTAAACAAACTGATCTTAAGGGACATAGACAGTTATTGTTTATTCTCACCTAGTTCTCTACACCTCATTTCACTGCTGTGTTTTCCATTATCTTATATAACACTTCTGCAAATTCATACAGAAAGCTCTTTATACTGAGTGATCAAGACCCTTGGGTACAATTTTCTCACAGTTTTACCTTTAGGTCTAAAACATCAAAGATTTGCTTTAACTTCAAAATCAAAGTATAGATAGTCTTCCAGTTTTTTCCAACACAATAAATAACTCATAAGGGCTTATTTCTCCAAAAAGCACCATAGTTTTTCCTAGTGTTCACTAACACCTTTGTATTCCATAACCCATTCTGAATTACCTGCAAAAAATGCTAGGCTTAGTTATTTGATAGCATCCATCTGAGTCATTTGTTCTTTTATTTTACCTAATCTTTCATTCACAGTCCTGATATAGCTAGGACTGGTTTTCACTAGTTTCACTATTATTGCTCATGGATTTGCCCCTCTTCTCCAGAAATAGCCCTACCTTCTTTAATAAAGATTTAGTTTCAGTGAAGCTCATGTATGAACCAACCAAATGCCATCTTCCATTATCATCCCCTAAAGGGAATTTCCTTCCTAATTTGACCTGACTTATATTTTGTAGCAAAATCTAATCTTTCTGGAAATCAACCAGTTTTTTAAATCCTCTCAGGTTGTAGAGCTGAAAGCAAAGTTCTCTCCACCTAGTTTCTTGCCATGGAGGGAGCATTCCCAACACCATTAATACAAATCCTATGCATATTTCCACTTCCCATCAATTCTCATCCAGCAGTTTAGATACAATGGAAGGGCACTCCATGGTTCAATTCTATGGTGTGCTTTGATCCAGGCAGAGTTGAACACTGTACCACAGTTCAGCAATTACAAATGTTGGTATTTCATGAAACAGAAAAAACATGAGTGTTAGTTAACATAATGGTATGTGGGAATTATCCTTTAGGAAGCAACTTTCACACAGAAATGAAGTCCGGAAGATGAACTTTTCCCAATGGACTTATATACAGAATTTGATTGTCAATAGAAGTAAATGAATATTTTAGAGATATAACTTAAATCTGGAATGAGGCTGCCATTACTTCATTTTTAAGTCTACTTCAGATTAACTGTAATCTTAGGTAAATTCTATTTTCTGTGATTCTAATTCCTCAATTTTAAAATGGAAAACATAACAATATCTTCTTCAGTGTTGCTGTGAAGGATAATTGAAAACAAGTAAAGTACATAGGATAATGTTTGACCCACAATAAATGATCAATGAGTATTAACTACTACTATTCCTACATAACAGAGATTTTATTTATTTGATCTCCCTGTTCTTAGATTCCCACTGATTTTAATCTTTTTAACTCTATGTCCAGCTCTTGGCCAATATTTCCAGTTTTCTGAAAGTGAAATAGGATGGGGGCTTCAGGTCCCGTTAAGTAAAATAGCTCAAGCCCTTATCTTGTTCGTATTAACTTATCAATTCCCAGTCATTGTATGTTAAGAGATTGGTTTTTTTTTTCTTTTTCTTTTGAAAATCTTATCAAGGACCCCATCTCAAGATGAGGTGAGAATGGAAATATGTAGACCCCAACCTAACTTGGACTGAGGGCATTTCTGAGACAGCTAATTGAAGCATGGTAATTTTGAGAGAAAGAAAAGGGGTTATTTTCCCAAAAACATCTTTTTTTTTCCACAGTGAAGAAAACGTGCCCTAGAAACAACATTACCTCCCCCTGGCCATCACTGTCAGAATTATTCTATGTGTTATTGCTTAAATCATCTCCTGGGGAAGGAGACCATGATAGGTTTTCTCATTAATACTCTCACATATTCTTCTGAAGGACATAGCCTGGGATCATACCTAAGCCAAATCCTGGTCTGTTACTGAGCTACCTCTAGTTTAGAAGCTCCTCCTTCCTCATATTTTACAATTTAGTTTATTGCTTACTTCTCAATAATAAAATGTAATTTTATTTAAATTATACAAATCAAAAATACTGAAAAATAGAAAATTTTAATTTTTAATCATAATAAATACATACCTAAATCAGTAGGATTTAATAAAATTGTCATAAAACAGCTACTCATTTTCTTTTCTAGGAGATCTTTTGAGAAGGCCAAAGTTTACTTGCTCTAATTTTTTATTTTCCTCAAAAATTGTTGCTAACCATGGGGGTCAAATAATAGTCAAGGTGACTATAGGTCTTAACTAGTTTATAATTTTTAACTTTAAGAAGTTACTGGCAAAAGTGTTGGCAAAGTTAAATATTTTGAAAGGTATTCTTTGAAATTAGTGCTAAATATAATGTAACATTTCAAAAGGAGTCATGCCAAAGATGTTCAGTAATTGTGAAGAGTTCTCTTGCATAAATTGAAATCAGAAAATACATACTAACCCGGTTAAAAAAGACATTTTCTTCCCAAACCTTTCAATACAATATGATAGGAAATAAATATGCAAATTTTCCATCACTAGAATTAATCAAATTTATAATATGATTAAAGGTGTCCCAATTAATAAAAATTGTCAGTGATGTCGATTGTGCCTCTTTAGATAAGTTGTCATTGTATAGGGCCCTTCTTCAGTAGTCTTCCTGGCAGCCTCACTCTGAAGTGAGGAATTATGGAGATGATAGATAATCTGCAAGGCCTAACACTTACCATCTCAAGCTGACAGCCCACAAAGAGTTTAGAAAAATCAGCAAATTAAATATTTTGTGAGACTCTGCGTTTTCTCTTCTTTACAGGCTTAACAGTGCCCATCGTGGTGTTACTGCTTCAAACATTTAGGTTAATCTGAAGTCATTTTCATTTTCTGTCCCTGGCTTAAAAATGAAATTGAATATGTCATGTAGCTCATTGATCTATATCTCCAGTCTCTTTTTTTCATTTCTTCATTTTTCAATCATTTATTCTTTCCAGGAATATTTTCAATATCTTTTTTCTTTTTTCCCTTATTTTGCATTTCTGGGGATTGAACCCAGAATCTCATGTATACTGGGCAAGCACTCTACCCTCAGCTACAACCACAGCCCTACTTTTTAAAAATATGAATCCACATTTCTTTTCATAATTCTATTTTAATAATAAGGACATTTCAAACAATAGATTTTTCTCTTAATAGCATTCTATTTTCTGTTGATATTGATATGAAAGTACTTATTGTTTTTCAAAAAACTGATTTCCTTGAGTTGATCACTTCTGAATATGAATCAAAACATAACGTACCTTGTAAATATGTACAAATACTATGTCAATCAAAATAATTTTTAAAACTGATTTGCTTTTACCTTTTTGATAAATATTATCTTGACAGATATTTCTTATTTTTATTATAATTTTTAACACTTTAATTGTACATTTCCATACATATATCATGCTTTGATCATATCCACCCTCCCTTCGTTCATCCTCTTCCTGACTGTCCCCCCTCTACTGTCTCTTTGCTCTACTTCTTGGTCCCTATCAGTTTCTCATGGTTTCTACTCTAATTTCAGGTCTTTTTTTTTTGTTTCCATATATGAGAGGAAATATGCTATACTTATCTTTCTGTCTGGCTTATTTTGCTTAATGTGATTTCTTCCAGTTCCATAAATTTTCCTGAAAATAGCAGAATTTCATTCTTCTTTTTGGCTAAATAATAATTGTGTATTCATACCATATTTTCTTTATTTACTCATCTGTTGATGGACACCTAGGCTGATTCCATATCTTGGATATTGTGAATAGTGTCACAGTAAACATGGTTGTGTATGTATCTCTTTTGTATGAAGAATTTATTTCCTTCTGATATATATCCCAAAGCGGGATAGCTAGATCATATGATAGTTCTATTTTTAATTTTTTTAAGGAATCTCCAAATTGATTTCCTTAGTGGCAGTACTAATTAACAATCCTACCAACAGTATATGTGTTTCTTTTTCTCCTCAATCTCACCTACATTTTCTATTATTATTATTGATAATAGCCATTCTAGCTGGAGTGAGATGGCATCTCATGTAGTTTTGATTCCCATATCCTTGATAGTTAACAATATTGAGCATTTTTTCATACATTTTTTGACCACTTATATTTCTTTGAAGAAGTATCTATTCATATCATTTGTCCATTTATTGATTGGATTATTTGTTGTTAGATTTTTTTGAGGTTTTTTTATATATTCTGGTTATTAATCCTCTATCAGATGAATAGCTGGTAAATATTTTCTCCCATTATTCACTCTGTTAATTGTTTCTTTTGCTGTATAGATTTTTAAAATGGGTTATAATCACATTTGTCAGTTCTTGCTTTTGTTTGCTGATCTATGGGAGTTCTATCCAGGAAATCATTACCTGTGCCTAACCCTTATGTTTACTAGGTTTTCCACTAGAAGTTTCAGTTTCAGGTCTTACATTAAGGTTTTTGGTTCATTTTGAGTTGATTTTTGTATAGGGTAAGAGTTTCAATCTTCTCTTGTAATTATCTAGTTTTCCCAGCATTATTTGTTGAAGAGGCTATCTACCAATGTTTGTTTTTGGCACATTTATAGATAATCAGTTGACTGAAGATGAACGACTTTATTTCTGGGTTTTCTTTTCTCTTCCATTGGTCTATATGTCTGTACTCTTTTCCCCCAATATCATGCTGTTTTTGTTACTATGGCTCTGTAGTGCGTTTTGAAGTCAGGTATTGTGATGCTTTCAGCATTGGTCTTTTTGCTCAGGATTGCATTGGCTCGTCAGGATTTTTTGTGGTTCCATAGTTCCATATGAATTTTAGGACTTTTTTTTTTTTTTACTTCTATGAAGAAAGTCATTGGTGTTTTGATGGGGATTGCCATGATTTGGGTGTATGACCATTTTTTTTTTATTTTATTTTTCTAGTTGTAGATGGACACAATATCTTTATTTATTCATTTGTTGTTGTTGTTGTTATGAGGTGCTGAGGATCAAACCCAGTGCCTCACATGTGAGGTGCAAGAGCTCTACCCCTGAGCCATAACCCCAACCCAGTATGGCCATTTTAATATTAATAATTCTCCCAGTCCATGAACATGTGAGGTCTTATCACCTTCTAGTGTTTTCTTCAATTTCTTTCTTCAATGTTTTGTAATTTTCACTGTAGAATTATTCCTAGGTGTTTTATTTTTGTGGCTATAGTGAGTGGGATTGCTTACACAATTTCTTTCTCATTGAGCTCATTATTGGTATTTAGAAAAACTCATGATTTTTGTATGTTGATTTTGTATCTTTCTACTTTCCTGAATTTATCAGTTCTAAAAATCTTTTTTTGGGAGTTGGGTGAGCCTTTCAGATTTTCTATTTATAGAATCATATCCTCTGCCAAGAGGGATCATTTGACCTCCTCCTGTCGTATTTGTATGTCTTTTAGTTCTTTCTCTTGCCTGATTACTCTGGCCAGAATTCCTAGTACTGTGTTGAATAAGAGAGGTGAGAGTAGCATCCTTATCTCTTTCCCAATTTTGATTTTGGAGAAAATGCTTTCACTTTTTCCCATTCAGTATGATATTGGCTATGGGTTTGTTGTATAGAGGGTTTATTATGTTAAAGTATAATCCTTTGCTTAATTTATTCAGAACTTTTATCACAAAGAGGTATTGAATTTTATTAGACTTTTTGTACATCTGTTGAAATGCTCATGTGATTTTTATCTTTTTATGTGCTGTATTACATTTATCATTTTGTGTATATTGACCTATCCTGAAATAAAACCAACTTGATTATAATATATGATCTTTCTAAAGTGCTGTTAAATTTTTTCAAGTATTTTTTGAGGAATTTGGCATTTATGTTTATCAGGGATATTGGCTTATAGTTGTCTTTTTTGAGTTGTGTCCTTGTAGGTTTTGGTAGCAGGGTTATTCTGACTTTGTTGAATGAGTTTGGAAGGGCTCTTACTTTTTCTATTTTATGGAATAGCTTAATTAGTATTGTTATTAGTTCTTCTTTAAAAGTCTGGAGATGCCCTTCAATTGATGAATGGATAAAGAAACTGTGGTATATATATATATACAAGTGAATATTACTCAGCCATAAAGAATGATAAAATTATGGCATTTGCAGGCAAATGGATGAAATTGGAGAATATCATGCTAAGTGAGATAAGCCAATCTCAAAAAAAACAAAGGACGAATGATATCGCTAATAAGTGGATGATGACACATAATGGGGGATGGGAGGGGTTAGTGTTAGGGTTAGAGTTAGGGTTAGGGAGGGGGCAAGAATGGAGGAAGGAAGGACTGTATAGAGGGAAAAGAGGGGTGGGAGGGGTGGGGGGGAAGGGAAAAAAATAACAAAATGAATCAAACAGCATTACTCTATGTAAATTTATGATTATACAAATGGTATGCCTTTACGCCATGTACAAACAGAGAAACAACATGTATCCCATTTGTTTACAATAAAATAATAATAAAGAAAGAAAGAAAAAAAGAAGGCTGCTGACCTGAATAAACGAATTCTGGAGGCGGTCCCCCATACTTCCTCTGTCCAGTGGTCACATCAAGTGTGTAGCCTGTTCTTTCCAAGAGGGCCTTAATTTTTGCCTCATCTGGTCCTTTACTAGAATCTGCTACTTTGGTCCCCTGTTTTTCTCTCTGCCTGTAAGTCTTCATGACTCCACATAAAAAGGCACTTTTGTTCTGAACATGAGAGAGATCTCTGTCTTTAAACTGTTGAAGAACTGCCAATGCGCCATCTTCATTGAACTCTTTTAAAGCTTCGATAGCTCTTTCATCTAAATCACTATGTGCAACTAGCCCTGCAACGTAAATTTCATCTAGTTTTTCAGCAACTTTCTGTGGTAAACCAGCACCAAGCAATGTCTGAAAATTTTCTGAATGGATAACTGCAGAAGTAGTATCCATGGGCTCTTCAGTACCATTTCCATTAACATGTTCTGTAGCCATGTTTCAGAGATCTCCCTGCTGGGCTGCGGCGGAGGAATCCTGTCCGTAGGAATCGGGTTGTGGGAACGCGTGCTCGCTGCTCCGATGTCCAACCGGAGTGGAGCTGTTGTAAAATCGCTTTAGTTTTTTCAGCCATGTTTTGGTTAGATGAGATTTTTTCTGTAAGAATCCTCAAGAAATGATTCATGACTCTTGAGAATAAGTTTCCTTAACTTTTCTTTTTTCTTTCTTACTTTTTTTTTTTTTTTTTTTTTTTTGTGCTGGGGATTAAACCCAGGGGTGCCTGACCACTGAGCCACATCCCTAGTCCTTTTTATTTTTTATGTTGAGACAGGGTCTTGCTATGTCACTAAATACCTCACTAAGTTGCTGAGGTTGAGGCTGGTTTTGAACTTGTGATCCTCCTACCTCAGTCTCACAAGTCACAGGTATGCGCCACCATGCCCAGCCAGTGTCCTTAACTTCTTGCTTATTTAAAAAAATTTTTTTTTCAAATTTTTACATTTTGAACACTATTTTTAATGGAAATAGCATTATTAGATCACGTTCTCTTTTCTTCTGGGTTTTTAATATGTTTCCCAATCTTTTAAAAAATGTAGTATGCTTTTGCAGAAGAGTTGAGATTAGTCTGATTTTCTTCACCTTATAATTAATCTACTTTTTTTAACCTGCCCAAGAGTTAATTAATTTAATTAATTCCAAATCAGTAAGCTTACTAGTATGTATCTTGGTATTGAAGATTCTGAGTCACCCTGGAACATGGTGAACACTTATGTGGGTAGATTCAAGTTTTATTTTTTGTCATCTTACATTATATTTTTATTTTCTTTTTAGTCATTATTTTTTACAAACATTCAATTATTTATGTCGACTCTCTTCTGCCTATCTTTTGTACATGTTATTGTCTATCTAATTCTTTTAAGCATTTCGTTTTGCTGAGTTTTCTTCCATTTAGCACCTGACTCCTGGTATTGCATATTTCCTTTTTTCCTATTATTTCCTCATCTCATCACTAAGATTTTATACCTATCTTTGTTCTGTACTATTGTTTCATGGAAGCTAATTTGTTTAATTAAGACTGTGGTTAACTATTTTTATCAGTTCTATGTCATTATTTTTTCATATAGATTCTGTACTCCTTAATACTTTAAGTAGTGATTTTCCACCCACCTACGGAACTTGAAAATTGAAGACAATTCATGTGGAGAAATGAATGCCAGGACCATGTTCCACCTATCTGAAACTTTCCTTCTGACCTAGGATTTTTTGGGGGTAGTGAGGAGCTCGGGTGTCTTTTTTATTTTATTTCTCTTTATCAGGTAGAAATTTTCCCAGAACATCCCTTAACCCTTCTATCAAAGTTTCTCTTTTATTTCTCCTTTCTTCTATCATTGCTTTCTTCCTTCATCTATAACTTATTTCCATGATCTTTCCCTTAGTCATATCTCTACTTTTCGTGTCCAGATCAGTCCAGAGAAGCCCTTGTAACCATTGGTTAGTATTGGTTTATACCACTGTGAATAAGGAATTAAGTTTTACCTCAAAGTGTGTCTTTTCCCCTTGAGAAGTGGATTTTTTGTTTACTTCTGGGATCTATAGCCAAGGCACCCTCTTATTCCTTCCTTGTGAATATATATCCTTATTTCATCTCCAGTAATTTTTGTCAGCCTTTTCTCCAATTCTGCCAAGGTTCTAGCTGACTGACTCCTAATTTTGTTGAAAAAGAGACTGTGCAGTATCTTGGAGAGATATCTACTCATGTATTTCTACCTGATACATTCACAGCACTCCTTCCCCTCCCCCTGTGCCCTTCATCTGACACCTATTCACCCAATAAAACTCAGCACAGTTTCTCCTTTAAAAATATTTCCTGACAACCTGCCTTCTTTTTTACTTGGCTCATCTTTAATACTAAGTCTTATCACTTACCCACTCTCTGTGACCTATGCAGTTTTACATTATTGAACATACATCACTGTATTGTTACTTTGTTGTGATTCCTTCTGGCAAACCAGACTAAGTTTCTTGAGGACAGTGAAGTGCACCTTATGCATTTCTGAATTCCTCAAGATACAAGGCTTATGATGGTCTATCAATAAAATTACTTGAATGAATAAATAAATGTCTTTTTTCTTTTAAAAAACAAAAATCAAAATATTGGCATACTAATTAAAAATCTGTAACATCTGATTTCTTAACAAGAAAATTTTCATTTAGAATTTAAGGTTTTTTAGGAAGTTTGATAAATAATCATACAGGTATAACTATAAAAATAGCAGTTTAGCTCAGAAAGTATAGATTTGTATGAATAAGATTATAAAGATTAATATGGTTTTATTCCTCAGAGATTTCCATAGCAAGTTTGTTTGCTGTTGAAATTGAAATGTGATTTTTGTTGCTTCTGGGAACCCACGCTCCATCTGTAATCTGTCAACAAGTAGTGCTATTTTTGTCTTTTGCATTCTCACCAGTAACAATCATTACAATTGGATCTTAGCTGGCATTTCTCATTCTGCAGTGTTAGAGAATCATGCTATTATTCTTTTGGCAATAAACAACTGGAAAATTTAGCTTTTAGTAAAATAAAGAAGGAAGTGTTGCTTTCATATTGTCTAGAATCAGATATCTTACTGTCAAGTTTAAGACTGCAGTGCTTCACTTTTAAGCTCCAGAGAAATATACTCCATAGAACAATATAATGTAAGATATATCTTTTAGTTGTGCATGCAAAAAAGTGCACTGAACTTGGGTGTCTCAATGGTCTATAAACCTTTTAGAAATAAAGGCACATGAAAAAGGGCACCGTAATTTTTTTTACTTTGTTTTGAGCAAAAGGCAGTACTAAATAGACGGCATGCTATACATAGTAAATATAGAAGAGCTCATCTTTGTTTAATCAACTAAAACATATAACAATACTATTTAATTACATAGATACTGAAAGGAATAATAAAAGATTATGTAGATTTTGTTGCATGATACTTAAAATTGTAAGATGTTCTAATATGCATACAGGTGCTTTCTTCATTTGTGTGACAATACAATGTAAACATGTAGAGTGTTTTTCATGTTTGACTAAGTACACCTGGTGTCTAAACAGGAGCTTGCCAATATTATATGCTAAAAATATTTTTCTATACTTGATGCTGAGAAAAAGTTGTAATTTTTAAAAAAGAACTCAGTGAAGTGTTTTGCTATAACATAAAATTGATATGTATATTCTGTTCCAACAATTCTTTGTTACTTTTAAACAGTACCAGGTTTGCCATTCCCCAAGTAGTTTTAGTTAAATAAACCATTTAACCTTAAGTTGTTTAAAATCATTTGTGTATAGCAATGGCTGGCGGTTTTGGTACAATTCAGAGAAAGGGCAAGACAATGGCAGAAATCTCACCAAATTCTCAGAAGTAAAACAAATGGAAAATGTCAGAAATGAGATGCAGCCTTCAGAAATAAAAAAAAAGTAATTGCATTTGTTGGCAGTTTCAAGAAATTTTTCAAGTCTATAATCATGTAAAATTATAAAATTTGTATCAATGTACAATATAAAATCCAAGGTAAATTAGGAGCATTTTTGGCAGAATTCTTCAATAATAAAATTGCTACTAGGTTGATATTGTTTCATATTAATATGCTTGATTATGGAAACATCTAGTGATGGTTGAGAGTTCAGTCTCTTGAGCAAATTTTTAAAACAGCTTGCCTTCACTCTTCCATTTATGAAACAATGAGAGTAATAGTATCTACTTCATAGGACTTTTTGATGATGAAATGAGATAATGTGTACATAATGGTACACATTTAAGTATTCAGAAATACGTCATATCATTTTCCCATTATTGATAAAACACATTACCACAAACTAGTGACTTAAGCCAATACAAATTTATTACCTGAAATCCAGAAGTCCAAAATAGGTCTCATGGGTGAAAATCAAAGCATTGATTGGAATTCATTCTTTCTGGAAATTTTGGAGAGAACTCATTCTCTTGCTTTTTCTATCTGCCTGGATTCCTTTGCTTCTACTTCAGTTCTCATATCTCTTTCTAACCCTCCTTGCCTGCCTCTTTATCTTGTGATTACATCAATCCACCAGGATAATCCATGCTACTTTCCCATCTCCAGATGCTTCACTTAATCACATCTGCAAAGTCATTTTTGTTTCATAAGGTAACATATTAATAAATTCTGAATATTAGATTGTAAACTCCTTGGAGGAGCCATTATTTAAGCTACCATAAGTGCTATGATTTTTGGTAATAATTGCAAAGTTTGTCATTGTTTGGCTAATGAATTATCATCATCATCATCATCATTATTATTTGGTACCAGGGATTGAACCCGGGGGCACCTAACCACATCCTAGCCACATCCTCAGTCCTATTTTTATTTTATTTAGAGACAGGGTCTTGCTAAATTGCTGAGGCCGGCTTTGAACTGGCAATCCTTCTGCCTCAGCCTCCTGAACCATGGGTATTACAGGCATGCGCCACCACTCCCAGCTTAATGAATTTTTGGTTCTTCTTTATCTTTTTGTAATTTTGGCTATGCAGAATAACTTGATTTTTTTAAAGAAAATATGTTGGTGTTATTAAAAACTAAGTCATTTGCAAATTTGCTTCTGATTTATTTTCTGAAGGTCTTTTTCAGAGAAGCATATATGTTTGGGCATACCTTTGCATATTAACATACATTCAGTAAATTTATGAATGAATGAATGAATGAATGAACTTGATGGTGGGGAGAAAATAAATGCAGGAGGAATGACACTGAGTTATTACTTGGGGTACCTTTTTGCCTTTTCTTGTTCTGCAACAAAAATATTTCTTTAGGAATCTCAAAACTTATATCTTTCAAAGTTGTTTTCTTAGAAATAACATATAAAAATCTGGAAATAATGTTTATTTTTTCTTAGATTATTTATTATTTTCTACGAAAAAAAAATCTCATGCAAGTATGTGATAGTCCTAAGTGAATATCTATTACTAAACTTTGTAGCATTAGCAACTCTTAAAAAAAGCATGACATCTATTGAGAAGATGCTTAAGGCTTTCTTTCTATCTCCTACGGCATCCCTGTATTTTACACAGAAAATTTTATTTTGAATTTTTTTCTAAACAATAGCAGGAGTAATGTGTTAAATATTATAATGCAGTATCTCAACAAAGCCTCACTTTGTCGAATGAATCATACCTGAAAATATTTGCCCTGTTTTATAAACAAGTGCATAGAACAAGTGATTGTTCTGGAAACAAAAGTTGAATCTATGGCTTATCTTCAGAATTTAATTTTAAAAGCAGAATATGGATTGCTACAAATTGTAATTAACATTTCCTCTTAGCCTTTAGAAGTAACTTACTGCTGGGCACAGTGGCACACACCTGTAATCCCAGCAGCTCAAGAGGCTGAGGCAGAAGGATCGCAAGTTCTAGACTAGCCTCAACAACTTAGTGAGGCCCTGTCTTAAAAAAAAAAACATAAAATGGACTGGGAATGTAGCTCAGTGGTAGGTGCATCTGTGTTCAATTCCCAATACCTCCCCCAAAGGAAATAGCTCAAAAGCTAATTTTAAGGTTCACAGCATTAAAATTATTCTCTATTCCATAAGGTATCAATCTTGACTTAGAATATTAGGACTAAACAGATGGAGAATGAAGGAAGGTTTTGAAAGTTTTTTTTTTTTTTTCCTAAATCTGGCAACTGATTCTGATTCTTTGACCTACTCTTAGCTTCCCAACAAAATATCTTAAATATTTTCCTGGAAAGGCATTCACAAGTAGTTCCATATCTATTTATTAAAACTTATGTTGTAATGAATAATCGAGTCCACTTTCTCTTAAAACAATTTCCAGAACTGTAAAATCGAAGACTGAATTCCAGAGATGTTAAACTTTTAAACATAAGTGAACATTGTTCATTTTTTCTTTCTCAGTTAATGATAATACTAGGAAAAACTAACACAAAAGTTTGTTTGTAGTTTCTATGTAGTACACGAGCACAAACTAAGTATGGATGCATTGGAATACCAGAATTTATCAAAAATCTTTGTCTCAAAACATTCCACATATGAAAATGACTATGTAAGATTTCTATCCATGCATGGAAGTACTTACATCTGCAAACCATATTATCTTTTATAAAGCTAAACATCTTTCCATGTTTAAATTAACAGGATTCATATTTAAATTCTGTATTGCATTTTATAGCAAAAAATTGAAACTCTGTCACTGGTATGTTTATATAGAGAGTGTAGGAGATGAGTACTCCACATCATGGAATAACAATTTTTAAACATGATGTGGTACATTATTAATATCATTTAACTTGTACTTTTCAAAGTTAAAATATAAATTTGTAGTACATATATATTGTATTGTTATACTATAAAGAGACACATTTTGATTTTATTTTTAACAGTTGATTTTTTGTAAACCTTAACCAAATCACATAGTTTTATATCTCTGTGATTTTTTTTTTCTCTGTAGATATTTGAGTTTGTAAAAAAAAAGTAATATACCAATAGAGAACTGCTACTAAAAAATTCCACTGTCTTAAACTCTTTAAGTTAGGCTGTCATGGCATACCTTGGTCAATCACTTACCTATTTCCTAATATAGCTGATATTGCTGAAGGTTACAGTAACCATACTACTGAATATTTGAAAAAAAATGTCAAATTAAATGTTCAAACTAAACTATAAGCAAAAATTATGTGGGTCAGAGAAAAAAAGAAAGATGAGCATGATTTCAATTATTATATATCATTGTCCAAGTCTTTAAAAGTATTTTAGGTTATTATACACTATAATGGTAATTGATTACTAACAATGCATATCCCAATTTCTTTCTATTATGGCTTCCTTTACTACAGGGGTTGGTAACTAAAAATTGTTTCCCAGGTGATTTCAAAGCTACTGTTCTAAGAGGGATTTAGGTTTTACCTTTCTGTAGCACTCTACACTTTATTATTCTTTTTATTTTTTTTTCTTTTTTTTATTCTTTTTGTACCAGGGATTGAACCCAGGACACTTAACCATTGAACCACATACTCAGCCCCCATACCCGCTGCCTGCCTTTGTTTTCATTTTGACATAGAATCCTGCTAAGTTGCTTAGGGCATCTCTAAGTTGCTGAGGCTGACTTTGAAATTGGGATCGTCCTACTTTAGCCTCCTGAACTGCTGGGATTACAGGTATATGTAACCACACCTGAACTCTGATGCACTCATCAGCCTTGAATTCAGGAGAAACGTAGAACATAGAAAATATCCACTTTGTTTTTTTTTTTTTTTTTTTTTTTTTTTTTTTTGGTAACACAGCAGGTCTGTTATTTTCTTTTTTTTATTTTTTATGTTATTGTAAACAAATGGGATACATGTTGTTTCTCTGTTTGTACATGGCGTAAAAGCATACCATTTGTGTAATCATAAATTTACATAGGGTAATGCTGTTTGATTCATTCCGTTATTTTTTCCCTTCCCCCCAACCCCTCCCACCCCTCTTTTCCCTCTATACAGTCCTTCCTTCCTCCATTCTTGCCCCCCTCCCTAACCCTAACTCTAACCCTAACACTAACCCCTCCCACCCCCCATTATGTGTCATCATCCACTTATTAGCGATATCATTTGTCCTTTGTTTTTTGAGATTGGCTTATCTCACTTAGCATGATATTCTCCAATTTCATCCATTTGCCTGCAAATGCCATAATTTTATCATTCTTTATGGCTGAGTAATATTCACTTGTATATATATACCACAGTTTCTTTATCCATTCATCAATTGAAGGACATCTAGGTTGGTTCCACAATCTGGCTATTGTGAACTCAGCAGCTATGAACATTGATGTGGCTGTATCTCTGTAATATGCTGATTTTAAGTCCTTTGGGTATAGGCCAAGGAGTGGGATAGCTGGGTCAAATGGTGGTTCCATTCCAAGTTTTCTAAGAAACTATCTGGAAAGCCACATTGCTTTCCAGAGTGGCTGCACTAATTTGCAGCCCCACCAGCAATGTATGAGTGTATCTTTCTCCCCACATCCTCGCCAACACCTGTTGTTGCTTGTATTCTTGATAATCGCCATTCTAATTGGGGTGAGATGGAATCTTAGGGTGGTTTTGATTTGCATTTCTCTTTTTACTAGAGATGTTGAACATTTTTCCATATGTTTGTTGATTGCTTGTAGATCTTCTTCTGTGAAGTGTCTATTCATTTCCTTAGCCCATTTGTCGATTGGATTATTTGCATTCTTGGTGTAGAGTTTTTTGAGTTCTTTATAGATTCTGGAGATTAGTGCTGTATCTGAAGTATGATTGGCAAAGATTTTCTCCCACTCTGTAGGCTCTTTCTTTGCATTGCTGATAGTTTCCTTTGCTGAGAGAAAGCTTTTTAGTTTGAATCTATCCCAGTTATTGATTCTTGCTTTTATTTCTTGTGCTATGGGAGTCCTGTTGAGGAAGTCTGGTCCTAAGCCGACATGTTGAAGCTCTGGACCTACTTTTTCTTCTATAAGATGCAAGGTCTCTGGTCTGATTCCGAGGTCCTTAATCCATTTTGAGTTGAGTTTCGTGCATGGTGAGAGATATGGGTTAGTTTCATTCTGTTGCATACGGATTTCCAATTCTCCCAGCACCATTTGTTGAAGAGGCTATCTTTTCTCCATTGCATATTTTTGGACCCTTTGTCAAGTATGAGAAAATTGTATTTATTTGGGTTTGTGTCTGTGTCCTCTATTCTGTACCATTGATCCACCTTTCTATTTTGGTACCAATACCATGCTGTTTTTGTTACTATTGCTTTGTAGTAGAGTTGAAGATCTGGTATTGCGATACCCCCTGCTTCACTCTTTCTGCCAAGGATTGCTTTAGCTATTCTGGGTTTTTATTCTTCCAGATGAATTTCATAATTTCTTGCTCTATTTCTGTAAGGTACATCATTGGAATTTTAATTGGAATTGCATTGAATCTGTATAGCACTTTTGGTAGTATGGCCATTTTGACAATATTAATTCTTCCTATCCAAGAACATGGGAGATCTTTCCATCTTCTGAGGTTTCTTTAATTTCTTTCTTTAGTGTTCTGTAGTTCTCACTGTAGAGGTTTTTCACCTCTTTTGTGAGATTGATTCCCAAGTATTTTATTTTTTTCGAGGCTATTGTGAAAGGGGTAGTTTTCCTAATTTCTGTTTCTGAAGATTCATCACTTATGTATAAAAATGCCTTAGATTTATGTGCATTGATCTTATATCCCGCTACTTTACTGAATTCACTTATGAGATCTAAAAGTTTTCTGGTGGAATTTCCTGGTTCCTCTAAGTATATAATCATATCATCAGCAAACAGGGATAGTTTGAGTTCTTCTTTTCCTATTCGTATCCCTTTAATTTCTTTGGTCTCTTGTTTTGTTTTATTTTTAATTTAATTTAATTTTTTTTTTTGGTACTGTGAATTGAACACAGGAACACTCAACCTCTCAATCACATCCCCATCCCTGCATTGTATTTTCTTTAGAGGCAGTGTCTTTCTGAGTTACTTAGGGTCTCCCTAATTTACTGAGGCTGGCTTTGAACTCAGGATCCTCCTGCCTTGGCCTCCTGAGCAGTGGGGATTACAGGCATGCATCATTGCACCTGACCAGCATCCACTTTATTGGTGCACATCCAACAATAGTTCAACCCTGCAACCAATAGTTCTGATGGTGCTTTCCCATTCCCCACTTGTAGCTAAGGCTGTGTGTTCCAGGAACTAAGTTCTAGCAGCAACTTCCTTGATCCC
Source organism: Sciurus carolinensis (assembly GCF_902686445.1). NCBI lineage: Eukaryota > Metazoa > Chordata > Mammalia > Rodentia > Sciuridae > Sciurus > Sciurus carolinensis. The sequence goes on along the minus strand of NC_062219.1, from coordinate 41,956,408 downwards.
CCATAACAGCTAAGATTTGCTACAGTAACTCTCTGATCCCAGGTCAGGAATAAGGTGGCATCATCCTGAAGACAACAGCAGAAAAGGGCTTCCTTTCTCCCCTTTCCTCAGCCTGCTCTAGGTATAGCAGTTGTCCTGTCTGGTTCTCAGGTGCTGCTCTGGGAGCTATTCATGGACTGTCATCCCAGACTTCTTAGTGATTTTGAAAGTGTTACATTACTTGTGTTAAATCCTGCTTCTTTAAAATAGCTACAGTGCTTTCTGTTTTATACAACCATGACTTATATAGGGGACTCAAAATGATGTTATCAGGAACAAAATTAGGGAAACTGTGGAGAAAGGAATGGAGACAAAAGGGACATGCTTCAGTGGGTACTAAAAAAAGAACTGAAGATCATGCAAATCCAGTCATTCCTAGGAATTGTTTTTGCACAATTTTCAGCTTTATCTTTGTGTTTCTTTTCTCCTTAATGGATAACCTTGGTCTTTAACTTAACCAGATTTTATTTTATAAATATCTTAGGATAAAAGAATTCTACTATTTATTAATTCTTGAATCCTTTTCACTAATGATAGCTTTCACCTTAAAGGCCCTTCCTCTCTCCCCTGCCCCAAGGAAGGTACTGTGCTCCTTACAGTTTTGAGGCACATAGGATCCATAATGGAGGGCAAGTTTTTCTCATCCTTAATTTAGTTGCCTAGGAAATAAGATGTAGATTATGCTTTAGTTCTATAAATTACGACCAAGAATTTTCTTTCTAGTCATATTATCTCTATAGCTTCAATACATGATCATAGACAGAGGTAGGAATAACAATGAATTTTGTTCATGTGTGCTTAGACATCACAAATTTCTCCTTCTTTTCTTTTCCCTCTATCCTACGTTTTTATATAATGCTAAAATCAAGCACACATATTGACTAGACTGCAATTTCTCTTTGTCCTTTGCTTTATTTAAAAATATCCTTCTGGGTAGACAGTTATTTATCAAGCAGTCCCTAAACCAAACAAACATGAGAGATACTCAAACCTGGACTGAATATTCTAGCAATTCAAAAATTTTAAGCTCTTTCATATTCAGGCAGACTTAACACATTTTCTTAGAGGATATGCTTATCAAAACTGGTCCTTTCTTTTGACTACATACTGTGCTGCAGTTCCATGCTTGACTGTTATGAAGCTTATCTGTATCATGAATAAAAAGTGAAAAGGAAACCTCATTTATAAAAATAAATGTACTTAGTCATATTTAGGATTGTATCTATAACCATGATCAAAATTTTGAATAAAAATGCTCACCTACACTTAGTATATTTTAACAATGCATGCAAGATTTTGTTTCCCAATTCCGATTTATGCATATTTCAATAATAAATACAAATGTATGTAATTATTTTAGTGTCATTTATGACAAGGAACAACTATAGATTAAAATATTTAAGTAATATTTGCAGAATTTTTAATATCCAGATTATCATTTAAAACCCAAAGAGAATAATCTTGAAAAATTATTATCTGTGCAAAGGTTAATAGATGTGCTTTACATTTTTGTATACTAAAATATACCTCAGTGCTTATTATATATAGATATAAATAACATTAATTATAAAGTGATATTACACATACCACCAAATCATACATATGAAATTAGTTTTAGCATTTTAAAAACTTTAAACAATATAGAAACATAATATGGAGTAAGTATCAAATAGAGTAAATATCAAATCTGAACTTAGTCAATCTTGCCTTAGTCAAGCCAACAAATATATTAATGCACAGGAGTCCCCCCCCAAAATTAGGAAGACATTTTTTGACTGAAGTATTTTTTTCTTTTTCCTTTTCTTTTTCTCTCCTCCACCCGTCCCCCCACCCACGCCCAGCTTTGGTACTAGGGAAAGAATCCAGGGATTTTACCATTGAGCTACATCCCAGCCCTTAACTTTATATTTTGAGATAGGGTCTCACTAAGTTGCTTAGGCCTTGCTAAATTGCCATGAGGTTGAACTTGAACTTGCTGTCCTCCTGCTTCAGCCTCCTGAGTTGCTAGGATTACAGGCAAATGCCACCATTGCTCAATTTTTTTTTTAATAGTAAAAAACTTAACAGACACCACCTTAGTCAAAAGAATAAAGTTTTAACATCACCAGTAATGAGACAAGTTGATATTATGTACCTCCTGATATAATATACTGAAGGCATTCTATCACTTTTGTGGTATTCCTGCCAAAAATATTTAATCTGAATTGAATTATGAAGAAACATCAGACAAACTCAAATTAAGGGACATTATGGAGCATAAATGACCTTCACTCTTCAAAATATCTAGCACATGAAAGAAAAGGCCAAAAAATTATCCAGTTTAAAGGAAATTAAGAGACATGACAAATGTAATACATGATCATGCAGTGGGAATAATAATAATAATAATTACTGTTTTTGTAAAGGACATTATTGACACAACCAGCAAAATTTGAATGCAACCTATGAATTATAAAATAGTGCAACAATGCTGATTTTCTGTTTTTGATTGTTTTTCAGCATGTAATGTTAAAGTATCGTATTTTTAGAAACACACAATGAAGTGTATAGGAATAAGAGGCATCATGTTTGGAATTTGTTCTCAAATGGTTTATAAAACATGTATATATACATGTGTATATATATACATAAATACACATAAGATGTTAATATTTGGTAAATGAAGATGAAGGGTATACAGAAATCTTTGTATGACATTTCCCAAAGTCTAAAATTAATTCAAAAGAAAAATTTTAACAATATTGCTTTGACTTCTTATTCTAATGAGTTAACTAGTGTCGAAAATGTGGTGAATTAATTTTTAAAAATCTTCTTAATGAATCAGAACTTAAATATTACTTTTAAAAGTGCTCATTAAAGTATTAAGTTTCTAGTAAATTCTAATTTTAGTGTGTAGTTTCCTCCTTTTTGAAATTAAACCAGACAGAAAAATTCAAATATATAGTATTTGTGATTATCTAATTATAAATTATTGTGATTATGTTCAGATCTCAATCGTAAATAATTTTAAAGAAAACTTGGTAAAAATTGAATGAAAGTAATTAAACAACTGTAAATGTATTACTTTATATTAATATTTTAACTGTGGGAAAGTAATTATAAGTTGAAACATCCCCTGAACATGTTAGAATTAATGTGACTGAAAACAGAAAAATCATTTTTGTAATTATCTGCCAAAATTGCTAATGCTTCAGATAAATTTTGGGTATGTGGTTTAGGGGCAGAAAAAATGCTTTGCTCTTCTAGGTTCTCTGACTGGGGCTCTGTAAACTGGACTGACAAGAGACAGATAACAAGAGAAAAACAAGTTTATTAACAACATGCACTGCACACGTGACACAAGGAAATGGAATGAATAATTCAAAGGTTTGCATAGAACTTGGGCTTACATAGCATCTTAGTAAAGGCACCATAATATTTTAGAAAAATGCGAAGATAAAGGAAACAGATTGAATGTATAGAAATGATAAATGGTAGAAAGGCAAATATATGGGAAATTAATAGCAGATGAAGACTAGTTAGGAAAGTTTGTTATGTGGATCCCTTTGGTCCTGTTTCTGGGATGATAAAGGTCTAAAGCTGTCTCTGTTGGTTAATTTTTCTCCTTGCTGGTAGAGATAAGAGGGAGAACACCTTTAAATTTATTTTCTCCTTGTAGACAACATGAGGAGGATAGAGAGCTTTTCTTATACCTGCTTCTTTTCAATTGCCTATAGCTCATAATAATCCTGGTGTCAAGTGGCACATTTTGGGATGTCATTTCTGCCACCTACAGCAGTTAGAATGGAACACTTCTGTACAGGAGGTCTATAAGGGCAGTGGCCAGATTAATATGTACAGTTTTACTATTCCCATCACCTAGTCTTGTTCTTGACAACAAGAAGGGCTCAGTGAGCAATTATTGACAGATTTAATGCATTTGGGGGCCTTGTATATTTCTCACATGATGCTCCTGCAGGAAGCCCTTGTACACTTTAAAATAGTTTTTGAAGTCAAAAGTTCCTGTATCAAATATCTAAAAGCTAATATGAAGAAAACTATATAAACACAAACTAAGCCATAAGAAGTAATTTGCATTTAATTGTATATTTGTTAAAGAGCAGGATTTTTTTTAGAAAGCAGAGCCCACATTACATTCCCATTAACCCTTATAGTATAATAACTAGGAATAAATATGATTTAATTTTGGAAGATATATTCTGTTATAGGAAACAGGATTATGTATTCATGTTAAAAGAAAGAGAATCCTGAAACAAAAAAGAGATAGTTCCCATAAAAAAGTTGAAACCCTTGGACTTACAGAGCATTCTTAGTAAAGATGGAGTTGGAGAACATTATGTTATGTGAAGTAAGCAAGGCAGATACCATGTGATCTCACTCATGTGGAATTTTAAAAAGTTGATCTCATAGAAATTAAATTGAATAGTTGTTACCAGAGGCTGAGGAGAACTGGGGAACAGAAGTGACAGGGAAGGTGATCAATAGGCTAAGAAAGTTATAGGAGAAATAAGTTCTGGTATTTCTATTGCACAGAAGGGCAACTATAAATAATGATAATGTTCTGTATATTTCAAAAAATACCAGGAGAAAGAATTTTATATGTTTTGCCATCAAGAACTAGTCAATGAGGAATGTAACATTATACAAGGTAAACATGTATCAAAATATCACTTAGGCTTTTAATCAATAAATTTTATTGTTGATTAAAATTAAATATAATTTAATTTAATGAATAAAAATTTAATCAACAGAACAAAAGGCTAATGGAAAACAGTCCAAAGTGATCTTTTTCAAGTAGAATTCATACTTTCCTATTAGAAATGCATAAGGAACACTAGTTTACAGATTTTGAGAAATCTTGCCACAAATAAACCTATTTAACATTGTTTAATCCAGTGTTTCTCAAAATTTGTATGTCTTCAGGACTTTCTGTCCCTTGAAACAAATCAAAACAACTAACATATATCACATCCCATGGGTGGGGTCATGGTTTGGGAAAACTGTTAAAAATTCTGGTTTTTTGGAATATTATATCTAGGTGGTTTATATTTCTATTGAGAACAAATGAGACAAATAGGAAATCAGTTACATGGATTATAAATAAGAGGGTTTCTATGATTTAGATATTAAGTGTCCCCCAAAGCTAATGTGTGAGATAATGCAAGAAAGTGGGTTATGAGAATCTTAACATAATCAGTGCATTCATCCCCTGATAGGGATTAACTGCATGCTAAGTGTAGGCAGGAGGATGTGGCTGGAAAAAGTGGGTCATTGGAGGCGTGCCTTCAGGGTATATCTTTAGTCCCCAGAGAATGGAGCTGTCTCTCTCTCTCTCTCTGCTTCCTGGTATCATGTCCTAACCTGCTTTCCTCAATCATACCCTTCTGCCATGATGTTCTGCCTCACCTTGAGCACTGAGAATTAGTCAGCTATCTTTGGGCTAAGATCTCCAAAACCCTAAGTACCAAATAAATCTTTTCTCTAAAATTGTTCTTGTCAGGTCTTTTGGTCATAGCATTGAAAAAGTTGACTAAAACAAAAGCTAAGTCAGAAATATACTGAAATTATTTCCTGAAGAAAATTAGAATCTCACTTTAAAAATAGGACAGATATACCCATAGAGTATTTGTTTGGAGTACTTGTGTTAAAATATGACAACAAACTCATGTGTCAAAGTAGCATTTATTTTCTAGGTAAAAGATGTATCAGCAATAAACACATTGAATTATTTGGAATAACTAGGTATCAGGAAAAAAAAATCAGTAGTATGTTATTGGAATGTAGAAATTAGAATCAAAGGAAACCCACACAGCAAACAAGAAACAAATTAAATAGCAAAGGAAAGTGGTCAATACACTTCCAAGTCAAAGTTATAAGAGAATAGAGTCTGATAAGTGTTGCTAGTTTAACAAAGTCACTATTGGAGTAAAGATGAAGTTCAGGTTTATAACCTGAAGGATGGTAACAGTTTAAGAGTGCTGAGGATTCAGTGTTGCACCTGTTGATGTCTTCTTTATTATAAAGTAATGAGTGTGCTTGAGCAGCATGGTTTGATTCACTATAACTTCTGGACTCTTGCCCTCCATCTTGCTTTGTCTTTTTGTATGATAGTAATTGTTGGTCACCAACATTGAGTCTCTCTTCTCCTTTTGTCTCTCAAATTCCCAGTAAATTCCTTTCCCACAAGCAACTTCTGGTGTCAGTTTATTTCCTTACATATATAACACATAATACACAATACATAAAAATGTAGTTGATAAATGCAACAAATGGAAAAAATAACAGCACTATTTTTTCCTCCACTGTCCCTATAAAGACATGTTGTGTGAACCTTTTGTAAAGTAGTCATGTTCATAACTGTCTCGTGTTGAATTCCCAGGGAAGAAGGCTCTAAGATGAAATTTAGCACAAGGATGTTTATAAAGGAGTGCTCTTGAGATCAATACCTGAAGCAGGGAGGGGAAGAAAACAGGAGAGTACAGAGGGAGAGGTTATGCTATGGGGCAGGACTCAGCTATAGCTTCAGCCAGTGTCATAGAAAGCTCAAAAGACCCTTAAAAGTTGCCAGAGTGGGATTAAGATGGCCAGGTCCCCACACCCATGCATTGATTCATCATTGATGTAGACCTCCAGAAGGGCATGGTGACTTCAGACAAGCCAAAGCTTCCTGAAGGGTGGACAGCTGAAGGCTGTCTGCAGATAATGCTCCCTTCATCTGAGCACTAAATCCTTCCTTGAAAAATGAATCACAGAAGCCATCAGTGTCCTGGTAGATACCCTCTGAAAATTGGCTCTTCTGAGCTACAGTTCTTATCTGATTTCAGAACTGTTTATGAATCAAAAATGTCATGAATCACTGAATTATTGGGAAAGTTTATACCTTTGGTTCTATCATCCTGTATGTGAAACACCTATAAAAAATTAAGCAACAAATATACTACTTATTGTAACTTTGAAATAATAGTGTTTTTATGAGTATTCTTTTGAAAAAAAGTAGGAGATGATTAGAATGTTTGAAAAATATTTTTTCATATATATATGATATTTAAATGATATATAAGTGCTAGACTATGATCTCCAACCTATTTAATACACCTGTGTCAATTTGTTGAAATATTCACAGAATTGAAAACTTGGGACTTAATGGGTTAATTAAGTTTGTTTAGAAAATCAAAGTTAATATAGAAGGCACTAAACTGAAGTTAATTTCTGAAGCTTCTTGGTAAAAGGAAATATGCTCTTTTTACATTTGACAAATTTCCTTTAGCTGTGTGTGAGGCTTAAGTTGTTATGTCCTAGTGCCTGAGAGATTGCTTCCTAGAACCAAGAAGGGGCAGCAGAGAGCTACCAGAGCCATGCAGGATACTGATTCTAAACTTGGAGATTCAAGATAAATACATTTATCTACTTATACTAAACAGAGGTGGAAACTTGAATTTAAGGAGAATCATTTATAAGCACATTGTAGAGAATCACCAGTTTTTCCTGGGTAGTGCTTATGACACAAAAACTGAATAGAGAGAAAGCAAGTGGAATCTAAGTTAAAAAGACACCATGAGCTTGCCATAGAGTGTGAGCCCTTAGAATCTATGCCTGGTTACTTCTTTCCAGACGCCAAGTCAGCATTAACTTTGAATACTAATGGAAAGATATGGGGCCAAAGATAAATTAAGAAACTTTTCCAAAAATATTTTTTATATTTCTTTTCCACTAATCCTAGACCAGAATAAGGGACTTAAAAGACAATATCCTTCCAAAGAAAATTTCCCCTGAAAGAACCAGTTTTTGCTTTTATTAATTGAACTTTCAGATTTTAGTTTGACTTGTATTATTTTTGTTTATCAAACATCTAATGTTTGATTTTGTTGAGTCTGTTCTTTCCCTTTTTCTCTGTCAGGTAAATGAAATATAAGATAGAGTGAGCTTGCCTGAATATGGCATTGTAGCATCTTACTTACATTTTATAAGGAAGAGTTTTTATTTTTTAGATTTTTTCTAAATATTCTGTACTGACAACTTTAGTTTCTTCTTAGCTCACTTATTTATTCTCAACCCAATATTTAGGACAGGCTTTCCATTTTGTACAAAGGTGATCCTTTTTGTTTAAATCATTACTATTAAATTATAATTTATTATATTTTAACCAGAGAATGAGTTTTATCATTTCATTTATATTTGGAAATTTATGTCATAGATTAGTTTTTATTTCATGAATTCTTCAAAAGGATTTTTTTTATATAAGTGTCTGTTGTCTATCTAACCTGAACCTAATCTGATTAATAGGTTTATTTTAGGATTTCCAAAATTTCCTAATTTTATTTTAACAAATCCTTTAGAGTTGTGCAAGCTGTACAAATTGTCTCCCCGCAATTTGTGTGTGTGTGTAATGAACCCAGGACCTCACACATGATAGGCAAGGAATCTACCTCTAAGATACATTTTCAGCCTTTTTAATTTTATTTTGAGACAGGCTCTAGCTATGTTTTCCAGGTTGACCTCAAACTTGCTATTACTCTGTCTTACTTCCAAATAGCTGGGATTATACATGTGTGCCTCCATGCCTGGCCCCAAATTCATATGTGTAATGGTTAATCTGAATTGTCAACTTGATTGGATTAAGATATGCCAAAGATTAAGAGACTTCTGGATGTGTCAGTGAGGGCTTGTCTAGGAAATCTCAGAATGTGGGACAGTGAACTGAAATGGAGACCCTCCTTAAGTGTGGGCAGCACCCAATAGGATGGTGGTTTGGATGGAATAAAAGTTGGAAGAACAAGCAAACAGATGCAGGTTCAAGTTCTGCTCTTCTGGCTCTTCTTGAACGGGTTCTTGATTGCTGCTTTGATCATCTGAGGATATCAGATTCTCACTTCTTCGCTCTTCCAGTGATTCTCCAGGTAGTTTCCAGAAGCCATGGTCTCAGACTAGGGTAGACTGTGGGTCTTGAACTGCACAGTTGCTGGTTCTTCCAGCTCTCCAGCTGCAGATGGCTATTGTGAACTATCCAACTTCTGGTTGTGGTAAGCCAATCTAATAAATCCCCTTTTTATAATCATACTTCCTGTTGATTCTGTTCCTCTAGAGAAACTTAATACAATATGTTGAAACCTAATACCCAATAAAATGGTGTTAGGAGGTAGGAATTTGGGGGAGGTAATTAGGTCATAAGAGCAGAACCTGCATGACTGGCATCAGTGCCCTTATAAAGAGGCCCAAAGAAGCTCCTTCATTCCTTCTACCACATGAGGACACAGAAGGCATCACCTCAGAAACAGAGTTTCAGATATTAAATCTGCTGTCGCCTGGATCTTGAAATTCTTAGTCCCCAGAAGTATGAGAAAGAAATTTCTATTATTTATAAGGTACCAATTTGATGGTGTTTTGCTACAGCAGCCTGAACAGACTAAGGCACATAAGAGTGTTAAAGTCTTCTGTGGAAAATTTGGGTGCTTTTCCCCTTAATTACTTCACATTTCTATTAGAATTTTTAAAATGTTTCTATTAGTGTATTAAAGTTATACATAATATTGGGGTTCATTTTGACATATTGTACATGCATGGATAATTTACTCCACTTCACTCCCCAGTACTTCCTCTTTACTTCTCTTCCTCCCTTCACCTATTTCCCTTCCTCTATTCTACTGGTCTTCCTTCTATTCATTTATAATTCTTTTTTAAATTGATGGTTTATAGATACACATAAATGTAAAATTCATTGTGGCATATTTGTGATATATATAGTGTAATTCAGTCAATTTAATTCCACTACTTCTCCCTTTTCCTATCCTTCTTTCTTCACCCTCTATCCCCTTCCTCCACTCAATGGATCTCCCTTCTGTTTTCATGGGATGCACCCACAAACACTGCCCCCTCCTTCCCCCACCTATTTTGGTGTTGCTTCTACATAGGAGAGGAAAACATTCCACTCTTGATTTTCTGAGACTGGTTTTTTCACATAGCATGATTTTTTTCATTTCCATTCATTTACCAGCAAATGTCATAATTTTATTCTTATTTATAGTTGAATAAAACTCATTTATATATGTGCACCACATTTTCTTTATCCATTCTTCTGTCGATGGGCACCGAGACTGGTTCCATGACTTGGCTATTGTGAATTGTGCTCCTATAAATATGATGTGCTGTATCACTATTCTATGCTGGTTTTAATTCTTTAGGATAAATACCAAGGAGTGGGGGATTCTTAGGGTGTTTTCATTCCTAGTCTTTTGAAGAATCCCCATACTGCCTTCCAGAGTGGTCATACTAATTTGCAGTCCACCAATAATACATGGAATGTTCCTTTCCCCCATGTCCTCATCAGCATTTATTCTTACATATGTTCTTCTATTAGAATGGCAATTACCTACTAGATTTTGTTATACATATGTAGATACTGTGCTTTTCAGCATCTAAATGTTCATTGTTCCATAAATCTCACATTGCCTCTTAAGTAGTAACTTTGTCTGAGATTCTACTTTGTATTCTCTTACCGAGAACTCCAAGGACTTTTCTAAAATGTTTTTCTGCTTCAGTAGTGTGCAAGTCAGAAACTTGCCCTTTCTCTGTCTCCAGGTTTATGTTTCCGTTCCTTTGTCCTTCAATATCTCTTTCTAGCCTTAACCTAGATTATTTTTCTTAACCCTCCTTACCTGAGAGGTGGTCTGGTCAATTCAACATTTGCCAACTTTATCTTGGCCGCCTTCTCAGTACCTTCACTCTAGGTGTATAAAATTCTCCATTGAATCTATAACAAGAGCAGGTGGTTCCCATCCACCTTGTTTTTGCTAGACATTTATCTACTGTGACTCTGCTGGAAGAAATGGGATCTTTTCCCATCACTACTGCTTGTTTTATTACTTGCTCTAAAATCTTTAATTTTTTTCTTAAGTTGTCCTTAAAAGTAATAATGCATATACTCAAATTAGTACAGAATAAAATTAAAAAAAACTAAAAAAGAACTTTTAGTAACTTAAAATCACCAATTGAATTCAACTTTATATTTGGCCAATTCCATACAGTCTTTGAGTTTTCTTGTTTCAAAAATTGGTTTATTAATTCACATTTAATCCAAACACCAGACATTTTGAAAATTTAAATTGTATAGCATTAAAGTTATTTATTTATAATCAGAGTCTGCCTTTGAGTTTGAATTTTGTTAGTTTTGTGATGTTACTTAAGCCATTTGATTTCTTTGGACTTCTGTTCATCTCTTTCTACAAGTGGGGATGGGGCCAGTGGTACCAGATGGCACATCCTCCCAACAGGTGTTTGAAAACATATGAGAATATTTGTGTTGTCACATAACTGAAAGGGCCAAATATTAGTAACCCTTCAATATATGGGCTAGTGCTATACTCCAAGAGAATTGTCTCAACCAAAATGCCAGTGATGCCCCTTGAGAAACATGGCAAATAATGACTAATCTTAATTAAGCTTTCTTAAAATATTTTGGTTTTTTATAGTTCAGAATATGTGTTAAAAAAGAATGGGAAAATTGCCTCTAAGAAAATCTGTTTTTATCTGAAGAAAGTGCTCAATAATAGAAAGATAATTATATTAGCATTTGTGTCCTTTTCAGTGTCTTAAGTTTCTTGGACTGTTGATCGATAATTGCTGGTAAAATGTTTTGCAAATGTCTGCCTCAAAGGCTCATTTTCCATGCACTCAGTTTTCTTTGAAATAATCTTTACAAATTTTGGAAGTTTTAGATGTAAAAAAAAACTTAAAAGATAATACAGAGAATTCATGTATACACTGTACTCAGTTTTCAGTTTTTTAAAATGCTTTTGTCAGTGATGGTGGTGAAAGTGGGTGAGTGGGATGAAATAAGAGACAACCAAGATAATGGAACTAAGCCTTATATCAAAGGAACAAAACCACACAAAGCTAGTCCTTTCAACTATGCTCCTACAAATGAGTCAGTTTTGTTGTGTGTTTATTGAGAAAGTGCCCAGATTGTTCCACAAGAGAATGTTATTTTCCTCATGAACTCCTTAGTAGTTGACTAAGCCATGAGGTATTAGGAATAATGGAAGAAAATTCCTCAATTACCTGTTTCTTTTTTTTATTATGAACAAATGGGATACATGTTATTTCTCTATTTGTACATGGAGTCAAGGCATACCATTTGTGTAATCATAAATTTACATAGGGTAATGTTGTTTGATTCATTCTGTTATTTTTTTCCCTTCCCCCCACCCCTCCCACCCTTCCCACCCCTCTTTTCCCTCTATACAGTACTTCCTTCCTCCATTCTTACCACCCTCCTTATCCCTAACACTAAACCTAACCCTAACCCCTAATGCTAACCCCTCCCCACGCCCCATTACATGTCCTCATCTGCTTATCAGTGAGATCATTCATCCTTTAGTTTTTGAGATAGGCTTATCTCACTTAGCATGATATTCTCCAATTTCATCCATTTGCCTGCAAATGCCATAATTTTATCATTCTTCATGGCGGAGTAATATTCCATTGTATATATATGCCACAGTTTCTTTATCCATTCATCACTGAAGGGCATCTAGGTTGGTTCCACAATCTGGCTATGGTGAATTGAGCAGCAATGAACATTGATGTGGCTGTATCTCTGTAGTATGCTGATTTTAAGTCCTTTGGGTATAGGCCAAGGAGTGGGATAGCTGGGTCAAATGGTGGTTCCATTCCAAGTTTTCTGAGGAATCTCCCATACTGCTTTCCAGAGTGGCTGCACTAATTTGCAACCCCCACAAGCAATGTATGAGTGTAACCTTTTTCCCCACATCCTCGCCAACACCTATTGTTGCTTGTGTTCTTGATAATCACCATTCTGATTGGGGTGAGATGGAATCTTAGGGTAGTTTTGATTTGCATTTCTCTTTTTACTAGAGAGTTGAACATTTTTTCATATATCTGTTAATTGCTTGTACATCTTCTTCTGGTGAAGTGTCTGTTCATTTCCTTAGCCATTTGTTGATTGGATTATTTGCTTCTTGGTGTAGAGTTTTTTGAGTCTTTATAGATTCTGGAAATTAGTGCTCTATCTGAAGTATGAGTGGCAAAGATATTCTCCCACTCTGTAGGCTCTCTCTTCATATTACTGATAGTTCCTTTGCTGAGAGAAAGCTTTTTAGTTTGAATCTATCCCAGTTGTTGATTCTTGCTTTTATTTCTTGTGCTATGGGGAGTCCTGTTAAGGAAGTCTGATCCTAAGCCAACAAGTTGAAGGTTCGGACCTACTTTTTCTTCTATAAGATGCAAGGTCTCTGGTCTGATTCCGAGGTCCTTAATCCATTTTGAGTTGAGTTTCGTGCATGGTGAGAGATATGGGTTAGTTTCATTCTGTTGCATACAGATTTCCAATTCTCCCAGCACCAATTGTTGAAGAGGCTATCTTTTCTCCATTGCATATTTTTGGACCCTTTGTCAAGTATGAGAAAATTGTATTTATTTGGGTTTGTGTCTGTGTCCTCTATTCTGTACCATTGATCCACCTTTCTATTTTGGTACCAATACCATGCTGTTTTTGTTACTATTGCTTTGTAGTAGTGTTGAAGATCTGGTATTGCGATACCCCCTGATTCGCGCTTTCTGTTGAGGATTGCTTTAGCTATTCTGGGTTTTTTATTCTTCCAGATGAATTTCATAATTTCTTGCTCTATTTCTGTAAGGTAATCATTGAATTTTAATTGGAATTGCATTGAATCTGTATAGCACTTTAGGTAGTATGGTCATTTTGACAATATTAATTTCTGCCTATCCAAGAACATGGGAGATCTTCCATCTTCTAAGGTTTTTTTTTAATTTTTTTCTTTAGGGTTCTGTAGTTCTCAATGTAGAGGTTTTTCACCTCTTTTGTAAGATTGATTCCCAAGTATTTTATTTTTTTCGATGCTATTGTGAATGGGGTAGATTTCCTAACTATCTCTTCTGAAGGTTCATCACTTATGTATAAAAATGCATTGGATTTATGAGCATTGATCTTGTAACCTGCTACTTTACTGAATTCACTTATGAGTTCTAAAAGTTTTCTGGTTGGAATTTCCAGGTTCCTCTAAATATATAATCATGTCATCAGCAAACAGGGTAGTTTGAGTTCTTCTTTTCCTATTCATATCCCTTTAATTTCTTTGGTTTGTCTAATTACTCTGACTAGAGTTTCAAGGACGATGTTGAATAGAAGTGGTTGAAAGAGGGCATCCCTGCCTTGTTCCACTTTCTAGGGGAAATGCTTTCAGTTTTCACCATTTAGAATGATATTGGCCATGGGCTTAGCGTAGATGGCCTTTACAATGTTAAGGAATGTTCCCAACTACCCAATTTTTTCTAGTGTTTTGAGCATGAAGTGATGCTGTATTTTATCGAATGCTTTTTCTGCACCTATTGAATAATCATGTGATTCTTAACTTTAAGTCTGTTGATATGGTGAATGACATTTATTGATTTCCTGATGTTGAACCAACCTTGCATCCCTGGGATTAAAACCCACTTGATCGTGGTGCACTATCTTTTTAAGATATTTTTGGATGCGATTGCTAAAATTTTGTTGAGAATTTTTTGCGTCGATGTTCATTAAGGATATTGGTCTGAAATTTTCTTTTCTCGATGTGTCTCTGTCAGGTTTAGGTATCAGGGTGATATTGGCTTCATAGAATGAGTTTGGGAGGGTTCCCTCCTCTTCTATTTCATGGAATAGTTTGAGGAGTATTGGAATGAGCTCTTCTTAAGGTTTTGTAGAACTCGGCTGAGAACCCATCTGATCCCGGACTTCTTTCTGTGTTGGTAGTCTTTTGATGACCTCTTCTATTCATTGCTTGAAATTAATTTATTTAAGTTGTGTATATCCTCCTTGTTCAGTTTAGGTAATTCATATGTCGTCTAGAAACTTGTTGATGTCTTGAAGGTTTTCTGTTTTGTTGGAATATAGATTTCAAAATAGCTTCTAATTATGTTTTGTATTTCACTCGTGCCTGTTGTGATATTTCCTCGTTCATTCTGAATTTTAGTAATTTGAGTGTTCTCCCCTCTTTTCTCTTTGTTAGTGTGGCTACGGGCTTATCAATTTTGTTTATTTTTTCAATGAATCAACTATTTATTTTGTTAATTTTCCGATTGTTTCTTTTGTTTCAATTTCGTTGATTTCGGCTCTGATTTTAACTATTTCCTGTCTTCTACTACTTTTGGTGTTGGTCTGCTCTTCTTTTTCTAGGGCTTTGACCTGTAGTGTTAAGTTCTTTATCTTGTTGATTTCTACTTCTTTTGTTGAATATGCCCCATGAAATAAATCTTTCTTAAGGTACTGCTTTCATAGTGTCGCAGAGATTTTGATATGATGTGTCTTGTTCTCGTTTACTGTCTAAGAATTTTTTTATTTCCCTCCTGATGTCTTCTGTTATCCATCATCATATAATAGTGTAGTATTTAATCTCCAGGTATTTGAGAAGTTTCTGTTTTTATTCTGTCATTTATTTCTAATTTCAATCCATTATGATCTGATAGAGTACAAGATAGTATCTCTGTCTTCTTGTATTTGCTAACAGTAGCTTTGTGGCATAAAATATGGTCTATTTTAGAGAAGAATTCATGTACTGCTGAGAAGAAAGTGTATTCATTCTTTGTTGGATGGTATATTCTATATATGTCGGTTAAGTCTAAATTATTGATTGTGTATTGAGATCTATGGTTTCTTTATTCAATTTTTGTTTGGAAGATCTATCCAGTGGTGAGAGAGGTGGTGTTAAAATCACCTAGTATTATTGTGTTGTGTCTATTTGATTTCTGGAATTGAGAAGGATTTGTTTGACGTACATGGATGAGCCAATGTTCAGGGCATAGATATTTATGATTGTTATGTCTTGCTGATTTATGATTCCCTTAAGTAGTATGTATGACCTTCTTTATCCCTTCTGACTAGTTTTGGGTGAAGCCCACATTATCTGAAATGAGGTGGATACTCCAGCTTTTTTTGCTGTGTCCGTGTGCATAGTATGTTTTTCCCCTCCTTTCACCTTTAGTCTATGTGTATCTCTTTCTGTGAGATGAGTCTCTTGCAGGCAGCATATTGTTGGATATTTCTTTTTTAATCCAATCTGCCAGTCTATGTCTTTTGATTGATGAGTTTAGGCCATTAACATTCAGGGTTATTATTGTGAATATATATTTGTATTCCCAGTCATTTGACTCATTTTTGTTTTTTGACATGATTTGGTTTCTCCTTTATTTGGCTATTCCTTTAGGCTAGTTCCTCCCATTGCTGATTTGCATTGTTGTTTTCATCTCTTCCTCATGGAATATTTGCTGAGAATGTTCTGTAATGCCGGCTTTCTTTTTGTAAATTCCTTTAGCTTTTGTTTATCATGGAAGGATCTTATTTCGTCGTCAAATGTGAAAGTAAGTTTTGCTGGGTATAAGATTCTTGGTTGGCATCCATTTTCTTTCAGGGCTTGGTAATGTTGTTCCAGGCCCTTCTAGCTTTTAGGTCTGGATTGAAAAATCTGCTGATATTCTTATTGGTTTCCCCCTGAAGGTAATTTGATTCTTATCTCTCATGGCCTTTAAAATTCTGTCTTTATTTTGTATGTTAGGTATTTTCATAATAATGTGCCTTGGTGTGGGTCTGTTGTAATTTTGTATATTTGGAGTCCTATAAGCCTCTTGTACTTGGTTTTCCATTTCATTCTTCAGATTTGGGAAAATTTTCTGATATCATTTCATTGAATAGATTGTTCATTCCTTTGGTTTGTTTCTTTAAGCCTTCCTCAATCCCAATAATTCTTAAATTTGACCTTTTCATGATATCCCATAAATCTTGTAGATTCTGTTCATGATTTCTTACATCTTCTCTGTTGGCCAACTTTGTTTGAAGATTAAATATTTGTCTTCAATGTCTGAGGCTCTGTCTTCCAGGTGTTCTATCCTATTGGTTATGCTTTCTATGGAGTTTTTAACTTGGTTTATTGTTTCCTTCATTTCAAGGATTTCTGTTTATTTTTTTTTTCCAGTATCTCTAACTCTTTATTGAAGTGATCTCTTGCTTCCCATATTTGCTCTTTATTATCTGTTGAGTGGTGCGATCATTTAATGCCTGCATTTGCTCTTATCATCTCCTCCTTCAATGCCTGCATTTGCTCTTTCATCTCCTCGTTTGCTTCCCTGATTGCTTTAAATTATGTACATTCTGAACGCCCTTTCTGACATTTCTTCTGCTGTGCTGTCATTGGGTTTTATTGATATAGTATCTAGCATTGTTTGGGACATTTCCTTCCCTTGTTTTCTCATATTGGTCAGATATCAGTGGGACTCTGAGATATTGCAGATTTCCTCTATTGGTTATAGTGTCCCTGTAGATTTCTAGTGTATCACCTCGCAAACCTGCAGTAGCCTGAAGTCTTGGAGGAACTTGATAATGCAGTGCTTCCTAAGAAAAGTTGCCCCTAGCCCGCTACTGGTTCCAGGGCTTGGAGCTGACTCTGTGCGGAAAGGTTCTCACGGGGCAGTCTGCTCTGAAAGCTGGCCCATGAAAGGAGCCTAGCCACCGGAGGGAGCAGGGCTGCTTGGGGAAATCCTTGGCTGCTCTGTCCTGGTCCCTTGAAGCTGCCTGCAGGCCGGAGCTCGCCACTGGCAGGACTTGGAGCTAGTTCTGTGCAGAAAGGCTCTCACTGGGTGGCCTGCTCCGAGAAGCTGGCCTTGTGGGAGGAGCCCACCACCAGAGGGAGCAGGGCTACCTGGGGAAGACTCTAACTGCCCTGCCCTGCTCGATAATCCACCCCTATCCGGGACTGCCGCCCAGGCCGAGCTTCACCTGGTGGGGGGAGACTCACCCCATGGCTCTATTTTAGTCCTGAGTCTCTCAATGCCTCACCTTCTTGAATCCTGGGTTCTGGAGCGACTGAGATGCAGTCTGCCATCTTGGATCACCCCCCTCAATTATCTTTGAAATTCCTATGTGGCAGAGACTATGTCTTATGCATTTTTTAATATTCAATATTCAGCATATAGTAGGTTCATAATAAATATTAAAAGAAAGCAATACTAAAAAAAAAAAAAAAAAAAAAAAAAAGAAAGCAATACTTAGGAAGGGCCAAGAAAAAATTGCCTCTCTATTCTAACAATTTACCAGAGATTAAATTTTGTTTGTAGCACATTTACACAGTTTATTACAAAAGAAAAGTGTTTAGTCCCTTCCCAAAACTAGCTGGAAATCTTGTTGTATAGGTGGGAGTTCATATAGAAAATGCTGTCTGTTTCTATCTCAAGAATTTTTCGGTCACTCCAGAGAATTAAAACTTATTTCTTGATACATGAATAGAATTCTGGACATGGTCAATTTCTATATTAATAAGTACTGCTTGTTCTTAATATGGCAGAATCATTTTGCCATGAGATATATACAAGATATTTATATTTTTAATTAGGGGAAATTCTACATTTTTGGAAATGAATTCTGCAGCTCATGAATTATGTAATAGCCATTTCTTTCAAAAGCTCACTTTTCAATATTTTTCATTGCTAATTACTCACTCTCCTTGAAAGAGTAAGGCAAGGATAGGATCGTGGTCTGCTAGGCTGCGACAAGTAAATATCGAAAATGGAGTGACTGACACAGCCAGCTTCTCACAGTTTCTCGGAAACGGAACTGGCCCGCTAGTGAGAGCCTTTCTGACAAGACAAGCTCCGAGTCCCGGAGCCCCTGCAGCGCAGCGTACTCCGCAACGAACCAGCGGAGAGCCCGATCAGCAAGACAGCCCTCTGGGATTAGGGCAGGGCAGCCAGAGACCTCTTCAGGTGGCTCTGCCCACTCCGGCTGCAGGCTCTCTTCACGGGGCGATCCAAGATGGCGGCCTAGAGGGGGGACTGCACCCCCAGTCGCTCCAGAACCCAGGTGGTAAGAAGGGGAGGCATTGATAGACCGCGGACTGAAATAGAGTCCACGGGTGAGTCTGCCCACTGGTAAAGCTCTGCCCGGGTGGCAGGCCCAGATAGAGGTGGCTTATTGGAGCCGGGCAGGGCAGCTAGAGTCTTCCCAAGGTAGCCTTCCACACTCCGGCAGTGGGCTCCTCCCACAACGGCCAGCTGCACGGCGCAGGCCCACAGTGAGAGCATTTCCGCACTGAGCCAGTTCCAAACCGTGGAACCAGTAGGGGGCTAGGGGCAGTTTTCTTCGGATGAGCTGCTTTATCAGATTCCTCCAAGTACATCAGGCTACTGAAGGCTGGAGAGTGATACACTGGAAATCTAACCGGGACATTATAAAGCCAGTAGCGGAAAACTGCAATATCTCAGGGTCCCACTGACACTGACCAATATGAGAAAACAAGGGAAGAAAATGTCCCAAACAAACCTAGATACTACATCAATAAAACCCAAATGACAGCACAGCAGAAGAAATGTCAGAAAGGGAGTTCAGAATGTACATAATTAAAAACGATCAGGGAAGCTAATGAGCAGATGAAAGAGCAAATGCAGGCATTAAATGATCGCAACCAATCAACAGTTAAAAGACCAAATACGGGAAGCAAGAGATCATTTCAATAAAGAGTTAGAGAGACTGAAAAAAAAACCAACTGAAATCCTTGAAATGAAGGAAACAATAACCAAGTTAAAAACTCCATAGAAAGCATAACCAATAGGATAGAACACCTGGAAGACAGAACCTCAGACATTGAAGACAAATTATTAATCTTGAAAGCGAAGTG
This sequence comes from Sciurus carolinensis, assembly GCF_902686445.1. Taxonomy (NCBI): domain Eukaryota; kingdom Metazoa; phylum Chordata; class Mammalia; order Rodentia; family Sciuridae; genus Sciurus; species Sciurus carolinensis. The sequence goes on along the minus strand of NC_062219.1, from coordinate 41,936,693 downwards.
GCCAAACAGAAAAGATGGTAAGAAATCATGAACAAGCTACAAGAATTACGGGATATCATGAAAAGGCCAAATTTAAGAATTATTGGGATTGAGGAAGGCTTAGGAGAAACAAACCAAAGGAATGAACAATCTATTCAATGAAATAATATCAGAAATTTGCCCAAATCTGAAGAATGAAATGGAAAACCAAGTACAAGAGGCTTATAGAACTCCAAACATACAAAATTACAAACAGACCCACACCAAGGCACATTATTATGAAAATACTAACATACAAAATAAAGACAGAATTTTAAAGGCCGCGAGATGAAAGAATCAAATTACCTTCAGGGGGAAACCAATAAGAATATCAGCAGATTTTCAAATCCAGACCCTAAAAGCTAGAAGGGCCTGGAACAACATATACCAAAGCCCTGAAAGATAACGGATGCCAACCAAGAATCTGATACCCAGCAAAACTTACCTTCAAATTTGACGATGAAAATAGATCCTTCCATGATAAACAAAAGCTAAAGAATTTACAAAAAGAAGCCGGCATTACAGAACATTTCTCAGCAAAATATTCCTGAGGAAGAGATGAAAAACAATGATGCAAATCAGCAAACAGGAGGCGCTAGCCTAAAGGAATAGCCAAATAAAGGAGAAACCAATCATGTCAAAAACAAATATGAGTCAAATGACTGGGAATACAAATATATATTCACAATAATAACCCGGAATGTTAATGGCCTGAATTCATCAATCAAAGAAACAGACTGGCAGATTGGATTAAAAAGAAAAATCCAACAATATGCTGCCTGCAAGAGACTCACCTCATAGAAAGAGACACACCCATAGACTAAAGGTGAAAGGATGGGGACAAACATACCAGCACACGGAACCCAGCAAAAAAAGCTGGAGTATCCATCCCATCTCAGATAATGTGGACTTCAAACCAAAACTATCAGAAGGGATAAAGAAGGAGATTACATGCTGCTTAAGGGAAGCATAAATCAGCAAGAACAAACAATCATAAAAATCTCTGCCCCGAACCATTGCTCATCCACGTACGTCAAACCAAATCCTTCTCAATTACAGAATTCAAATAGACCACAACACAATAATACTAGGCGATTTTAACACACCTCTCTCACCACTGGATAGATCGTCCCAAAACAAAAATTGAATAAAGAAACTATAGATCTCAACAACACAATCAGCAATTTAGACTTTAGGGACATATATAGAATATACCATCCAACAAAGAAACGAATACACTTTCCTTCTCAGCCGCACATGGATCCTTCTCTAAAATAGACCATATTTTATGCCACAAAGCTACTGGTTAGCAAATAACAAGAAGATAGAGATACTATTCTAGGTACTCTTATCAGATCATAATGGATTGAAATTAGAAAATCAGATGACAGATAAAAAAACAGAAACTTCTCCAATACCTGGAGACTAATAATTACACTATTATATGATGAATGGCATAACAGAAGACATCAGGAGGGAAATAAAAAAATTCTTAGAAGTAACGAGAACAAAGACACATCAGTATCAAAATCTCTGCGACACTATGAAAGCAGTACTTAGAGGAAGATTTATTTCATGGGGTGCCTTCAAAAAAAGAAGTAGAATCAACAAATAAACGACTTAACACTACAGCTCAAAGCACTAGAAAAAGAAGAGCAGACCAATACCAAAAGTAGTAGAAGACGAAATAGTTAAAATCAGAGCCGAAATCACGAAATCGAAACAAAAGAAACAATTGGAAAATTAACAAAATAAATAGTTGGTTCTTTGAAAATATAAATAAAATTAATAAACCCTTAGCCACACTAACAAAGAGAAAGAGGGAGAAAACTCAAATTACTAAAATTCGGAATGAACAAGGAAACATCACAACAGACACGAGTGAAATACAAAACATAATTAGAAGCTATTTCGAAAATCTATACTCCAACAAACAGAAAACCTCGAAGACATCAACAAATTTCTAGAGACATATGAACTACCTAAACTGAACGAGGAGGACATACACAACTTAAATAAGCCAATTTCAAGCAATGAAATAGAAGAGGTCATCAAAAGCCTACCAACAAAGAAAAGTCCAGGACCAGATGGGTTCTCAGCCGAGTTCTACAAAACCTTTAAAGAAGAGCTCATTCCAATACTTCTCAAACTATTCCATGAAATAGAAGAGGAGGGAACCCTACCAAACTCGTTCTATGAAGCCAATATCACCCTGATACCTAAACCAGACAGAGACACATCGAGGAAAGAAAATTTCAGACCAATATCCTTAATGAATATCGATGCAAAATTCTCAACAAAATTTTAGCAAATTGCATACAAATATATTAAAAAGATAGTGCACCACGATCAAGTGGGTTTTATCCCAGGGATGCAAGGTTGGTTCAACATTCGGAAATCAATAAATGTCATTCACCATATCAACAGACTAAAGTTAAGAATCACATGATTATTTCAATAGATGCAGAAAAAGCATTTGATAAAATACAGCATCACTTCATGCTCAAAACACTAGAAAAAATTGGGGTAGTGGGAACATTCCTAAACATTATAAAGGCAATCTACGCTAAGCCCATGGCTAATATCATTCTAAATGGTGAAAAACTGAAAGCGTTCCCCCCTAAAAACTGGAACAAGGCCAGGGATGCCCTCTTTCTCTGCTTCTATTCAACATCGTCCTTGAGACTCTAGCCAGAGCAATCAGACAAACCAAAGAAATTAAAGGGATACGAATAGGAAAAGAAGACTCAAACTATCCCTGTTCGCTGATGACATGATTATATATTTAGAGGAACCTGGAAATTCCACCAGAAAACTTTTAGAACTCATAAGTGAATTCAGTAAAGTAGCAGGTTACAAGATCAATGCTCATAAATCCAATGCATTTTTATACATATGTGATGAATCTTCAGAAAGAGAATTTAGGAAATCTACCCCATTCACAATAGCAACGAAAAAAATAAAATACTTGGGAATCAATCTCACAAAAGAGGTGAAAGACCTCTACAATGAGAACTACAGAACACTAAAGAAAGAAATTAAAGAAAACCTTAGAAGATGGAAAGATCTCCCATGTTCCTGGATAGGCAGAATTAATATCGTCAAAAATGGCTATACTACCTAAAGTGCTATACAGATTCAATGCAATTCCAATTAAAATCCCAATGATGTACCTTGCAGAAATAGAGCAAGCAATTATGAAATTCATCTGGAAGAATAAAAAACCTAGAATAGCTAAAGCAATCTCAGTAGCAAGAGCGAAGCAGGGGGTATTGCAATACCAGATCTTCAACTCTACTACAAAGCAATAGTAACAAAAACGGCATGGTATTGGTACCAAAATAGACAGGTAGATCAATGGTAACAGAATAGAGGACATGGACACAAACCCAAATAATACAATTTTTCTCATACTAGACAAAGGTTCCAACAATATGCAATGGAGAAAAGATAGCCTCTTCAACAAATGGTGCTGGGAAAACTGGAAAACCATATGCAATAGAATGAAATTAAACCCCTATCTCTCACCCTACACAAAACTCAACTCAAAATGGATCAAGGACCTTGGAATCAGACCAGAAACCCTGCATCTTATAGAAGAAAAAGTAGGTCCAAATCTTCAACTTGTTGCTCAGGATCAGATTCCTTAACAGGACTCCCATAGCACAAGAAATAAAAGCAAGAATCAACAACTGGGATAGATTCAAACTTAAAAGCTTTCTCTCAGCAAAGGAAACTATCAGAAATGTGAAGAGGAGAACCTACAGAGTGGGAGAATATCTTTGCCAACCATACCTCAGATAGAGCGCTAATTTCCAGAATCTATAAAGAACTCAAAAACTCTACACGAAGAATACAAATAATCCAATCAACAAATGGGCTAAGGAAATGAACAGACACTTCACAGAAGAAGATATACAAGTTAATCACCAGATATATGAAAAAATGTTCAACATCCCTAGTAATAAGGGAAATGCAAATCAAAACTACCCTAAGATTTCATCTCACCCCAATTAGAATGGCGATTATCAAGAATACAAGCAACAATAGGTGTTTGGCAAGGATGTGGTGAAAAAGGAACACTCATACGTTGCTGGTGGGGTTGCAAATTAGTGCAGCCACTCTGGAAAGCAGTGTGGAGATTCCTCAGAAAGCTTGGAATGGAAACACCATTTGACCCAGCTATCCCCACTCCTTGGCCTATACCCAAAGGACTTAAAATCAGCATACTACAGAGATACAGCCCACATCAATGTTCATTGCTGCTCAATTCACCATAGCCAGATTGTGGAACCAACCTAGATGCCTTTCAGTTGATGAATGGATAAAGAAACTGTGGCATATTATACAAGGAATATTACTTCCGCAATGAAGAATGATAAAATTATGGCATTTGTAGGCAAATGGTTCGAAATTGGAGAAATATCATGCTACGTGAGATAAGCCAATCTCGAAAAACTAAAGGACGAATGATCTCACTGATAAGCGGATGAGGACATATAATGGGGGGTGGGAGGGGCTAGCATTAGGTTTAGGGTTAGGTTTAGAGTTAGGCTAAGGAGAGCGGCAAGAATGAAGGAAAGAAGGAATGTGTAGAGGGAAAAAGGGGGGGGGGGGGTGGGGGAAGGGAAAAATAAAATAAACATCATTACCCTATGTAAATGTAAAAAAATAAAAATAAATCAATAAATAAATAAAGAAAGAAAGAAAAGAAAATGGAGGTGACTGAAATAACAAATATTTATTTCTCATAGTTATGGAACCTCAGAAACCCAGGATAAGGCACCAAAGAATCAGAGTCTGATGAGGGACTTCTTCCCTGCTTGTAGACAGTGAATTTCTCACTGTGTCTTCAGGTGGCAGAAAGAGAACAAATAGCTCAGGAATCATATAAGACTCTAATCCAATTAAGGTTACAACCCTCATAACCCTCCAAGGATCCCACCTCTTAATAAGACACATTAGAAGGAAGGTTTCTTTCTTTTTCTTTCATTTTTTATTCTCTGTGTGTGTGTGTGTTGCTGAGGACTGAACCCAGGGCACCATGCACTCCAGACAAATGCTCTACCTTTGAGCGATATCTGCAGTCCAGAGGTAGGGTTTTTACACATGAATTTTGTGGGGACACAAGCATGCAGTCCATAACAGGTAATCAATTTTTGAAATGTTTATGTAGCTAACTGCTGCAGAGATTTAAAAAAGTCACAGTGGAAGGAAAAATTATTCCTCATAAGAGGCTTATGGATTACTTATATATTTATCCAAATGCAACCATTGTTATGAATAGTTGATCTTTGATGTTAATGATTTATATGAATATTTCCATTTCTTAAAACCCAATTCATACTGGCTTAAAGGAAGTAAAGGAATTATTTTTGTATTATAGGGTGACCGGATTAGGGATTTAAATAAAGTCCTTTAGGATTTTTTCTTTGTCATCACATATCTGTTTCTTTTATGATTACAGCTTTACTTTCTTATACTACACAGCAAGTTTCCTTCAGGAAGTGTCCTATGCCAGCCAAGTTAGCATCCCAAAAGAAGGGATGACTTATCTATTTTGAGATATTACAAGTCAGACTGTATACTTAGTTATTCCTCTGTTGTTCCCCATGACCAGTGGAGGACCATGGTTGATTGGGCCTCATCTTAGTTCAAGAATTTAAGATTCTGTGAATTTTAGCACTCCTCTCTCCAGGTTAGAATGTGGAGTACACAGTTTTCCAAAAATAGTGGGGATCTGACCCAATTATAGGAAAGAAGAAAAAATATATGTGAATATCAAAACAAAACCGAAGGGACTAGGGTTGTGGCTCATTGGTAGAGCACTTACCTAGCATGTTGAGGGCATTTAGTTCATTCTCAGCACAGCATATAAACGAATAAAAATAAAGGTCTATCAACATCTAAAAATTTTTTTAGAAGTCTAAGAAGAGTTCTACTATATTTAGCCAAACATAATCAATTGAATTATAGCTTCTGGTAATGGTAATGAGATGATTCTAATGCATGTTATGAGAGTTAGCCCAGATATTTTCTAGGGATCAAAACAAATGCCTATTCATATTCTTCGGAAAATACTAATGAAGATTATATTCATAAGGTTTTTTTTTTTTTTCATTCCTGGTTCAGTGGATTGGGCTATGTTGATTTAAACTTGCAGGAATGAATAGATTTATTTTGGAGGCTTTATTACTCAGTGTCAAGTCTTTCAATCTTAGGGACTGTGACTGATAAAATCTCTAATAATCCGAATTATTTCCTCAACTTTCTGCTCCTTTTTCTGTGTCTTCTTCTTTCTGGCCTCTCCCTTGTTTCATTGAATAGGTTGTTCATACCTTTGGTTTGTATCTCTGTGCCTTCCTCAATCCCCAATAATTCTTAAATTTGATCTTTTCATGCAATCTCATAGTTCTTGGAGATTCTGTTCATGATTTCTTACCATTGTCTCTGTTTGGGCCAACTTTATTTTCAAGATTCAATATTTTATCTCATTGTCTGAGGTTCTGTCTTGCAAGTGGTCTAGTCTTTTGGTGATGCTTTCCATTGAGTTTTTTTTATTTAGTTTATTGTTTCCTTCATTTCAAGGATTTCCGTTTGTTATTTTTCTTTGAGAATCTCTATCTCTTTGTTGAAATGATCTTTTGCTTCCTGCAGGTGCTCTTTTAGCTTATTGGTATTATCATTCATTGCCTACATTTGCTCTCTTATCTCATCCTTTGCTTCGTGAATCATCTTAATCATGTATAATCTGAAGTCCTTTTCTGACATTTTCTTCTAACATACTGTCATTGGATTCTATTAATATAGAATCTAGATTTGTTTGGATCATTTCTTCCCTTGTTTTTTCATGTTGTTCATCTATCTTCCCCTCTAGCAGTGCATATCTGGGGTATTGCAGATTTCCCCCTATAGGTTTATAGTGGGCCTATAGGTTTCCAAAACCCTTTCTTTAAGGGAGATCAATATTAGCAGTGGCCCAATTCAGACCAACTATGCAATCCTAGACCAATAGCCCCTGACAATGAGCTTCAAGCCTCCAGCAAGCGTCTTCTCCCCCTTGTTTTAGAATCTTTACCATCAGTCAAGTATACCTTACTTTTGATAAGATAATTCATTAACTATACAGTTAACCCTTGTCTTGGGGATGAAGAGCCTTGACTACCTGGAATATACATGAATTTAGTGAGGCAATGCTTTACTCATTATAGTTAACACAGAACTCATGCCTTTAACTGATCAGCATTCAACCACTGAGTGCAGTTGTCCCCACAACTGCTATCCTTCATTTAATATTCCTTGGAAGCTGATGTCAGTCTCTCTGAATGCATTTTCTTTCTAATTTTAGTATGTGTGTTAGAAATGCCTGGATGCTCAGAGACAGTAATTTCCTATAGCTTGAATAGTGATTCAGCATGATTATACTATACTTTCTGGCTTTTAACTATTATTTTTAAAAAGTACAATTTTACCATGTTCTATAACACTTTTCACATTTATTTTGTATTTTGTTACAGATATCAGTATATATTGCATCCCCTGAAGAACAAGCATTTTGCATAACCATGTTAAGAATCACGGTGCAGACATTTCAGGTCATGTCCTAACCTCTGTAAAATTGTGGCAGTATCCTAACATGCCAGTATTCAGAGAATATAATTTTAATTCAAGTAAAGTAAAAATGCATTTATTGTGTTGATTGTTGAGAAATAAGGAAACATCAATATCTTAAAACAACCAGATTAGATACTTCTTAAAATATCCTTCCCCTTGGGAGCTATGATTTCTGTTCTGTATTTCTCCACCCACCCTCCATTGTGGACTTCTCTTTCACTGCTCATTTCTTAAAGTTCTCAAGTTTTTCTTTTTACTCTCTTCTCGTTCTACATCAGAAATATATTGAAAACTTGGTACTTCACAGACCAATCTGGCACCTAAGTGCATAAAATAATGATTATTGATGATGGCACTTTCCTTTTTGACAATGACTTCCCAGCTCTGCAGCCTGATACCCTGATTCAGGACCAACCCAGTGATTACTCTTGTTCCAAGCAGAGACTGTTTGAGGAGTTTGTAAGGTCATGTGCTTCCAGCCTTGGTCGGATGTGATTCTGCCTGTCATGTCAGTCCCTGACATCCGAGCTGTCATTGATGCATGGGCCCTCAGTCACAGAAGAGATGGGTGCCCAGTACCCTTGGGCACAGCTCCCTAACCCTACCCAATAGATCTTTGAAAATAAAGGAGCCATGATGGGATGTTCTAACCCCCCCCTCAATGCCAGGTGTGGGTCAGTAGTTCCTGCCAGATATTGCCAATGTGAGGGAGCAGTCTCAGTGGGCCTATCAAAGTCAGCATGGAGAACCCTGGAGCTACTCAGGAAGGAGTGTCTGGTCCTAACCAGTGAACACAGGTTAGTGCTGGTTCACTTCTGGGCAGTGTGGACCTTTCCAGACACTACTGCTGCCCTGTCGGCACGGGCAGCGGCTGCCTGAGCTGACCCCTACTGAGCATGATAATCTAGCCTCCGTCACGAAGAAGCTCTTAATCAAGTAAAACAACCTGTTTGAGACCTCCTTTCCCTACTTCATGGTCGGCATGGGGCTCCCACAGGATCAGAGTCTGGTTCCAAATGAGACCACTGGCAGCTGCATGCTTATTACTACCCTCCACTCCTGTGCCTTCTATCCAGAAGTTCATGGTTGGATATGAAATACTTAGCCAGGCTCAGAGGGAACTCACTCCTGAGCAGGGTGCAGAGAGACTAAGGGCACTTCTTGAGGTACATTACTGCCTGGGGCAGAAGGACTGGGAGACAGCAGCCATCACCTGACCATGCTGGCCACAGAGCCTTGAATCTTGAATCTGAGAATTGGGTCCCAGAGTTTGGGAGATTAGTATCAATAAAACTGTGCTCCCCCCAAAAAATTATTATTGTTATAGTTTTTGTGACCCTTGCAATATTTTGAAATAAACTGATTCAGTATTTAACAATTTGGAGATTATGCATTATATCTGTTCTCAGAATTTCTGAAAATCTGTAATATCTGGGCCACCAAGGCTGGTGTTTCTACCTGATGGTAGTTAGCTGGAGCTGTGTGCCAGATGGTCCTTTGAGCTGGACCTGCCCCATTTTTATCTACCAGCCAGTCTCTTTGGTTTCCTTCATGTACTGAGCCTAAACCTGTTATCACTTGTCATACCAGAATTATTGTTTCTCTTATAGTAGATTAATATTTCTTGATATTATTTGCCAATAAAAATTAGAAAATGAAAGATTAAGATAATGTGTTTTTCTGGGTGTGATGCCATAGGCCTGTAATCCCAGTGGCTCAGGAGGATCATGAGTTCAAAGCCAGCCTCAGCAATGGCGAGGTGCTAAGCAACTCAGTGAGATCCTGTCGCTAAAGAAAGTATAAAACAGAACTGGGGATGTGGCCAATGGTGACCCTGAGTTCAATTCCTGGTACCCCCCCCACCAAAAAAGATAATGTGTTTTAAGCAAACTAGAAGAACTCGAAGATTAATGTCCAAATAGCAATCATCTCTTGTCTCTGAAAAATTTCATTTATTTCCATAAGATTTCGACTACCACTTTTTATGTTAGTAATTGTAAAATACACCTCTCCCTTTCAGAATTTTTTTTCTGAGCCTCTGAGCCATATATCCATTTTTGTTCAGCATATGTGCTTAGCTGACATGCAGACATGCATAAAATGCCTGATGGAGCACACCTCTTACACCCCAAATTTACTCTTCTATCTATGATTTCTTTATAACAGATTGTATAATTGTTCTCAATGATTAATTTTCCCCTTTTCTTCTGTAAGATATATATAATAAATATAATTTTTTTCTTTTTTGTAATATATATATGTGTGTGTGTGTGTGTGTGTGTGTGTGTGTGTATGCCATATATGTACAATGCTTTCCTTGAAAGGAACTTACTTTTCTATTCCATTTATATCAAACTCAGCCATAGATTTGTTCAATAAAATATTATCTGAAGTGACAGTACACGAGTCTCAGCAGAAATCTTTACAATGTGTGTTTTTATCAGTTTTCTTGCTATTACTCTTCTATATTGAGAAGAACCAATCATAGATGAGTTATTCTTTTTCCACCTGAATCGTGAAGGGAAAGAAAAACTAAATTGCAGGTAAACAATTAAATTAAATGAATTATAAAATATTTTTATAATATAGGGAAAGTGAAGGAACTCCTCAAAGGCTAGAAGCAGTAATAATTTATGAATCTCTTTCAATGTCATTGTTAAAAGTTAGCATTTTCATTGCAGCTGTCTGCTGACTCCTGGTGGCTTAAAGATGTGTACTTTAATAGGCAGAGTTTCAGAATCATGAACACTTTGGGTCATGTGTAAGATGAGAGATTGCAGTGAGTCACTGAGGTATATTCAGGAGTCTCAAAGGTAACATAGTAAGGGGATGCATTATCTTAATCCAGAGAGGGCAATAATAAAGATGCCTACCTTTCTTGGCCTTGGCAAATGAGTAGAGGGGAGAATTAAGAAGGAAATAAAACTCCTAGAAATTTTCAACAAAGCTTCGATCTGGTTTTGGGTCAGAGCTCACATGTCCCTATTCTTAGAAAAAACTCAAACTACAAATTTATATCAAGTGGTACTGGGCTGGAAGTACACACAGACTCTTAAGGACCTTATATACTTTAAACCTCAATGATGAAGTTCCAAAGAACATGAGTTCATGAAAGTGTTTTAGCTGAGGTGGTGGAGTGCACCTGTAGTTCTAGCTACTAAGGAGATTGAGGTTAGAGGATCATTTGAGTCCAAGGGTTTAAGGCCAACCTGGGAAACACAGTAAGATTCCGTCTCAAAACCAAAAATAACAACAAACTATTTTTTAAAAATTTAGAAAAACAACCTACCTTTAACAAAACTGCAGAACAACAAACCAAAGAGATTTACAACATGGCATGTATTTGAGTATTTAAAGACAATATAAAGTTAAATGTTTGATACAGTTAATGGAATAAAAGAGAAAAGTTTCAGGATTTTGACCAATCTCTTTCCCATTGATACTAAGATAATAAAAACACTTTAGGAAATAGTTTTATTCAGGCTTTGTATCACATGCATTCTACATTTTTGTCACTGAGGTCTTTGCAAGAGTGAATAGTAGAGTTTCAACACAATTCTATTTTTAAAGTATAGTTATAGAGGTACCTAACAGTAAAAATATTTTAATCTTATAATTGATATTGGCATAGTACTTATAAATTTACATTCTTCTTGATGAAGAAAGAACAAAACATTAAATGGAGGTTAACTACTTCATCAAAAATTCTAACCTAATACATGCTTGCTGAATAACATTCCATTCTCACAACTACTATTTTATGATAAAACTCTGGATTTGAACCATTTGTTCCAGGCATAATGGCATATTTTGAAAGAAAATAATTAAATATTAAAATGTCTTTTAGTTTTAGTTTTCTATTTCTGATTTCTTTGAGTTTAGCAAACGTTAAACATTAACAATTGTCACTTGCAGAGAATAAAAGATTTTTAAATAACCAGCTTAATTTTAAAAAATACTTTATAGCTCATAGGACAAAAGAACTCATTTTCATTACAGAAATTATATTAACTCAGATTCATGGAAGGTCAAGTTATTCTAAAGAGGAGAAAGTTGGAATTAAATAATGCTTGAGAATAAGGGCAAAGTCTTTTCATACTTTCATAAGCAACAGAAAATTGAAGAACAAAGTGTGTCTTAATAGATGCTCTGGGAAAATTGTTTTCAAGAACATATAAAACAGATTAACAGTTATCACATGTAAATGAGAACCTCCATAGTTTATTAAGTAAAAAGTTCCCACTTGAGATATTTTTTAGCAAACTGAATTTTAGCTGTTTTTCATCTATTTTCATGATTCCTGGATCATATTTGAAATTAGAGTCAGTTAAAGGAGCTATAATAACTAGTGGGTTCCCAGTAGAATCCAATATTCAACTTAATGTTCTTTAGTAGAAAGAGAACAAGCATACCTACTTGTGGCCCAGGAGCAAACATGTTTCTGCCTTCCTAGAAGGACACAGTGTAAATATGCAGCTGTTTTGTTTTCAGGTCACTTGCATCTCCTGTCATCCTGCTGACTGTCCTTATCCTTACTTTCTGGTTTCCAGTCAATCTCTATAGGGTCTGGTTTTGTTTTAACATAACATAGGAGATTCTAAGATGAGTGATATTTGGCTTTCAGTTCCCTGTCTCTTTTGCATGTTCATCTTTTATGATTTTGATGACTGACTGCTTTTTCACTTGTCTAAGTTCTTGCTTCAACTTCCAAATCTCTTAGTGCCATTTGTTAAGATAGACTTCTTGGATTATGACTATGTTCTTCTTTTCCTTTTTAGTATTCATTAAGTGACTGATCTTTTCAAGCTTACTCAAGTTCCAATTCTGAATATGCTGCTATAGACCTCTGACCTGATTTGCTCACCTGTTGTGTATCCAGTTTTTCTCATCATGGGTCCTTCTATTGGAAGGGAGACCCTAAGCTTGTCCAGCTGCTATATGACCTAGTGTGTAGCTACACCATCTCTTATTTAGACCCAGTTTGTAGCAGGAGCCAGGTTGGCTGAACCTGAACCTTTGGGGGAACATTCCACATTCAAACCATAACAGGGGGTAAGCAGGTATCCAATTCTAAGTCTGTGCTGATAACCTCTCCCCACCCATGGTGTGGGAATGGTACATGTGCCCTGGCCATGTACAGATCATCTGAATATTTATGTAGTGGATCGTGTCTTAGAATCTTAGGATTTTTAGAGTTCAAAGCATCTTTAAAGATATTTCTGTTATGCCAGGCCCAATAGCACATGTCTGTAATCCCAGCAGCTTGGGAGGCTACAGCAGGAGAATTGCAAGTTCAAAACCAGCTTCAGCAACTTAGGCTTTAAGCAAAGGGAGACCCTGTCTCAAAATAAAAAAAATAAAATGGGCTGGGAATGTGGCTCAGTGGTTAAGCATCCATGGGTTCAATCCCTGGTACCAAAAAAAGAAAGAAAGAAGGAAAGAAAGAGAAAGGGAGAAAGAGAGAGAGGGGGGGGGGGGAGAGAGAGAGAGAGAGAGAGAGAGAGAGAGAGAGAGAGAGAGAGAGAGAGAGAGAAAGGAAGGGAGGGAGGGAGAGAGAGAGAAAGGAAGGGAGGGAGGGAGAGAGAGAAAAAACAATTTCTGTTATTTAAAGATTTTCTTTTTTTGTGGGGGATTTTTACAGAGACATAATATACATTCATAAAAGTATACAACAAAGTGTAGAATTCTTGGAATTTTTACAGTGTACAAATTATAACCATTAACCAAGTCTAGTTTTAGAATATTTCTGGTACCCCAGAAGTTTCCTTCATGTTCATGCATTAGCATTATTGAATGCCATATGTAGCTACTATTCTGATTTCATTAGAATTTTAAAAATATTTCTCTTTCCTAAGTCTAAATCTTCTAGAAAATGTATAAAAATTAAGCAAATATTGACTAAGCACTTACTGTTCACTAAGTAGTAGAGATATTTAAAAGAATAAAATATCATCTTGTTCCTATAACATTAGCAAATTTTTTCTGTAAACAGCCAGAGAGTAAATATTTTACATTTTGAGGCCACATTATCTCTGTCAAAACTACTGAATTCTGCTGTCACGCAAAAGCAACCACTGCAATGAATGAATGTGGTTCTATCTCAAAAAAATTATTTAGAGACATTGAAATTTGAATTTTATATGATTCCCACATGCTGGAAAACATTTTCCTTTTGAGTTTATTTCTCCAAACATTTAGAAATGTGAAAACCATTCTTGGTTCCTTGAGTGTATAAAAGCATGTGGTGGGCATGATTTGGTGTGTAGGCCTAGATTGCCAACCTTATGTAAAGAATTCAAAGTTAAAGAATACTGTAATGGTTAATTTGAATTGTCAACTTGATTGAATTAAGAGATGCTGATGATTAAGAGGCCTCTGGGTGTGTCCGTGAGGGTGTGTCTAGGAATGATTGGAATGTGGGATAGGAACTGAAGTGGAGACTCTCCCTAAGCATGGGGGGGTACCACCCAGTAGGATGGAATAAAAGCTGGAAGAACAAGCAAGTAGATGCAGATGCAAGCTCCACTCTTGAACAGATTCTTGATTGCTGCTTGGATAATCTGAGGATATCAGACTCTTGCTTCTTCACTTTTCCAAAGTGGACTCTGCCAGTGATTCTCCAGGTAGTTTCCAGAAGCCTTGGTCTCAGGCTAGGGTAGCACTTTTGATCTTTCTTGTTCTGTGGCTTCTGCACCTTAGACTGTGCAGCTGCTGGTTCTTCCAGCTCTCCAGCTGCAGATGGCCATTGTGGACTATCCACCTTCTGGTTGTGTAAGCCAATCTAATAAATCCCCTTTTTATAATCATACTTCCTGTTGATTCTGTTCCTCTAGAGAACTCTGACTAATACAACAACCTAGAAGGAAATGGAAGAAAATAAACAGATATTCTACATTTATTTTTAAAATTTTTATTGGTGCATTATAATTAAGCATAAAAGTGGGATTTATTGTGATATATTTGTACAAGCACATGACATAATTTGATCCGCTTTTCTTCCTCATTTCCCTTCCTTTGATCCTCTTCCTCTTTTCTATTGATTTCCTTTCCATTTTTGTGAGATCCTTTTTAAATCCTTTCTCTCTTTCTCTCTCTAGTTTCCATCTGACTCGACTTTCTGAGTCTGTCTTGTTTTTCTTATCATGATGCTCTCCAGTTCTATCAATTTATTAGCAAATGATAAAATTTCACTCTTCTTTATGGCTAGATACTCTATAGTACTTTAATTCTTTTTAGAGTATGCATTCACAGTTCTGTTAGATCTTACCAGTGAGAGTGACTGACACTGCCCAAGTGTGTCAGGAAAGACTACATGGAAAAAATGAGGGAGAAAAGCCCCACTGTAGATGGGGATTGTCAGGACCTCTGTGGGAAGGAAGCACTGGATCTGAGAACCCAAGACAGACTGACAGTGGGAGAGCTGGAGAGTGCATCTTTCAAGCAGGAACAAAAGCACAGGACAAGGTGCTAAGAGGGCCTTTGGCACATCTGTGGGAAAGGAGTGCCTACTGGGTCTGAGGCATATAATAAAAGTACCTATTGCTACCATAATTAGGAACCCTTTTAGACTAAGAAACTGAAGAATAAATAATTGAATATTTGAGGCCCAACTTCATTGATGAAATTGTATTTTATGTTAAAAATATAATTTTTCTAATTTTATTTTAGTAGCATTTGTAAACTGGTCTTGAATAGTTCTTTTTTTCATCCCTACTTCCTTTTCTCTCCTCTGTTTTCCCCTCTGCTCTCTCTCTCTCTCTCTCTCCTTGTCTTCCTTCCTCCCTCCCTCCCTTCCTTCCTTCCTTCCTTCCCTTGTCACCAGGCTTATAATTGAAATAATTTGTATAAATTTTTTTTCCAATATAAAGTTTGTGATACAGTTAGTATGTGTTTCTTTTTATTAAAGTATTTAATTTATCTTGACATAATTGATCCTTTCATAAATATAAAAAACTAAAACATTAACATATTGTTATATATTGAGGGAATTCAAAATGTCTTTACTGTTTATAATTTACACGAGTATTGTATTTATTGTTAATTATTCATATATTTATATTATATGTAATTACATATTATTGTCATTACCATTATTATTGTTGTTGTTCATTTCAGCCAACCAACATTTTCTTTTATTAAGACCAAATTGTCTTTAAATTCAGTGTTTTTTTTGTTCTATCCCTACATGCAAAGATTTGCTTTTGTGTTTATGACCACAAATTTCAACAGTAACTATTGATCTGATTATTTTCTCACTTTCTTAAGCACAATTTCATCTTTTACCATTCAAATATCTTTTTAATAATGGTATGTGCCTATAGTCCTTGTCAAAAGTTAATAACCTTTATTATTTTTTAAAACTCTTTTTACTTACTTTTATCTTGTCATGGGTTACATTTTCTTGCTTCTTAATGTGTCTAATAATTTTGACTTCATGCTGGACATAATATATTGTGTTGCTGACTGGACATTTTGTCCCGAATGATAGTACCATATTTGTCAGGCAATTATTTGTGAATCAGTTGAACATTTTGAGACTTCTTTTTATACATTAGTGAGTTGGATATTGAGCAAACTCTATGCTAGTAGTGCTAGTATAACCCTATAGGACAATATTGTGCTTCTAGGCTCTTTATCGCTTTACTCTGGATAATCAGAAACCAAAGACTCTCATCCATGTGTGAACACTGGGAAATTTTTAACTTATCGGTAATTTTTCTTTGCCTCATAAAGTTTTACCTTATTCACAAATAGCTATACATTTGGCACAGTTGCCTCAGTCATCTGAAACTCCAATATCTGTTGTCACAACCAGAGATTATTATGCTGTTTAGATCTTTCTCCCCATGCTGGGTCCAAAAATCCTCTAGGCAGATAACTAGGTTAATGTAAGGCTGATCTCAATTATCTCCCTTCTCAAAGGTGTCACAGTCCTGTATTGTCTTTTCATCAACATGTGAAGACATTTGTTTCATATGTTTAATACAGTTTTCTATTTGTTTGTCTTGAGAGGCCAAGTTCAATCTCAATTATTCTATTATCAGAAGTAGAAGCTGGGTATAGTAGTGTGTGCCCTTGGGAGACTGAGACAGGGGGACTATCTGAGCTCATGAGTTCCAGATCAGCCTGGACAACCTTTCTCACCAAAAGAAAAATGGAAAGCCTTATGCAGTTTTAAATGTTGACTATCAATACCAATTTCTGGCTTAAATGATGTGTATAAAATACATACTTAGCAATGAAAAAGTAATGACTTTCTCTATTCTCTCACATCACAGTACATTTTATTTTTCAGAGCATTAAAGACTTCATGTAGAGTTTTATTTGTAGAATTCTTTTTGCTAGTCTTTTAAAATCCTTGGGAGTATGACAACTATATTTGAAGGTGAGTTTATTTTGAACTCTATTACTCAAGAAACAAGAACAATTTACAGTTCTAAAACTGACTCATGAAAACATTATCTGATATCTTAAGATAATATCTGAATCCTGCTTCCTTTCTTGTGTTTCTGCTTCTTCTTCCCCTATTTACTGCAATCTTATTTCTATCATATTGTTTGAAATTCAAAGTTTCTAGGCCTGACTTCTCGCCTTCTGTACATCTTCCTTCTGCTTCCCATTTCCTATTCCATTTAACTAACATTTTCTCTGCCCTTCTTTGATACTTGTACATCTTGCGTTTGGGACCTCACTTATCTCCTCTCTTCTCTACCTGCCCATATGTATGAACTGCATCTGTGAAGAAGAATCTAATTCTTTTCAAACAATATCATTATTTTCTCTTAATAACAATAGCAGCAATAATGCTTGATAATCTAATTTATGCCTAATTTCTGGTAAATTTTATATATTTTCTATATATCGCATATAATAGGATCTGTGCTTGAATCCCCATGAAAATTCTCATTTTTAAGTGAGGGAAAAATTCAGAAAGGAAAACTTAAAATTAAAAAATGGTGTTATTTCTATGCAGGTTTCATACAAAAGATGATAAACTTCCAGTGAAAATTCATAGTTTTTCCATATTAGTGATATCTTCTCCCTTCAAACCACATATATTACCTCATATGGAAATTTTATAGTTGCTATCAGCATTCAAAATGCTCAACTCTACTCTCAAAGAAAGCAGTTGTATCTTTAGTATTCTAGTACCCCAACCAGGTCTCTTTTTCCCCTCTGGATTTGGCAGTTTTAATCATACCTCATTGTTTGTTTATTTCTTTCATTTTTCTCAATAAATGGTTTGGAAGAATTTTGTGGGTATTTAAAAAAATCTTGGTCTAGAGACTTTTACATCTATGTCTGTAGAACCAGTTTGGACTTTGTAAAAATAAAAATTTAATTAATCAACTTATTTTTATCTTCAGGGATCTTATGATCTAGGTAGACATTCACTAATCAGAACACTGAACTCTTCAGTCAGTTTTGATTATTAGTACATAATTTAAAGTTTAGGTTTTAAAACAGTATTTGTTAAATTATTGACTGTTCTTATTCTTTTTTAATTATTTTTAAAAATTTTTTACAGGCTGCATTTTGATTCATTGTACACAAATGGGGTACATCATTTTGTTTCTATGGTTGTACGTGATATAGATTCATACTGTTCGTATAATCATACATGTACATAGGGTAATGATGTTTGTCTCATTCCACCATTTTTCATACCCCACCTCCCTCTCATTTCCTTCCACATATTCTAAAGTTTATCAATTCTTCTCTCACCCCCCACTCCCCTACCCCCATTATATATCATCCTTACTTATCAGGGAAAACATTTGGCCTTTGGTTTTTTGAGATTGGCTTATTTCACTTAGCATGATATCCTCCAATTCCATCCATTTATTTGCAAATGCTATAATTTATTCTTCTTTATGACCGAATAATATTTCATTGTGTATATATACCACAGTTTCATTATCCATTCATCTGTTAAAGGGCATCTAGGTTGGTTCCACAATCTAGTATTGTGAATTGAGCTACTATAAACATTGATGTGGCTGAAATACTGTAGTATACTAATTTTAGGTCCTTTGGGTATAAACCAAGGAGTGGGATAACTGGGTCAAAAGGTGGGTCCATTCCAAGTTTTCTGAGGATTCTCCACACTGCTTTCCAGAGTGGCTGCACCAATTTGCAATTCCACCAGCAATGTAAAAGTGTGCCTTTCTCCCCACATCCATGCCAGCATCTATTATTGTTTATTTTCTTGATAATAGCCATTCTAATTGGAGTAAGATGAAATCTTAGAGTTGTTTTAATTTGCATTTCTCTAATTACTAGAGATGTTGAATACTTTTTCATTCTTATTCTTTTTATCCTTAAAATCTTCAATTATTACTTCATTTTATATAATTAATAATTAAATATTTCCTAGTAGTTCTTTATTAATAAAATGTGATTGGTTGGCTTAATTATATTAAAATTATAACAAATAAAAATTGACCATTCTGTTGCTTACACCCTATTCATGTAACTAATGATAGCAGAGTCTGAATTCCAACCCTAGTCTGTCTGGTAAAAGAGTCCACAAGTCTGCTAACATGATGTCCTCTGCTCTTTCAAAATTATCTTAGACCTGCTTACACTTGCTTATTGTAGTACTTCTGAAGATGTCCAGAACATCTGATCACAAGAGTGGCAACCTGGTGAGAGCTGAATCACACAGGCTGGAGAATCAAGACACGTCTAAGTTTAAGTCCCAGCTATGCTCCCATTAGTGGTGTTACTTTGAGAAAGCTTCTTGAGCTGGGGATATAACTCAGTGGAAGAGTACTTGCCTATCATGTGTGAGGCACTGGGTTTGATCCTCAGCACCCCGTGAAAATAAAATAAAATAAAGGTATTATGTCATCTACAACTAAACATATTTTTAAGAAGAAGAAGCTGAGCAAGCTTCTTAACTAGCCTAATTCCTGTTTTCTTTTTTTAATTTTCAAAATAAGAACCATGAATTAGTCAGGTTTTAAATTTGAGGACTAAGTATTTGTGTCTGCTCTGAAAATTTTTGGACTGTGTGGATTTCCTTTATAAGTTTTGATTTGAATTAATATTTTCCAGAATTTGGACTATATGCCAAATATAATAAAGATTAAACTAATAAAAGAATAATGATGATACTGTGAAATAGTCAAACTTTAAAAATAAAGAAGAGAAAGAGCAGTAATAAAGATCAAATAAATGAAAATAAATGACAGGTAAAGGAACAAAGCAGGCATGAAGACAGTGTTTGCTGCTTATCCAACTGTGGAGAGCAGTGATTTGAATCAAATCATGACCTCTGACTCTCTCATGGCTATCTTTGCGCTAGGAGCTGCCTGTGAGAAGGTGCAGGTCGAGATGTCCCTGTTGCTATGATAATGCTGGCCACGGGTGACTACGTGCAAAAGTGTGGCTTAATCAGTCCAGGCCTTCAGTTCAGCACCTTCTCCCAGGGATAGTGAATTCTGAGTAAAACAAGATGCCCCAGTATCTGGCCAGTCCTACGTCCTTCAGATCGCCTGCTTTGCTGAAACTTTCTCACAAATAACCTTTTGATGAAACTTATACAACAAACTTGCTGAGCTAGCTCAGGGTCATTCAAGCCTCACTGGGGCTTGGCTTTCCTACTAGCCCTCGCTTTC
The DNA here is from genome assembly GCF_902686445.1 of Sciurus carolinensis. Classification (NCBI taxonomy): domain Eukaryota; kingdom Metazoa; phylum Chordata; class Mammalia; order Rodentia; family Sciuridae; genus Sciurus; species Sciurus carolinensis. Next base: position 41,916,438 of record NC_062219.1, on the reverse strand, counting down.
TCCCTTTGTGTGCACATCTGTCTTTCCTTTATCCCCAGTCACTCCTGAGCATCTTGTATCACCATAATTAACGTCCAGGGCTCCAAGAATTGGGAGGTTGGGCACTCAATATCTTCTCTACCTTTCTTCCTTACCATTAGTCTTGACTGACTGTTCATTTGAGGTGCCAAATTGCTTAAAAAGTCTGCATTTCCAACCTATCTTGCAAATAGCAGTCATATGACAGCTCCATACCATTTGACATAATCAGAGATGTGCTTTGGACTGATGGTAATTTTTTCTTGTTTTTATTGAGGCACTGCCTTTTCCTTCCAGTTGCCTATTTTTCTTCTTCCTGCCTGAATCATATTTCAGAGGTAAGAGATTGAGATGACTATGGAAATGACAGCCGTGGCTAAAGACAATGCATCAGGAAGAGAAAAGGTACTAGTTACCTGCTGCCTTAGCACTGGACAGTGAATAAATGGCTTGTTATCTTGGGGGGAAATAAGCTTATACATGCTTAACACATGGTATTCAGTTGTGTTATCTACTCTAACTGGTACAGAATATCATTTTATACTGGTAAAATATAAACATTATAAACATCTCATTTCCTGTTTCTCAAGTCTCTATTTTTTTCCTGTTAAAATAACCACAGCAACAATATTTATTGAGAACTTACTCTATGACATACTCTAGTAAAAATTTTAAAATACCATAATCAAATCAATATTCATAGCAGTATATTAATACAATACAAAATAATCACACAATATAATTTAAGACAATATAAGACACCAAAATCAATCATATTCAAGGTAATATAACACACTGATAAAACAAATATTTTAAAATACAGAAAAAATTTAATAGTATATAATCACAAGGTAACTTTTAAAAGAACAGTAACAACAGATTAGCACTGAAATGTAAACTCTGTATTAAAGTGTTCAAATTAATAAACATATACAAAATTTTATATCCTATGTACATATGCCTCACTTTATGTTCAAATGTCTACAGAAAAGTTAGTGAAAAGTCATATAATTGCTCCTAGAAAAAAGTCAATATTTAAAAATTTTAAATATATTTAAGCTAAATTGTCTGAACACAACAATAACGTATTATACGAAACCCACAATCATTTTCAAAATAATCAGTGTCTGGACTTTCTCCCTGCACAGGAAAGTTGCCAGGAACTTAACCTGGAATTGAGTTTTGTGATCTGGGCCTGGATGTTGGAATGGAATATGCTGGAAACTGCATGGAAAATACACCTTGAGAATGGTCTCATTACTAGGTCACTAGCCATATTACTTTTTTGAAATCTCCTCTATTAACTTAAATCACATTTCAACGTGAAGCCAAGGATGAAGTTTGACAGTAAGCTATGAATTTATACAGGCAAGCATAGTCAGTTTTCTGCAGTTGCAACACTGGACAACATGAGAGAGTTGAATATTTTCTTTTTTGTACTTTTTTTTTATTGAAGAGCAATGAATAATATTACAAAGACATACATGTCTTAAATTCTTTAGCCATAAAGATATATTTCTATCTCAAATTCATTTGCCACAAATCTCTTGAAATTATTGCAACCTATTGCTTGGTTTATGGCAAATAAAAAATCAACTTAGTTCTTCAATTAGATCGTTAAATACAGAATTTTAAAAATCACAGCATTGGCAGAATTGGTATGTGTTTCATCATAATACACCTGCTTATGAGAACAGAAATTAACATTACAAAGGATTTACATTTAAAACAGATCATTTGAGCTCAAATCTGTATATGGTTCCAGAGGGACTCCTTGGCAGGTTTTGCTGATTGCTCATTAAATAGTTGAAACATGTATAGACATTATTTATCTTACAAAGCTTACCCACAAAAAACAGGCACAAAAATGAGATAAATGCTATGGGCAAGATTATGGTTCTTGGAGTGGCTAAAAGCCAGAATGTATTTTTGGTAAGTTTTCCTCGTAAGTGTGTTTCAAAAGATGAAAACACTAAGGGCTGGAAGGCCACAAAGCTTAAGATATGTCTTGTCATTAAGGGAAATGTGTGGGATTATTCTGCACTGGAAAATCTGTGGTTTTCCCAGCAGCTAGATCAAAGACCACCATAGTGGAGATAGTGTTTGATTTTTACATCTCTTGAATGTGTTCTTTGTTCCAAGATCAGCTGTTTGTTTACATTACTCATGGAATAACCCTTTATACATTCTTTATCTCTCACAGTCAGAGAGGCTAGATAGGCAACTACTACCTGCCTTTTAAGTCACAATAATAATTAACATCAACCCTGTATGAGAATGAGTTCAATTTTATTTCCAAGAAGTCTGTACTTAAAATTCTTTCAGCTAATCATCAGAAAACAAATAAAATTCTGACTAACAATGAATAAATTTATCCCATTTTCCTCTTCTTCTTCCCCATTCAAATGATCATATGTAGGCACTTAAAAGAGGAATAGAGTAGCACTCTTCATTTGAACATTCAATCGACCTCCAGAAGATTTTCTCTTTGACATCAGAGTACCACTGAAAATATTGCTAGGTTTGAAACAGAAGCTAGATGTTGGTGGGGGTATTTTGTGGGAGATGTCAATGTTTTCACATTCATTTGTCAATGTTGTAGTTCAAGATCTTAAAAAGTTGAAAATTTTGCTGTGCTCTTCTCCTGCATTGTATATTGCTCTCAAAGTCTCCGTGGCTCTTTTTGCTCTTTATCCTCTTCAGCCCACAATTGGGTTTTTCTGTCATGAAATCCTCCCACTTGGGTTGATGCTGTTTCTCACTAGTTTTCAATTGGTCATTACACATATCTCTGGAGAAATTCTTTCAAGTTGTCTTGCATTTTTTTTTTTCTGCATTTGGGAAGGATATGTTCATTTGTTTCACGGATCATATTCTTCAAATTTTCTAGAATTCACAGTTCTCAAAGATAGCATTTTCCTTCAAATTCTTATACAAAATAATTTCACCTTGAATAATTTATCTGTGATCTGAAAGCCTTGAATGAATTTCTCTAAGATCCTTGGTAATGAGGTGTACTAAGCCTGAGGTCCCCAGTGATTCCCTCTTCTTACCACTACCACCTGGACTGACCTTACAACTCAGAGGGTCTTTGTCCCTCTGCCCCTTCACTGACCATGTTTCCATTCTCAAAATGATATCTTTAATTTCAAAGACATGGGATGGAGGATAGGAATTAGCACCTCAGATTAGTTTACAACAATCTTTATGCCTCAAAACTACAGAATGCTAAAATGTGCACTAAATGAAAGATGATATAGTAACTTGGAGACTGTGATTTTAAAATAACCTTGAGATTGTTCATGTTATAATGTTAAACTTCATGTACAAACTATGTAGAATCATGCTTATAACTAGGTAAAAATAACCACTAACAGGAAAAAAGCTACAGAGGGGAAATATTTTACATAATCTCTGGTATATTCAGATGAAGAAACTGAGATTTTTTGGGTTTTTATTGTTTTTGAAATATTATTTAATGAACAGATATATTAAAAATTAATAAAAATTAAAATTAATAAAATTAAATAAATTAATTTTATTTAAAAATTAATTAAATTAAAACTTAATTAAAGATTAATAAAATTAAAGTATTTAATGTCAAGTAAGTGCAAATTCAGAGTGAGGCACTGTAGAGATAAACGGATAAACAAGAAATGGAACCTTTCCTTAAAGAGCTCAACTGTAGTAAGAAAGGTATAATGTTCACATAAAACAACACATTGTAGAAAGTAGCAAGTTCCATAGAAGGGCTTTTGATAAGTGCTGCAGAGATGCAGGGCAGGTAGGCCTTTGATCACTGCCTTGCATCATTTGTTTATTTTTATGATATACAGATCAGCTTTAAACAGTGAATAACAAAGCTAAAACCATAAAATAGATATATGTGTACCTATAAAAAAATTATCATTCATGTTTCAGAGAATGGGAAACTTATTGCTAATATTTTATTGGCTCTCCTCCAAAATTGGGAATTGTATTGGAGGAAACAATGATGATTTAATTTCAACAGACCTGTTTTGACCTGACTGTAATTAATTAGGGAATTAGAATACCCTAAAAACAACCTTCAACTCATTTTCTCCTTAAAAAAGTAAGTTCATAGTGAATTTTAAACATGAAAATAACTTTTTATAAGACTTTGGTGAAGATTGAAAATGCTTCTATAAATTAAGTAATGGTTTATGGATTTGCAACAGCTGAACTCTGTACTTACTAAGCATTTCTAAAGCATTATAAAAAATGTCTTCAGCAAATATGAAATCTCATCTTACCCTTTTCAAAATAGTTCTCTGACATCAAAATGAAAAGCTTACATAGAGAACAATAGGGAAAAAAGCACATCAAATATTTATGATATATATTATTTCATTTAAATTTAGAATATGGTATCATGATAATTATATAGATCACATGCAGATACTGTTTGAAGTGTTTCAATAATAAGATGGTAGAATTTTAAAAGATGGAGATAAGTATTTTATTTCATTATCCAGTTTTCGTCCTTTATTTTAGGTCATAAAGAGATCAATATTGCAGGCACACAGCAATTAAATTGGCAGGAAAATAAAGTATCTAAGTTTACATTATTCAGAATATATTAAGAGCACAATGAATAATATTAGCATTTGGAAATTACAAAAATAGAACACATAAGCAAATTTGGAATGTGCTTTGAATCCATTCACATGGAAATTTTAAGAAGTTTATTTAAAGAAAAAGAAGAAGTGCTCTCTTTGGTAACTATATTTTTCCAAGTAGATAAATAATTACAACTTAATTTTTAAAGGATTGGTTTGCATGACAAAAGGCATCACCTTGTTTTAGCACTCAGGAACAGTTGTGAGGTTCTGGCAAACTGCATCAGCAACTTTCCCAATTTTCTTGAGTACAACCTACAGAAAGAAATACACTATTGAACAGCCAAGGAGATAAACTAGTTTTTTTTTCCCCCTCCCTAAGTCTGAATCATGAGCTCTTTCTAGTAGAAAGCTACTGATTCATCTCATCTGTAAAATAAGACTACTAAAATTTCCCTTCTTAGAGTTACAGGTTTAATTCAAAGAAAGCGTTTACAGATGAGGCTATAAAGACAATAGCAGCTATCACTATCACCAATGAGGTCTGAGGAACTCCCAAAGACAGGACTGCCACTCACAAGTGGGGTTTTTGAAAAACATTCCAGAAATGAATTTAAGACCATTGTCAATTAGAGACACAGAGATTTATTTAAGAAAGCAAGGACTATACACTCTAGGGAGAATGTGGACCATCTCAAGAATAAGAGATGTGTTTGGGATTCTCAGCCTCTTCTTTGAAATGAAACTTGGTGAGGGTTGGGCATGGGAAGCTATATGGGGATGATGTCGTTCTGGTGATAAGAAGGTGGTTCACAGGATCCTTCAGCTCATGTGGTCTCCATCATCTGATCAATAGATACAGCCGGAAAGTCCTCTAAATTATAGTCTTTAAAAAGATTACATCTCTCTTTGCTTAATCTATTTATTGTGTGAACTAATTAACAGCACACAAGGTAATTTTCATAAGTAAGTGGGAGTGACAGCCTTGGGAGAAGAACTAACTTGGGGAGTGACAGGTCTGGAAAGATATGCAGAATTTCTGATTAAAATGATATTATCTTGTCCTTCCTTTTGTCTCCTTTCCACCTATCCTTTAATTTTTTTCTGTCAGACCTCCTTACTGCTATTATTATTCATGAAATGATATAGCAGCCTGCTGAGTGATTTCTTTTAAATTGTAAAGTCATTTATTTTCAAGAAGTTTTTTCTCTTACATTACTCTTCGACAATTGAATTCTCCAAACTATAATTCATACCATACATCCAGCATTTATATGGCAATGTCCTCTAATTTGTTTCTTGTATTTCTCATTGTCCTCTATCATGCTTTAACCTTGAGAGTTCCTCAAGGTTGGGAGCCCAATCTTACTTCAATGTCAAGTTCAGTACATATCATTGAGCCAGGCCCACAGTTACTTTTATTTTTTTACTTTTCTTTCTTTTTTTTTTGTTTTGGTTGTAGATGGATACAATACCTTCATTTTATTCATTCATTTTTATGTGGTGCTGAGGATCAAATCCAGGGCCTCACACATGCCGGGCAAGCACTCTGCCACTGAGCCCCAGCTCCAGCCCCCGACATTTACTTTTTAACACACATTTTTTTTAATGAGTGTGAATATGATATGATAAATTTTTAAATTAGTATGTACTTTCATTTTTAAAATTTAATTTCATTTTTAAAAAGCAAGGGCTGGGGAGATAGCTCAGTCGGTAGAGTGCTTGCCTTGCAAGCACAAGGCCCTGGGTTCCATCCCCAGCACCGAAAAAAAAAAAAAAAAAAAAAAAAAAAAAAAAAAGGCAATATATGCATATGGTTTATAAGTCACATAGGACAAAATAGATAACAAAATTCAGCATTTTTTCTGTCACTTTTCTCCAGTTCTTTTCTTGAGTCAGTTACTTCAGTCACTTTTGACCCCTTTAAAGTTTTCTTCTTTTTATTATCATATTTATAAATAATATGGATATGCAGCACTCCTTTATTTTTATTATTCCATTTTCGATCTTATCTATTGACTGTTTACAGTGATGGTTGAGAATTTAGCTCCCTGAATCTTCCATATCCTCTGCTTCCCCTCCTCATTTCCTATATTAAAGTTGCACTGAAGTTTTTGTTTAAATCTATATTTATTATTTAAATTATTATAATGATGTAAGTAATAGTTATAGCTGAGCTTTTTAGGAATTTACTAAGATTACACTGCAGATGCTAGAAGAAAACATAGGGTCAACACTGCATCATATAGGTGCTGGCACTGATTTCCTTATTAAGGCCCCCAAAACGCAAGAAATAAAACCAAGAATCAGTAAGTGGGATACCATTTAACTAAAAAGCTTCTGCACAACAAGGGAAACAGTTAAGAGTACAAAGAGAGAGCCTACAGAATAGGGGAAAATCTTAGTGGGCTACCCCTCCAATAGGGAATCTATCTAGAATATATAAAGAACTCAAAAAAACACCAAAACCCCAAAAAAACCAATCAATAAATGGGCAAAAGAATTAAACAGAAACTTCTCAATATAAGAAACACGAAAGGCCAATAAAAATATGAAAAAAAATGTTCAATATCTCTAGTAATCAGGGAAATGGAAATCAAAATTATGCTAATATTTCATCTCACCCCAGTCAGAGCGGCAGCCATCAAGAATATGAACAATAAATGCTGGTGAGGTTGCAGGGAGAAAGGAACATTTGTACATTGTTGGTGAGAACTGCAGATTAGTACAACCACTCTGGAAAGCAATATGGAGATTTCTTAAAAACTAGGGATGGAACCATCATATGACCAGTTTATCACACTCCTGGGTATTTTCCCAAATGATTTAAAATTGGCATACTACAGCAACCCAGCACAAGTCACAATCGATAAATTATGGAATCAACTCAGATGCCCATCAACAGATGAATGGATTAAGAAATTGTATATATACATACATGTATGTATATATACACACAATGGAGATATATATATATATATAATATATATATATATATAATGGAGTTCTACTCAGTCATTAAAAAGAATGAAATATTATGGCATTTATCAGTAAATGGATGGAAGTGGAAAATATCATGCTAAGTGAAATTAGCCAAACACAGAAACTCAAAGGTTGCATGTTTTCTCTCATATGCAGAAGTTAGAGTAAAATAAAGGGGGAGGAAGGATAAGATTACCTAATGAACCAATCAAATACAAATTAATAGATGAGCAAAAGGAAGTCTAGCAGAGTTGAGAAAGGAGAAGGGAAGGTGAGGACTGGAGGAAAAAGAGGGAAAAAATGAATTGAAATCCATTTCCATGCATGTATGAGTTTGTTGGAATTGACCCAATTACAATTTATAACCACACAGCTCTAATTAAAAAAAAAAAATTATACTGCAGAGTACTTATCCAGGAACTTCCCTTCCTTATTATGCTGAAAATTTTCTTTTTTTTCCCCCTGCTTTCTTGATCCCCTTTTTTTCTTTTTCTTATTTATTCTTCACTTAAAAATCATTTCCTTTATTTCTTAAGAAGGTGCACATGGGAAATGTAATATTTGATAGTTTACATACTTGAAAAATGTCTTTATTTTATAACAACAATTGGCCATGCATCAATATCTATGTTGAAAATATTTTTTTAGTTCATAAAAAGGTGCTGAAGGTGCTCATTCAATCTCTTTCAGAGACCAGTGGTGCTGTTAAAATGCCTGAAACTAATTTAAGTCTTCATGTTATATTTATTCTTTGTTCTTTCCACTGCTTTCTCTCAGTGCAAAATTCATCCTTTAACCTGCCTGGTGAAATGATAATGAATCAATTATTTTCCTTTCCAGCTGGTGCAATGTTAAGCTTTATCACTAGGGGTGCTGGAGAGGCATTGCTGGAGGAAGGAGTGTTCCTTTTGTTAGCTCCTGCAAGAATCATAAAACATCAATAATGCATAAAGGGCTCAGGAATAGTTACCACCTTTACAAGTGGCAGTGAAGGTAGAGACTAAAGACAGAGGGTTGAGGGAAAGGTGTTTGAGAGGTAGTAAGAAGGAAGGATTCCTTCCATCAGTCTCTACAGCTGTGTGACTGCCCCCTTCAACCTAGCAGACAAACTGGAGTTTTGTTCTTTTTTTTTTTTTTTTTTTTTTTTTTTTTTTTTTTTTTTTTTTACAGTATAAAACAATTTTATTTGCAGGAATGCAAAATGATTGTTTGCCATGAGCATTTTGAACATATGACATGTCTAATTTTCTTGTTAAATTTGCATTTACTGGGGAACTGGTGTGTATAAAACCTTAATTAAGTATAAGCTCTGATCTTCATCGTGGTGCCTATTGGGTATGTGATATAACTGCAGTATCCCTTTGGGGAAGGGGAAAAGGGATTTCTTTACAACCAAGTCCTAATTAAACTATAATTTTACTTTTGACTTTAAGCTATCAACTTAGGACTTGGCCAAAAATTTTTTGAGGGTGATTCAATAGAGGATGCTTCACCACTGAACACTCACTGTCATCAAGGTGCTTTAGAAAATTAAAAACATAGCACAAATGATTGTACTCTACTCTACAAGTTATCATGACCTGCATAAGAAATGGAAAGCTGATTCACATTTTTACAGTGATCAGCAGTAAGAAATGCACTAATGAAACATACCTTTTACCTAAAAAGCTAAACTACAGCCATATACTAATTTCTATGATTTATGAAAAACTTCAAAATATCCAAATGTCAGGCTTTGCTGTACAACTGTCAGTTTTAGTCTGACTTTTTATAAAGGGACACTGCAGTATTTAGTACAAGTTCGGATGCACTTTTTTTGAACATCTGATGTCTTACAAAAGTAACATCTTGCTAAACTATTATACATCCAAATAACTACAATATCTGAAGAAGCAAGGCTGCTTTTTCAGCCACAAAATACGACAAAAGCAAGGCCTGTTATGATGGTCATGAGGAAGTCTTACAAGCCTCTGAAACTAAAGGCAACTAAGAATGTTACATTTGGTATATTAAAATCTTACCCTCATATCATATTTAACAAGCCTTGCTTTTATCTACAAAGATTTTTCTATGTACAGTACAGACAGGGTATAGTTCAATCCTCTGCTACTGAGGTAGTTAACCAACCCTTTAAAAAAGGTTCTGAAAAGAACCACTATCTGGAATGCCTGACTAACCAGCTCTGATGATTACACCTGAAACTGCATATCTGAACACAATTCAAAAGTGATTACTATAAAAAAGATATAGACAATCATGATTAACCTTAGTGAGCAGAAATAAAATTTAAGGATGCCAACAGTAGCATTCATCTAAACCACTGCAATAAAATTTAAATGCACAAATTCAAGAGAATATTTCAGAATACCACTGCTGGGATCCTTAACTTAAAAAAACAGGGGAAAAATCTACTTAGAGCAGATTTTTTAAAGAGAAGAACTTTATTCTTTATTAAGATACCATGCTAGAAGTTATGAAGGATTTCTGTTGGAACACATTTGGAAAATAGAGTAGCTTTAGTTTTTAATAACTTGCACTGCAGAGAAAATTGTTAAAGAAATTCATATCAAAGTCCAAGTATTAGTTCAATGTCCCGTATTTGATTCCATGATCTTCATAGGAAGGTCTTCTGCAATAGAATATGCTCCTATACAGCCGAGATATTTAAGGTTGCTTGATTTCCTTACCATTACTCCACTGCAAGCTTCTGGTGTAATCCCACATAGCAAGTCAGTCTTCATTGTAACAGGTCAGGACCGGCCTCGACCCCTTTTCCCTGCCCGCGGCCTCTTTGTTGTTGGGCACCTCCTCTCGCACCACGAACGCCTCTTGCTGATCCAGGACCTCCTCTCTGTGAATAACCGGCTCTACCTCGGGGAGGAGCAGCCCCACGACCTCTGGATGGAGCAGCACCCCTTGCTCCTCTACCACCCCTTCCTCTAGCTCCAACTTGAAAATCTTCATAACCATAGTATGGATCTTCATATCCACCACGATAGTTATGGTAATCATAGCCATAATAATCATAATAATCTTCATATCCATAATAATCTGGAGGATATCCATAACCACCTCTACCTCCACGCCCTCGACCTCTTGTTGGAGGGGGCATATGAGGTGGACCATAATAGTAGTAATCATCATACATTTGATTCTTTGCTGCTTGCCTCTGAGCTTTTCTTTCTTTCCTTTTCTGATCTGGTGGCTTAGCAAAAACAATTTCAATATTTTCTCCCTCCAAGTCTTTTCCATTCATTTCTTCCATAGCCTTGACAGCACCATCTCGTTCATCAAAATGAATGAAAGCATAATCTTTTAGTTTCTTCACTCGTTCCAGTTTCCCAAATTGACTAAATGCCTTTTCTAAAATCTCTTCTGTTACGGTATTGGCAAGGTTGCGTACAAACAGCACTTTTACCTTTGCCATAACTTCAGGATCAGGATCTTCTATAGGATCTGCCCATTCAACAGTTCCAACATTTCCCCAGACCTTGACTTTACCACTCATTAACCTACGCCTTGCCTGGGCAGCTGTTTTGTGATCTTCATATTCAAGAAAGCAAAAGCCTCTGTTTTTTTTCTTGTCATCCGGTTGGTGGTATAAAATGACGTCTGTAAGACCCTCTGTTACTTTGCTGAATTCTTCAAGAATCTGTTCCTTGGTTTTACTTTTAGGAATAGAGCCCACAAAAAGCCTATTGTTGGCAACTGAGATGCAGACACCAATGTGTTTTCCAGAACGAATTTCATGATTATTATACAGTTTAACAGCCTCTTGAGCGGCTTCTTTTGTACAAAAAGTGACAAACGCATAACCTCTATTGAGACCAGTGAGCGGATCCATCATTAGACGAAGATCCCATATAGGTCCAGCTTTCTCAAATAATGGAACAAGCTCATCCTCAAATAGATCTCTTGGGATCTTCCCCACAAATATCTGAATAAACGGAATCTGGAGGCGGTCCCCCATACTTCCTCTGTCCAGTGGTCACATCAAGTGTGTAGCCTGTTCTTTCCAAGAGTGCCTTAATTTTTGCCTCATCTGGTCCTTTACTAGAATCTGCTACTTTGGTCCCCTGTTTTTCTCTCTGCCTGTAAGTCTTCATGACTCCACATAAAAAGGCACTTTTGTTCTGAACATGAGAGAGATCTCTGTCTTTAAACTGTTGAAGAACTGCCAATGCGCCATCTTCATTGAACTCTTTTAAAGCTTCGATAGCTCTTTCATCTAAATCACTATGTGCAACTAGCCCTGCAACGTAAATTTCATCTAGTTTTTCAGCAACTTTCTGTGGTAAACCAGCACCAAGCAATGTCTGAAAATTTTCTGAATGGATAACTGCAGAAGTAGTATCCATGGGCTCTTCAGTACCATTTCCATTAACATGTTCTGTAGCCATGTTTCCAGAGATCTCCCCGTTCGGCTGCGGCGGAGGAATCCTGTCCGTAGGAATCGGGTTGCGGGAAACGCGTGCTCGCTGCTCCCTATGTCCGGCGCGAGTGGAGCTGTTGTAAAATGGCGGCCGAAGCTCACGCCGCTGGCAGCAAACCCGATCCCTGGAGTTTTGTTCTTTGAAGACAAAACAGGGTTTTTAGACTGAGAAATGTGCAGCATGAGTGACTTCTTGTAGCATTGGGCTCTTTGCAATGCAGGGAGCTTCTTCAGTGATTGGGTTTGAACTTCACCGTAGGCAGCAGAGCCCAAGAGCCAGCAACTCTCTCAGCATCTCCCCAGTCCAGAAGTTTTATGAGTATCTCCAGTGAGCCATCTCCATATAAATAGTTTCCCCTAAAACCCCAGAACGTATATTTTCAGCAAGTTTCAGCAATGTGGAATCACCACATCTTCTCCACATTCAGTGAGCTACTTCTGTGCCCTCTCTAACTGCTTTTAGAATTTTAATTCATCCTTTAACCTGCCTTGTGGCAGGATTTAGGGGTCAGGGCCGGAGAGAGGACAGAGCAGTTTCACTCTTGAACTCTGTCTCAGTTTAAGATGTAATAACTATTTTTTATATGTGCCATTTCTATATTAAATAGAGTCACTTTTGCTTTTGATTAGCTAATCCCTCGTTATTCCAATCCCCTGTTATAGTTAGTAATTCTTCATATTAAACTTTCCCTGATCAAATTACTGTGATTCTCTTCTGGTTGATGTAATCTCTTAAAGTCTACAGGATACTTGCTGTATGTTATTCATAGGATAATAGCATGCTTTGCTTTGTTCTTCACCCACCCTGATGATGTATCCATTTACCATGGGCTGCCCTGTACTATGTTCCCCATCTCTAACACTCATTAATTTTCAAGAGTCAAAATTACTTGTGCTTTTCAGGATCCCCAAATTAGATTGATATCCTGTGTGTTGAATACATACAGTTCCCTCTCAACAGACAACCTGAGTGCCATCAGCTTGGTGCACTTATCTCTCAAGATTGCTCAAGTACCACCTTTTCTGAAAAACTTTGCTTGACCCTTTCTTTCTGGTGAAAATAGTTGCTTTTACATCTTGCTTTCCTTAGAACACAAGCTGTTCACAGGTCTGTCCTCTGAGTTTACAATGAACTCTGTATCCTCTTTATATTATCAAGACCTAGGACTTTGCTCTTTTGTCACATAAGAACTCAATAAACCTTTGTGAAATAAATGAATATGCCTAATTTTTAAGGAATCCAATTTGCAATTTCCTCTTTAGAGAATTAAACTATAAATATTAAGCAAGATAAAGGTGAGATTTCAGAGGAGGGAAAAATGTTAAGTGATAGGATGATTCTCACATGATGAGAGGCCTATTTCCACTGCTGTCACCACAATTATAGCTGTACCACCCTGCAATTTCAGAGCAGCTGTCAGACCAGCTTGAGCTTAAAGCTCTTCATAACTTACACAATTGGAGCAAAGCGACACAGGTGGCTCTAAATTAGGGAAAATCAATTCTCAGTGCATTTCAGTATTATTCTGGACATTTACATTTATAGGTAGCAGGTACAACTGCAAATTTGTAGTTTTCAAAAAATTATAAATGTGTATTTCATAGATTCCTTTATTTACCAATTTAAAACTGTATTGCAGAATTGGGACTTGCTTAGGCTAGGATTTGGCTGATACAAGAGTACTACTAGAATAGATTACTAAAAACTACTTTTTCTAATGAAAGTATTAGCCTAAATAATGACAGAAAAAAATATTTAATTCCAACAATGAAGGAAAGCTTCCTAAATTTTCCAGGTACCATTTCAGTCATTGGCTATGAAATGTAGATGTTCAAATGTGAGTTAAATAGGTTTCTGTTTTGTTCAGACATTATACAGGTGTATCCACAGAGCACAGGGGTTGTCCACAAAACACAAAGTGTACCAATATATTTATTAATCACACAGTATTCAGAATGTTTGCATTTGTATAGTACTTGTACTAAAACTAACAGACCTGAAAAAACTAAAATAACGAAAACATAGAATGGGCAGAAATAATTCTCATTTTACAGCAGGAAGAATTGAGCAATTATGGGGTTATCTATTAAAGGTCACACAGCCAGTTTGTTGGAAAACAAGACTCAAAAGGAAGGCCCTGATATTCAGAATAAGTACATAATTTTAGCACAGTAAACTATGAAAATAAAATCAATATTTTAATTAACTGGTCAATTTTTTCTCTTTCTTATGTAGAGATTCATTAAAGTGTTGGCCAGCAATGACAACAAAAATAAACTAATTAAACATAATAACAATCTTTTCTAAGTGACACGTAAACAAATCAGTTTAAAGGAACATTCTGTTAGTGACTTGAATAATTACTTATATAGTTGTTTTGGAAAACTAAATTTCCTAGTAAAGATTTTAGATAAAATCATTGGTAAGTTGCAAGAGAATAGACAGGGAGCTATAGTGAAGGATGTGGATCAACCAGTAGGTGATAAGAACATTCATTCATTTGTTCACCAACTGTTTATTATGCTTCTCCTTTGTTCTAGTTGCTAAGATAGATAGATAAACATAGATAGAAAAACAATGCTATCCTGTGGTGAGCACTCTAATAACTATGAACCACATGCTGGGTGGAGCCCAGAAATCAGACTCAAATCCTTTGCTCAGGAGAAGCAGGAAATTCAGAGCAATGGTATTTGAATGGAGTCTTGAGGATGGAGTAGGAGATGAGGAGGAAGGGCCCCCCCAGCAGAGGGTCCAGGATGTGCAAAGACTGAAAGTTGAGAAAACCCACAATATATTATATGGAAGGTAAAGGATGTAATATGGCTGGAAAATAGGTTCCATGAGGTGAAGCATCAGGCCAAGCCTATAAAGACAGTTGGGGGTCATATTTGGAAGAATCTTTTGGCTACGAATTGTTTACCTTTTAATGTGTCGGCAACAAGGGGCATTGGAACTTGATGTAGCAACAGGAATAATTTTTAAAAAATCAGCATTTAGGTTGAGAGCATAAGAGATAACAAGTGCTAAAAGCTAGGAAGAAAAATTGAGACAATAAAGGACCTACAGAACTAGTTCTGAATGTGGCATTCTCTGATGTGAGGGGATAATCTCATATCCTAGGTTTGTGGTTTCTTATTCTGCTAGACCTTTTCATGTTTTTTTTTTTTTTTTTCTCTAATATCCATTAGTACCTTAGCCTTTGATTCTATTTCTTACCTTGGGGTTCTGCTTATTTAGAGCATCACTTGACAGCTGATTTGAAGATCCTGTTCACTATCTTTTAGCTCTTCTTTATTAATACTGATACTTCTGAAGAGGCTACCCTTATAATAACTTTTAAGAGAAAAACTCATCACTTTAGAAATGCAAAGATGTGTCTAATACAGAAACACCACACGAAAGTTCAGGGACTTACCACCTTGGTGAAACTTCTCAAGGTCTAGTGGTCTAGGACATGTTGACATGTCCTTTTGAAGTGAAGGGCAAGTTACTGTATCTGGTCCCTCCTAACTAAGAAGCACAGCAGTTTGTGGGCCTCTTTAGATTTTTGGAAACAACATTCATCTCATTTGGACATATTATTCTAACCCCTTTATCAAGTAATTTACCAAGTATCTCTAAAGGCTGCCAAGCTAGAAAAGAACCAATGGGGAGAGGGAGCTCTATAAGGCTCAAGTTATTATAGGAGATGCCCTATATCTTGGGCCACATGACTGAGGAGATTTGATGGTGCCTGAAATCTCACAATTAGATAGGGATGCTGAATGGAATCTCTAATAGGTCCTTACAAGTGATTACTAACATAGAGTTTTAACAATTTTGGAGCAAAGCTTTGCCTCCTCTCCTTTTGAAAAAAAGCTTGAACCATGCTATTGGAAGCCATAAATAACTGAAATCTTGACCACTGTCTACCAATTTACCAAACTATGTGAGCTTCCTATTATGAGCCAAATGTTTGGTACCAATCCCAAATGTTGGGTATGTACAGCAGTGCTTCATCATCATGTGAAAGTAATATATGCAAGATCAGTCTCATGTTGGTGTTGAAGGCATGTTTGTGCATTAGCAAGTATCACATATGCTCATTGCTCATATTTTTGCCTCTTTGCTTCCTCCATCTTAACTTGTACGTGCTGTCTCCTGGTGAGCTCCCTATGATCAACTGACTAAGAAAGAACCAAACTTGGGGTCTGGCTTATAGATATTTCTTCATGATACACTGGCACACCTCTAAAGAGAAAAACCGAATGACCTCAACTCTGCTCAGAGGGACTCAACTTAGGGATAATGCTAAAGGACTATGGTGAGGTAAATCATCAGGGAAATGTACCTGGTTGTTTATTTTTGCCTAAAAGAAAAAAATGTCCAAAGACATAAATCTACCCTGCTCCACACTTGCAGCACTTAATATTTGGACAGATAGTCAGAGACTTGAAGTTCACACACAATCAGAAAATTGGTCACAAGACAATCTGAGGAAGAAATATATGAGTAAACCTCTCTGATTATGTGCAAAGTATGGAGAGATTTGTGACTTATTAAATGCTCACTGAAAAGTGACATCAGCAAAAGAGAACTTTAATAGTCATGAGAAAATTTCTTTTCTCTGGCTCTCAGTCAGTGCCTTTCCCCAGCCATTACTGTCCCATCCAAATGATCACAGAAAGTGATCATGGAAGAAAGGATGGAGGTTATGCATGGACTCAAGAACACAAAACTCTTTTGAACATAGCCACTGCTCAGTGTCCAACCTGCCAAGGGGCAAAATGTGAGGTATTTACGTGGCACCATTCCCCTGGAAGTCTTGCCATTTACCCTCTGGCAGAGTGATTATTTGGACCATTTGTATTGTGGAATGGTTGGTGCTTTATTTTCACTGGAATAGGTATTTCTCTGAAAATGGACTTTCCTTCCCTACCTCCAATGCTTCTGCCAAAATCATCATCCATGGATATTTTGAATCCAAGTCATCCATAAAGAGTACCTTATTCAACACCAGAAAATTCAACACAGCCTTACCTCTGATCAAGGAACTTATTTTATAACAAATGCAATGTATCCATAGGCTCATGTTCATAGAATTCACTGGTTATCACCCTGAAGCAGCTGACCTGAGAGAGTTATGGAATGACCTTTTGAATATTCTGTTACCGTGCCAACTGGAGAGCAACACTTTGGGGACTAAAGTATTGTCCTCCAGGATCAGGGATCTGTGTAAATGGGGAGATAAACATATGGTACTGTTTCATCCATAGCTATACTTCCTGAGATTAATATGGGAGTGGTTATCAATATTTTTGCTTCTCAGTTCTACAACTTTTGATTAGTGGCTTAGGGGTCTTATTTCTCACTGGGAAGAGGCAATAATAGCTTCACTGAAGTATTGAGACTGACCCCTGGCCACTCTCGAACTCCTCATACCACCTAACCATGGAAAAAATATGCAGGGGGGAATTTTTCTGTTGAGCAATTGGGTAGTAGTTGGGTTGCATGGACAGTACTTCCAGACAGAACATAAGCTTGGAATGGTGGAAATACTTTGAGGTGCCTTGGCACTCTTATGTTATGTGACAGAATTAAAAAAAAAAAAAGATGGAACTGATAAAGAGGACAGAACCTTAGAAAATAAAGGTTTTCATTATCCATCCTGGAAAGAAATGACCACCAGCAGATATGCTTTCTCAGAGCAAAGGAACTGTGGAATTGGTTACTAGAAGAAAATTATAAATAACAGTTGCAGAGGTAAGAACTCTTGTCGATTCATTTTTTTCTTTGTTTTAACATAAATTTATTTGTATCTCTATTAACTGACCATTTTTTCTTTTCCCATTCCCCTACTATCCAAATAAACATTAGTGGTTAAACTGATAATTCAGTTTTGAGGATAATGAAAGGGAAGTGTGACTCAGAAAAACAAGAGATCACCCTAAGATGGTATTTTTGTATTTTGTGTGTCCTATTCTGGATAGCATGTTTTCATTTGTGCAACACAGTGGTATACCAGGTTAGGAAGAAGGATGGATTTCCTTTTGTCTTATATGCAATCTGGTAAAAAAGAACTGCATTGATGCCAAGTTGACCAGGAAAGGACTGTTTCAGATTATTCTGTATCAATCTGGTTAAACCAAAAACCACATTTACCAGAATCTACTCCCCTAAAAGACTCCAAGTTAATAGACCAAAAGAGAATTTGTGTGTGATGTGGAAGGTACAAGTATGAAAACAGCAAATTTTACTCCTTGGAGGTCTTTGTAGCCAAAGTGAGAAGAAGAGGAACACTTCTTCCCAACTGTTAGCCCTGAAATTACTGCATTCTAGGCTTATCAACAGATACTTGGTTATAAATCACAGAAGCCAAAGTAACTTCCTATAGACCTCTCAGCAGCTTCCTTTACCTGACAGTCTCACTTTGGTGGTTAGATGTGCTGCTCTTTTCATACTTCCTTGCATTCCATTGACTTTTGACTGCTTGGCTTGCACCAGCACTTGAGAAGCACTCTACTCCTTGGTTGATTCCTATTTTCTCCCTCTTGTCTGTCAGTTACCTAGCTCTTCCCACAACTGGGTAAATTCTGCTTCCTACAATATATCCAGTATTATGTATAAATCATAATGACCCTACTTCCTGGATCAAACATGTTTCTAAATTCTTTATTTTCTTGGAAATATTCATAATATTAAGATGATGTCTAAGTAAATTTTAAGGAATTAGGAAATTTTTCTGTGAAAGCTTTCTTTTCCTGGGAAACTTAATATTCTCTAATGGAAAGACTTAGAAATTAAAAGTTTGAATTATTGAAATGGAGGATAAGACCAGAAATATATTTATATCTATTAAGACTCTAAGTTTCAGAAACACATCTTGAACTTATGGAAGTAGAAAAGCAAATTCATTGACTCAAAGAACTAATATATATGTGCTCCGTTTATGGCTTTAAGCATGGTTGAATTTAGAGGCTCACACAAAATCTCTCTCTTCAAACCTCTCAGCTCTGCCTTCTTTTCTGGTTTCATTCTCAGAAGCTCTGTAATTGGTAACAAAAATAAGTATTGTCTAGAAGCTTAGTAATGCCAGTGGAGTAAGAATGCTTGGTTGATGTACATTGGATCATGTGCCCACATCCTAAGCAGTAATCATGGATACTGTTTATAAAAGGTAAGGTCAGAATGTGCCCTAAGAACAAGGGCAGTCCATCCAAACCTCATGTATCCAAAATGGAAAAGTCCATAAGGAAAAGAAGGATTCTGTTTTTAGAATGCTCAGTAGGGAAAAATATATTTCCATTATTGTTCAGCAAACACATACACTTTTAATCTATACAACTCCACATTTATCTTGATACATATATTATTCCTATGTAATATAATACAAATATTTCATATACAGCAAAAACTTACCTTCACTTCTTCTCTATAAAATACAAATATATTTTATATATTACTGTATGCCTCTAGATCAGGATCTTTCCTTTGTACCTTTCTGCTAGTTGAGGATGTAACTTCTTAAGGTTCCTCTTAGTTTATGACTAGGGAGTATATTTGTTTAACCACATACAAAAAACAGACCACAATGGAAGAAATAAAGTAAATTTTAATAAACTTTTAATTTTTACGTGGGAAGAGTGAGAAGAATTATGAAACAGTGGTTGCACTTATTAGGGACGAAAAGTTCTTCCTATCCTGGAAGGATAGGGTAACTTGGTCAGCCAATCTATGTTATGAAGGAGTTTACTTGATAATTTTCTTCTTGGGACCACATTTGATATTGACATTGGGAAAGACCCCTTTCTCTGTTAACAACCCACTTCCTATGTATGAAATTTTGGTAGAGTATAACATGCTTAGGGACTCAGTAACTCCAAGAATTTGCTTGCCAGGTTTGGGGTTTAACTGGAAGGAAAACTTTCTTAAAATCTTGGAGTTCAGTTAATTTGCATTTGACTAATGCCATAGATTAGTCACTGGAACCTGAGATTATATTGAATTATTATCTCTAGAAAGTCTGTGTTTTCTCTTTTTTAGCATTAGCCCTCAAAGTTCTACCCATATTTTAGCTCTTAGCTTGAAGGTTTATGGTAGTACAGAACAGTTGGTTGGAGCTGGGAGTGATAATTAATCTTTTCCATATCTCTAGGTGGCATGACAGGGAGAGTTCTTTCCACTGTGTTTTGATTAAGATAATCAGATTGAGTTTCTGTCATTTTCACCTGAAATGTCCTAACTAAATCTTCTTCAGGCAGGTGGGTTGTTATAAAGAGAGTGAGCCTGGCCCCTAAATCTCTCTGGCCTCCTGTCTTTCCTTCTTGTATACTCCCACTATGACACCATCTGCTGTATTGTGATATGGACATGAGGTCCTTACCACAACCAAGTCCATGCTGGAGCCCCACTCTTGAATCTCAAGAACTGTGAGATGAATAAGCATATATATATATATATATATATATATATATATATATATATATATATACCCAACATCAGACATTTGTTATAAGAGCAGTAAACAAGGGTTAGATTGTGGGGAGACATCCATGTCTAGAGAATCAGACTTGACTGAGCCATGAGATACAGAGGTCTGACTCCCACGAACTGGCAGTCATGGGAGACTGTTTCAGACTGCCAGGGAGTAAGTGGCCCTGTATGACGTGGCTCACCATCTGAGGATATGCTAACTCCCTAAGCAAATGACTTTCCTAACTCCATCCCATCCTGTTCCTCACAGAAGTCCTCCTGGTCTTGGCCCCCTTTATCTATGCAACTATAAATAAAGGTGAAAGTGGGATTCTCTATGTTGTTGGAGGCCAGATATGGTATGGCCCAATCCGCCACATCCCCTTCCATTATTGGCTCTTTTGTGTTTATTGATTAAATAAATTAATTAGTAATTAATTGATCACTGGCACTGTCATCCTCTGACAGAAGCTCTTCCCCTCATCCACGTGGGTTGTGGAAACCCCCCACATTAGATATTGTCCCTTTTCCAAAATTCCCAGCAAAAGTTTGGGCTAACATTTGTTGTCCTAATTTGGGTCACATGCCTAGCCCTGTGTCTATCACTGTGCATTCAACACATCCAGACAGGCTTGGGTCCAACACCTATCCTTGAAGAAAAAAAATGAAGGAGTTCTTGAAAATAAAAAGGGAATTCAGTTATTGTACAAGTGCTGGGAAAGAAAACACAATTCACCACTGTCATCAAGAACACTGTGCTAAAGTAATTCCATTACTTTCTAGCCATTTGGCCCCTTTTGAGCCTAGTTTCCACATCTGTAAAATAAGGACAGAGAACTATGGCCAAAAATAAAATCAGAGTTCAATCAAAACATTTTCCCAGGATTTGGCAAATGAGTTAGCATCATAAGATGCTAGAAAGAGGTAATTCTGCTATTTACATGGAAAAAATCCCCCACAAAGCAATATCTTTTGGTCTCTCCTTCTTCCTTTCTTATTAATAGCATTTTGAATTCTACTTGTTTAAAAAGGAGCTCATTAATTTCCTGTGCAAAAATAGTTTTCCTCTGGACTTATCTACAGTGATGAATTCTAATGCTAATTTTCTAATCATCTAGATGCCAAACTGTTATCTGAACATTTTCATTTCCTGCATTCAATTTTTTGCCAAGTTGTCTCTAATTCATCTTTCTCTCTTCTCATTTCCACAGTTACTACCCTAATCCTGTTCTCTATTAATTCCTACCTGGGCTTAGTAGAGCCTATTGACTCCTCTCTTGCATGGTACATGTTGATGTTAACTTTCTGATGTCCAGATCTGATTATATCATCCACCTTGCTCAAAAACTTTCCATGCCTCCTCATTACTTCAGAATAGAGTCAGGCAGTCTAGCCTGTGATAATTTACTTGCCACCTACTTTTCTGGGTTTATTTCTAATCACTTCCCTTCATTTTTCCCACACTGTAATAAAATTGGACTCTTCACTGAAGCCCTGATACAGCCCAGGCTTTTCCATCTTCCTAACTCTGGGCTTGTATTCTCTCTGTTTGGGTTATCTTCCCTTCCCTCTCTATTCCACATGCCTATTCTTTATGATATATTTCAAATCCTTCTGTTAGGAACTTTCCTGGGACACCAAATTCTTTGGGGCTTTTTCCTCATTGAACTCTGATCATATTTTTTTATTTCTATGATACTTCCTTATCTTCTATTACAAGAACATATGAAGTATTTTTATTTCTATACATTTGAAGCATTTTCCAGAGCAGTGATTTGTGTATTACTCACTCATCTTTATGTACCTTCACATTGTATTGGACACTCAGTAAATATTAATTAAGGTGAGTGGGGTACTAATTAATTGTTAATAACAAAATAAAATAATATCTACAAAGATATAATATATTTGAGCATTCATTTGAATTTTAAAATTTGAGATGTGTCCATTTCTAATGAAAGTACTAGACAACAAAATAAAAATTATTCTCTATTATTTTTTCTTGGCCCGGTTTATTAAGATTGTTTTCAAATGGTAAATATTATTACTGCAGATAAAGCAGCAACCTGTCCATGGTTCAACTTGCGGAAATCTGATTTATTCTCAGGCAAGAAGCCACATCAAATAAATGGCACAAGTTAAATATAACCAGCTGCTTCTCATTTAGAGAGATTAAGGTGTAAAGAAGACATTGTGTGTAGAAAAATAATACACTCATCTTCTGAGATTGTTAAAAACAAATTTCTAACATGCATTCTAGGGTCGGGGATGTAGCTCATTGGTAGAACATGACTGGGTTCAATCCCCAGCATAGCAGAAGTGAAAAATAAATAAAGTGCTTTCTTGTTGGTAAAATTAATGCATCTCTTATTTTCTTTCCTCCTTCTACAATTTTTATTGGTACATTATAGTTGTACATGATGGTGGGATTTATTGTTTCATATTTGTACCTACACAATGTAACAATATAATTTGACCAATATCCCTCCCCAACACATCCTACTTTCCTCCCCTCCTCACAACCCTGATTCCTTTCCCCTACTTATCTCCCTTTGATTTTCATGAGGCACACACACATCTTTCTTTTCCTTTTTCCTTTCTAGCTTCCATATATGGGGAAAAATATAGGACCCTTGATCTTCTGAGTTTGGCTTATTTCTCTTAATATAATGGTATCTAATTCCATTCATTTTCCTGAAAATGACATAATTTCATTTTTCTTTATGGCTGAATAAAACTCCATTGTGTTTTATTTTAAATTTTAGAGTAAAATAATTTTGGTGAATCTATACTGAAATTATTTAATCACTATTTTATCTTTAATCTATAGTAAAACTGTTCAGTATACAAATGTTTTTAAAATTTGTTCTCCCCTACCACCCTGCTTTGAAAATAAATAGAAAGTTCCATGGGAGCACAGTTAAATTTAAGCAACAAAATAATTTTCTTGAAGACTCTTCCTTAGGCTAAAATGATTCAAGTTTGGGATGGGAGAGTATTTTCCTACAACCCTTAATTATGAATTAAAGAAAACAGGCTGTAAAAATTAATTGATCTTGATGGGAAATTGAGAGCTCTAGGAAATGATTTGTGCATGTAATTGTGTTATGTGCTTTCATGTGTTCTATGAAATAAAGGTAATTTTGAAACCTATTGCCATCAGTATGATATTCATTAAGTGAATTAGAAATAAGTTCTTCCTATTATACTTCTCTTTTCTTCTTTAAAAATTAACTGATTTCTTTCTTAGTATGGTACTAACGTGAATCATTTTTGGAGAAGAATTTCCCCAGCCTCTCACTGCCAGGCCTCCCTGAGCACCATGCTTTTTGAGCAGCTCCACCACTGGTACTAGTAATTTTCTGTATCATTGCTATATGCCATATATACCACAGGCAGCAGAGTGTATCATTTGGTCTCCTATCTTATTGGTTTCAGGCACACCTACTTTTTTTTCTTTTATTCTAGACTGAATCTGTTTTAGCAAGTCTCCAAAATGAAAAGTTAATGGATAAGTTTTAAAAAAAAAAAGGTTTGTTTATTCCTATTGCATTGTGCTGAATATATTATCTGACAGTCTATGGTAAATTTGCTTTTTCTGCACCCTCTAGAAAACATGTGGGCTGCAGTTGATGGAGAAGCAATCATTATCATCAATTCTTGTTGTCTGGGCTACCATGAGGTTGGATAGCTTTGATTCTGTATGAGACTCTAGTTTGCCAGATGCTCAGAATCCTCCATCAATCACAAGCTTGAGATATACCTCAAGTCCTAGCAGAGCAAGGACCTTCAGTTATTGCACAACCAGGATATCAACACACTCTTCAAGTAGCCCTATTAATGTCGTGAAAATAAATATTTAATTACGGCATCATACTGTTATTTGGAAGAATTAAACCATTATAATCATATCATTTTCTATACAGAGGGTAGAATAGACTCAGGTCTTGGCATTGCAGTTTAGGATCTCCTTGGAAATGCTGGTTTTTGTTTGAGAATTTCCTCTCCCACTATTAGTAATCTCAAGTTGTTTTCATTATAATATTTCTTTAACAATGTAAGATTTTCTTTTCCATCTTGATTTATGATTGCAAATTATTAAAAAAGGCATTGTTATGCAAGAAAAACCAAAAAGAAATAAAGAAGTAATGCAAATGACTTGGTCGGAAAGTCTCATAAAGGACCTAAATACGTTTGGAATGAGAGATTGCAAGACTATGGTAAATTTAAATACTTTGCCATATAAATGAAAACTGGCAAATTTAAAATCCCAAGGAGTGAGATTAAAGGTTTAAAACAAATTCATTTTCTCTCTTATAGAAACATAAGCCTTCTTTTAGTGTGCTTTCTTTTTTAATTCCATGAGTTATTTATGCGTATTTGCCTTTGTTGTATTGTTTCTGTTTTTCTTCCTCATTATATCTTAATCTCCTTTGTGGGCAGGAGCTGCTGCAATTCTTAATTGTGCCAGATGTCTCTACTATTGAGTAGACATTACTTGTTTGAACTATGAGGATAGGTTTTTGTGCTTGCTGTTTTTCTGTATGACACAAATACATTTTTTTCTAGTCTTCTATCTCCACAGGCAAGAGTGGTGTGAATGGAGGGTGGGATATTGAGGGTGGGAGAATATGCAGGTGTAGGATATGAAAATATTATGTATATTTTGTATTTATGCTCTTCTCCTCTTACACACACACACACACACACACACACCACACACACACTCACACACACATACACACACATACTTTTTGAGTGCAAAGATGATCTTTTACCACTTTGAACATTACCTTGTATGGTATATATTTAATAGTGCTCCAAAAATCATTTGTAACTTTTGATAGCTGAGAGGACTGTGAACTTGTTCATAGAATTAACATGTTAACAGTTATATCCCAAGAAAAAACTAAAGTCTTGGAATTATCCAGGTCATCCTTTAGCAGATGCATTTGTCTCCTCATAATTCAGTATTTATTCTTCACCAGGCAGAACTTTATCACACCACAGGGCTTCCTTTTATTTCTCCTGTTTGTCATCAAAAAAGAGATGTGAATAAGAGAGTGTAAGGGAGGAATATGTGCTATGTAATAAACCACCCAGTTGTTGGCTTGTGGCATTCATCCAGATATGAATAACAGAGAATGATTCCAAAGAATAAAAGACATTCTTATACCAGATTATGCTACTAGTAAGATTCTGAATACAAAATCTGTTTTTTTCTTAAAAGTCACTCATATTAATGCTTATAAATATAACCGTAAAATTGGTTGAAGTGAGGGGTAGTATTTCCTGCTGGAGTGGGCTAGACCAAAAGATAGGTCATCAGACATCTTTCTTATCCTATGTTACTAAGACAATAGTCACTTTCTTTGTGGCTATGAATGGTTTCATAGCATGGTGATTCCTTAGTACTACTTGTGATAAAGGGACTGATGACCATATTGACATTTTATTAAATGCAACTGTAATATCTTTACGAAGAGCCTAGAATAGTTTCTACAAGGTCAAGGACTTTTGTCTGCTTTGGTCTTTATGTATCTCAAGACCTAAAACACAGTAGTCACTAAGGAAATATTTATTGAATGAAAAATTAGAAATATTGACACAGTATTCTTCATTTTGTTGTCTTTGGTTATGCAAGTTGTGTCTTATTTTCCTATTCTCATATTGATCTACTGAGGATTGATAAATAACAAGTAATGTGAAGAGATATATAATCATCTTATCAATCAAGATGAAAAACACTTTCATTAGGAGTGTCTTTTTTCTTTTTTACTATTTCAAATAGGTTGATTATGTCAGTTTGTGTTTTGAGTTCATACATAATGTACTGTGGAAATCAAACATCTTTCATAAAGATTATTTGGGACAAGTTAATAGACTTATTTAATAATTTTATTTGCAGAATGTTTCAGAAATACTTTATTACTGGTCTGAAAACAGAAATATTAGTTGTATCTTCTACATTATGCAGATAGTAAATGATGAGACAAGCATGCCAAAGCACTTCTATGGAAGAACTTACACATTCTTTTTTCTTATTTGTTCTTTTCAGTTATACATGACAGTAGAACGTATTTTAACATAATATGCATACATGGAGTATAACTTCCTATTCTTATGGTTGTACATGATGTGGAGCAATACTGTTCATGTATTCATATATGAACACAGTAAAGTAGGTCCAATTCCCATCCTCTCTCCTTTCCTTCATTCCCCTTTGTCTAATCCAAAGTACTTCTATTCTTTCCTATCCTCTCCCAACATGTGTGTTAGCATTCACATATTGGACATACATTCATCCTTTGGTTTTTTTGGGGGACTGGCTTATTTCACTTAGTACAATACTCTCCAATTCTATCCAGTTACAGGAAATGCCATATTTTCATTCTTCTTTATGGCTGAGTAATAGTCCATTGTGTATATATACCACATTTTCTTTATCCATTCATCTGTTGAAAGGCACCTACGTTGCTTCCATAGCTTAGCTATTGTGAATAGAGCTGCTATAAACACTGATGTGGCGGAGTCACTGTAGGGATAACGGGTCAAATGGTGGGTCCATTCCAAGTTTGTAGTCCCACCAGCAGTATATGAGTGTATCTTTCCCCCCACATCCTCGCCAAAATTTATTATTTGTATTTTTGATAATTGCCATTCTGACAGGAATGAGATGAAATCTCAGAGGATTCACATTCTTAATAGCAATATTTGATTGTTCATAAAATTGAAAATTTTTTTCTATTAAGGACATTGATATTAACCCAAAATGACACGTACTAAAGGTGAGACCCATAATTCATCTTGCAGGATACAATTATTCACAAATGACTTTCTGAAATACCTCTTTAGCATTACCAAGCATTACTTCTTTTGCTTACCAAGTTGTTCCATTAATCTTTGTTGCTATTACTGTAAAATACTACCTTAATTCCACACCTTCTTCCCATCATTTATTTTAAGAAAATTCACTCAAACTCAACACACATGCATGGTGCAATGTCAATCTTAATGTGTTCTTTTAGTTTTCTTCTAGGCAAAAATACCAACTCTAATGGACACCATGAGTCATAATGATGATGATACTAATAACAATAACAATTACTCATTCTGGATTATTAATTAATTTTTATAGACTTAAGTTGTTATTTCTTGACTTGAGAGGTCAATAATTCTTTAAAGGTCTCTGAGACCAAAGAGAACAAGGTGGAGAGGCTAACTGTATAGCTTGTCAGCCTTCCTCTCTTTTCCTGGATGGTATCCTTTTTGGTAGTTTCATTTGAATGAAAACCTGAAGCATTAGTCTTTAATGTGAGGTTCTAACTTGGGAAGTCACAGAGGAATTAAGGAAGGTCTTGAGTGTGTGTGTGTCTGATTGAAACTAATTTTACATATAAGATATTACACATCATTAATTAGAAAAACATTAAGAAAGGGAAGAATGTAAGAAACTTTCATTATTGAACAAAATTTCAGAATAGTTTCAGGATTGTTACAGATTTTCAAAGCAAGTATATTTTTTTCTCCTATCTCATGGGAACATCAAATAAATAAGTTGAAGTAAAATTTACAATTATAAACCAAAAGTTAAATATGCTAATACAAGAGTGAAACTGTGATTGGGAATTACAATAAATCCTAGATTAACTCAACCACAGATAGAATTCTGATCAGATATCCTAATTTTCCATAAGTAAATTCATTAACCAAATAGTGTAGGAGTAAGTTAGGGGCCTGTGATGTTCTGATTAACAATGGGTGGAATCAGTATAAGAAAGATGCAAGGATTAACTAAAAATGTCAATCTCAGATACTATTAAATTTATGTCATAGAGGCTTAAATATGGCTTTAAGAATAAACATAACAAAAGAACAAACTATATTAACTCCATTATTTTTTTAAATATTTTTTAGTTGTTGATGGACCTTTGTTTTTATTTATTTATGTGTGGTGCTGAGAATCAAACTCAGTGCCTCACACATGCAAGGTGAATGCTCTACCATTGAGCCACAATCCCAGCCTCAACTCCATTATTTTTTAATCTCAGAAAAGTGACCTCAATCAACTAAGAAAGTATTTAAAAATAGAAGTTGAAATCAAATATGAGTTGTCTGATTAATTTACTATTATCCCAAAACATTGGATTCATGAAGCATTCTATTCACCAACTATTATGATTGATAGAAGAGTATTTATCCCATACAGTACAGCAAGGTATACACAGAATAGGAGAGGGTCTGCTGAATAAGTAAACACCTCTCGACTTCACATGGCCTTTGTAGAACTGACCTCTTTACATGCTACTATTCTAATAGTTGAATCAATCATTGGGCTAAAGCTGAAGGGGACTGTCAGGTGCTTTATTTCCCTCTCTCACAGTCAGAGAAAGTTAGATGTATAAAAGTGAAATTAAATTATGTGTATAAACATTGCAAGTTAATGAAAGAACAATAAACTGTTTCCTTTCAGTCCAGGGTTCTTCTCTTGCTACTATCCTGCTATACCCAAGAATTCTGTTACAAAATCATTAAGATTGGGCAAGAATATATTTTCTTGCATTATCTGATCATTCCTAATGTTTGTGGAGCTGTTATTACTTCCTGTGTTAATCATGCTGAATCCTTGTAAAATGTATCTCTAATTGGACTTCTCCCCACCTCTTTTTGTTGTTGTTGTTGTTGTTGTTTAAAGAGGACACACTCTAGCCAGGTGCAGTGCCACACACCTGTAATCCCAGTGACTTGAGAGGCTGAGACAGGAGAATCACAAGTTCAAGGCTAGACTCAGCAACTTAGTGAGGCCCTAAGGAACATAGTGAGACCCAGTCTCAAAATAAAAACATTTTTTAAAAGTGCTGGGGATGTGACTCAGTGGTAAAGCACCTCTGGGTTCAATCCCTAGTACTAAAAAATAAACAAAATTAAAAAAATAAAGATGACACACTCTAAAACTGATTTGGTTTTGAGATTGAGACCTTAGAAATATCACCAATGAAAGGGGACTTCTTTTTGATAGTGATCATGTTTTGCCATGTTTGTGTCCCTAGTTGCTAAAAGAATGATTGGTGTATGATAAATATTCTCTGAACTGAATTAACTTAGACAAATTGATATTGGTTTCATGAAATCATACTTTGAAATAATCTACTGAACAATGGCTTCACTTTTCTACCTGTGTGGGTAGACATTGTCTAAATTGAAAGTAAACTATGATCTACTGAACCAAGGTTGACATTGTTCAACAGGAACCTATTTATGGTTCTGTCCTGGTTAGGTTTTTTGCACTGTATTATAATTGCTAAATGTAGTCTTGACACTCTTGTGTGGTTCTCCTTTTATGTCACCAGACTTTATATACTTTTTCAACTGATTAGTAGTATGATGTTATGAATTCTTTTATATTTGTGTTTTGATTCATTTTTTGTATCCCCACATAGTTCTTTGGCCTTTGAAGCTATTATAACTTCAAAGAAATCTCAAATAAGTGAAGAGATGTATGTGTTTAGTGCTAAAGAAGAGGAATTTTTAAAACCTGGAGGAAAACGGCTAAACTTTTCTGTTTGCTTTTCAGTGACTATTAAACTCAAATATCTCTTCTTGACAAAGTCTTTTAGCCACCAACCCTAAGGCAACCCCTTCTTTTATTTATTTATTTATTTATTTATTTATTTACTTATTTATTATTATTGTATACAAATGGGATACAGGTTGTTTTTCTATTTGTACATGGAGTCAAGGCATACCATTTGTGTAATCATACGTTTACATAGGGCAATGATGTTTGATTCATTATTTTTTTTTCCTTCCCCCCCACCCCTCCCACCCCTCTTTTCCCTCTATACAGTCCTTCTTTCCTTCATTCTTACCACACTCCTTATCCCTAACCCTAAACATAACCCTAAACCTAATGCTAACCCCTCCCACCCCCCATTATATGTCCTCATCCGCTTATCAGCGAGCTCATTCGTCCTTTAGTTTTTTGAGATTGGCTTATCTCACTTAGCATGATATTCTCCAATTTCATCCATTTGCCTGCAAATGCCATAATTTTATCATTCTTCATTGCGGAGTAATATAAAATATGTGCACTACTTAGAGTACATGATGTAGCAAACGAGGGAGCTTGCATTCAGGTGAAGAGTCTAGCAGATAGGACTTGAGACTGAACTTGAGCAGCTAGAAATCTGAAGAAGAAAAACTCCAACTTTTAGTACAGAACTCTTCAGGTCTTTACTACCTTGGGGTCATGGGAAGTATATAAGCACCTATTAAAATCTATTTTCTTCTCCCCCACTTGAGTGGGGGTACTGGGAGGGAATAATGACTTCATTCTCATACAGTATTCATTGTTTTCAGCTGAAGGTAAAATAAGTGGCTTCTTTATTCAGACAAATAAAAGCAAACTAAGTGATGTGCTTATTTTTTGTGCTTTTAGCTTTGGAAGCATGCATTTTTGCAGCCTACCTATATTTCTTTAAATGATATCTGTTAATACATTGCCTCCCCACCTGCGGTATTATTACATATTAAGTCCTTGTGGAAACATTGCAGATTCCTCCTTCCCCGTTGTGCTGGAGAAGGAATATGCTAGGCAAGTGCTATCACTGAGTACACTCCCAAACCCACATTGTAGTTCTTACATATGCCTTGTGTATTTATGTTCAGTGGGTGAATATCTGGAGGACGGCAATATAGTATGCAGATCTGGAGCATTTCTAAGAAATTATCTAGACTTGTTTCCTAATATTGCAGGTGAGAACTTGGAATCTGGAGAGACTGCATGACTTCTAATTAGCAGGAGACAGGGTGCCAGTTTCTTTGGACTCCTGCTGCAGTGTGTTTTGAATCAGAAAATATAACTGTTGCTAAAATGATGATATTTATACCTCTCAACTTCAGGATTGAGGAGGTTTTTACTGTAGTTGCTGAGCCTTTATGACCCTATTATAACTCCCTAGCACAGAAAAATCTTTTAGGCTAAGATGTACAGTTCAGAAATTCCACTTCTCAAGTCTCATCTCCAGTTACATGTTAAGTATATAAGGATTCATAAAAAGGAATGTTCACTAAAGAAATGCTTGTATCATAAAATTCTGGAAAGAACCTAAATGTTTCCAAGAGGAATGTCTAAGTAAACCTTAATATCTTATTCTATGAAATACGATGAAACAGTTAAAAAGAATGAGTCAGAACTATATTTGGCAATAATGGCAGAATCCCAAGACATTGTATAATAAAAAATGAAAGTTGCAAAATATCAGTGTGTAAAACACATAGCTATGAAAAAATGTTAAATGGTATTTCTGCATTCCTGTGATCTGTATGTAAAAGCATTAACAAAGGGAAGGAAATAAAAATGTCAAATTGTGATAGAGATAGTCACTTATAGGGTAGTGCGACTAAATGTTGAAGAAGGTAGCTTTCAAAAGTGGTTTAATCATATTGCAAATCAGAAAAGATCCATTTAAAAAAGGATATATTGAAACATATGTTTTGGGGGAAACAATAAATATACAGAAATATGATATTATTGGTAAGCATGAGTGATATTTGATTAAAAACACTTATCTTTCTGAACTCTGAGTCTGCTGCTAGCAAACACATCATCTTAAAATAAAACCATATTTATAGGAAGAAGGGCTTCAAGAATAGCTATTTTACACTAAATATAATTCACAGTGAAACTTTGTGAGGTTTATTTATAGGAAGTCAAGTAGTGTGGAGGTTAAGATCACAGGTTAGGGCTTAGACCTAAGTACGTTTTGAAACTTAGTTCTGTATTTATAGGTTTTGAGATCTTGGATAATTTATTTAACCTATATGTACCTCAGTTTACTCTTTTGTTAAAGATATTTTTTGAGAAAGTAATGAATAAGGAAATGAATGAAAAATATTTAGCTCAGTAAGTGTTCTTTAAGCTAGAGAACAGTGATTTTTTTTTGTTTTTGTTCTGCCTCCAATGGAAGTATATAAATGGAAATATAATAGAAATATTATTGTTCTACAAAAGAAGTATAGACAAACATTAAAGAGATGAGGGTTTAATTTCCACAGCGAACACTTGTAGGTAATGGCAAAACAATCAGATATTTTTCTTGGTCTAAAGAGGGAATGAGGCAGAACAGATTATGGCCAGAGAAAGCCTGGAAGTAAAGGTGACAGATGGGTGGGGAAACTTGCTCAGTATGCTGTCTACAGGGCTGTCCTCTACTCACTGATCACTGACAAAGATTTGGGAAAAGGAGATTGAGACAGGTAAAAGTATAGAGTATCTGATAATGCAAACTTATTGCATAGTTGTGTGCCCTGCCTGTTACAGGAGTATCTTTCAAAAGTTTGCTTAAAAAAAATGTGGATCTCAGCCACCAAGGCAGATTATGGTTTGTCTACTTCTTAAAGTTATCTTTAAGTCAGGAAACTCCACAAGCTCCTGTTTCTCTTTGTTAAATAATTCTATAATTGGGAAAGTCTCTCTTTCCAATCATAAATCCCCATGAGTATCCCCAGTATTCTGTTTTGCTTCTTGTTTTTAAAAAATAATTAAACCATATTTTTGCTCTTACCAGTTTCAGTCATGTCACCAGTGGAATTTGTCTTGTATATTAGACTTTATTCAATAGCTAGGTAAGTTAGAATGACAGTGAACCACAGAACCAAATTTAATAATCTGTTATTGGCTGTAGAAATATAGTCCTTTAAAAATGTCTGATTCAAACTGATTTTCTGCATATAAGGTTTTAAAAAGAAAAATGAAATATTTGGTAATTAATAACGCCACCTTGGAGTCTATATATAGTATTGAAAATATTAATTTGCTGCATAATTTGTTTTCTTTTCCCTCCTTGCCTTAATTTCTCTGTTTTGCATTTAACAAAGAACCAAATTTGTGACTTTTTGTTTATTTATATTTTTGTGATACAATATTTCGCTATGTTGCCCAGATTGACCTCAAACTCCTGGACTCAAGCAATCCTCCTGCCTTAGCCTCCTGAGTAGCAGGGTTTCTGCACCCAACTTGAAGAACCAAATTTATAATTCAATCTCCATAAGCATAACCAGTGATTGATATATTTATTTTACTTCCCTTATCATTTAAAAAATAAATTTAATTTAGTAATCTTATTTTACAGATCTGTCTCTTGTAATAATGAAATTTCTTTAGGAATCCAGCAGGGTATCATTTGTAAAGAGAATTAATAATGAGTTTCATGGTTTTTTACAAATCACTTCCTTTTAAATGCAACAGGATATGTTTTGACTAAACAGCTTCTAACATTCCTTCTTGGTCAAAATTTCTACTATTATGATTGGGGTTTTGAATAATTTTATTAAACCTTTTTGACAGAACAAAGAAAACTGGTCTTAGTTTAAACTAAGGACTTGAATAAATTCTGGAAAATTATAATCATTAAAAGAATCTTGTTTAATACTGTATAGTCATGTGCAATGTCTGATAATTCAGAATCAAGAGATCTTGGACCAATTTTCAGGAAAGAAGTATCCTTGTTTTCTACAACACCTTTCTCACCCACTTGAAACTTTTCCTGTAAAATGTATTTGTCATCACAGAAATCAGATTAACGTCAATGCTAGGATTACTCCTCAGTGATGAAAGGAATTGCCTTTCTTAGAGTGGAAGAACAGTTTATCCTGAGTAAAACCTCAAGAGATTAACCACTGAGTTAAGGATGCAAATACAAAGTGCTTCTCAAACTTAAGTGTTACACAGATCATTTGGAGATCTTGTTAAATGCAGGTTGTGATTTTGCAATACTGGAATGGGGTCTGAGATCTTATGTTTCTAGCAAACTCCCTGATGGTATCAAATTTTACCTGTTTGGAAATCTCAAAAAGTATGCAACTCTAATATTTAGTACTGGGTTTGGCTAATATTCTTAGTTTGAAATCTATGAGTATTTGGAAGTCACTTTCTCTTAGGATTTTTCAGAGACTAAATATTGAGGATAAAGATGTGGGGTACCAGCGTAATGTGTATCTGAGCTATTTAACTTCCTTATTTTGGGTGTCCCAGTTAGTTTAATATGAACTAGGGATAGGGTGGGAAAAGAGTTGGCTGCAGCAGGTTTATGTGCTTTTAAATTTTTTTACAGCAAAAATTTGCATAAGTTGTTAATAAATAAATATTGTAGAAACTTTTTTAGGGAATGGAGAAGGACCTGTATTAAGTCATTAAATGCTTTAATCAACTTTTCATCTTAAAAGGAAGAAAGATTTATTTTGGCTTGAGGTTTCATTTATTTTGGCTGATTCCATGCTATGAGCCTGAGGTGAGGTAGAACATTATGGTGGAATCAGTTCAACAAGGCCAGAGAGCAGAGAAAGAAAGAGAGAAAGGGGAAAGAGTCAGGGATAATAGATAAGTCTCAAGGGCATGTACCCAGTGACCTAGTTCCTCCAACCATGCCCCTCCTATCTATTATTTCCACCACCTCCCAGTAGTCCTTTCAGCTATTCATGGATTAATGTACTGAAGAGGTCAAAGCTCTCATGAGCCAATCATATTCCAAAATCTCCACATTTGAACATTGCTGCATTGGGGACTAAGCCTTCAACACATAAGACTTTGGGGGACATTCCATATCCAAACCATAACATTAAGTTAATGTAAAAGCTAAGAAGATATCAGTATTGAACTGAGAAATATTATTTATTTATTTCTCTCCCTTGAGATATAGCCTCAATATTGTTATTGATGATAATTTTATCAATCATGTTCCAAGCACATGGTTGACTCAGCCCCTTGTTGATAATGAATACTTTATCAGTTAATACTCATAAATGTTAGAGTTTTAAAGGCAATATAGATAGAATTTAAATATAATCGTGGTCAAAACTGTCCTTGTTCAAATCTGATGTAAAACCTACTTAATTTTAGATAGGGATTTTGGTATCCATTATCATATTATATGAAAGTCTAGACATAAAAAGTTAAGGCCACAGAAATCATCAGAAACAGAGCTGAAAATAGAACTTATCTCAGAATTATGTCATCCATGAAACTCTCCACATTTTCCTTTGGGAAAAATGCAAGTAAATTCCTCTTTTTCTTTAAGATTCATTTCATTCATCCAAGACATTTATCAACAGTTCATTCTGTGCAGTGAACTATTACTAAGTATCTTGTGAAGAAGGATTTATAGGAAAACAAAAACTAAAAAGGAAATAAATATTATGTGGACTTTTGCTCTAGTCAAGATGGAGTAATAGAGATGGAATTTACCTTCTTTCCTGGAATAATTTAAAAAGCAGGTAATTGGGACAATGGTTTTCAGGTATTGAGCATCAGACAGCACAGGATAGTGAGAAAGAGGAAAAAAATGAGGAGAGCACTGTGATTGCCTCAGATCAGTATCTAAAGAGTTTCCAGGTGACAGGGCAGGGAGCCGAGGAGCCCAGGGTGAACCTTATCTCTCATACTCAATGAGATTGTGCTGGTCATCTGGGCAGTCAGAACAACTATAGGTGGTAGCTAAAGGTTTTCTAGCAAAGGGATCTGTACAGAGAAAGAGCTACTGAAATCGCCAGAAGATCCTCTCAAGTCTGTAGTTAGCTTTAGATTAGTTTACACATGTGAGAAAAATAGAGACTGGGAAAGAATCACCAGAAGGCACTCAGGGAATAATTAGCAAAGGTCACACAGAGCTGAGAGTGGTTAACATTTCTACCAAAGTGGAAAACTTCATAATTCAAGAAATATTACATGAGTACTCAAAAGTTATTACCTCAGTAGAGGAGCAAAATAAGCCCTAATGACTTCTTTAAAATCCCACCTTAAAAAAACTTAACAGAAAGCCTCAAAAGGATAAACTCTTACCAAGCAACTTAACTATGACCAAGACTGATGTTTAAAAATACTAATAAGAAAACAAAAGTATCCATCACCTACTCAATGAGGTAAAAATTACAGTATCTGGCATCCAATCAAAATCCTAGTATGCAGGTATGCAGGGTAGTATGACCCATTCGAAAAGGAAAACAAACAGAGCTTACATTGACACAATGAAATAGTAGACAAGAACAATATGAAAGTTATTGTAATTATATCCCATATGTCCATGAAAGTAAAGACTGAATATATTAAGTAGAGACTTAGGAGATATGAAAAAGACTGGGATCCAACTTCCAGTTTGGAAAATATAATATCAGAGATGATGAAGGCCCTGTATAGAATTAATAGTAGATGAAACACTACATAGTAAACAAAAATCATTGAGCTTGAAGGCTTAGTATTGAGCTATCAAAAATGAAACAGAGAAAAAGGCCAAAACAAATGAATCAGGTATCAATGATCCGTGGGACAATTTCAAAGCAGCCTAAGCATGTGTGTGATTAGAATTGCCAAAAGAGGGAAGCAAGGATAAAAATTATATGAAAGGATGGCTGGCATGTTTCCAAGTCAAAAGGTCAATAGGAGTTATAGTTTGACTCTTAAATGTCTCTCAAAGGCTCATGTGCTAAATAAAGGCTCGGTCACCAGCCATGTCACTATTTGGAGGTGGTAGAACTTTTAGGAGGTGGAGCCTAGTGGGTAGTAGATAGGTGATTGGAAATGGGTCCTTGAGGAAATATTGAGACCCTGGTCTCTCTTCTTTCTGTCTCTTTGTTTCCTGGATGTCTTGAGGTGAACACACCTTCTCTATCATGCACTCCTGCCATGATGTACAGTGCTTCCACAGACCCAAAGCAATGAGAACAGTGAGCACTGGCTAAAACTTCTAAAACTACAGCCAAAATAAACAATACTTGTTTGTCTAAGGATTTGTCACAGTGACAAAAAGCTAACATAATAGGCCTCAAGTACATGAAACATGAAGAAAGCTACACCAAAGATAATATAATAAAATTATTAAAATCATTACTAAAGAGAAAAATCTCAAAAGTAGCTAAATAATTAAAACACATTTGTACACGAGAAAAGTAGAGTGACTTCTTTGAAATATTTGGAAAATAACATGTTATCTAGAAATTCTTTGTTAATATTCCTTATTACTAAAAAAAAAAAAAAAATTAATCGAGTAGTTTTAAATTAATCAGAAAAGCCAGGGACTTGCTTTGTATATCTTCAAGGTGGTTGTAGTCATTCTCCTTTTCTCCTCACAAACATTCCTCTTTCTTCTTTATCTATTCATGTTTGGGGGAAATCTTTTACCTTATCCATGTCTATTAATTGCTAATACTCAAGTCTGTTTTGTAAAGGAAGATATCTACTTCTAGATATCAGAATGATACTAACCATTGAGAATTTTGTTCACAGACATTGTCATCACTAAAGTTCTTTTCTACAATGTCATTTACTCTGCTCCACTTTCCCACAGCTGATCCCAAAGTTTTGCACAAGAAGATACTGATATTGTCAGTATGGTTATAGAGCCACTTATGGCTCACAGGAGAATTTTTTTTGTTTGGAATGAGAAATGCAGATTAGACACAAAAAGGGGACTGACGGTGTCAAAATTTTGAAGAGCAGAATTGCTGGTAAGATGCATCTTATTCAAAGAAATTCCAAGAAATGCTACTAAAGATATTTCAACTGTTAAGATACATTCTAAACTCCATCCTAGATTCTTATTAAATGGTCTAGTGTGAGGACTTTGCATTTTTATAGCATCTCAGTCCCAGTTAATTTTAATGCTCAGCCTGAGTTGACAACAATGGTTACGTGCTATTTAATGATGCTTTGGCAAAGGTGCGCTGCTTAGACAAGGGTGGTCCTGTAAGATTAAATGGAGGGGCTGGGGTTGTGGCACTTGCCTAGCACGTGTGAGCACTGAGTTTGATTCTCAGCACCACATACAAATAAATGAATAAAATAAAGATCTATCAACATCTATAAAATATTTTTTAAAAGATTAAATTAAGGGGGCTGGGGATATAGCTCAGTCGGTAGAGTGCTCGCCTTGTAAGCATAATTCCCTGGGTTCGATACCCAGCACCCCAAAAAAAAAGAAAAAAAAAAAAAGACTGCCCAAAAGATTAAATTAAGAACTTAAAAATTCCTAATGCCTGATGATATCATAGCCATTGTAACACCACAGGCACCCATTACCATGTGCCTGTGGTGATGCTGTGTAAACCATCCTACTGTGCTTCCAGTTGTAAAAAAGTACAGCACATACAGTTATGCACAATACACAATACATAATACTTGGTGATGATATCACACAGCAATATTACTGGTTTATGTATTTACCATATTACACTTTTTATTATTATTTTACTGTATTCCTTCTACACGTAAAAATGTTTGCTGTAAAACAGTTTGTGCTGTTACGTGGGCAGCAGTCTCATACATCTCATGTTTACTAAAAAAAAGATACATTCAATTAAGTTATTTGCTTTGGATTTATGGGCTAATGTTAATTCTTACAGCTTTCTGACTCTTGAACAATATAAGGGAAATTGCCAACAAAAAACAAAATGAAACAATTAGCTGTACCAATAGGGTTAAGTTTTCCCTTAAAACTTTAACAAGTTTTTAAAAGAGCTTAGCCTACAAATTCAAATGTCCAAGAGCATCCTATAAAGCTTCCCTTTTTTTGGAGACTACTTAATCCCAATTTTCAACAGTGATGTGTGAGTATGGTTAATTTAGAGTCTACATGAATCAAGAAAAAGACTTGATTCATTTTATAATACAACATCCCTTATACTTATCCATAGTTATTGTGGAATTCAGGGCCACAATAAATGATCTACTATGAAAATCACTGTATAATGAAGAGACATTTCACATGAAAAGTTTTAAGGGCATGTCAAAAACTTAAGAGAATAATGTTTTTCTTTATTGGTAAGATAACCTGCCATCCTAAAATAGTTTAAAATTGCTATACTCTCTAAGCATGTGAAGGAAAGGCATGAAGTTTGGACAGCAACTTGGAACATGTTTGAATGAATTGAACAGAAATGGAAAAAGTTCATCAATAAGCCTTCCAAAGTAAATGATTTGTGAATAGTAGTTTGGAGAAATTTAGTGATATTACTTAAAAGTGGAAGGTAGTAAATATAAGCATATCCCCCTGTATCGATGATGAACATTGGAATAAGGAAGTTACATGGAATTGAAAGTTGCTTAGCTTATTCAGAAAATAGGATTTGTGTTGGAAAATGATAAGAATTATAATTAGATGCAAGTGAATAGGTAATGTTCTACATGTTGGCTGAATTCAGATTTAATAAGAAAGTCAATTCAGATACTTGCAGAATTTTAGTTCAGGATAATACTTTAGTCATTTATCTTCCCTTCAGCCATGAGAAAACTGACTTCACTAAGGTGACAAAGCCATGGGTGTTACTGCAGTTTGGACTGGAACCCAAGATTTCCTGTTTTCAGTGTTCTTTTCATATACCCTGTTACTCTCCAAAATGATGCCCCATTGACCAGGAAAATGTCTTAGGAAATTTCTATTTTATATAATGAAAAGAAATGTCTTTTTCCTTTCCCTCTGCTTTGTATTCTACACTCTCTTATCTTCTAAAAGTCATTTGTTTCATTTCCCAATCCTTTCATTGCCCAACTTCTCCTTTAGTGGATGTGGGTTAGTAGCATTCTTTCTACTATACAGCAAGAGCAGGGTCACAAACAAACCCCTCAGCCTTAGGCCATTATGTTGTCCAAACTTAGTTTCAGGCCAACTTCCTTAGAGGCCATCCCAAAATGGATTCTCATATAATCTGCTCCTGAACTCGGTCCAGTTATGCTACTACCCACCTGCCACAATTTGGAATTTTCTCACTTTCATCACTGGGTAGATGATGCATGGAAACTTGTGGAATTTATAGTACCTGTTCTGTCTTTAGCTGAATGGACAAAGGACCAGAAAGTTATGCTTTTTAACATGAGTTCCATTTGGCTGCCATTACACTAGGATATTTCTCAGAGTACTTAGCTGGAGGAAGAGAATGGGGTAGCACAGTTAGTCTTGATTTCAACATATTCTTCTCCCCACTTTATGATATATAGATTGTGCTCTATAAGTCATGGTTTTGGAAATTAGTTTAGTCTTGATGTCATAGACATACAAGGTCACTACTCATCACGTCTAAATTTCATATCTTTAGGGTCAGATGAAATATGAAATACAGTCGACCTGTAGTCCCAGGGAACCTGCTCCTTTAGTCCCAGGGAACCACATATATCATCTAGAATGTAGGGGGCGGGAAGAGAAGGAGCAGAGAATCCTACTTCCTCAATTCCTTATAACTAGACTTGGCCCTGCCTCAGGTACATGACTCTTTGCCTGAATGCCTTTTGACCCCCAAAATAGATAACAATTCTCAGGGATATAAAATCTCTCTGGACAGTTTAACCTTCAGAATTTCATATATATTAAATTTGATTGTTGGAAAGCATTGGCAGAATCAATAAACTTCATTTTATTATAGATATCTTGGTTTGCCAAATAGACCTGAAAATCTATCACCTGCCAGTGTCACTAAAACTAGTTACTCTTGTGACCTCAGCAGACTTAGCTACAATGGATTGAATGGTGGTATCTAAAAAGATTTCTCAAAATTTTAATTTCTAATGCCTTTGAATATGACCTTGTTTGGAAAAAGTATTTTTGAATAGGTCATTAAGGTAAGGATTTCCATGTGAGATCATTCTGGATTACCTGGGTGGGCCCTAATCCCAATGAAAAGTGTCCTTACAATAAGAGAACACAAGACAATAAAGGACAAACATGTAGAGGGAAATGAGAGGGAGGAGGGAGAGTATGAAAAATGGTGGAATGAGACAGACATCATTACCCTTTGTATACGTGTGATTACACGAATAGTATGAATCTACATCGTGCACAACCATAGAAATGAAAAGTTGTACCTCATTTGTGTACAATGAATCAAAATGCAGTCTGTAAAAATAAAAAATAATTTTAAAAAATGGATAAGCACAGAGAAACATGAATATGAAAGTTCCCTGAACTGTGAGATAACAGAATTCTTCTGGTTTAGGTCACCACATTTGTGATCTTTTGTTATGGTCATTCTAGGAAACTAACTCATTCTAATACAGAAACATGGAGTGGGCTCTTGGTGACTACCTTCAACTTTTCCTGTGCAGATCACATCCAGCATGGCCCTGAAGGGAGTGGAACCCAGATCACATTTGAAACTTTGCTGTCATATCCCTTCTTCCTGAAAATCTTGTTCTCCCCTCAAAAAACAATCTCTACATCTAGTTTCTCCCAAACTTTAATCCCCAGAGGGTTTATGCTGCTTCATGCTTCGCCCATCCTTCCATTTCTTTACTCTTCCTTACAGTTTTGGTTATGTAATCTTCAGAGCGCAATGCAAGATGAAAATGCTAGTCTCTTTGTTAAAACATTAAGTATTTCAAGGGAGGGATAGCAGAGCATTAAGCAGAGTTTTATGAAACTACACAGCTTTCAGGGCCAAGAAGCTGGCCTTGTTTCCTACACCTAACCACTCTGACCTTGCAGAATTCTTATTCAACTTTGAAAAATACCACTACCTTTATAAATATTCACTAATACTTTCTTCATATTCTGGCATTAGGCAAAAATCAGCTTTCTTCTGAGAACAGTTTCCCCTACTTGTTCCTTCAATATAGACTGCCCAATGTCCCATATCCCAGGGTCACAG
Organism: Sciurus carolinensis; assembly: GCF_902686445.1. Classification (NCBI taxonomy): domain Eukaryota; kingdom Metazoa; phylum Chordata; class Mammalia; order Rodentia; family Sciuridae; genus Sciurus; species Sciurus carolinensis. Next base: position 41,874,347 of record NC_062219.1, on the reverse strand, counting down.
GTTGGGTATGAAGGCAGTGTTGGCAACCTTGCAGCTACCCAGCAATGCACTGATAACCACCTTTTATATCTCCATTTACTTAGGCTATTCCTCCCTAGATATGTACCTTCTTCCCCAAATTTGCATAGCCATCCACTCAATTCCAGATCATTCTGCTGCATTTTTGAAAGTCTTTGGTTCTTACTCACTCCTTCCTTACTTAATAGTACATTGTTAGTGGCTTCCACATCCATGTGAACATCTTAATCTCTACTTTCTGATCTTTATTCTGTCAGCCAATCTCACCCAAAGCTCCTCCCTAAAGCATGTTATCATTATACTACCAAAACTTCAAAGAAAACTATCTTGCCTCTTGACTACAATCTCTTATCTTCCTATTTCATGTTTGATCAAAATTTGAGGTTCCTTCATTCTTATTTTTTCTTCTATCTTTTGTCTTCATTTATTTTCTTTGTAGTCTCAATCTCATAGTTCTATCCTTCAGCTACTCAAAGAGAGCATCTAAACTTTCTCCTTATTTTTGTTTTTGCATCATGTCACTTGACACAATTTCAAGTTGGATTAACTAAACTTTCTGCATTGAAAATCATACACATGACATAATTTCACTACTGCTAACACCAATTCCTGGATTCAAAAAACACTTTGGATTTATGCTCAGGTTTTGTCTACCATTCCCAGCAGCAGCTAGTGCAAACCTTCAGTTTATCTACCTGACTACATCACCTTTTTACTTTCACTGTAGAAATGAGAGGTCACCAAAATTTTCAACCTACTTTAAATAGACAAAAACATTGTAATAAATAGTGTTTTCTAAGTCAATATTTTTTCTTAAGTGAAGAAATGATGTTAATATTTATTCATTTGAAAACTACTTACTAAACACCTACTTTGTGCAGTTGTTTTTCTAGGTATTGTGATACAGCCCTCATTGGGCATATTTTCCAATGGTTCTAATTATTTCAGATATGTAGTTTAAAAGTATATCAGTGAGGCTTAATTATTTTATCATATTTATCCAAATTGCAGGTTTTACAAAACAAATTTTTTGAGTATAAGAAATAGTTACAGAAAGATCCAATTGTGGTAGTATAAATACTTAAGTTCAAATATTTTAGCATCATTCTTTATCACAAGATCCCTAAAATAAATAAGCTTTAGAATAATTTACCTTAGATAATAATATAAGCTTTATATAATATAATAAAATTAGGCTTTAGAAACATGCCAAATAATAAGTTTTGAAGTTATACTAAAGATAAAAATAAATCCCAATCTCTCTTATTAATATATGTATGACTACACAAGAAACTATATTCTTAGAAAACAAAATGTACCTCTTTCACCCTTAAGAAAAATCATAAACTTTATTAACAGGGTGTAACTTAAGGAATGTCATTAACTTTGAAGGCAGAAAGACCTGAATTGGAAACTGCTTGGATTCTACCAAACTATTCCACACTATTCAAATTAACCGTACTGAGCCTCAGTTTATTATCTGCAATTAGAGATAATTATTATTACATTGTGGGGTTATGAATACTAAAGAATTTAAATAACCTAATTATACTTTAAGTGAATATTTTCCTAATTACGTATTTTCATGTTACACATGGCCTTTGCCTAAAAGGGGAATTTGTAAATACTCACTAAGGAAGTGTCAAGTATCATAGGCCTTGAGTTCCAGGAAGCCATAGAGTGCAAATGAGCAGATTAATAATGTTGAGAAGCCTGAATAATAATTACGACTCTAAGGATATTAGAGATCTCAGGACTTCAATGAGAAACCACTTTCTCAAGGAGAGAACTTCTTAATTTTATTAGCAGCATGGTCATCCATTTCCTAAGGCTTTTAAAGGGCAAAAAGAGACCACAATAGTAAGGACTTTATTTTCTTTAGTGAGAACCTAAACGCCAAACCGGATATGCATAGAACCCCGTGTTTCTTTCCATAAAAAAAGTCTCGCATTATATTTTGCTTCCCAGTCTGGCAATAAAAACTTAATAAACACGAAGACCCAGATTCCAGGTGCAGATAAGAAAACTATGCACAGTCCTAGTTCTATCTTCTCCAAATATCCACGATTAGAGCAAAGGACAAAAGTATGGCACCTGGGGCCCAAACCCTAGGGGCGCTTACAAATCAGTCTACCAAAAACAGCACGTAGCGCCAGTGAGCTGAGCAACTAGAGGTGCGAAATTTCCGCAATCATAGCCAACAAATTCTTACAGAGCCTCACCAGTCACCCAGGGGAACTGGGAGTGGCAGGCGGGGAAGACACGGGTTCTGTGACGATCGTGGATGATTAGTTAGTCGTCTGTTAACGTGCTTGCACGCAGGAAAAGGAGCTTTCCCGCAGTTGCCAGCAGGGAAGAGCCACTGTCACGCTTGCCCTGGGAAGCTCTGCGGTAGCCAGTTGTGCTCCCAGGGCAGGTCACGGGTAGTAGAGCCTCCTTTGCTGCGGGGGGCGGGACCCGGTCGCTCCCTCCGCCCCACAAATCGCCGCCACCGCCTGGCTGCTCCCTAGCCCAGCAACTCAGACGCGGCCACAGTCTGGTGGACTGAAGAGGCGGCAGTGAGCTAGAGCCCGCGTCGCAGCTACTGGTCGCAGAGAGCCTGGGAGAGCCCTAGCGCTAGAGGACCTGGCCCAGGAAACGCCGGCATCTCTGCGCGCGGCTGGTAAGTACCTGGAGGACCAGGAACGGGAATCGCTGTCTCTAATGAAAAGGTGGAAGAAAGGGACGTGGGGAATCGGGGAGACTGAGCAAGCGATATACTAAGTGCAACTTTCTTATTTTCCGCCGGATCTGCAACAGCTTGGGGAAATCAAAGCAGAGGTCTCTTACTAGGTCGACCACATCTTGAACTGCTAGCCAGGGTACTTTTAGAGTGAAAGGAGTTGTTCAGGTCAACAGGCGTAATCCGGGATATCTGGTCATCTGCTTTTAGCTCACTCGCACTGAAGGTGGGTATTGGTAACCTCCTGTTACGAGTTGCTGAGCCCTTCCCTCTTGCGCCAGCAATGCCACGTCGTTTTAGTTGGGCAGCGCTGTCTAAGCCCCAGGCAGCCAGCGGCCACGGGGTCAGCAGAGATACGCGTCCTAACCGGCTCTGCCAGCGGCTAGCTAGCCGTGTGACTTTAGCGAAGTCACCTTATCCTACTGGTTTCTGTCCATTCTTGGTAGAATATGTGGGTGAGTAAACCGGCTGGCCTCAAGGGTCCCCTGTAGCGCTCGGATTTTTCCCTTCTTCTAAGACCCCGGGCGGCAGCGGAAGAGGGACCTGAGTGCAAGGTGGTCTCAGGGGAGGAAGGGGCAGAGGTCCTGGGTTCCCGGAAGCTGCTGCTGCTTCGGTTCTTTGTGGAAGTTCCTGAAGATGCCTTCTTAGGGCAGATGACCCTGTTTTACCCAGTTCCCGGGTCCACAAGTCCCTTCCCAATTAAAGTTGAGACCGTAGATCGTCAGGTCTTGGTAGCACTTGTCCCTAAAAGTGCAGCCTGCGTAACTCATCCTTCAGAGAAGCGCTAGGCAGGAGCCAGGCACCAGGGAATCACTGAAATACCCTCGTCCCTGAAGGTAGTGGTGTTAATTGGAGTCTGTGCAGGACTGTGTAGGTCCTTGTCAAAGCTGATGACCATTTAAACACTCACTTATAAAAAAAAAAAAAAAAAAATATATATATATATATATATATATATATATATATATATATATATATATAAAACTAAAACAATAATCAATGGCCGGATATTGAAAATGGATTAGAATTACATTTCTATTTTCCAACCAGGGATTAAACCCACGGGCACTTTACCACTGAACCACAGCCCCAAGCCCTTTTTAATATTTTACCTGGACAGGGTCTTGCTAAGTTGTTTAGGGCTTTGCTAAATTGCTGAGGCTGGCTTTGAACTGGTGATTTTTCCTGCCTCAGTCTCCCTAGTTGCTGGGATTACAGGTGTGCGCCACCACGTCCAGTTTAGAATTACTCTTGAAGTATTGCATTTCTCTGCATACTTTTAGGTTCAAAATCCATCTGTCCACTTTCTCTCTCATAAGATACCTTCCTTCTTACAGACATTGCCACAGGTTTGAAAATGTCTCCCTGGAATTTAATGTTCAAAAAGCACAGAATTTGAATTATTAAAATAAAAACTGATGACCATAAAGCTCACAGGAAGCACTGGAACACCAGGCCAGTAGGTACTGGATCAAGGTAGTTAGATCAGCATTTTTCAAAAGCTTGTTTCCTTTGGTTTTTTTATGATTACACGAATGGTATGAGTCTATATGGTGCACAACCGTAGAAATGAAATGATGTACCCCATTTGTGTACAATGAATCAAAATGCAGTTGGTATACAATTTTTTTTTTATTTTTAAATTTCGGTTTTTACTTTTAAATTTCTGTGTTTTCATGTGATACCTACCTTTTTAAAAGTTGAAAATTTATAAAAATAATTATATCTCCCTCCCACTCCTGTCCCCAGTCTATACTGTCTCCCATCCCTGGGGTGAGTCGCTTCATTAATTTCTTGATATTCTTTCAAAGTTGTTTCACTGACAAGTGGATGCAGATCGTGTTCTTTACTCTTCTCAATTCCCGACATTGCCTGGAGATTTTTTCCATATTGGTGCTCAGAGAAATTCCTAATTCTTTTATATGGATCTGTAGTATTCCATTGTGTGACTATGCTTTAACTAGTCTCCCGTATGGATGTTTAGTTGATAATTGGCATTTTATAGGGGATGAAATCAATACTCCCCAGGGTCTATGGATATTCTTTTTTTTAATTTATTTTTATTGTAAACAAATAGGATACATGTTGTTTCTGTGGTATACAATTTTTAAAAATTAAAAAACTTGTTTCCTGTGAGTTTGTTAAGTATTTTTCAATGCCCTCTTACTGACAGTATCTTAAAAGAGTTCCTTTCTAAAAAGGTGTTCTAGGAAGTACAAATGATTCAATTTTGAATCAAAGTGTAACTTTGAGACAAAAAAATTGGAGAAAAGTTTTTAGTAGTTGATTTTTTTAATCTTCTATAAAATTATCAAATTAATAATAGACTATGTTATTCAGAATATTAAAAATTGTGACTAGTTTTGTTTCTGTTAAAGGATTTTTTTCTCTTCATTGGTCAGTTTTAACCTGACCAATGTTTACATTGATAATCAATCAACTTAATTTTCCTAATAATTACAGTTGCAGTTTGCATTACAGATTGTTTTTTTACAAATTTGAGGTATAATTTGCAAATTTACAAATCATACAATGTACCCCCTTCTACAGGCAAATGATTTTGAGACACTCACCCCTATCAATGATTTTTATAACAACATTCAAGTTGTAAAACTACCATAAAAATCTAATTGTAGGATATTTTCATCGCTTTTAAGATGGCTCATGCCTATTTATAGTCACTGTTCTTCCCCTAGCTCTAGGCAACCATTAATTTCCTTTAAGTTTCTACAGATTTGCCTTTTCTGAATATTTCATATAAATAGAATAATATATGTTCTTTTGTTTATGGCTTCATTCACTTAGCATGATGTTTTTGAGGTTCATTTATATTGTAGTATGTGTCAGTATTTCATTCTTTTTTATTGCCAAGTAAGTTTTCATTGTACGCATAGACCATAGTTTTGCTATTTACAATTGATGGGAATTTGTAATATTTCCTATGTGGGGCTATTATGAATCATGCACATCACATGCAAGTCTTTGTTATATCATAGGTTTTCATTTCTCTTGGATGGATACTTAGGAGTGGAATATCTTGGTTGTATACTAGACTTGTGTCTAACCTTTAAAGAACATCATAAAATGATTTTTGGTAGAAATTATATATATACAAAATGTAGAAAGTTCTAGAGGAATGAAGGCTTCTTAGTGAATCAAATGTGATTTTATATGTATGTCGAGAGGGAGTTGAGAGAAAACAGTTCACTTCCTTTCAAATTTAGAGCTCAAGTATAGCAAACAAATTTTTAAAAAATGTTGCTATGTTTCTCAGTAATATTTTTTGCTTAAGGTTTTTTTAATGCTAAGTAAGAGTGAGTCAGGTTTAATCAAGACTAAGTTTCCATTGAAAATTAGTATGAGAGCAATTTGAAAATTGTATTTCAAGATGTTGATGAACATTGACCCTGAATGGCTTGACAGCAAATACTTTGAATGCAAAATTTTGATTGAATTAGGAAAAAAACTATTCCTTCTGAACATCAAAAGCAAACAAAAAACCCTATGATAAAAAAACTACCTTAACATGATGCCATATATATTCTACTAATTATAACTAAATATATCCTAATGGTAGACATGGACATCTAAGAACCAAGATTCAGTGATTACATTTACAAAAATCACATATTAGGGAGAAACCCAGGATTCTGACTTTCCTGTTTTAAAATTCTTCAATTAGTATGTGCTCTTTTAAATCCTGTTGGTTTCAAATATTTTAGTATGTTCCATGTACTTGTTAAATCATGGTTAGTGACATTCAATAAAAAGAATTATAGATTAAAACCGGGCATGGTGGCACATCCTGTAATCCCAGCAGCTCGAGAGGCTGAGGCAGGAGGATTGTAAGCCTCAGCAATTTAGCATGACCTTAAATAACTTAGTGAGACCCTATCTCAAAATAAAATATAAGAAGGGCTGGGACGTGGCTCAGTGGTTAAGTGCCCTTGGATCTAGTTCCTGGTACAAAAAAAGAAAAAAGTAAAGAAAAAAAGGATAAAGAAAAGCACAACTGTTTTGAAAAATCAGGTAGATAGATATTCTACTTTTTACTTAAAAGAAATGTGTATTTTGTTCCAGTTCTCAAGTGCAAAAAGCAGTTTTATGAATCTTCCCAGGTATGGTTCATGCTGCAGACTTTACAGAGCAAAGTGGATTTGTGTCCTCCAGTCATTCCTAGTCTTAAGGATATGACTGTGTCCAAGAATTGTGTTCTTTCTTGGAGAAGAGAGTTCACTTGTTTGAAAGAACAGCAACAAAAGAATCCACAAACAGTTAAAACGGAGCCAGACACCTTCCTGGATTCTTCCTTCCCATAGTCTTGACTTTCTTATAAGCCCTAAGATCTGCCATGCTGATGAAGGAGGAAGCTCATCTCCATGGCATGGGGGAATCAGCATTGGTAACTACAGTTTTTCATTTTGGGGAGTGAGATAAAGGGGGATACTGAGGCCCGGTGTGATAGCTTCAGGATTAAAACCATAGAAGACAGGAAAGAGTTAGTAGTCTCCCCAAGCATGCTTATGTTTTAGTAATCACAAAATGATTTACTTCTAGACTAATTTTGATGGGCTGAAATAATACATCTTGAGAAGAAAACACCATTCTTAAGATCAGTGTGTGTGTATAAACAAGGGTGGCTTATAACTCAGGTGATTACATTGGTTTATTATATTGTTTATTTTATAAATGAAATTAATTACTTCTATCATAGAGCCTCTGGAGTCAGGTATAATATTAAATCTCAAAATGCTGAAATAAGTTCCTTTTTTCTGGTTTTCTCAAAGAGGCCTGGAAATCTAATAAAAAGCCAGATGATAGGCATGATGAATTTTGTCACATTTGTAAGTTTTGTAAAGAATCTATCAAGTCAAAAGAAGAAGTTACAAAGGCTGCTGCTTCCACAGAAGCTGTTCTGCCTCTTAGTTCCTCTATTCCTCAAGAAGGATATCCATCATAGTTCTGTGGCATTGTAGTACAGAAGCGGAACTTTTCATAGTAGTGAAAAGTTAGAAAATCAGAAAAAAAAAGAACCCACCCTATTTCTCTTTCAACCATTCCATGATACTGTATATATCCATACATTTGCTGTTGCATTTCTGAAGAGGTTAGTTTTGAGGGATATTCAACAGACTGTTTAGATGTTCAAGCAAGTGTTTCTAAGGAGTGAGTTAGAGCAACAGAATGAGGAATGAAGAATATTCACATTCCAGAAATATCTGGACCTGAAAATAATTAAGCTTAGTGATATCTGGGATATGATGTTATAGGGAAGAAGGGATAGTGAAGAATATTTCTCAGATTCTTGGTTTGTGGTTGTAAGCTGGCACTACTTATGAACATGGCAATATGAGAATGGGAGGTGTCCTATATTCTGTCTCTCCCAAATTTGCGTCATTTCCAGAACCTCAGAATGTGACCTTACTTAGAAATAGGGTCACTGCAGATGCAACTAGTTAGGATGAGGTCATACTGGAATAAGGAGGGCTTTTACTCAAAGAGAGAGATACATAGAAGGAAGATGAACTTGTGACGATGGAGGTAGAGATGGGAGTTATGCAACTTTAAATCACAGGATGCCAAGGTTCACTGTCTACAACCAGAAACTAAGAATGAGGAGGCATGGAAGAGATTCTTCCTCTGCATCTAGAAGAAGGAATCAGCTCTGCTAACAACTTGGTTTTGAATTGCTAGTCTCCTGAACTATGTGAAAATAAATTTCTGTTGTATTTAGCCACTTATTTTGTGATAATTTGTTACAGCAAACTTAGGAAACAAATACAGTAGATATCAAAGAGGATGATGAGTGAAAGACAAATCAGAAGTAAGATGTTCAAGAGGCTGTTGAATAAGAAACTCAGGAGATCTAGATTTAATTGACATTGGCATGAATGAAGTAAATACAATGGTGATACCTTCAATGGTAAGCACATAGAATGAGAACTAGAAGCCCTAGAGAAGAAGCTAGAAAGAACATTGTCATAGCAACCAGTGTGTTGTAGAGCTTCAAAATGTGTGACATGATCAACAGGTCATAGTCATAAAAGGAAATAGGACAAGGGTTAAAAGAACTTTTGATTTGACAAATGGCTTTATGAATTGGGAGGAGAAAGAAGGAAATGGAAAGCAAGGAAATGGAATCAACTAGTGTTGAGCACTCATCCAGCATTATTCTGATGGAGGAGAAAGTTGGGTAGGGAAGAGGGTCAGGACACAGGATCAAATGAACTTCTACATAATGTTTAAAGGAGAGCCTTGATTTTCTCTTTAGCTGCCATAAAGGACTCATTAGTGGGGGAGAGGCTGGTAGTACAGAAAAGATAATTCACAGAGCTGTTTTCCAAAGGAGGAATTGGATTAAGAGCAAAAGTGGAGATCCTATACATATAGTATGCTTTTCAATTTGGAAGAGAAGTTTGAATTTTTTCAATGAAAGAGTAGTTATTTTATTCTTTCCATAGAAATTACTGTGTATGTTTAAAAAAGGTTAACTACTATTTACTAAGCAACTTGCCAGGACTCAAACTAAGTCTTTTTTTATGTGTTTCATTTATTCTCCAACTTGTGGTGTTGGTATTATGGCTCTGTTTTCCAGATGAGTAGATGAAGAGAGTGTCCAAAGTCATTTAATAGAAAATATCAGGGCTCAGATTTGATTAGTGCATAAATCCCCAGTCATTTGATCATTGTAACTCAAACTGAATAAAATGCACAGCTCATTCACTTATATTGGATATTCTTAACAGCCACTGTGGAGTGTGGCACATGCTCAGCTTTCATCCTCAGCGTGAGTTGTAAAGATGATTGCAAAAAGTAACATGATAACTTGGGCAGCACATCTACTGTATACTCCCATGGCCAAAGGCCTACACCTCTGAAAAAACTAAATCATTTAAGGTTTTCCATTCATTTACCCTATACAGATTTGATGAGGAGGAAACGAGACCAGTCTCATTCATTAGTTTTTATTCATTCCTTCAGGGAAGGACTGGAGAAAGTTTCAGGGGAAGTGAGGAGTACCTTCCCAACAGGGTAGATCTGGGTCAGTTCCACAAGATGTTTGTGGATTTTTGCCAAATGATATCAAGCTCCAAGTAAATCTTAGCATAGTTTATTCCAACTCTGAGAAGTCCATTTGGAGTTCTAGCTTTGAATTCCTTGAAAGGGAAAATATACCCCCTTTTTTTTAACTAAAAAACTATAGGAAACAAAACATTTTTTTACTGTTAGGCTTTTATTCTTACCAGTTCTTTAAAAATGTTTTAATTTGTATCAACTGTTGAAAAATTTCATATTATCTGTCAAAAATTATTATTCATCTTGCTGTCAATTGATTCATTTGTAGGTTTTATCACAATATAGTCCATAAGAAATGTAAGTTAAGTCTAAGGACAATAGTTTAGGTTATACCTAAGGACATCTCAAATTATTTTACACAAGGATAGTTAAAGGTTTATTTGTTAGCTTACTTCTTAACTTTTAATCATAAAACTATCCCAATATTAGGTATATCTAAATTTTTTATTTCTAACATTCAAAATTGATCATTTCAATTCTGGCTATCTTCCAGTTTTTGCACATTTGTAAGAATATATTTTAACATTAGTTATAATAACAATGCATGGTTTGTATCCTGCTTTTTTCCTCTTACAATTGCTACTGCCAGAGTAAAAATGAGTAGAAACAGCAGATTTAATGAATGAATTAATTTATTGATGTGGGTCTCACTAGGTTAACCAGGTTGATCCTGAAAACCTGGGCTTAAGCAATCTCACTTAACTTACTGAATAAATGGAATTACAGGCAGATTCCACATCACCAGCAGATTGGGGGAAAAAAAAAAAAAGAAAAGAAAAAAAAGTAATAATACTTTTCCTTTTATATGAAGTGTCCTATAAAACACTTCTTAGCTAGATAAATTCTAGGTATTAAGGGCATGAGAAAACTTGCATTTCCAGTTTGCTGAAAGGCTGCATTCTAATTTCACTGTGCCTGTAGTAGTCATTGATTTAACACAGAAATAAGAAAATAAAAATAAAAAATTACCTAAACCATAAAAATACACTACTTTAAACTTCAGCAGTTTTTACATGTAGCATGTGTTTGTAATTCAATTCTTCACCAAGAATCATAGATTCTAGGCAAGTAGTACTGGTCACTTAAAATATCACAAACTTTTAAACTTTCAAATTTTGAAAGTGTTTCTGTGATAATACACATTGCAATGAAGTCAGAAATTTTAGAATAATATTTGAAAAAGAATAAAATCTACTTTTATTTCGTTGGTCTGCCAGTTAGAAGTAAAATTATAAAATAATTCTTTCATATAGGTAGCTTTTTAAAAAACAAAATTTATATCACAACATATACCCTGTTTCCCACTTAATAAATCATCTTCCGAGTGTAGTAAATTACAGACTTAAGGGATGCATAGTGTTCTATTAAACTATCTAATGAATCTCCTGTTCTAAGATATGCAGAATATTACCACATTCAGCTTTATAAGCAATATCATAGTAGATAATGCTGTTAATGATTTTATATAATTTGTACCTATATTATTTTCTTTGAATACATTTTTAGACAAGATTGCCTGACCAAAGGATATTAATTTTTTGAGGATTTTTATTACATTTTGCAAAATTTATTTTTGGAAAGTCTGCAACTTACCCTCAAAGTAACATTTTTTACTAACATACCAATATAGGTTTAAAAATATTATATTTATAAATTGGTGGGAAAAATAGTACATATTTCATTTTATTTTGACTGGTAGGCTGAATATTTTGAGTTAGGTAATATGTGTATTGAACATTTTGGATTGATTTTTATGAATAACTCATTTTTATTTGTTAGGATATTAGCACTTTGCTTGTCTGTTATGCTGTGATTTTTAATCAGCTTCTCTTTTTTTTAACCACAAATTATTTAGGATGCTTTGCTTTGTATATATTTAGTTGATTATGAATGTCAAATCTATCAATTTATTCTCACATTATCTCTGACTTTGTGAAGTTTTAGAATTCCTTTCCCAATTGCAAAATTGTCAATCTACATTTGCTTGTAGTACTTTCGATGTCTTTTCTCTTTGAAATTTTGATCCCTTGAAAGTTATTTTAGGAAGGAATAAAACAGTGATCTAAATTTATTATTATTTTTAACTCCATTTGTTCTGTAGTTGACTCTTTCTTCACTGATTTGAAATAGCATCCCCTGCCCCCTCAACCTCTCACCTGCCATGGATCTCACCTTTCTGACCATAGTGACAGACATTCCACCCACATGCTTTCTTGTCACCTTTTTTGCTCCTGATTCCAGCCTCACTAAGCTACCTTGATTTACATGTCTTTTACCACTTCAGTCCCAGAAGGAATAGAATATCTGCATCTCCTATTATAGTTTCTAGTTTCTTTAATTTCCACATTATTGGTTTTGGAATATATAAATCAAATCTCTCTTTTTTATCATTTATCCAATCATTTTCCCTTCTTTTTCTCTTGAAATTTTATTTTATAATTTTTCTGCCTCATCCCCTGGTACAATTCCTCCTTTTAAATTCTTCCTTCAAAACCATTGCATTATGCCCTCTGTCACAATAAACTCCCCTATGTATTCACCCCCACCCCTTCCCTGACATTCAACTCTTCCTGGAGTATCCTACTTCCACTAGAACCAACAAGAATATCAGAGACTGCTTATTTTTCCATATTTCATGAATCTCAGTGTAGAGAGAGGGTCACATGCTCTCAATACTTCCAAATGTCCCCCCTAGACCATTATCTCTACCTTTTTGAAGGATTCACGCTTATCCTTTGGTTTGATTAGGATGACTATTTTCATTAACTCAACTATTTTCATTCTCTTTGCTCTTAGTGATTGGAGTAAGATGTTTTTCAGTGGATTACATATTTCTATTAGCACAAGTCAGCGGGGAACTTCACTGTGTGTACTTCTGACTAGTTTTCTACTATCTTCTTTCCTACCAACCAAAGCAACCTCACAGCCTTACTACCACCTGCCTGAGTCCTCCATGACCCAGTGACCGCTTCTCTTCTTGTTAATGCAAATCAATGCAAATATCTTTATGTTTCAACTTAGCATGGCTAAATATCCTGTTTTTCCTGGGACTAAGGTGTTTCCCAGGATGCTGTTAGAAGTAAGATACTGACATAAAGACCACTCACTTTTGAAAGTTTTGCAATTTTAAGTATTTTTTAAAAGGCAAAGTCATCTGTATTCATCTTCATTTTTAAGCTTTTTGCTGTTGTTTTGTCTCAAGTATGTTATCTCTTAACTGTTTTCTCTCTATATTACTTTTTTAAAGCTCTTGGATGCTGAGAAACTCTGACAGTTAAGCACATTTGTTAGGAATATTATAGTTATTATAGTTAACTCATGATAGGAAATCCACAGCAAATGGGCATAAAGAGAATGGAGAAAATTATCAGATTTATGTAACTGAAATACCTAGTCTTTAGTCACAGCTTGATCTGGAGTTTATTTTATAAAGACATGTTTTCCTTGTTGAATCTACTGTTCTACTTGGCTTCATTTTTAAGCTCTGGTTTGTGAGACAATAGCTACTGACAATTCCAGAGCTAAATACTCATGTACAAATTCAAAGAAAAAGTGTGTCAAGTGTGTCTGTGCTTAGTGACTTTGGAGCAAATCCTAGAATGGACCAACTTGCATTATGAGCCCATCCTTGAAGCAATTGCTGTGGTTGGGAAAATGTAATAAGCCTGCCAGGCACATGTGAGTCACACCACTTCTGAACAATCACTGTGACTAGGGACAGTTGAAGTGCTGATTTGTCTGGTCTGGTTCTTATCATTTTTGGAAACAATCAAATCAAACAGTGAGAGAAGGGAAGGTTTTCCAAAGGGTAGTGTTGAACAGATAAAGATATTTACTACTGACCTGAAAACTAGTGACAAATGAATTAAAAAAAAAAAGAGAAGCATAAACAGGCTCTGATTAAACCTTTCGACTGTGTTATGTGTAAAACTGTAAGCATCATTAGCAGATGTTTTTACAATATTTATTTTGACTGAATAGCAATATATTTTAATATCCTGATTCCTGTCTGTATTCTTTGTAGTTTAAGTTGCAAAATAAGTTTTGTATAAATAAATCTTGTTCAGTATAATCCTCTTATTCACTAATGACTTTTATTTTAAATTATCCACATTCAAAATATTTTGAAGAAAAATAACAAGAAAGAAGGGAATCTTTCCTTTTAATATATTTATTTTTTACAGCTAATATTTGAGAAAACATTTTTGATACTATTATAATTTGGAAAATAATAGTGGGGAAAAAACGTTGGATTGTGTAGAGGGAATTGAGGGGTGGGGAAGAGGTCGGGGGAAGGAAAGACAATGGAATGAGACCAATATCATTACCCTATGTACATGTATGATTATACCAGAGGTATGATTGCATCATGTACAACAATAGAATTGAAATTATGTACCCCATTTGTGTACAATGAATCAAAATACAGTCTGTAAAAATTGAAAAATAAATAAATAATTAAAGAAATAAAATAGTGGGGGAAAATCACGCTGGTAATAAAAATGAATAAAATAAACTGGAAATTAGAAACTTTATTGTATAACCTACTTAGTTTTTAATTAATCACATGACCCTGGGAAAGTCTCTTAATTTCTTTTTTTTTTTTTTTTGGTACTGGAGATTGAACCCATGGCCTTATGCTTGCGAGGCAAGCACTCTACCAACTGAGCTATCTCCCCAGCCCTCTTAATTTCTTGAGATTTCAGTTTTTTCTCAACATGATTTTACCAGTATGAATAATATGATTTCAGTTCTTCCTGTGAAATCATCACATTGAAAAAAGTTCCTGTATGTTTCTAAATAAAGCCTAGAATTTCATATTTTAATACTACATGTACCCATTCATTTTCAGATTACTCTCTGAGGGTGGTTACAGATGTCCTTTAAGTTTTAAAGGAATTCTGGAAGTCAGTACATGCATCTTTGAGATGAAAAGTTAGCTGAACTCATAAACAAATGCCTATTAAAAAGCATCCTCCTAGATGCAGGCATTTACTTTCCATGATGTAGTACATATAGGAATGAGTGGGACTTCATCTTTTTTATAAGGTACTTAGAATTTCATCTGTTTCAGTAAGTTGAGGGAAGGTAACACACACAACTGTCCTTCAAGGCAGAGTGTAATAGGTTCCATGAAAGAAGTAGTGTTGGGATTTAAGAGGAAGATGAACTTTGAGGCTAACTCAAAAAATGGTACAGAAGATGTAGTAATTGGAATGGGTCTTGAAGGACTGATAGAATTTACACAAGTGGATAAAACATTCTGAATGAGGGCAGAAAGAATGAGCAAAGGTACTAAAACAGAAAAGAATTAGACAAAGCTTTGTAGAATTTGAGGGGCTAGTAGGAGATAAGGGTAGAAAGATAGATGGGGCTGTAGTCGAAGGCTTTAAACATCAGGGTGAAGACTTTGGGTTTAAATTTATAGCTAGTGGTCATCTTTGAATGTTTTGGGGAATCATTTAATCAGTATTGTTCTTTATGAATCAAAAATTATTTTAACGTGTTGTTGATATGTGGATAAACACGGGTATGTTTATAGACTAAGAATTTTCTGTTTATAATAGACTAAGAATTCCTCCCTATAATTCCAAGTATCATGGCCATGGGTTTAGATTGGTTCTGTAAGGTTCTGTGAGTCTTAGACCTGCAGATTTAAGACTAATATGAGAAAGATAAAGATTTTTGTCTTGAAATTTAAAAAAAGATGTCTTAAAGGTTAAACTGAAATTAAAAATAAGTAATATATCTAAATGGGGTAGCTCATTGAGTTTAAATGTAGTGATGATAGGCTAAAGCCAAGGCAATGTGTGTGAGTGTGTGTGTGTGTGTATGTGTGAATATGTGTACATCTAAGAAGAAATCTACCCCTTAACATTACCTAGGGAGGAGGTACACACACAAAAATGGGATTCTTGCTCTTCTTCACCAAAGAATTCCCAGAAATCTACAGACATAATTAAATTTATAGGCAAAATTCTCCACAAAAGAGACAAAATCTCTTTTGAATTTTACATTAATCTTATGAATTTATATACATATTTGTATTCTACATCAAAATGTGTCTATTTTATCTTAGTATATAAATAATATTTTAAGACTCACACTATCAAGTAAAATTGCCTACAAACTTTATTCTGTTATTGTGAGTACTCTAAGGCATAGTACAATATTCTCCACAGTACTAGCTTCCTGGTTGAAGAAGCACAACCTTCGCACACACTCATAATTGACTATGAGTTCTCCCTTAGTTTCTCTACATAAAGAGGTTGTTTTTTCAGATTTCCACTGATTAGAATGTGTGTAGATTGGTTTATCTTAGATAATCATATTACTGCTAATGTAAAAATAATTGGCAATAAGATTATACATATGCATGATATTAAGAAGTCCCAGAAAAACATGAAAATGGGGACTTGTATCTCTATCTCCTGAGGTGGTAAAGGAAAAGGTTGAGTAAATTTGTGATGTTATGTTTGGCTGCTACATTCATAGTCTTTTGTGCATCATTTGCTCATTTAATTTAATATTTCAGTTAGTATTTTGAGAGCGGCAGATGTTGAGTAAAACATTGTGAATTTTTAGGAGGTTTTCAAATTAGGATAACTTTTTCTTGGTTTTTAGTTAGCTCTAAATTGGTTGTTGTATTATTGCCCCTATTTTAGTTGCACCAAAAATTCCTGCATGAACTAGATATACAAAATTCGCTTTAATAGTTACTGATCAGAATGGATCCAGACCAGCCTTTGGTGATTTGGTTACCTAAACACATAACTCCCTTCAGTTTCATGTTGTCATGCTTATAATATAAGGAACATGGGCTGGGGATGCAGCTCAGTGGAAGAGCTATTGTCTCGCATATGCAAGGTCCTTGGTTCAAATTCGCAGAACCAAAAAAAAAAAAAAAAAAAAAAAAAAGACAGGAAATCTGATTATTCTTATTCTTAACCTTCTTACTGGATGAATTAGGTCACGATAGGGGTATTTGATTACTTAACTATAATTACTCATTTTAGTTTAGAAATAAGAAGACAAGACCAATAGTCAGAAGATTGAATTTTTAGTTTTTGGTGACTTACTTTATCTCCCATCTCTGATATTGGGTAATGACCTCCTGATAGGTTGAAGAGGTTAAAAATGAAAAGATGCACAATCCTCATATATTTTCTAATTTTGCTTAGAACCATTAATAAATTATAAAATAAACACCCTCCTACTGTCATGGAATATGCCAGGTCAGCTTTACAGAACAAGGTCCCGGTCATTGAAGAGACAGAGGATTAATATTGGGTAGGTAAATAACTGGAAAACATTGTGACTAAAGTCACCATAGCAATATGAATCAAGTATGAGCATGTTCAGAGGATAAGTAATCTTAAAATCAGGGCCAGTTGCTTGGTGGGGGTGGTGTTATTGTCAGATCTTGAAAGATAACCACTAGTTTGTCAGGCAAAGGGGAGAGTGTCCAGGGAGGAAAAATGAGACTTGCATAATATATTTAAGAAACATAATTAAGTCAACACAATGAAGTATGTACTCAGTGGGATAGCAGCAAGAGATGTGGCTGGAAGCTGGATAAGAAAGAGATTTAGAATTGCCTTTCATAGTATGCTAGATATGGTTAGACTTGATAGAAAGTTTTGAATTAAGGGGGTAATGGAATCTTATTTATGCTGTGGTATGTACTGGCTGACAGTGCATGTACCTCTGAGCACATGCCTCTTCCCCTATCACAGAGGTAAGGGATATGTGGGCAGGGCCGGACTCATGTTTTGAGTGGGTAAATTCATAGATTGCTTAATTGGGTGGTTGCCTTCTAAGGTGTAAATCAGTTATGGATGGAAAAAATATGATTAGATTTTTTTGAATTTTAGGATGTGAAACTATGAAAATGTTGAAACTGAAGATGTAAATATGGGTTTAATTGTAGCTAAGAATTTAAGGACCTTCTTAGAAATTTCTGTACTGAAATAGTTATGTGTTCAAATACCTTAGCTACAGGTTTTCCTTAAGAGGTGATTTAACTCTTATGTTTTCCCTGCTTCTTCACTTATGAACAGAAAATAACTAAATAAAAAAATTCTTTGAAATTATGAAGATTTGAAAGTCATATTCTAAATGTGATTTGATAAATGTGACTTCATGATATTCTTTTTTCTTTTTTTTTAAACTTAAGACATTTTTTGGTCACAGATTTTGATTCTGATGCTTTAGTTTTTCTGTCAGCTTCTTTAAACCTCCAAGGAGAGAGTTTAAATCAAGGATACTTTAAAGGGTACCCTTCAGGGTAGGAACTAGCTCTACTCTGATTTTTATTTAGTGACAGTTGAAGAGCATTCTGAGAAATATGTATGCAGATTATGTAACTAGTCACTTACTGGAGCAGGAGCCCCTTGGCCTCCTGTGAACCTGGCCCTCTTAGCCATTGAGCTGGGAGTGCACTTGGGAACAGCTGGGTCAAACACAGCTGTTGCCTAGCAGTCCTTGCAGAGCAGTCATAGGGGTTGTTGCTAAGCAACCAGGGGCTCTTTAGTGTCCTGTCATCCCCCAGAGAGTTTGACAGTAGTTTTGGGCCTACCCCCATGGGAGAAGCTGCACAGCTTGGACAGGGGCAAAGCCTCCTTAGAGGTTGAAGAGTTGTTAGCAGTAAGTATCTGACCTTAGAATCAATAACTTATGTTGTATGAACATGCAACCATTTATGGAATTACAGATGTAAATTTATTAAACATGAACTTGGAGTAAGGCAGGTAGTGATGGCAGCTAAATTTCTCATTTCAAACACTTTCATTCTATTTTCTCTCTCCTTCAGACTTGGTTGCAAGGTAAGCTTTCTGAATCAATGAAATGTAATTTTTCTCTATTCTGCATGGAACATATAATGTTCCCGATGAACATTATTTAGCCAAAGCAAATATTTACATTTGAGAAAAGCCAGCAAACTAATTCAATTCTGTTAAGTGGACCTGCATGGTAAAATGTTTGATTCAATGTCAACACAAGAATTTGCCACTAATATTTGACATACTGCCTTAAATTTTCTTTCTGTATAGAAAAGTCCCCAAATAGCAATTTACCAGGACCATTTCTTATTTTATTTTTAATATTTAGCACAGTACACAAATTACTTTTTAAAAGGTGATTTAGCAGTTTGAAACTAATTAGCCCTCTCAAAAGGGCTAAATTCTGCTTTTAGAATTTAAAAGTTGACAATGGTTTCTCCTAAAGATTCAGGCACATTGTTTTAAGGTCAAGACATAATACTTTTTATACATTAGAACAACTGAATCTCTTTGTTTTCATTGGTCCTCTTTAAGAGACCTGTCTTACTTCTTTTCATATATACTTGGAAACTTAAAGATTTCTCTCAAACCTCACACACAGAAATTTATTTTGTACATATACATAGTTGCACATCAATGTATCTAAGGCCATTCTATTAGAGTATTACTGATGTATTATATTAATAGTAATAGTGAAATCTTTTCCTAAGTGACTTCTGTTTCTATCATATAAAACACTGGCAATAGCATTCTTTCTTTCTTATATGAGTATTCATAAATCTAAAACATGTTAAACACAGTATGTTCAGGCATTGTTCTGTGTTACTGGTATTCAATTTGTTATTTAAACCTCCTAACCACTCTGTGTTGATACCATTATTAAGGTTATTTTGCATATAGGGAAGTTGAGGGTGGTAAGGAAAGGTTAAATAACTTGGTCAAAGGTACACAGTATAGATTTATAATCAGAAAGTTTGTCCTCAGAATGTATACTCTTAATCATTATAATATACATTAGGTACCATATTATTTCTCCTCTATAACACACTTGTTTTTAAGTTGTAATGATGAGAAAATATGAGAGTGAAGACTACAAAATCATTTGGGTGAGTAGATTTGCTTAGTTTATTCTTTGGGCTTGTGTTCTATTCCAGGAAGCTTTTTTAATCAATATTTTTTATATCCATCCAAATTATACAAACATGAAAGTATATCCAGCAAGTATTTAGTATTCTTAAATTGTTTCTGTGTAGTATGAGACATGAAGGTACATTTTCCTTGGTATGAGATATGAAGAAAGGAGAAGTGGTTAAAAGACAAACTCATGAAAATAAATGTTATGAATTGTTTTGGAGTCACTTCTCAAAAAATTTATATTTCTTATTTTTTTATTTATTTACTTATTTATTATGGAACTAGGGATCAAACCTGGGGCCTTGAACAGGTTAGGCAAGCACTCTATCGTCAAGTTAAATGCCCAACCCCATATTTCTTAGAGCTTTGAGATATGAAGCAAAATAATAAACACCAAGAAAGAGCCATTTCGTAATAAGAGAAAAATAATTAGATTTTTAGAGTTAGATGGAGCTGAACTTGAATCCTGGCTTGGGGCCTTATTATGACCTTAGGGATACATCACATTTCTCTAAGCTTTGAGCAAGGTCCAAAATTTAGTAGATTAATTGTGATGATTAAGTGGAATAAAATGCAAAGTGCTCAGCAAGATTTATGACCCAGAACAGTATTTATTAAATGTTAAAAATCCCTTTATCTTTTCTCTCTCCCAATAGCAACAAGAACCACTACAAACTAAAAAGAGTTCTATCCTGGGGTCCTGAAGAGTCAGAGAAATTTCACAGTGGGATTTCAGGGTTAAAGATTTTCCACATTTTTAAGACTTTACCAAATTGCAATGTAAAAGTATTGTACAATGCACATTCTACATGAATTAGAGTAAATGTTTAATGATTTGTATTAACTGGTTTCTGAACCACAAATGTTTCTGAACCATGAATGTCTGATTCTTAGTAATTTTCATCAGTTGTTCTCAATTCATTCTTCAGTTACTAAGGCTTTTAGTAATTTAATTATTTATTTTTAGGCAATTTAGAGGTATGGCACTTAGATAAAATTTGCAATTTGGTCATTGTGTGTATTTTTTATCAACTAATCTAGCTATAGATTAAAATAGGTCTATGTTTCCTCTATGGTATCTACCACATGGTAGACAATAATATTTTCATATGAACCAATGAATGAAAAAGGCAAGGTTTTGCAATTTTTTATATAATATGATAGCTATGCAAGCTTTTAAAAATGTTGCAATTACCAGCTTTAATTTAATACCCTTTACTATTGTGGAAATCAATCATATAGAGTGGGGAAAAAAACAAAGGTGAATAGACCAAGGGTCAATGAGAGGGAATTTAGGAGTAAATAAGGAAATTTGATTAGAATAATAATTTTCTTTTGAAGTCTCATAAGTGACATACTTGAATTTTCCATATTTTTGATTGCATAAATTTAACCTTTTGGAATTACATAGAACAAGTGAATATAAAAAACACATTTGCAAAGTCTCTTCATTTTAAAGGTATGATATACCTTTGCTAATGCAAGTAAAGATGTATGAATTTGTAAAAATTTACTTTTTTATTTTTACAGACTGCATTTTGATTCATTGCACACAAATGGGGTACAACTTTTCATTGTGAATTCTTCATTTAATAATCACTTCCTAAATGCCTACAGTATATGGTCTAAGTCCTGGAGATAGATTAATAAAATACTGCTCACAGGTTGCATTGTTCAGGCAGTTGTAATACAAAGCAACAGAGAATTATGGAAAAAGTGATTTAGGGTTAGGGATTTGACTAAGCTAGCTGCAGGAATTCCCAAAGCTTCATGAAAGAGGCAGCATTTGGGCCTTCTAAGGATGGCCAAGTGTCTGCTAGGGGAAGCAAAAGAAAATGTGTGCACTCTAGGATCTGAAGCAGAATTATTTTTTTTTAACGTGGCCTCATTGTACTATTCTTTTGGTATTTGCTAGCCAATGAGGCCTAAACTAGCAGAGTTTATCACATCTTCTACAAGGCCTTATGCACAAAAGGTACTAAGTAAGTATTGCTTTTTTGTGAATGAATGAGTAAACAAACTTATAGATTTCTAACATGGGACAATAACTTACAAATACAAATTATACTTCATTGAAAGGAGTTTTTCTTTACCTGATTGCACCTGTGCAATAGCAAGAAAAATTTCAACTCTCCAAACTGATTAACATTCATCTCATCAAATTTTAACATCTGTAAACTTTATTCCTAGCACTCTGCTCTGCTCTTTCTGTACTTAATTTCTATACTTTCATTGGCATGTTGAAATGCATGCATTCAAACACATCTCTTTTTAGAGTTTTTCCTCATTTACTTCCCTGTATTCAATCAATGAGTATATTTGCATTTGCCTATTGGAAAAGCTCTTCTTGGTGGAATCAGACACACTGATCTTGAATGTCTTAATTTGAACTCATCATGTCCCTTTCAGCTTTCATTGCTAATTATCCCTGAATACTAATTATTTCTGGATGTGCTTTCAAATATCCTGTGCTTTCAAATATTTGACTCTTCCCCTTCACCCATGTCAATAATTGAGTCTAGTAAATATTCTTTATATATCTTTCTCATTTGCCAACTTTAAGTCACAAATTTTAACACATGACCCAACACATCCTTACTGGCCTTCATTCATTCTCTTTCAGTCTTGCAGAGAGTTGTCCAGCAACCTAAGACAGAATCATGATCATAGTCATTAGAAACTAATGCTTCTTTTTATAAAATATCATTAATTTATTTCTGATTACAAAAGAAAATGATTTAATTTGCAAAACAGAAAATAAGAATTAAAATCATACAATCATTCTATTTAAAACTTGTTAATATTTTGTTATATATGGGATTAACAGGTACTTTTAAAAAAGAAAATTGTGATTATATAAAATGTATCCAATCCAGTCCTTTCATTTAATACTTCATGATAAATTTTCCATGCCACATTATTATATATTCTTTAAGACTTCTCAGTGAGTTGAATAGCATAGAACTGAAGACTAATACAGAGCAAAGGTTGAATCCCCTCAGTGAGCTTCCTATATCTATAATTCAAATTGATGAATATTTGTGAACTTTATTTTTATCATTTATGTGGAGATATTAATAGTGGTAGTGAAGGTTTAATAAAATAATGTATATTCCTTGTACATCCATAGCTAGCATAAATGTTAGCTATTGAAATTTTTGTTTTCTTTTGATTAGATACTATTTCTTCCTATGAATATGCCATGCTTTATTGGACTACATCCTCAGATTTAATTAATTGCTTACAAATTCAATCTTAGTCATTTCTGCCTGGTTTTTAGGATTTTTGTTTTACAACCTAGACTGATCTAAATAATTACATTTTTTACAATTTAAATTCTTTCTTTTACAGTTGCTTGTGTACATTGTACTTATTCCTCCCTTACATCTCTTACCTGAGGGTATCTAGTGTCAATTGTGTATCCAGGAAACAGTCATGGGTAAAGGGGAAAGCTCATTCCATGAAAGAGCTCAACTGCTGGGAAACATCCTTAGAATCAGTCCAAGTGGAGATAGCAGCACAGGCCAAGTTTTTTGCATCCCATGATGACTATTAACTGTATATAACCTCTTCTTGTCTGAGTGCAGTGCTTGAGGTCCATAAGCCACCAGCACTATTATCAGCTGGGAAATTGAGGGACTTGGTCTGAAAGGGGACATCAGGTAGCACAACCCAGCATCCTTTACACATACCTCATCATACTCTCCCTCTTCTATTGTACTTGGATAAATCTTTCCTCTGCTGTATTACCTACATACTAATGTAGGTCAAGACTGAAATATTGTGTGATGATTTCCAATGCAATGTGTTGCATTAATAGAAAAAGTGCTCAAGAGCCAAATGAAAGAGTTCCTGATGGCCAAATATGGAACAATTTGAATAACTTAGTAAGGTACTACTGGATTATAATCCAAAGTATAAAATATCTGTGATTTCATGCTTTTATGGATAATGGACCCAATAAACAAATAGGAAAGAAGAAATAAATCTCTTGTTCAGAATTTCAAATAAGTATATAAATACTCCACCCTCAATGAAGTGGAAAATAACTCTTTATTCTTTAGTTTGGGGCTACACATGGTGACTTCTTCCCAAAAAGTACAGTGGAAAGCAGCAGGGGTTGGGTAGGTGCACAGCAACTTTACAGTGGAGAATCCCAATGAATACTTTTTCAGTAAGGTCAACATCAACAGTGATATCATGTTGATATTAGGTACCTTTGATATGATGCACTTGATAATGGTACCCTTGATCTGATACACTATCCTCTGTAGTCTTCCTCCTGAAATCCCTCAACCCCAGGTTAATCACAAGGAAGGTGAAGGACATTTTACAAAATACCTGGTCAGTACTTCTCAAAACTGTCAAGGTCATCAAAAATGAGGAAAGTCTAAAAACTGTCCAGTGGGAGGAGACATGATGTTTAGGTGTAATGCAGTATTTCTGAATAAGATTCTACAGCATCAAAAACTAAGGCAATATAAAGTATAGATTTTAGTTGACATAATGTTGATTCACAAACTGTGACAAATGTACAATACTAATGTAAGATATTTATAGTAGGGGAAGCTGGGTGTGAAATTATATAGAATCTTTCTATGCTATCTTCAAGTTTTTTCCATAAATCTAAAATTATTCTAAAATAGAAAGTTTAGTTTAAAAAAATGGTGCTATTATCACATGATCCAGCAAGTCCTCTTCTGGGCATAGATCCAAAAGATTTGAAAGCAGGGTTTTCAAAAGATATTTGTATGCTTTATGTTAACACTACCATTATTCACAATATATTTAGTGCAATATGCAAGCAACTCAAGTGTCCATTGATGGATGAATGGCTAAACAAAATGTGACATATACTTTGAAGATATTATTCAACCTTTCAAAAATTAAATTTTAACACATGTTGCAGCATGGATAAACTTTGAGGATATTATGCTAAATGAAATCAGCCAGTCACAAAAAGACAAATACTATATGATTCCACCTACATAAAATATCTAGAGTAGTCAAAATCATTGAAAACAGAAAGCAGAATGGTGGTTACTAGGGGGTGATGGAGAGCAGGGGGAAATGGAGGCGGTGGTTTCATGGGTATAGAGTTTCAGTTTTGCAAGATAAAAAAGTTCTGGAGATTAGTTTCACAATAATGTGAATATACTTATACTAACAATACTGAACTGTATCTTTAAAAATGGTAAGTTTTGTTGCAGGCATTTTTCTACAACTAAAAAAGTGGAGACAGGAATAGGAATAGGAAAAGATAGTGGAATGAATCTGACATAACTTTCCTATGTACATATATGAATCACCACAGTGAATCTCTGCACCACAAGACTGGGACCCTAATTAGAATAAGATGTATTCCATGATTGTATAAATATGTCAAATTGTACTCTACTATCATGTATACAAGAACAACAACAACAAATTGCTATTAAAGTAGCTATTTTAATACATTAACTTGCTAAAATTAAAGCTACATAGATATGGCTTATCTTTTCTTTTTCAGTTTATGATCTTTAATAACCTGTTGGTTAACTATCAAGTGATATAAAGCTGTAGAGATATAAAGAGAGTGGTCAATTAGTTTCATCCATTTCAACCATTCGTCACCCAAAAGCTATATAAAATTACTTGGAAACCAGCAGGTTAGAATGTTCATGAAGGGTCAAGAATTGATGGGAGGGAAAAATGGATTGGCAGCATTTGTTTTTTAATCTAAAATGAAAACTTCTTTGAGCTGAGGTCATAGTACTAATTATGTATGAAATGCCATTTGAGTTGATATCTTTCATTACCTCTTTAGAAGCACAGCAAGCATCCTATTCTGTACACTCTACATTTCTTCAGTTAAAAACTTATAACACAGTGACCAAGAATAGGTACATATTTCCTTTGTGAAAGTGTTCAGTAATGTCTGAAGTCCATATTCTGGAGGTTTTAAGGAGATGACTTAATATTTATGTCACAAATGACATCTGGGTTGTTTTAGTTAAATGTAAAGTTCAGTAAATTTAAACTTGTTACTGTTTGAACCCCCTTTCCTTTTTTCACCTTTTAAAGTTTTATATTGAATTGACATTTAATGAACTGTACATATTCATAGGGTCCAATTTGATGTTTTGACATAAGTATACATTGTATAATAGCCAAAGCAGGGTAATTAGCCTCTCCACCTGAAACATTTGTAGTGAGAACATTTCAAATTCTCTCTTCTAGTTTTTAAAAAATACTGAAAACATCATCGTTAGGTATGGCCACCCTCTGTGCAGTAGAACACCAGAATTTATTTCCCCTACTTACTGCGCCCATGTCCTTACGCCTTTCCCTACTCTCCCTAACCTCCAATAACTCTCATTCTACTCTTGATTTCCATAAGATCAACTTTTTTAGATTCCATGTTTGAGTGAGATCATATGGTGTTTGTTCTTTCCCTTTCAGATTCAGGGTGTCTTTGAAATTCAAATATATTGGAGTATACTGCTTTGGGTATTATTTTTCTCTGGAAGCTAAAACATTACATTCCTAAAAGGGATTGTAAGACTTTGTTGTGTGATGAGCAGATACCTTTCTAGGCTCTCAGACTAAATCTAGTACTAAGCAAGAGAAGCAAGTTTTTATTTTGCTGCTCTTCAAGAAGAGAGAAGTAACTACATATTCACTACTTATTATATGTGATCTTTGAATCCCAGAGCAACCTGGAGAGAGAGGCAGGATAAATATTACCATGACCACTTTATGAGCAAGATTTTGTCATTTACCTATAGGAAAAGAGATGAGGCCTCAAAACAGCTGATAAATGAATGAATTGAAACCTGCACTTATTCAGTGTCCCTGCACCTGTGTTACATGCCCTTAGGAGTTTTTTTTTTTTTTTTTTTCAAATTGTCTCTCTTGAAAGCCACAGAAAATGTGAGAAGCACACTTGAAATAGTGAGTGTCTAATGCTGTTGACATGGGAAAAAAGGATATCTTATTTGAGAATTATAGTGAAATATCACTATACATAATTCTTGGATTTCATACAAATTAAAATTTCAGTTACTGTACTTATGTGAATGGCCTGCAGAAACTGGATAGGAAGATGACTGTCTCAGACCAGGGAGCATAGTGACGGATGTCATAGTCTCTAAGAATTGATGGATGGGGGAAGGTATGGGTGGGGAGAATAGACTAGATGGTGCCGTGTGAATGGAACTGCAAGAGTGGGCTATAGGATGAACACGATACGCCTGGAGAGCAGAATTTGATGGTTTGTTAGAAAGAGGGAGAGAAGACTGGTGACAGCACAAATCCCTATATACATAATTTAAAACTAGATCCTCCTGCTCTGAATAAAGTTAGCACATACAAGCAGAGGAATATTAACATTACCAGCATTGCACTTAGGGGGAAAATGAACAGATGATCTCCATAAAATGAAACAAACAAAAACAAACAACACAAACAAAACCTACAGTTTTCTCATCTTAGACAACTAAGTATTTACTATGCATCTTCTCCAGTATGTAGACTGTCTGAGTAAAAGGGGCCCTTATTTACTCGGTGATCAGTTGTAGCCACCTCTATCAAAAGTATATATAGACATTGCAGGCACAGTGGTACAAGCCTATAAGCCCAGCAGCTCAGGAGGCTGAGGCAGGAGGATCACAAGTTCCAAGCAAGCCTCAGCAACTTAGCAAGGGTCTAAGCAACTTAGAGAGACCCTGTCTCAAAACAAATTAAAAATGAACCTGGGATGTGGCTCAGAGATTAAGTGTCTCTGGATTCAATCCTTGGTACCAAAACAAAAAATATATATGGAAATGAAAATAACTAGATTGTTTTCCATACTATTAGGTTTAAAACAGGGACATTTAATATAGAAATGTCTAAAAGAATAGGAAGAGCAAAAACATATAAGTGAATCAGCTGCAAATTTCTAGGTTACCTCTTGATGCAGAGGCAATCGTTGTGTACTGGATTTTGTTAGGTTTGCTGTTTCTCCAAGAATCGTAATCACTATGTCATGTGACTGAGGAAAAAAATGTCCTTGTTCCTTGGCACTGAAATTCAAAGCTGAACTGCTGCAGAGATATAGCACTTTTTAAGTCATACGTTTGGGAAAGTTTACTGTTTACAAGTTTGCTCAGAATACAGTTGATGAGTTTCAATGAAATAAAATATTAAAAAGAAACACTCCTCATTTATAAGGAAATGTGGAGCTCTTAGCCAAGAACCTTTTGTTCTCAGAGAAGTAGAAAAGAATTGGGATGAGGATGAAAAAATGACAATAAATATTGTCTTAGAATTGTGTGGCATTTGGTCATTAAATTAGTTGTTTTAGCCCAAGGAACCACTTGTTCTTTTCTGTAAGACAAGGAACTGAAGAGGTTTATCTTAATAAACCTGTTTTCCCACTTTGTTTTCTTCAGGGATCATGCTATACTGAAAAGGGACTCAATCAAGAGAAATCTGGGGGAAGCAGAAAACCAAAAAGTTATTGAGCCCACTCTGGGCAGAAACGATAGAGGTGGGTACACCTTTTGTTCCATCAGTCCTAGTACTCAGAGTGGCCCTGAAAATGTCTTTGCTCTAAAGCTAGAGGACAGCAAAGAAGAGGTTTTCATTTTAGAAAATCTATCAATGAGTTTAATCAACAAATTCATAGCAGATAACACATACTGAAAACCCAAGACACATATTTCTGTCTTATGTCAACTATGGACCGACGATTAGTAGAGAAACTGAACTTGGTTTCATATTTCCATCTTAGTTGTCCCTATTTAAATTGTTCTCAGTAGAGGCAGCTGTTCAATTGAAGTAATGTTTTAAAAACTTTATACTGGAGATAAATTCATGATTTACCTTTAGTTCTAATAAACTCATTACTTTCTTGTAACTACTCTCCTCAGAGACCACAGTAATAAATTTATAATCAGTATGTACAAGTAAATGTTCTTGATTATACTGACACTGGTAGACATAATCCTAAAAGTAATACCTTTATGAGGTATCAAAAATGCTCTGTTTAAATGAATAAAGCATCTTGTTTACATCAGGTATTTATGTTGATTGATGAAAATATACAGTCATAAGGACACATTGTCCCTATACTCAATGTACTCTATGGTAGAGGTAAATTTTTCAAATTCATTTAATAAAAAGCATAATACTAAAAAACTCCTCAAAAAATCCACACACACACACACACACACCTCTCTTTGGTATGTTCTGACCGTTAGGCCACATTCATTTTGCAGTCTTATTACTGTTTCACCAAAGTTCTGTCAGGTTGGTAGAATTTGCTCTGAGGTCATGCTAATCCCGTAGTGCTACCTTTGTTTTTCTACCCAGAGTGAGAGACTGGCTCCCCCACTGTAGTTTAGATGACAGATCCTGGGAACAGTGCAGGCTCCAGCACTCTCCTCCCATTCTGGTTCCTATGAGAACAGTTCCAAGAGAACAGGCAGAATGGCTGCATCCCATGTGGTTCAGGCTCCTTGCCTGTTTTTCTAAAACCAGCATACCCCTTTCCTGTTAGCCCACTGTGACTTCACTCAGATCTTGGTAAAGGGGCCATTTCTATGTCTCATCAGAGGATCTTTACTGTAATATCAAATTTTTAGTGGTCAATGTGTCTAAGAATAAATTTAAGAATCAGATGCCAAAACTGAATTTTTCTTTTTATAATCAAGTAATTTATACAAATATTTTATCAAACATATTATATTTCTACATAAACCATTAGAATCTCCAAACGAAGAAAAAAGAACAAGAAGAACTGTAACTATTAATTTTGTATTAATGAAAAATGAAAACCAATGTATAAAATAATTAACCAGGTCAATATTATGGGCTGAGTGTACGATGATTTCTAGCATAATCCTGTTTAATTCTCAGGATGTGAGAAGGTAAGGAGGCATGTATTTACTCTGAGATAAAAGTGTACTTTGCCAAATGCACATATTTATCTAGTGGGTGGTGAATTTAGGATTTGAGTCTAATTCTGTCTCATGGTTAAACGTATGTCCTTGACCAGCTTGGGTAGGAAGCTTTGGCAGGAGACAAAATGCTCTGTTTAAATGAATAAAGCATCTTGTTTACATCAGGTATTTATGTTGATCGATGAAAATATACAGTCATAAGGACACATTGTCTCTGTACTCAATGTACCCTATGGCAGAGATAAATTTTTCAAATTCATTTAATAAAAAGCATAATACTAAAAAACTCCTCAAAAAATCCAAAAAAGCAATAAAAGTATCACAAGAAGATCAGTGAAATGTTAGTAAAGGAATTAGAAACCAGTAAAATCAAATAGTACAACAAAGGTATTTGTTCTAGGAAGGTGAAAGTGGCTCAGTAGTGGGAACTCCATTAAATAATTTCAAAAACCTACACCAGAGAATAAAACCTCTATTCTTTTTATTTTTCTAATAGATCCCAATTGACATTTGATAAAATGCAACTTTTTTTTTTTTTTTTAAGATAGCACATGTTCATACGACATACTAATTTAGGAAATGTAGAGAGGCCATTAAAATAAAAAAAGAAAAACTGATTCCAAGGAAACAGAGAAACTCTAGGAGCTTACTACATGACCTATTTCATCACTTATAGTTTATGTGACTCTATAAATTCTAGAAAGAATATTTTCTTCATTTCTATTATATATGCTAGGAACTGTTGTTCTAAATGCTTTACAAGTATAAACTCATTTAATCATTTTTTGCAATAAGAAAGCTCAGGCCCAGAGAAGCTAAGTAACTTGGCCAAGGTCACACAGCTAAAGAGTAGCAGAGCTGATTTGGAACTCAGGTCATTTGACCCATGAGTCTTAAATACTGTTATGCCGACTCCCAAAAGCCATACTTATTAGAAAAAAATGTCATTTTTTTCCTTGAAAAAATATATTCTTTAATAAAAATCCTGAGACAGCTGAAAATCCATTTGAGTAAAGACTTCATTTAAATAGGAACACTAAAGATAAGTGTGTACAAATCAATTGACTTTTCCATAATAGTAATAAATAGAAAGCATGTTTAAAAACATACCATTTATAAAAAACTTTCGGTACCTATAAATGAACCACAGGAAATGTGCATGAAGTAAAAGAAGAAAATAGTGGTGATATATTGGGGAACAAAAAGTAAGGGATTAGAATAATGATAATTTATATATTCCAGGATGAGACTAATAAATCTACAGATGCTAATGTCCCCAAATTAATTATAAAGTTAGTACAATTTTACTTAAAACACCTAAGAGATTTCCAGGGAGAATCTGGTGAAAGGGAAGAATAGACAGTCTGGGGAAAAATTTTTTTTGCAAAAACAATGAAAAAGTAACTTCCTGTTTTCTAAGTATGAAAATATACTGTAAAGTTATAATTGAGACAGTATTTAAGACAGTGTGGTACTTTTATTTTTTTGTTTATTTTACCAAAATGGAAAATTAGCAGAAGTAAATTAGTTTGAAAATCCTCAACAGATCAAAGCATATAAAAGTAAGTGTAATAAAGACAAGATTTCAGTTGATGGAGAAAGTGCTG
The DNA here is from genome assembly GCF_902686445.1 of Sciurus carolinensis. NCBI lineage: Eukaryota > Metazoa > Chordata > Mammalia > Rodentia > Sciuridae > Sciurus > Sciurus carolinensis. The sequence goes on along the minus strand of NC_062219.1, from coordinate 41,843,080 downwards.
AGCATTAAATGAGCTACAACAATAATTAATTTAGGAAAAATGTAAATTTTTATATAATAAATAAATAAATAAATAACATTAATAAAAGGTGAAAAAATAAATATAATCGGAGGAAAATAGGTGAATAAATTTATAAACTTTTTTAACATGGCATCAAATACAGGACTCATGTTCGAAATTGATAGACTTGATTGGAGATATGTTAAAACCTCTGTACATATAAACAGAGAGCAGACACAACTAGTGTGATCCTACACACTAGTTTTTCATTAAATGGCAATTGATCTGAAGATTTTTAATCAGCGCACCTCCAGGACCCAGTATTTGCCATTCTATGCTTGAATACTGAACCCCAGGGATCTCCCCTGGGTTCCACTTGTGAGGTGGAAGAGCCAATTTTTAGTCCTCTCCATCACTTGCAGACCCCACATTTTTTCATTTTTTAGTTCAGTCTCCAAACAATCACTCCCACCCTCGCCCATTCAAATTCCTGGTGGGGTGCAAATGGCCAGACTGGAGAGGGAGAGGGGAGCATGGTGGGTTTCCACGACCAGCGTTCCTTCATATAAACCCCTCTCCACATTTGATTTTCTCCTGGTCACTTAGGCACACTTGATGTTGTGTAGTGTGGGTTTGCCAGGCCTGTGTTTCTAGCCAAGCTCACATTTGCTAGGAATTGACTTCCCCAGCTGCTGGTCCCTGAGCCATGGCTGCAAATGGTTCCTTCCTCTGTCCTCCCCAGGCAGCTAGAGGAGATGCAGCATCTTTCTCACACAAGAATATTGTGCATTATGGTTTTTAGTTTCGTCGGCAGTTTCTTTGATCTTTGATCTCTGTGTGCCCAGACATGCCTCAGACCTAAAAATGTGGGCTCCTTTAATCCCTTATCCCTCCACTCTGCTCGCACGGGAACTGATCTGGCTGGTGCCTCTGCCAGTGGCAGCATCAGTGGCGCTGGGGATTTTTTGCCTTATTTTATTATATCCAACCTCCTGAATCTCCAATTTGCTTTGAAGGTTCAGTATTAATTCCAGTAATCCCTCTCCCCCTTTTTATTCCCACCTACCTTGCTGAGAAGCTGTCTATCTGCTGTTTTGGTTTCACACCACAGAGCAGCCAGGAAAGCGACCTCTTTTCTGCCATCTTGAAAACCCCTCTGCTTTGTCTTACTGTAGGGTATGGTACAAGAAAGATTGTTTGCTTCACCTCTCTCCAGAGTAGCTTTGATCTTTCAATGCTGGGGCCTCAGAACAGATGTGAAAGGGAAGTTTATAATGACCAATGAACAATGAAAAATATTTATAGTTTTGGTTTATGTAAACTGTGCCGAGTTATACCAGCCAATACTATCACAATCAATTCACACACTAACAAAATAGTAAATTTCTGTCCACTGTCCTATTATTATAATTGCTGATTCTGAGCCCAATCTCATGGGAAAGAGTAACCTGTGGGCCCATGAACCTCCTCTTCTTTCTGGTTGCATGCTGTCCTCTGTGTTTCTGGCCAATCCACTGGTTTCTGGCCACTGCTGTTCCTCCTCCTTGCACCTCCCCTGTAACATGTGCTTCTGCTAACAGTCTCTAGCTGACATGGACTTCTCATCTTCCCCATCTATATTGACCTTTTGTTTGTGGGTTGAAATTGCACAATGTTGTACATTCAACCATCCTTCCCTACCTTTTACTAGTAACCATTGTCCCGGGATTGAGTTTGTTATTTGAGCTCTTTTATTCATCAGCCCTGAAGCATTTGCTTTCCCTGACACAGGCTTCTCCCCAGGTAGGTCCTGATCCTGCAGTTTGGCCAGAAGCCATCACCAGTGTCCTTCCTGTAAGGACATTTAGGTACTGGTGAAGTTATAACCCTGGCAGATCCATCCTGCCTGCTCAGGAGATGTGCCTGGAAATGTATAAATATGAAAGAAAGCTAGGAGATGTGCCTGGAAATGTATGAATATGAAAGAAAGAAAAAAAAAAAAAACAAAGAAAAAGAAAGAAAGAACACAGTGTAATGTAACTCTGACTCCAAACAAACTTTGGTTTTTAAAACATGTACCTTTATTTGTACATAGATATATACTTGGTATATGTATTTTTTGACCACCTCTAGAAAGGGGCGTGGAGGTAGCCAAAAGAACTCTATAAATGTGTTTTATTCTTCTCATGGGTAATAAAAGAAAAAGAGAGGCTTAGTCATTTTGTTTTAAATAAGAGTAATAAAATCAAGAAGTACAACCCTAAAGATAAAGAAATAAATCCTGTTAATTTTCATGCAAGCCAGACTGTCACTTTTTGAAGACTGTCAAAAAAAAAAAAAAAAAAAAAAACCCCAAACAAAACCTGCTTGTAAGCAGTGGATTCTGGAGGGAGAAATGGGGCACAGAATAAAACAACAAGATATCCAACAAACACAACAGTAGAGTAGACAGACACACTTGTAAAGGGGAGTGAGGAAAAATGGAAGAGAGCGAGAGAAAGAGAGAGAGGAGGCAGGAGTGAGAGGGGGATGAAGAATGGCATTATTAACAGGTCAGCACTAATTCTTAGTGATGAATGTAATTGTCAATTAATGTGATTAATAGTCATAGTGTCTAAAATGCATTTTCTCATTCTCTCATCCAATAAATATTCACTGGACATTTACCGCATTTTCCTAGGCCTGGCACTCTGGTGATATAGAGCCACCAGCATGGGAAAACTGAACTAGAGACAACCCTACAGAAGTCTGCCAGGAGACCCTAGGTGCTTCATATCAGGAATGGGCGGGTATTCTTTGACAAAGTCCTAGGGTTGGCATGCTAGCTGCAGTGTGGAGAGGAATATCACTTAGAGAAAGAAATCTGTAGTGTGTGGTCAAGAAGGTGAAACTAGATTGAGTGGATGGAAACTGAAGCATTTTTGCCTAACAAAGGAGAAAGTCTGCCTGAAATTATAACAAACTTCCTCTAGTAACAGATGTTCCATAAGCTTGGAACCTCCAGGAAAGGTTGTAGAAGAGGGAGTTCACATGTGGGATGGTGAGGAGTTGGGAGTGGAGGGTGAGTAATGAACACATGTCCAAACATAAAAGTCCTAGGATCTGTTATTGAAACCATTGATTGGAAAGGACTCACCCAAAGACAATGTAATGAGGGATATTGAAACTGTTTTTGAGTCAAGTCTACCAACTTTGTCACTTAACCCTTAGACCTTAGCCAAATCCCTCATCTCTGAGTCTTAACTCCTACATAAAAGAATTAGAGATAGTAACAATATATGTCTCACAAGACTGTGATGAGGATTGAATAAAATAATGAGTGTAAATGAACGAATTAAAAATGTTTAGCATTTAGTGGGCACCCAATAAATGGCAAAATTACTACGAGGAGCTAGAGTTGAGTTTTGGGAAACAGACTTCTTTGAACAATCCAGAAAGTTAAAAAGACAACCATTAATATAGAAAATCCCTCTCGCCTTATCTGGGAATTCTAAAACCAATATCTTTCTCAAATGTGCAGTGAAAATAGTAGACATACCAACATTTGAAACTTATCAGACCAGTTGTTTCAGTTTGTTATCATTTGCTTATTATTTGTCTGTTCTTAGTTGTTGGAAAGATTTATTTTTTAGCTCAGTTTCTAGCACGTTTATTATAGTAGGACGTGTACTGTCAACCTGTTTGTCATATCAAAAGAGAATGCAGACAATGACCTGTTGAAAGAGAGCAATCTCATGCAGCTGGGACGAGTTTGAAAGTTGCTAGGTTTTGGTTGCTACTAAGTACCTGTGTTGCAATCGACTCCTGTTTCATGTGTTGTTGTTATTAATCATTGAATATTTGAATTAGCCATTAAGAAGTCAAAAAGGACTCAGGTGATTGATCTACAGCCAGATTATGTTAGCATGAGTCAAATCAAACAATTAGTGATTGTAACAATGTTAACTCAGTGAACTGTGGTTGACTTTGAACACCCTGATGAGCTACAATAAATGAGCCATTTCAATACTCCAGGCTCCCTGTCCTAGACCTAGCTCTACCTTTTGTTTTCAGTAGTCTGTGTTTTGTTTTTCACTTGTGTGCAGGTAGTCATTGATTACAAATGGTTGACTTACAATTTTTTCACCTTATGATGGTCTGAAAGCAATACTTATTCAGTAGCAATTGTACTCAAAGTTTTGAATTTTGATCTTTTCCCAGGATAGCAACTTATGCAGTATGATACTCTGGCAGTGCTAGGTAGCCTCAGTATGCTGAAACTCCTAGACAGCCACACAATTGTCTGGAGAAATAACCAAGACTCTACAGTGAACTGTGTTGCTAATCTATGATGTTCAGTAAGTTAGGTGTGTTAAATGCATTTTCAACTTATGATATTTTCAATTTAAAATGAGCTTATCATAATGTAAGCCCATTGCAAGTCCAGGAACACCTATAATTTATATATTGAGACATTTAATGCACAAAAGAACAAATAATAAAATCAACCCCCACTTCCCAGAATTGACTCATTTATTGTGTAAAATTTGCTTAAACTCTTCCTTTTTAAAGTGCTAGAGTTAGTCAAATCTCCTCTTAGAAACATCAGTGACTTTGTATATGTTGTTCCCATTCGTTTTGTATTTTCACCCATATATTTATTGAACTACCCCAATATTTAGTCTTGGCTTATGTATTTTAAATTTGCATAAATAATATTTTACTTATTTGTACATTATGTTTCTGAAATCTGTGTAGATATATTTCTAACTGTGTTCTCCCTTGTGAAATTAGTGTCTCATTTTGTAAATGAAATACTTCATTTGCTGCTCATATCTACTGACTTGCCTTACTCCTAAACTGGGCCTGTGGATGACAGGATGCTGGAGGAGACAGGACAAAACATTATTTTAAATTAATATCTTTACGTATTGTCAATACTGCAACCTTTTGAAATACCAAAAGCTAAACTGGATGGAAGGTCAAAAGAATGTGAATAGACTTTCTAAAGCCATCCACAATGGAGGGTCAGACTGCATATGATAAAAACAGGGCTATAAGAGAAATTAATTTCTGGAGTTAAAGCAAAATAAGCAGGAGTCTATTTGCCTGGGATCATTTCTGTACCCAGAACCTTTATGCAACTTACCTGAAACTTTAAACTTAGAGACATGGCTTATAACATTACTTCTGAATTGAACTTTAGTCAATCACAGCCAGTCAAGTAGCCCAGTGGTTATATAACTAGGGACTTCATGTGAAACCATATCAAAATAAGGCAAACAACTGGCTCTCACCAGTCAGGTAACTTCTTGACTTTGCTTCCATTTTCAGTCTATACATCCCCACTGCTCAGGCTGCCAGAGCAGAACTCTCCAAACCTCTTCCAGTTTTGAGTGCTGCCTGATTCACGAATCATTCTTTGTCCAAATAAGAGCTGTTAAATTTATTTTAGCTAATGTTCTTTTAACACTGGGTTACCTATCAGATTAATGGCAGTTCTTAAACTACCCATTCCAGATCTCAAAGCCAAACAATTGCATATAATACGTTATAGAACATTTTCTAGTTCATTATTCTGTTGGACATGCTTCTGCTTGTGTTAAAAAAGCAAATGGAGATAAGATAATGAATTCTTAAGCCCCTTTCCATTAGAAGAAAATGAAAATACCTGATATCTGGACTTCAGAATGGCTGGTAACAGTTATAGCTTTAATCTGACATTCTTCTTTTTTTCCTTATGATTGTCCTCTTTCTTACCAGGTAAACTTAATTATTGCCTCTCTTCACTGGGTGGAGCCCTCTGCCCTATTTGTTCCGTTGGGTAGGGGAGTATAGTTTGGCAAGCCAAGTGTCACTGATAATCAGAAGTTATCTCCTGTCTAGTTACTTGTCAGCATAGTTTTGCCCCACAGTTGTCTTGATTTCTGGTGAGTTAATGAATATGACATATCCATCTCTTTGAGGTTTGGGTGTGCCAAAGTTGGATTGGAGACAAAGAACTGACTCATTAATTAAACCACAACCTGAAAACCAGGAGTTTGCAACTCCAACCCAGGTCTGCAGTTTTCTTTAACAAAAGCCAGTCTCAAACTTTCTTTAGAGTAAGGTGACATTGCTGTTGTTTCATTATGGCACATGGTGTCAGAACAAATAATTCCTCATTTAATGGTTACTTTAAATTTTGAAACTAGTACAACATCTAAGATTAAAAGACTGGAAAACAGTTTTTAAATTTTGCTCACTTTTCACATATTTATAAATAAATATATTGATAAATAAAATCAATATTCTTGACTACCTGCTGGAATAAAAACTTAATTACTAAAGTACTCAATATAAGTTAAATGATAGGTTAAAAGTAAAAATCTATCATCTGTTAAATATCAGACTTCATCTAATTATGTTCTTAACAAAATATGATAATTTGTATTCTTTACAAATAGTTTACTAGGCTGTACAATTTGGATTTACCCATGCTTGAGAATGCAAAAGTTTTTGGTTAATTTAATATTTACCTACTATCCTACCTTGTAAACAACATAGACATTATAATAGCACTCATTAAAAAATCCATTGGTAGGAAAGTATAACCATATGGTTATTTTAAACACAACCCTAAAATGTCATGGTATAATAACTTCTGAAAAGATGAAATAATTGTTCAAAGCAGCAAATGAGCTGATTATCATTATTTGTCTCAGATGATATATTGTCAAACTGCTGGGAGACATCATGAATATTTTAGCTACTGATTATTATTACATTTTTCAGTATGTATCAGTTCTCTATATGTGGGTATATTGCTGAAGTATGGCTCAAAGGACATTTTTCTCAAAGATACACCCATGTTTGCATATCTGTGAAGTCTCTTCTATAGTTTTATTTGGTTTGTGATTATATCGTTATTGGTATATCATGTAGAATATGGTTCCACTCTGTGAGTTAACTAGTAGGCAGTCACCCAAAATAAGTCACTTCATTTAAAATTATTCTATATGTTAATGTGCATGTGTGTAGTCTGTTATTACTTAAATGCATATCATAGCTTAAACATATTACTAAAGTTATAATTTCAACAGTACTTTATATTTCTTTTGCTGTTTTTATTTGTGATGATTTATTAGCTCACCACATAGAATTTTATAGTCTTTCTGACATTAGGTGAACGTTTGAACTGCACAAAAGATTTTGTGTTAAGAGTCTGAAACTGAAACTCAAGTCTCTATACTGAGCTTTGCCAGTGTCTGGTCGGGTAAGTCCCAGGATTCATTCAGAGATAGAGCACAGAGCATAGGATGAATCACTGATTACCAAGTTTGAGTCACTTGTGCTATTTATTAGCCACATGGTCTCAGGCAAATTACCTAACCTTTCTATCTTAGTACTTTATCCATAAAATGGAACTGATAATAGTACTTCTCTCTGAGGTACTAAGAAAATAAAGTTGATTGCTATTTGTATATTACTTAGAATGTACTGCCTATGTAAATGTTTAATAAAATTTTAATATTTGACTTCATTGAATTTGATGTTTGCACAGAATATTTACAGTATAGAAATACATCATTTTAAGGCTTTTTTTTTACTTCATTTCTGTACATAATTTTTTCTTTTTTCTTTTTCTTTTTCTATTGTGCAATCCATTTCAGTGCCAGCAGCCTATAAACAGGGGTCAGGCAATGGTTCAGGGCTATGGTTTGCTCTGGCATGGGACACTATAATCCCTGCATCTTTAACTTATTAAACTTATGCTGATTAAAACATTGTTTCATTTCTGTGCAGAACATTAATGGCGAGATAGTTCAACTCTGATGATTTCTTTTTTTCATTTTTTTGAGATCAAGGTATATTTGCAGAACTAAAAGCCAGGCAAAATATTTATAAATATCACAGTTGTATATACTGTGCCAACTCCTCTACCTGGGTTGAAACTTGTTTCTGAATTGTGTAGACATTTTTTTAACTTCCGAAAGAGTTAATGTTGTTTATTTACTTTTTCTATTTCTGTATTTATAAATGCTATTGCATGGCAAGTTTTTGGAAAACTGTGCTACTGCTTTTCACTTCTCTATTGTCAGTGAAAATATTTCACTGTTTATCCGATTTCTTTAGTACGGATTGGTACATGACTTATCACACATCCACAACTCTGTTAAATACACAGGCTGTTTTAATGATGCTTGAAACCTGTTAAATTGGAATGTTTTCTAATTTAAAAATAGGACAAAGAACTGTAGCATTTTCAAAAAAGAAGAGCTTGGTAGTAGAGGGATAGATCAGTTTTTTATTTTAAAGGCAGGATTTGCTCACCAGGGTGAAAGAGGCCATTGGAATTGGAATTTGCTTCAATTGATGGGAAAAATTCCAACCAAGTCAGTGGGCTCGTTATCTAGAAGGAATGTTGATAGCAACAGAGACAGTACTGACAGCCAGGAGGTTGGAGTTCATGAGGACCAGCAAGGTACAGCAGATGGTGTCCTAGCAGGTGGGTGGGACATGGTAACATAGAGTCTGGAAGCAGGTAATATTCAGGCAGATAAATGAAGAAGTCTGATCCCAGAGAGCAGGGCCCAAAGATTGAGGATAGGGCTAAGGGCTTTAAATCCTGACCTTGTGAAAATTGGATAGAACACAGAGGCCCATTTTGGAGAGGGTAGTGTACTGTCCAGGGCATTAGAACAGTCTTTGCTATATGGGACTACTGTTTAGTGAAAACTTGTGACACCCTCAGATTTGGAACTTGTGAGGTTTGATGGGATGCTGGAACAAGGAACCAGGCAGGTCTTCATAGATAGTGACTTTTACATTCCTTAGCAAAGGCATATTTTTTCAATTTCAAAAATTGAAAAACTCAGGTATGTTTTTCACCAAAGTGTGCTTTATTACTAATGAGGAAGATTAGTAGGCAACTTTTAGATAATTGATTAGCTCTGCTTTTTTTTTTTTTTTTTTTTTTCTGGTAAAGCTTGCAGTATCCTTCAGATCATACAGAATTCCCTGTGGTTGAAACTATTCATATGTGACCTAGGTTAAGTGAAACATGAAATATGAACATGTTATTCTTTACTCTTTTTGATTTATCTTTAGGATAAAATCATGTCTCAGAGAAAAGAATATACAATGAAAGAATTAGAAAGGAGGTTATTTCTGGTGATGTCTGCTTGGAATGAAAGAGAATATGGTATGGAAACTGCTGAAATTAATTTCCTTACAGTGACAGGAGTATAAACTGTCCCTTTTCCTGGCTGTTGTTATTTGGGGGACCACCAGACCTTGTTATTTTACTTGGGAACATTTTGCATCAAACCAGGACCTCTACTTCCAAGGATGAGGAGAGTATTGGATGTTATCTCTGATATCTTAGTCTCAGCTCTTAACGTCTTCTGTTGTTGATCCCAGACCTTATGTATACAGACATTTTGGTGATAAAAGAAAAAAAAAACCTCAAATAAAATGAAATCCAAGCATTCTCATGCTTTGCATTTTTAATGAAATCTTAAGACTGATGACTATATTTTAAAAATTTTATTTTACTAGGTTATTATGAAGTTTCAAAACTTCATCATTGTTTCTTCAAGTACTATTTTCAGTAGAGGAAAATCTGTTTTTTTCCCCAATCGACTTTTTTTATAATGTTGAATATAGTCTAGAGAAACTATGCATTCATTTATGTTGACTTAAGTAATTAAGATACACTTGACTATCATGAAATCTCTTGTTTCAAATTCTGACCTTCTGTGTGACTTTGGTGCAAGTTATTTACCATATCGAGTTTTAGTTTCATATCTCAGTTTCTACCTTTTTCATAAAAATACTGTATTTCTGGTACACTGTTGGGTCTCGCAATGGAAGACAAAGCTATCACTTTTTAATGAAAATTATTGAAAAGCATTTTAATATGTTTTACTTTTATATGCACTCAGAACATAATTATATCGATCAGCATTCCATCAGAGAAACAGAATAGAGGATATATTTAAAAACTTATTTCAATAAACTGTTTTAAGTGATTGTGGAAGCTGACAAAGGGCAGGTTGGAAATGTCGGGGCAAGAGTTGAAACCTTACTCCACAGGTGGAATTTCATCTTCTTCAGAAAAACCTCAGTCTGCTCTTAAGGACTTTCAGATAATTTGATCTGGCCCATCCAGAATATTGAGGATAATCTTCTTACTTAAAGTCAACTGATTACAAATGTTTATCAAGTCTACAAAATTTTTTTACAGCAATACCCTAGATATGGTAGTCTAGCTAAGTTGACACAAAAGACTGACCATCACATCAAAGTTCATCTTTAGGCAACTTTGTACTTCTACACATTTTCATAAACCATACTGAATATCAAGGACAATGGAAAAAGCCATTCATCCATATAAAATGATAAAACTCTTCCAAAGCATGTTTTGCAACCAAAAACATGTTCACACTTTCCCAAGAAGAGAATGTAGTGTCATTGAATGATATCATTCACTCTTCTCCATGACACCATGCAACTTAAATACTATGATGTAAAGTTAGCTATTATGAACATATGTTGGTTTAGAAGGTAAGGGCTTAAAAGAAGTTAGAACATCTAAGTTAGGCACACATACACACACCAAAATAAGAACACTGAAAAACTTACTGTACATGAGTCTAGAACTGGCCACATAGTCAGAGCTGATATTTGTAACTCCTTTCTTTTAGTAACCAATTCATAGTCCCCTGACTCTCAAGCAGGCACCTCAGCTGGTGGTGGGGTAACCCAAATCTTCATTCCTTGATGAATTATTGTGGTTTTTCCATTGACTGTAGTCACAGAATGTGGTGGTAATAAGAGATGCTGTCTTGTTTTCTGTTGCTAATGACACACTGCCACAGACTGGGTAAGATATAAAGAGAAGAGGTTTATTTTGGCTGACAGTTCTGGTTCAAGGTCAAAGATCTTCTTGTTGGCAGAATGTCAAAGTGGTGCAGGATGTCACATGACAAGAGAGAGGGAGTATGTGTTTTTCTGTGTCCTCTGTTCTCAGCCTCTCTCTTATAAAGCCGCCAGTATTCATTCATGGGACCTCCACTAGGATGACATTATCTAATCTTAATCACCTTTCAAAGGCCCTATTTCTAAACACCATAATCAGATTAAGTTTCTGCCCTTTTAATACCTGGCAGTAGGGATTAAACTCCATCATGAGTTTCACATGGGACAAACTGTCTTCAAAGCATAGCAGATGCTCTAAAGGATCTCATATTCCAGGCATACTCTTCCTTACCACCATTAGTAGTTCAGCCCAATTTACCCTTGGTAATCAGAATCAGTCATGCCAGCTAATATAGTATCTTCCTTTTTTGCCTCTTAATCCAGAGGGGAGGAACCCAAAGTGACTGATGATAGGTTTAACTCACAGTTCAGTGGATTCATTTTTGTGTCTCCCAGTGGAAGCATTCCTCCTTTTAAAGCTCAGATCCCTTGGTCAGTGAAGCATAACATCACAGAGCTGGGACACAAAATTTTTCTAGGGGATTGTAAGTGGTATCTATCCCATTTCTGCCCCTTGATTCCTAGATCCATGAATACTGACTATGGGAGAAAGAGGATAATATATTGAGCATATACAGATTTAGATTTAGAGCATATATAGCCTCCTGGAGAATATTTCCAGAATCCAACAAGGTACTGCCACTTAGCTAGCACTATAATTGAGCCACAAAAGGCCATTCTCTGTTCTATCACTTCATGTGCTTCAGGGTGATGGCGAATTGTTAAAACATTGAATGGGAACTTATGTACCTCATTTGCTATGCAGTAAGATCTTTGATCAGAAACAATGCTGTGTGGAATACCTTGATAGTGGATTAAAGCATTTGGAGTATCTATTCCAGTAATTATAAAGTGCCACATCTTGTATGATGAAAGCAATCCAATATAATTAACCTGCCACCAGGTAACCTGGCTAATCACCCAGAGAAAAGGTGCCATATAGGAACTTAGCTTTGGCATCTTCTGCCAACAGATCAGGCAATGGCTATAGCCAGGTTGGCCTTGGTTAGTGGAAATCCATGTTGCTGAGCCCATTTATATCCTCCTTCCTTACCACCATCATCGCCATTCATGAATCTATTGAAAAAGGACAGGAGTGTCAGGGGAAAGAGGCACAGTTTCCACAGAATGGTTCATCCGTCCACTTGATTATTAAAATTATCCTCTATTGAGATTAAATTTTGGTTAGAATTTACAAGGGAAATAAATATCTTCATTTTTCTCATTCAGAGATGTCCATCCACATACTTCTTCTCTAGAAATTCTTGCCACCAATTTTCTAATTCTGTTCTTTCCAAATTGATGAACATTCATTTAAACTGGTAGTCATAGTTCATGAGTCTAAATGGTCATATACCTCTGGTCATTTCTCCATCCAAGTAAAATTAACACCCAATTTCACCACTGGAAGTTATTCCCACTGGAGGGTTTTTTTCCTTTACTAATATCCTTCAGAGATGTATTAAAAAAGGGGCTCTAGTGCAATAGCTGTTCACTTTCAGGTGGTGCCTGAATATCATACATAACATCTGTATACCAGGCTCATTTCTCTTTTTCAGTCAACTGATTTTAGAGGACTCCCAATGAGATCATAGGTATGAGTTGGTAGAGAGAAGGTAATATGGCAGAAATGGAGACCACAGGCATTTGTACTACTTCCTGATATAAATTATTTGTGTCTTCAGGGATTCTTGGACATAATCTTGTATATAGCACTTCTATTTAATTTTGGAGTACTGCTGTGCATACCCAACTGTAAGGGTTAGTGAGTCAGAGAATAACTAGCTCATGATGTGTAGATCAGGTTTCATGGTAACTAGATGGCCCATGGTGAGATGTTCAGCTTCTGTTAAGACCAGTAACAAGTCAAAAGCTCTTTTTCAAAAGGAAAGTAACTATCTGCAGAGGATGTCAGTGTGTTATGGTTTGGATGGCAAGTATTCCCCAGAAGCTCACATGTGAGGAAATGCAAGAGGGTTCAGAGGGGAAATGATTTGAGTTATGAGAGCCTTAACCCAATCGGTGACTTAATACCCTAATGGGATTAGCTGAGTGGTAATGAGGCAGGTGGGGGTGTGGCTGGTGGAGGCGGGCCTTGGGGGTGTGGCTTTAGGGTATATATTTGTATTTGTCAATTGGAGTTTCCCTGCTTTCTGATCATCCTATGAGGTGGTTCCCTCTGCCACACTCTTCTGCCATGATGTTCAGCCTAACCTGGGACCCTGAGGAATGGAGCCTGCTGCCTATGGATAGAGACCTCTGAAACTTTGAGCCCCTAAATAAACTTTTCCTCCCCTAAATTGTTCTGATCAGATCTTTTAGTTGCAGTAGGGAAAAAGCTGAGTTAAAACACAGGGCTTTGTTCCAAAACCTCAGGGTTCTCATTATGATTCATCTGCAGGGGCCTACTGAAGTATCCAAACCACATCCCTATCTGCTACTGACACTTTAAGCACTATCGGGTCTGATGAATCACATGCCCCAAATGGCAGAGCATCTTGCATTATAACCTGAACTTGTTGCAGAGTCTTATCTTATTTAGGATATATTCAAAATGAGCAACTTTTTGGACCACTCATTAAGTAGGCCAAAGTAGAACACCCAAATGAAGAGTATGTTGCTTCCAAAATCCAAAGAGGCCCAACTAGGTGTTGTCCTTCCTTTCTGGTTACAGGTGGAGCCAAATGCGACAACTCATCCTTTACCATTGAAGGGTTAAATATCAAAATACCTCACATCACTAAATATATAGAGAGATATTTATTGCAAAGGATCGGTCTATAATTCATCACAAATACAGGGAGATGCAGATATTATGCCTAGAAAAATTATGGTTAATTACACATACAGATTTGACTTCTTGAATAGATTCTAGGTAATAGTTTGCTTTTTAATCATTTCATTTTCCTTAAAAATAGAATGAAGTATTGAAGCCATAATGGCTGTTCTCCTCCTCTTCTCCTTCTCCTTTGTTGTTTTTCAAAAAGCAGTAACTGAAATGACCTTTTCTCAACAAATTGTCTCATCCAGACCAGAAAATCATCTTATCTGTGGTTTGAAGCTATTAATCTCTCTGAACCGATACACTGTTAAAAACATTCATAACACAGTTGATCCACCATGATCTGTACATCCAAGAGTCTTTTCTGTTGTGTTCATTTATTGCTGCCTATAAAGGGGGTTGATTCTGCTAACAGGAATGAAATTAAATTTCATTAGCTAGTTAGGAAACATTCTAGAATTTGAAAATTCCAGAAGGTTGGTTCCCAGATAGCTAAGCTTTCTTAGTATGTTGTTTGTTTAAAATGTACTCAAGAGAGAGAGAGAGAGAGAGAGAGAGAGAGGGAGAGAGAGAAATTAAGTTGACATGTGACTAGAGTAATATCTGCTGAGTGAAAGGAGTACTTTCCTGAGGGAACATTTGATTACTCATCATGAAACAAGGTGACAAGCTTCCTGAATTGTTCTTTCCAGGTGACTACCAACTCCAGCAGAACTCATGTAACCTGCCTATGTGGAGTAATGGTGTATATTAGGCCATTCTTTCTTGCATATGCTCTGGTGGCCTTGAAGCAAGACATGAGTTACTTTGACAAGATTGCAGTCTATGGCTGTGGTGTTTTATGGGAAACTTCTAGAGCAACTTTACTGATATTTTACAATTCAAGCCTGGTAGTTCAGGGGTGATGTAGGGGGAGTCTAATTCCAAAATATGTATTTTGCCCTCTGTGTTAAAATCTCTGAAATATATTTGTCTTAACCCAAAAGGGTTATTTGAGAAAAAAGAATTGAGGTGAGATGGGAGCTTCCACAAAATCAGCTCCTTCTTTTACCAGGTGCTTTTCCTCTATCTCCATCCATGAACAACAGGACATCACCTCTCTTTTACTTTAGACTAGATAATCTTGGTGTTTGAAACCAACCAAATTCTCTATTGCCTCTTCCAGTATTTTCTAGTCCTAATCATCTTGCTCTGCTCTAGAAGTGGGATCCAGTGCCAGGAATTTAGGCTTTGGAGTCAGACCAGGGTTTGGATTTTTATTAAGAAGTCAGTTGAATTTTCTAATCTCAACTGCTCATAAAGAAAATTCAGATAATCAAATCATCATGTTGGACTAAGATCATGGATGTGTAAAGTACCTATAGGGTACACACTTACAAAATGTTATTTTCCTTGCTTCATTCTCTGATCAGAAATATGTCAATAAAGAGCATTTATGGTGGAGAGGAGAGGTGTTGCCCCTGCTATTTCCTCAAACCTTTCAACTGTGGATCCATATCTTACATTCTAAAAGTAAACTCACATTGGCTACTAGTTGCTTCTAGAATATTATTTATATTAATAATAGGCTTTTATTGAATGTCTATGTTCAGGATTCTGAACCATATCTGTGGAAGGCCATCAAGGTTAACCAACCTTATTGTGTGATTGCAGCTTTTGAAAACATAATCTGCTAAAAAGAGCAGCAAACAAACAAACAAAAGAACATAACCTGCATTTTGATGTTCTATCCTCAACCATTAAGAACAAATGTAACCTTTATTCTCAGTCATCAGTTGCCTTATTTTTCTGTGGTAAATACTCACAACCTATTGGAACATATTACACTAGATGCTTATTTCTTTTACTTTCATATCCTTTGACAACTTTAGTATTGGGAAAAGAAATATTGAATCTAAATTTTTTGGATTCTTTTTCTTGTAGGAGAAAAGCATGTTTCATGTCAGCTTACTTTTTTGTTCACAACGCTAAAATGTCTATACAATTAAATTACTTTTGTCATCCACGTTTCCTCTACCATGTTTCAGTTCTCTACAGGGATTTCTAATTCTTAAACTGAAATACCACAGTCTGTCATCTCAAGTATTCATTCGTTCAGTAAAATTCATTGAGGGCCTACTGGGACATGAGGATAGGGAACAAAAATGGAAATGTTACCTGCCTGCTATATAGACTGAGTGTTTGTGTCCTACCTTCCCAAATCTCAAGTTGAAATTCTAATTCCCACAGTGATGGTTTTAAGAGTTGGGTCTTTGGTGACTTAGGAATTAGTACTTTTCTTAGAGACCCTGTGTGAAGACACAGCAAGAATGCAGCAGCTTATGAACCAGGAAACAGGCCCTCACCAGATGCTAAATCTGCCAGTGCCTCTGTCATGGGCATTTCAGCCTCTGGAACTGTAAGAAATACATTTCTGTTATTTATAAACCACCAAGTCTGTGGTATTCTGTTATAGCAGCACAAATGGATTAAGGTACTTCCTTGATGAACATAACTAACGGTCTAGTAGAAAAAAGAAACACAAAGAAACATATAAATATATATCTACTAATCATAATAAGTGTCATGGAAAAGATGCAGATTGCTAGTGTATAGCCTTAATATTTGTAATGCTTATTCCTTTTTAAAAGGAATTAACTTATTAAGAGAATTCATAGGAAAATATTCATTTTTGGTTTTCTTTTTCTATCTATAAAATACTGAGAAGAAAATAGTCATTTATATTCTGTACAGTTACAGAGCTTGTAAACTTAAAAACTTTAGGTTTTGAAATTATAAATTTGAACTCAATAACAAGTCTTGCATTTTAGTTCTTTTTCTTCCCCTTTAGAATAATTTATCTTTCTTTCATGGTATTGTGAGTTTTATTTGTCTAGATAAGCTTAGGAGAATTTTTTTCTCACTTTGGCAGGATATCCTCAGGCTTAGCACCTCAAATATTTATACATAAAAATAATTGGTTATGAAGCCATTTTATGCACCATAGAATATGACCAAAATAAGCTTTGTCTCCATTAAATAACTGATACAGTGGATGTGTTACATAAAATAATATTGTATTGTAGGCATATTTTTAAAGATTTGAAAACAGTAACGATTGTATAAATTTCATCTTTGTTTTAGATAAACTGCATACTAAGATTTGAAGTATATTTCTAAACAGCTAAAAAAATAAGTTCATGGGGAATTCAATGAAATTTGCTTATTTAAATTTAATACAGTATTGAATTTGAGAAAAATAAATTTTACCAAGATTTGTCCTTATTGGTACCAACTGCCTGGTTCCTTTTTACTCTGGCTCAATAGTGCAGGTGGCCACTCAGTTACAGCTCTAGACATGTAATCAGTCAGTCAGGAATTCAGGTAGGAAGAATGGAATGAGGGGGCAAGAAGAGTTAAAGAGGAGTTGGAAGTCTTGAGTGTGGAACAGAAGAGAAACAAGAGGATCCCTAAATTACAGATGTGTGAGGGTGTAAAAGCAGAACTGGAATATAAATAAAACAAAGTCATTTCATCAAAGGCCAGATGACCAAGGATCTTGTGCTTACTTTATGCACACTGGGTATGTTTGCCATGTGTAGATTTAAATCTTCCTTCAGTTATCATTGTGCTCTAATAACACATTTTTCTCCTTAGTATCCTTCATCAAAGTTGTACACTATACATTTGATTACTTTTATATGTTCTATGTTCTACTCCAGCTATATACTACCCAGCTAGCTTCTAGTTCAATAAATATTTGTTAAATAGATGAATGATAATAAACATTTTTAACTGGTTTTCCTTGTTACTTCTCTTTATCCAACAGAACTTAAGTCTAAAATTATTGCTTTTGGTTACATATTCATCAGGAGCTTTTATGCATGTCACCAAAATGCTTGGAAATGTGAATTTTCCCCCAGAGTGGTTATTCAGTTGGCTTGCAATAGATATTAGTGATCATCTACCCCCAAAATGTAGCTATTCATCCTGACCCAGTGCCACAATTTATGTTCATGTCATTAATTGTTTTATATTGAGGTCACTGACTGATGTTAGGTTGATATTTGGGGGCCAATTTGGCTTTGGTTTTTAGTGTAATTTATAGAATTTGATATCGAGGGGATTTTATGAGTGAATGGTTGCAGATATATTTGGATTGTCTCTTGTTTGGAATTATCTACGTTGTTGCTTCCTTTTTCTTTGCAACTGGGAAGGAGTTACTTGGAATCATTCTTATATAAATTTTTCAAGAAAACTGTATTTGTTCATATTGAACACGTTTTTCGGCTGTGTGTTTCTAATTGCTGAAAAATTAGGAACTGATCCAGCTTAACCACTGACTTTCAGTTACATCTCAATATCCTCATAAAACCAATAAAATTTATCTCAGTGCAGCTTTATAGACACTGGAATCATGTGGTTCTTGTTTGAGTCTTAATGATCATGACTAAAGATCGAGGGTTTGCCAAACATCAGATATGTTGTGGTGTGTGTGATAACCTTAAAGAAACACAAATTCTAATTCTCTACTGTTGCCCCAAGTCAATGCATTAAAGTCTTTACATCATGCTAATTAGGATGTAAGTAACTCCCTTTTATCTGTGGGTGTATGTTCTGAGATCCCCAGGAGATACCTAAAAACACAGGGAATACTGATTCCTATGAATACCATGTTTTGTTTTGTTTTTTTCCCCCCCTGTATGGTACAAGTGACACCAGGTTAGTGTGCTTGGATTGGATTCAAGATCTGAATCTTCAAGCTTGACCCTGACACACCCAAGCTTATGGCTTCACAACCTCTCTCAGTCTGTTTTCTCATCAATGAAATGGGAATGATCATGTCTTTCTAAAGAATGTTAGGAGAACTATGATAATAATTAATAATAAATTGCCTATTATGTTTTGGTTACTTTAGAAATTATTACTATATGTTTATGTCTTAGTCAGGGTCCCACCAAAAGCAGAGATTGGAAGTTTCTTTTTGAGAAGTTCATAAGGCCTACCTTTAAAAATTGGGAATACTTGAAGGGAGGAGAGCCAGAATAATATACTCTGTGTGTTCATCTGTAAACTGAGGATAATAGTGTCTGATTGGTAAGATTGTTATATTCAATGAATTAACATGTATAAAGATTTAAAACCATGTGGAAAACACAGGAATTGTTCAACATCATTATTAATATTTATATCATTGGTAGTATTTTTTATACTATTACTGCTTCCATTAGGCTCAGATCTGCAATCAGGAAGAAACGGATTTAAATCTCTAAAATTTCTAAATAGGCAACCTTGGTATTAGCCTGTTTGAGCTTAGTCCTCATGTATAAAGTGGAGATGTCAGTGGTTGCTGTCCAGTAAGGCTGCTGACAGATAAACAGTCACAAAGTACGCAGTGGATTTTAGCATAGTTCCTGGCAGTCAAACACTTGGGGATGTGTTGCTTTGGGCCTGTGGAGAGACAGCACATCTTGGCTGAGGGCACACAGCAAAGCAATCCTGCTTGCCTCATGGCTTGGAAGTGAGAAAGTAAGGAAGAGGAAGGGACAGGTTGTACTGTTCCCTTCTAGAACATGTCCCAGATAATTTAGAACCTCCCACTAGACCTCACCTCTTAAAGTTTCAACCACCCCTTTATAATGCCACTCTGTGCAATGACACAAGGCTGAGAAGGATAATGCATGGTCGACTTGCGTTGTTAATGCCTTTAACAGGGTCTTTGGAGGACACTTAAGATCCAACTATTATATGTATCTTAGAATTAAATAAGCACATGATTACTTATACTAAAAGTTCCTGTTCCTGGGTTAGGACTATAACTTAATGGTAGAGTGCTTTCTTAGCATGCAGGGGGACCTGGATTTGATCCCCAGCAACACACACACACACACACACACACACACACACAGTCCTGTTTCTTAAAGCACAGAATCTTGATCAAAATAAGAGGAGGCAGTCCTCTCCCCATGATGTTTTACAGACTAAAGGATAATTGACGGGGCTTATGTTTGATCCTGTAGTCCCACAGGTAAGTTTGGGGAGTAATACCATCTTCATCATATTAAGTATTCAAATACAAGATCATTTGTGAGCCCTGTCTTATTTCTTGACTCGACCTATTTCAAGGTGGCATTCTTCATAGTGCTGTCTTTGGTAGAATTCTGTTTAATACTAGAAGGCCTTTCTGCCAACTGTGCAATGACACAAGGCTGAGAAGGATAATGCATGGTAGACTTGACACTTATCCTAGGACAGATTGATGAAAGAAAATCAACAACATGAAATTTATCCTCTTTTTTTTTTTTTTTCTGATACTGGGGATTGAACCCAGTGTCATGCATGCTGGGTTAGTTCTCTACTACAGAGCTACATTTAGGTTTAAAAATGAAACTGTTCAAAAGTGTAACAATTTGGAAAAGTTTTCAAAAATATCAATTATATATAGTTGCTATCTATTTTAGCTCTAGAAGAAAAGATTTAGGGCATAGACAGCTTTTTTGGATATTTGAAACTCCACACATGGAGGATGAAGCAAAAGAATCAGCATTATAAGGGGATAGATTGAGAACTATGGACATGCAGTGTACATTGTAAAAGTCTATTCTGATATGTTTACTAAAGTGCTTAATGTAGAAATATCATTTTAGTAATATTGATATTCATAACAATAACCATCAAAAACTATAAGAGACTCAATGATCAAAAAGATTCTGCTGCATGGAATGTCTTCTATTTGCCAAACAGGAGAACAGGATTACAACATTTGATAAAGATTCTTCACAAAATATGCAACAGTTTAAAGAGTAAAACTGCCTGATTACATAGTCCAAGAGAGGTTATGGAAGTAATTTTATATGGGACTATGGGTATTTTTTAGAGATGACCTGTTTGGTATTTTTCTTTCTTTCTGGTTTAAAAACAGAAAGCAGAGGCCTGGGGAAATATGTAGCAACTTGGGCCAACTTTGAAATTAGTAATAACTGCTGACAATTACTGAATGCTTTATTTATGAGTTTGGTGGAGTTATTAGTCTCATCTTACTAATGAGTCAACTGAAGTTTAAAAAAGGTATATCTTGCCCAAAGACACAGTGATTGTCAGTAGGGGAGCTGGTATGATTAAAGGGGTGTCTGGTTCTAGCAGCTGTGTCTTGCTGCCTTCCAAGGGAATTCTTTTCTTGAGCAAAGAATTGTGAAGGTTTAGTTTAATGGCTCAATTCCTTAGCCTATTTCTGTTGTTTCCTTTTTTTTTTTTTTTTTTTTTTCTGATTGTCTCTTTTCCTCTGCATTTTATTTGCTTTGAAGATCTTCATGGAAGATTTAATGATTTTAAAGCATCTCTTCGTTCTTTTGAGTGTGTTGGAATTGATGGACATGATTTAACTGTGGTCATGGCTTGATACATGTTAATTCCCAGAGATCATAAAATGACACCTTGTGGCACTGGAAACACAAACTGCTATAGATACTTGTTTCATGCCAAGCTATTTTTTATGTGCTCTTTAATCTACAATCTGTTAGTTTGGTTCTGATTTTCCTGATCCTAAGAATTAGCTACACTCTCAGGGATGCTCTAATCTGGGAAAGTCTCTAATCTGAGAAAATGTGGCCTAAAAGAAAAGTCTATGATGCCACTGTAGTTCACTGATTGAACTCAGTTTATACCTGTGTCCTATAGGAACTGCTAATAGTCTGTAGTATTCCCAAATAGGAGTTCCCAAAGTACTGCAAACTGGGTGGCATAAAACAAGAGAAATTTACTTTTTCGTAATTCTGGAGGTCAGAGTCTGAAATTCATGTGTCAGCAGGGTATGATGCCTACGGGAGAAGTAGCTTCCTTATCTCTGTAAGTTTCTATAAATTCTGGGTATACCTTGGTTTGCAGATGGACCACTCTCATCTCTTCTCATGATGTTTTCCCCACATGCCTGTGTCTTCACACTGCCTTCCCTCTTTTCATAAACACACCAGTCATATTGGGTGAAGGGTCCACCCTACTCCCCTGTGACCCCATCTTAACTTGTTTACATCTGCCAAGACTGCTAACAAATAAGATCACATTCACAGATACAGGGGGTTAAGACTTTAGTATGTCATACTGGGGAACACAATTTGTCCCATAACCCCAGATCTGGTGTTGTTCTTACTGCTAGAGTGTGACTGACTGAGACTAACCCCTCAGAGAAGTGTGGAGGTGGATGGAATCATTTTACTGAAAATCGTTGCTTTTGCATTTAGGATGGACGCTCTTTTCACCATCTTTCACAATATGGATGTATTTTCAGGATTATGTGGTTACTTTGATATTTGAAGATCTACAAGAGGATGTTATTTTAACTAGTGCAGTGTTATATGACAACAGTAATATTGCAGTGCAATGAAGAGATCAACACCCGACAAAATCAATAGACTGGGCTGATGATGCGTTTGAACTAGCTGCGACAATCAGAGAATGATTGATGTCTGGAACACAGCTTGCAGCAGCAGCGGCAGCTACTTAGAGAATTAGTTTTAGTGAATCACCACAGCAACTGCCATTTTCAGAGCCAGATAAATCCTGACATGAATAAGGTGCTGTTACAGGAAGTATAAATTCAGCCAGTTGTGAATAACACTTTGTATGAGTCTTGTAGTCATTCTCAAATTTGAGGAAAGAGAGAATTTTGACATTAAATATATTTGTGTTGAGTTTTTCTTTTGTTGTTCCTTTTTGGTCTTGTTTATATCCTTTTCACCTTAAAATTTAATTTAATTGAATGCTTTAAGGTGAAGCCTACTTAAATATGTTAATTCGTTTTCTAGAAAGAAAATGTATTTAATGTAATGCTTAGAATTTAATGTGCCTGGTGGTGAATAGCACTCTGGGGAAAAATGCATCTTTTTACAAAGTATATGAAAACATCTTTTAGTTTTGGATTTGAACTTTAGCGATTGTATTTTCAGCTTTATGTCTCTGTGACCAAAATGCCTGGCAAGAACTACTTAGAAGATGAGAGATTTATTTTAGCTCATGGTTTCAGAGTTTCAGTTCATGATCAGCTGTCTCCATTGCTTTGGATCTGAGATAAAGCAGAACATGGTGGGAACATTTAGTAGAGAATGCTTTTCAGTTCCTGATAGTCAGGGAATAGAGAGAGAGAATGAGAGGGAAGGAGGGCCTAGGGAGAAGATTAAACCCTTTCAACCCCTCTTCATAGCCTACTTCCTCCAACTAGGTCCAATCTTGACTTATACAAAAAGACACAAAATTTTAATACCTAGTTGAAAAATAATTTTTCAATGCAGATACATTCTGGTGCTGTTTTTCTCTTTTCCTCTTTCCACGTGTTTTCTAGGGGCCTATCAAAACACCTGTTACTCTGGTAGTCAATGCAAGATGGCAACACATTTATAGGTGGTCTTGAGCTGCCTTAATTGACACATCTCCGTGCTTTAAGAACAAATCAGGCTCCTCTGAACATGTTATTGATCTTATCAAGATAGAGATGGAGCATCTGGTGTCAAATATAATGCTAATGATACATTCAGTTAAAAAATCATGAAAACACTTGGGACCTATCCAGAGAGTCCTCTGTAGTAGAATCCATTAATGTTACTTTCTCCCTTATTTATTCTTTGCTGGTCCTGCGGTTTATCTTAGAAAATTACTACTATTAAGTCAGTTTGGCTTTGTGTCAGGAAGACCTAGGATCAAATCTTATCTCTGCTTGACACTGGCTCTCTTAGACCCTCAGGCTCCCTCGGGTATCCCATAGTATTAATATTTATTGTTGAGGAGTTTTCTGAGTATTTAGTGTGAGAATGTTTGAACTATCTTGAAAATCATGAGAACTCAGCAATTGCTTTCTCCCTTCTTTCCCAACAAGTTGGGGTGTTCACTTTTATGTCTAATATAGTTTTCATCAACATTCTTTTGTGAGCATAAATGCTTATTTGGATGGCTGATGTAAATCTTCTAGTATGAATATGACAATATTGGGGTTAGACTTACATTATATTTCAATTATTTTACAATTAATATAAAATTATTTTATTAACCATGATGCCTAACAGTTTCCTCTTGAACCTCAGATACACATTTTAAAAATATTGTAAGTCTGTGGAACACATATGAAGTTTATAAGCTGATTTCCTGGTATTTGAAGATTATGATATAGTTAAGAAACTCATGTAGGCTAAAAAGTTTAATATTGGTGGAAACATTTAAAAGTTACTATCTTTTGGAAGTTTTGCAAACAAATGATAAAAAGCAGTGAGTTATTTATAGTAAATGTGTGTTTTCTGCCTTTGTGCTGTGTTTATGTGACACAAGGTAAGAGGGTAAGAAGAGGAACTTTCCTGGTTGGTCTGAGTGGTCTCAGGTCATAGTATAGCACCAACTCTGGAACCACACAAGCCATACCTGTGGAGGTACACAGACAGAGTGGCAATGGCTGTTTTACATGTCAAATGCTAAGTATCTTGAAGCACAAGACCCTAACCTCCACTTCTGCTCTCACTCCTGACAAATACACACCCTTTCCTCATGCCAACTCAAAACAAGCAGAAATCTACACAACTACAAGGTGCACAGCAAGCTTTGCTAAGGTATTTTGTAACACTTATCCAGGAAAGGTCATTTTAGGGCAGTCCTTTCTATTTGGAATAAAAACAAATAGTGTCTGAACTCTATGTAAAAAAAGTGAGGGGGTGTGGGATCCCAAAATGTGAGCCAGAATTAAGAACTTAAAAGAAGATCGATTATGAAACTGCAGTATAACACTAAAAACAGTGGTAATGAAAACTATCCCCAAACAATTAGAAAGTCCATGGATAATGCAATCATTACACAAAGAGGAAAAGGATATTACCAACAGATTTCTCTTCAAAACAAAGGGTATATCAATTTCTCATACAAAACAGATTAGTATGATTGATTTCAATGAAAATCCAGGGGAAAAAAATTCGAAAATCTTCCTTTATATACCTTGGGCAGCTATAATGTACATTCTGCAGACTAAAGTGAGAAAGAAAATAATCTTCAAGTAAAAGCAAATATGGTGTTTTTCATCAATCTGAAGTAGACAGTGGAATAAAGAGCAGAAATCTTTGATCTGACTCTTCCATAAACAAAGTCCTCCTGGCCAAGTGTGGTAGTGTACACCTGTAATCCCAGTGTCTCTGGAGGCTGAGGCAATTTAGTGAGGCTCTAAGCCACTTAGCAAGACCTTGTCTCAAATAAAAAATAAAAAAGACTTGGGTGTGGCTCAGTGGTAAAGTGCCCTTGGGTTCAACCCCCCAGTTGCATGAAAAAAATAAAATAAATAAATAAACTAAACTAAAATAAAAGGGTTTCTGATTGACAGGTCCAGGCCAGGTGAGAAAGGTGGACTTTGAAGGGCATGGTGCAGTGTTGCCTGAATGTTCTGAAATGCTGGTGACCTTTCAACAATTGGAATGCATTTCACAATTACATGGCTTCTGAAATTCTTGCCTCTTAAGCATCCATGTTGAAAACATTGTATTATCAGCTTCAAGGCTTAAGTGTGAAATACTGAGCTCTACTAAAATAATGAAAGTTGAGGAGGAGGATTTTGTTTTGATTTGTCATTTCTGTGAGTTAGCTTCAGCCTCCTAGAAAGGATGAGTGAGTAGCAAAGTGCCTCTGCTTCCTTTTTCCCTTTGTTCTTACCTCATTTCTTCCTCTATTGTGGGAATTTTAAAAAGAGAGAATGTTCTGTTTGTTCTTGGAATTCTGGAAATTTAAAAAGAAGCTAAAACATGATTGAAACTTGACTTTTCAGAACCCTGATGAATGCTTTTCTATTTCAAGAAATGATTGCTTTAATTTTTCATGAAGTCTTTAAATGGATTTAAGATGTTTATAGACCACATCAAATTCCCTTTAAATTTGTTTGTCAGCTTGAGTCAAAGTTAAATCTTATTATTCCATGTTTTAAATCATTCCCCTCGCCTACGTAAGAAATAACATTCTTATTTTTTTCCCTGTGTTGATTACTGCTGCTTCCTCTTACCTGTGTGAGAACACCCCATTGTTCAGTTTTTAGCACCCTCTGATCTCTGTTTGATATTCTATTTCTCATTTTTTAAATTGTATGTTTTATATAAAATTTGCTAAAATTTCCATTTTCAATTTTTTCCCTTTGTCTGAGTTCCAGGCACATATTTCCAGTTATTTAACAAACATTTTGCCTTGGTTCTTCTGTCACCATCTGAACTCCACCAGTTTCCCCTCACCTGTCATTTCGTTGTTGGTTCCACTATTGTCCTAGTTCCCTAGAGATAAAATCTTCTGAGTGTTTCAGCTCATCCCACTCCTTCATTCAGTGTAGCTTAGAAACACATTCCATGAAATTTTCCATTTTGATGTGTTTTTTTGTATTCATATGTACTAGGTAAGACATGGGTTTGACAGTTATAACAAAGTTTAAAAATAGCAGTAGAATAAAAACACTGTAAGTTTTGTTCTGTCTTGTTTACAGTCCAGGTATGTGGTAAAGGGTTTTTTAGAGGCTCAAAGTGTTAGAGATGCAGGATCCTTCTATCTTGCAGCCATGACATTCCCAGTGTATTCTCTTTGGCCACCTTATGGAGATGCAGTCTAGTTTGTACAAAGGGTAGAGAGGGAGAGACTACTTCACTTTTCAGAAAGTAACCTATAAATACAAAGTATCACTCCTGCTCATAGTGCATGTTTAATGACAAAATCCTTTTGTATGACCATACCTAGCAGCATGGGAGGCTTGGTGATATCCTTAACTGTATACCCAGCTAAACTCTCTCTCTCTCTATAGAAGGGAAAAAGAACTGTTGACAGACAATTAGTATTATCTGCCATGTCTCCCCAATTTTACTCTCTTAACCCTTTGGTGCATTTTTATTGCCCATTACCAAGATTACTTCTAAAGATTTTTAACTAGATTTGCCATTTGCTTACTGTCAATCAATCCATTCTTTTAAACATTCACTTTTGTTGTTGTTGTTAAACCTTGTTAAAACTGCTCAGTAACTCACAATTACAAATATAATCCAGTCCTAGTTTACCTGTGTCTAACCTTTTTTCA
Organism: Sciurus carolinensis; assembly: GCF_902686445.1. Taxonomy (NCBI): domain Eukaryota; kingdom Metazoa; phylum Chordata; class Mammalia; order Rodentia; family Sciuridae; genus Sciurus; species Sciurus carolinensis. Next base: position 41,816,276 of record NC_062219.1, on the reverse strand, counting down.
ACTTTTATTCTTTTATTAATTAATTTATTTTTCAGTAAAGGTGTGTCAAGTGCCTACTCTGTGTCAGACACAGTCATTCTTCCTAAGCCCATTCTTTTGGGTTCTGTGGATAGAAAGCATCCTCATGAATGTGTGCCACCATGATTCAGCTCTTTGATAATTGCTTTTACCATTGTCATGCTGAAAAGTTTAAATATTTTACATCTTCTTAAGAATAACCTTTTAAAACTAGGTCTTACAGTTGAAGTGGTTAATTTGTTTTACGAAGTTCAATGATGTTCACCTGACACATTTCAACTTTCATGTTTTTAGACATTTTAAAACAGTGATTTGCTTTTAAAAAATAAAACATAAATGGAAATTGAAGCAGCAACAAATGAATTTAGTGCTCACTGATATTATAAAATCGTCTAATGCAAGCTTTGATTAAATCATAACTCATGTATTATAATTGTTGAGTTGCTTTTTTTTCCCCAAACAACTTAAGCTAATTCCCAGTCCTCCAGACTGGTGTGTAAATGTCTTTAAAGAAGGACACGCCTTTGATTGGGCTTGTCCTTCAAGCAACATTTCCACTTTACAATCCTAGGTGTTATGAGTTAGAAATTTATATAACTAATCTGTCATCATTTTATATTTGCACTTAATTTTTCAGAGAAGTTGCTAAGTGAGGTGAGATATGTGTCTGTTATACAAGTTCAGGGTCAAACGTGTATTTAAGATTTGATAGTTTGTTCATCACAGATTTATTTTGCATGAATTTTGATTTTTTAAAATATATTGCATTAAGATAGTATTTGTCATGATTTTTGAACTTTCCCAATGTTTTGTGTTAGAGGTTCAATGACTCTTTCTTCTTTGAGCATGTCATTTGCATATTGACCTGGCTGCTTAAGTAATTAAAACTTCCAAGTTAGAAACTATGACTTTGGTAGAGAAGATAAGTATTCATTAGTTTACCAAACCCTAGAAGAAAAAATGACCTTAGTCTTACCTGTTTATGTATAGACAGGTGAGATTAGATCAGGACATTCAGAAAAACTAGTCCTTGAAACCAAGGAAGGGGCACCAAAGTAAAGAAGGACAAGTAACAAAGTTAATAATTTAAGCTTACTTCATTGCATTCTGTCTGACTTGGTTACATTTCTTCCATATCCAGGCTGGTAGCCTCATCACTAAAACAGCAGTGTGTCCATAAACTATAGCCCTGGTTGGGATGAGCACCTGGGGAGGTAGGGAGAATGGGTAGAATCCTGGGTAGAATCCTGGGCCTAGGACTGTGGTACCCAGAGCAGTCCTGATTGTATCTGTCTTGTACATTTGCTTGCTTCTAAAGAGTTTGTTTGAAATGAAAATATTCTTCAGCTAAAACAAAATATATAGTTTGAAATTATTGAACTAGATGATATTTAAGATCTCTGCTAGTTCCCAATTTTTAGTGTTTTTAATGTGAAGGATTTTAATGGCAGAAATAGGTAGAAAACATGAAATAAAATTAAAAATTTAATTATGGAAAGGGTATAAAATTATAGGATTTTTAAAAACACATTTAGGAAATTCAAATAGCAGTGCTTATCTAATTGATTGTATATAGAGAACTGTTTGCAGTTTCTACTAGATCTTTGCAAAGCAAATAGTTGAAAAAATTAGAACCATTAAAGTTTGTTTTCTTGATCTTGGTTTTTTTAGGAGTTCATATTTTTATTTTTATATAAAACTTTGAATTTTAGACATTTTTACTTTATTATTACTTCCTATATGTTCATTTTTTTTCCTGTTCCTAGTTTTTTTTTTAATAATATATGTATTTTGATTCATTGTAAACAACTGGGGTAAAACGTCTTTGGTTGTACATGAAGTAGAGTCATACCATTTGTGTAATCATACATGTACATAGGGTAATGATGTTTGTCTCAATCTGTTTTATTTTCCTTCCCCCACACCCCTCCCACTCCTCTTTCCTCTATACACTCAATCCTTCCTCCATTTAATCATTTCTTCATTTACTTTTCTCTTTCTCGTCTCGGTTCCTTATAATTTGATCTTCAGATATAGGACTCAACAAAAGGGAAATAGTCTCAGGTTAAGAGTGAGGGGAACAGTAAAACCATTTCAGAAGTTCAATATAGGAACAAAGTTAAAAGATGTCTGCTTTTGATATTAAAATTCCTCCAAAGTGATAAACAGTTGCAGTATGAAAAGCACCTCATGCACCTTGACATTCAACAAATCATTTGTTGCAGTCCTCCTACCTTCTGCAAAACACTGTGCTAGGGATAAGATGAGTGAGTCACTGTCCATGCCCTCAAAAAGCTTTAAAAAAAAAAAAAAAAAAAAAGTATGAGGCAGGAAGGTAGACGGGAAATAGAAATTCATAATGCATGTGATAAGTGCAATCAGAGAGATATACCGGAGTGAGTACAGAGGTACAACCTATCTACCTTGAAGGGAGTAGAAAGCTTCTGGGAAATGATTGCCCAAGTTGACCCAGAATGGATGAACAAGTGTTAGTAAGGAGTGCAGAGGGATTAAGTCAAGGACTTCCACCACACATCAATGTAAACAAGGCACAGGGATTCTTTTAGCTTGGTGCAACTTCAGAACTTTGGGATTGGTGAATGTTGGGCATGAGTGAAAAGGGAGAGGTAGACAGAAGCCAGCTCCTGGAGGGCACCTTGTACCATAAAAGACCTTGGACTTGATCCTGAGGTGATAGGAAGGCTGAGAGGAATTAATCCTAGAATGGTCATGAGCAGATTTACTTAGAAATAATTTCGCCTGACATCCATATAAAGAATGGATTTGCAGGGAGTGAGCATGTATACAAAAAAAAAAAAAAAAAAAAAAAAAAAAAAAAAAAAATCACTTAGGACATCTTGATAGTCCAAGAAAAGCGAATGGCAAACTGAACTAGCCTAGTGGGAGAGTGGTGGAGGGAATTTATAGGGTGCCCTGTTCTGAAGAGTGGCTAATGCAAATACTGATGGCTCATACTCCTATTATTTTTCATCCTTCCTCATCAGGTGCTAAGCCCCACAATGCAGGGCCATTCTGTGAATAGGAATTGTATGTATGTAGTTCCACATGCTCCACATATAAGTGCTGGAAGCATGATACATACAATGCCTCAGGAAACTCATGAAAGGTGCTAATGATTATGTAAGGTCATATTCTGAAATTGTATTGCATTTCTACAAACTGTCTGTGGTATAGCCATGCCATGTATTTTCTTATTGTGTTCTTTTCTGTACACGTCACAAATCTATGCTGTAATATTGCTGTAATAATTGATTGGTTTTATGTGATGATTTTTTTCAGTGTGCCATTGAGTTCATTGAGCCCTGGTAGTATTCATCCACTGGGTTTTGTAGCTGATAAAATCCATCATAACTTATGAAAATAAGTTATATATATATATGTATGTATATACATATAATTTATTCTACATGACAGTTGTAACTGGTAATCTTGGGTGTTAAACATGAAGCCCTTGTGAGTTTTAATAGAAAATTGTATCATGAAGTTGGAAGTTCCATCTTTCCCCAAGAAAGTAAGGCAAGTCTGATGTTTACCAGTTTTAATTCAATTTTAGAAACTCACACAACTAAGATATTAAAACTTGAATTTTTAAAAACTGAACTATCATTTTTTTTCTGATTTTTTGTAGTTTTTTAAATTTGTACGACATAAAGTTTTTTTTTTCCTAAGTCTGTGTCAGAAATAACTGCATATTTTTAACCAGTTTTTTGTAAGTATCTTTTCTTCTCTATTTAGGAAATTAGATATTGATTTTGTGGAAGAAGTAGTACCTTCAGTAAAACACTTGAACAAACATAGCTATACAATCTTGAACTGGCATGCAAAATATATAAATCTGTCATTCTTTAAAAAACAAAAAGACATCTCAATCAAAAATCCTTTGTCAAATCTATTTACAGCTATTTATATATAAAATATATTTTACAAAAAATATATTTCTCTTCCTTGATGTCACTTCTGTTATCTTTTTATCATTTGTGGAAACATCTGTGTCTGCATATTCTAGAAAGTTTGTTACATCAGTGAAAAGGAAGATAAAAAGGGTAAAGTGTGAACACAAAATGGGGAAGAATTTGTATTCTTTTAAAAAGTTACATGACTTTGGACTACTTTTTATTTTTTATTAACACTTTTAGTGAGTATTTTTTTAAAAAATTAAAGCTAGGTCTCACATAGTTGAGGTCCATTTAGTTTCATTTTATTTATAAAATGCCTGTTATGGGCCATAATTATAATTGTGGTCAAACTGATTGGTTCACGATAGGGAATATGGGAGACCCTCCAAGAGCTCAAGAGAAGCACACATTTTTGCAAATCTCTTAGATGAATTTAGAGCCATCAGCAAGAGAAAAGCAAAATCCTCTCCTTATAATATGTCTAATAGTGATGGCATTTTTATACTTATAGTTCCTGAAAGAACACTTCTAGTTCAACGAAGTCATATCATCTCACTTAGGCAAATGATCAGCAGTTTGAATTTAGGAGCAGAAGGTACAGGACCCATGGTGTAAAGACAGACCAGGAAATCAAGTTCTTGTCACTGAATTCTGCAGAGTGGGCTCCTCACTGGCTGCCTGAGATCCTGGACAAAGCACTTCTGGGCTTTTCCACAGTAAATATTTGTGTCTGAAAGTTGTTCACTCAAAATGATGCCTGCCTTAGATCATTTTATGATTCCAGGAGACCCCTGAAACCTTGTTGCTTAGTAGTTGATAGTTATTTTATCTTCATTAATCTGTGATTGTTATATGATCCTAACATTTGTTAGTGGCTAATAAAACCAACCAACAGGAACTGAGACATCTTTCTAACTTGCTTCATCAGATAAGATCTCAACAAATTGTTTAATTAAAAGGTGAACTCAGCTCTTAAGCACACATTCTGTAGCAACACAGGCTGCTTCCAAGCTATGTGGCATTAGTTTTTGGTTATATTCCATCCATTTATTAATCTTGTGATCTTGACCTGGTTACCTAATTCTCTAATGCTTCATTTTGTCAGCAAAATGAAGGAAACAATGTTATATCACAGGCTTATTGCGGGGATAAAGTGAAATAATAAAACAATACAATATAAATAATGAAATAAATCTATACAGAATCATAATATTCTATCTTTTCTGTATAGTTTTGTAGACCTTGAGGTTTTATCCATGTCATGATATCATTGTTAAGCATATATGTTATTTTTGATTGAAGTTGGTATTTATAAAATCATTGAACAAATTGTTAAAATGCAGCTTCTTAGCCATACTTCCTCCTATTTTCATCAAGATAATACACATGAAAGTGGTCTACAGACTCCCCTTTGAGAAACATGAATTTTCCTTTAAGGATGATTCCCAGACTAATTGATTATGAAATCAAACAAAAGCTTTATAAAAAAATAAAAGTAAATATTTCTTGTTTCCACTGTGGAGATTCTGCAGATTGGAGCAAGACTTTGGAACTTATATGTTTTCAAATATTTGTCTTGCTAATTTTGACATTGGCAAAATACTGCATTATTGATTCTCTGCGTCTCTAATTTTTTAAAATAAAGCTATGATCAGAAGCAGCGTGTGCTTCAGCTAGTCCTGATCAGATAACAGGAGTGTAAAGGATGGGTGTGGATGTCTATATTGAACAAACTAAGGAGACTAGACTGACAGTCATCTCACTTTATGTAGATACAGTTGTCAAGTCCATACATGGCAGACTCTCTCAGTCAGAAAGAACTCTTGGAGACCATCTAGTTTAATTCTCTTATTTCACAAAGGAGGAAAGTAAATTGAAAGATTTGTCTAAGGTCACAGAACAAGACTGGGATTAACAATTGGATTTATGTTCCAAACTCAGCTTCATCTCTATCACAATTGGGTGGCTGATCCTGCCATTTCAGGAAAAGGTAATACCTGTGAAACCAGTTTTTCTAGTGCTGATTTAGGCTTCTGGGCAGGTAAGCAGGTGAGCACGTATACAGAGTGCTCTATGAGTCAGTTTTCCTAACTGTCCAGCTGTCTAAAGGTGAAGAATCTTCCTTTCAAACTCCAGGTCAGCAGGAAGCCCACTGAGGGAGTGTCATGGTCTCCAGGAGAGGGAGTTTGTTCCTGCAGTGTCTCCATCTTCTCTACTGCCTTCTTGATGCATTACCTTGTCCATAGCTGGGCCTTTTTCTAAAATCCCATGTCTGCGCTCTCCACTGAGGAAGAAAATCCAGGAGAAGGAACAATCTTCTAAAATAAGATGGAGTTCTCTAAAATAAGGGGTGAGATCAGCTGACTTGTCCTGGGTCTCTTCAATATTAACTGGTTGTCTACATGCTGAGAATATCACATACACTGTCACACTTAATCTTCTCTACTGCAAGAGGCGTTATATGAACTCCAAAGACGTGGAAGCTGAAGTTTATGCACCACACATAAGTTCTCCTTGCTAATAAATAGTGGAACCCCGGGTTCAGACCAGATTTCTAAACTAGGCATATCTATGTCTTTGAGAAGCACATGTAGATCACTCTGCTTTCTCTTTAGCTCTGGCACATATAAGTCTGTGAAAATAGAATAATTGTAGAACATAAACAACTTGAGACTTATTAGATTGTTAAATAGAATACATAAACTCTACCTTCTAAATTACCATCATATCTCATTTGGAATAGATATGGTGCCTCCAAATCCGTCTCTCCAATCTACTTTTCCTCTTTCCCAATCTCTTCCATTTGCTACAGACACAGTAACTTCTCTAATACTCAATTTTGATTGTTATACTATTGATTAAAATTCTTCAGTGACTTCCCATTGGTGTTAGGATAGACAAATCCTTACAAGTTTGAGTGATGTGGCCCTACTGATCTACCCCTTCATCTCTCCCTTCTTATCTGTGCTCTGGTCTTCCTTCAGTTTCTGAAATGTGTTGTTCTTTTCTCCTCTGCATGAAATATTTTGCTACTTCTATACCAACTCCAACTAATTTTATCCCTTTGTATTTCACTCATACTATTAATGAGTCAGATCCTGACATACACTTAACACCTAATAATTTTTAATCTAAAATTTATCACAGTTTGTAATCATATGTGGATTTGTGTCAACTATTTTTGTTTTGTTTTATTTTGAGTTTTTTGCCCATTAAATTCCATAATAAAAATTATAAAACTTTTTTTTTGCTGGGCATAAATTGGCACTCAATAGGTATTTTTCATGTGAATTAATAAATTCATGAATGAATGAAAGTTGTTTCATATTATCTAATTTATATTTGGTCATTGGTTTGGTAAATTATTGTTCAGAATTGAAAAATAGAACCCTTTCTTTCACTCCTGTAAAATAAACTGAGTTTCAGTCATAGATGATATATTTCTTTTAGTACTCAAATGATATAGGATATCCCTTGGCATTATATTGTAATTGCTTTTCCATTCCTGAAGTCAATAAATGAAGCCATTTCAAACAGCATAGGAGTAATTACCAAATTGGCCCTTTTTCGATTGAATTAATTAAACCAAGACAATTAAAACTTGAAAATGGCAACTATAAAAGAACAATATATCACAATTCAATGTACCAGTGAAGGATGGAAATGTATCATACCTTGTTTTTAAATGCCACATCTTTATTGTATTTGCTAATTAAATGAGACTTTTCTATCCCAACTCCTTTGGAAAAAAAGGCAGAATTTTCAGGAGTGATATACTGCTCAGTATCCTAGAGACAGACCCAGTGAAATAGATATAGATATATGGGAGAGAATTTACTGGGGCATTTGGCTTATGCAATTGTGGAGACTGACAAGTCCCTTGAAAGGTGGTCTAAAATGGGACCCTGGGATACTAGTCACATGACTTAGTTCAAGTTCAAGGTCTCAAAACCAAGGACCCTAATGGTGTAATTCTCAGTTTAGGGCTGAACGATGAAAACCCAGGAGTAAAAGAAATGTTCTATTTTCACTTCTTGCCTAGTGTAAGTCCTGGAGTCCAAAAGCCAGGGAATTTTGGATTCTGATGTCCAAGGACAGGAGAGGAAAAGTATATCCCGCCTCTAGGGAATGGAGAAATACATTCACCTTCTCTGTGTTTTTTGTTCTTTCCAGTCCCCCACCTCCACTAATTAGGAGGTACCTATCCACATTAAGGGTAGATCTTCTCCACCTAACCTACTCAGATTTGCATATTTATGTCCTCTAGAAATACTCTCACAGACACATCCCAAAATAATACTTTACCAGTTTTCTAGGTATTCCTTAATATAGTCAAGTTGATACCTAAAATTAACCATCACAAGTGATATTTCATTTTTTCCATCAAGAATGATTCTCAACCATGCAACTCCAAATAGTAACAAACAAGGCTTAAATATGTTCTCAAGAATAACTTAAGTGGCGCTGGGCTCAGTGCTCAAAATTGGCTCCCAGAATTTTGTACTGAACAACTGATTGGACTGTGGGAAAAACTCTAGTGTGGCTCATTTGAGCATTCTGTTCTCCAGATAGATTACTGAGGCACCCTGGGATTGTCTGCTGAATGCTGAAAATCATAGTTGTCTAGACTTTCAAAATGTAAGAGTCTACTAAGAAGAACAGCTTTAATAAGCACTGAACAAAAAAAAAATATAGTCTGTAATTCTAAATGGAAGAAGGGGAAACTAAAGATCACCAGAGGAAGTTTTAAGAGAGATTAAAATTACAGTTGTCATAGGAGACAGTTGTCATAGGAGACCACAGGGCCATGATTTATGATACAGGCCAATATTGCCAACATTTTGGTATCCTAGAATTCCATAAAACTATGTATCTGTGTCTAAATAAATGTTGTCAATACCCATATATGCTACTATTTTCCAAATGTATATAGATCCTTGTTATAAAAATAAGAATTTCTTTAAGTACTTATTTCATAAAAGCATTTTTCATTGGTTATATATTTTATCAACCAACAGAATATCTCAAAAAATGTAGATTCTTGAAATTTAAGAGGTCATTCAGTCATTAAATTTCAATGAACATTGTCATAGCTTCTATACATATTAGAAGATATAATCTTTTTTAAAATTATTAATACTCATATTTATTTAGTGTTTCCTAAAGCCTTCAGGTTCTATAAATTGGTCCTGAGTGCTACCTATTGTATCATATGGTCCACTGTTCTGGTCTCTCTGCTCACCACTTTTGACTGTCTTCTAATACAGCTACAATTCGCTCTGGTCTATATTATCTTGAGTTTCTCTTTATTGCTCAAAGCAGAGATATCACTAGGATGGTTAAACTTTAACCAAAGTTTGACTTTACCAAAGCCTTGAGGATAACAAGAGAATTATAGTTACAGAAATGAGAAACCTAGAACTGAATATTCAAAGTCACTGTTAATAGAGTTCGTTAGCTATGCCTATCTACAGGGGTCCTCAGATGGTTGGTGTTTTGCTTATCTTCTTACCTTGTTTCAAGTCTGCACACCTTCTATAGGCAAGATGGTTTCAACCATGTCTTGCCTCTCTGGAATCTCATCTTGTGCACAAGTGATCAATGTTGGAAAGTGGTCTTTATTCTTGAAAAAAGTGAAAGTTATCATTATCTTATAGATGTTTGGCCCAGATGTCCAGCAACGTAATGTCTAGACCAAATTCTGAAATTAACTAGTTGTTCAGTCAAAACATTAGTCTCTTTTCCTTATCTTAGAAATCAGTATTGCTTGTTCTTGTTTATTAACCAGCTGATGATTAATGTTTTTTCTAACTCCCAGATTTTCAGATGTCAAAATGTTACTCATGGGTCATGCTTTGTTTTGTTTTCTCCTGACTACCTTTAATAACATTGATTAGTTTGACTTTGCATCAATTCCATTAAATCACAAAATAGGGAGTCACTTTCTCCTAAGTCTTGGGCAATGATAAAATTAGGAGCTGGATCATGTGTCCACCACTACCTTTTCTATTTTTAAATTTTTTATCAGTTCTTTTTAGTTATATATGACAGTAGAATCCATTTTCACATAATTATACAAGCACAGACTATATCCTGTTCTAATTCAGACCCCAGTACCTCTCCTTCCCCTTTCCTCTCCCTCTCCCTGCTCCCTTCCCAATATTGATCTTTCTGCCATTTACCTGTACTTATTTTTATAAATTAATTTTTTGTGGATGTACATGATTGTCACCCTCGGCCCTCATGGGGATGGAATAGGTAACCCTTGGAGGTGTGGGCCAAGTGGAAATAAAATGTCTGAAAAAGTAATATCAAAAAATAAAGCAAGAGACTCATGAAAATATTTTTTGAAGCAGGGGCATGGCAGGTAAAAGAAACATGACGAGTCTGATCCTAACAAAGGGAAAAAGTCCTCGAATGCTTTATGTGAAACATACCAAAGGAATTTATGGTGAGGAGGGGTTCTTCAAGGTAAACAAGAAGTGAGAAGCTGTGGGGAATTGACCTGGTTGGGGACTTACCACTTGTGCAGTAATTCTTCCTCCTCCAGGGAGCTGGTGCCACACTGGTATTTCTTTCACCCCAGGGTAGCAGGCATCTGAATTCAAAGCTATGGAACCTGTAAGTTCCTCACCAGGCGTGGAATCTGCCCCATTAACAGTGGCTGCCTACAAATGGGCATGTCTTCCTACACCTTCGTGTGAAGATTCCTAGAAGCAGCAGTCAAGCTGACCAAAGGCCATGGAGTTCAAAGCAATAATTTATTTGCCACTCATGACACATGATGATGAGATTCACTGTGGTATACTCATATATGTACAAAGGAAAGTTATGTCAGATTCATTCCACTGTCCTTTTCCCATCTCCCCTCTCTTCCCTTCATTCCCCTTTGTCTACGCCACTGAACTTCTATCTGCCCACCCCTTATTGTTAGTCTGCTTCTATTTATTAGAGAAAACATTTGACCTTTGCTTTTTGGGGATTGGCTTATTTCGCTTAGCAAGATCATCTCCTTTTAGAAAGAAGGCAAAACAAGAATCTTAGACTTAAAAGAATTTATAGTATGAATAAACACAGTAGTAAAATGCCCATTGTATTTGGCCTTAGTTGAAGAAATGCCTAATGATAAAGGAATATTCAGTATTTCTGCTATGACCTGCATAGCTTATCTTAGATTACATCAGAGAAACATGATGTTTCATACTACATAAAGTCCTCTGATTTAGAATTTATTGTGAAGCAGATATTGAATATTAGTCATGACAATTAACAATACTTTAAATTATTATAGAGACTAGTCAGAAACGTAGGCGCCTTTGCCGTCTCTCCACGCACTATAGAGGAGGTGCAGGAGAAAGCAACACAGGTAAGTATGCACAAACAAAACAAGCACCCTGGAACATTTGCATGTTTTTCATTATTTCCACAGCTTGCATGAGATGCTTCTGAAAATGTCAGAGTGCTCCTCTCTATGTACCGTGTGAGGTAGGATTATTGTCACAGTCCTGCAGACCCCAATGTGCAAGGCTTCGGGTCTCCTGAAACCTCAGTACTCTAGGTTGGAGAACGTAGCTTGGAATTTAAGAGTCAACTACTCTGAGACTGAAAGACCCAGGGGCAATCTACTGGTGACACTGTAACTTGCATCAGAACTTGTTCAAGAGAAATATACATGCTAATTAGATTTGTTGTTAAGTTCACACTTTTTGGTGCAAATAAAATATATTTTTAGCTAAAATATATTTCCAACTAAAACATATTCTGAGCTTTGAGTTTGAAGTCCAAAGGTCTTCAAAGTGAAACAAAGCGACTTTCAGATGCTTAGAAGTGAATTAGAATATGCTTTAATCACTACCTCCCTTTTCAGTTTCCCGCTGTTTTTGAAGAATGGTTGGAAAACTTAGGTGGGTTTGCTTAAACCAGGTTTGTGTGTAAGATAAGAGGAGTCAATGAGATGATAGTTAGCAGCTACCCAGTTACTGGAAAAAAAAAAAAAAAAAAAGAAAAAAAAACCTAAAATCTACTTCCCCTGCCTACCGTGCAAACAGCAAATAAGAGGGTATTTTACTTATTGAGAGAAACTTACATGAAAAGAACCGGGGAAAATGAGGTCAAAGAGGTTAAGAATCTGCCAGTATTACACAATTTATAGTGCTGGGAACACAAATTTAACTCTAATCCTCTGACCAACTTTAAGGTAGAAGATAAAATTCTGATCACTCAGGAAGTTATTTCCACCACCTTTCCCAAAATAACACTCCTTTCCTTTAGCTAATTTGTGAAAATGCCACCATTGATGATTTGGTTCTATGGCCTAAGACTTTGGGGTTTCCCTTGTAATGAACCACATGTAGAGCATAACCCTACCAATGAATAAATGAATGATTTTCCAAGAGCTGGGTTGGTAGAATGACAAGGAAGAGGACACTGGAGGAACCAGGAGTTGGGGAGGCAAGCAAGAAAAGCTTGATGAAGGAAGATGATGAAGGGGTACGGGGTAGTTGGTCTGGGAAAGTCTGAGAAAGAATAATAATTGCTATTGATCAGAGGCTGGACTTGTTGTAATGAAATTGTCTCTAATGGTTCCAGATGAGAATGCAGGGCCGCTCTTCACTGTTTTCACATATTCATTCTCAGTTCTTATCTTACCACAAAAAGTTGTTTTATACTGACATTTCCGAAGATTGTTTCTGTTTATTTTTTATTCAGAAGGTGAATGTGTATACATGATGCTCCCTAAAACATTAGTTGAGTCAGAGGAGATCTTCTTCAGTATGCCTTTTCCTTGGTTCATCTTTTGTGTTTTTGAGAGATACTGAGATCTTAGTCAATAGTATTCAGAATATCCAGGGCAACTCTTCAGGGCAAACAAGCTTTGGTGAGCAATTCTTTCCACCATTTTTAATACAGCCAAGCTTTCCTTTCTCCCTACCTTCCGCTGCTTAGGAGAATATTGAGAATTATCTATAATAACACTAATTTTCAGGTTGCTATGGAGGTAGCTTTTTAGTGTTTCTTTTTTTCTAAGTTATTTTAATTAGGATGGATATGGGGAAGTTTTCCCATGCTAGCGTTCTTCAGTTTCCTTAATCAAATATGAAAGGATAACAGTGAAAAATCTGATGTGAAACAGAATGGCAGGATGGCTCAGAGGCTTTTTCTTGGTTCATACATGCTGCCTAGAGTATGAATGTGGCGGTACTTAAAATGCCAACCAAGCTCATTTATCAGATTTGATAACAGCATCTTCCTGTCTGCACAGGCAGGATTTGTAAATGAAGAACATATAGCACAATGTCACTGTGATGTGAAGTTCATTTGGAAAGCAGTAACTGGACACTACTATCCACTGTCCCCCCTTAGAATCTATTTGTTCTGGCCTTCTAGGAGGTTCTGGTCTTCAGGGGGAAGACAAATCACCCACATAGAATTGTTCATTGAACAGGATATTAAACTGGTTTAGTGTTGAAAGGATTGGTTATCAGAGTGAAGGTGGAAGAGCCCAGAGTATGACATCAATGTATGTCCTGACAGAAGACATCTAGAGATAGTTAGTTCTGCAATATTGTTCAATTTTTAATTTATTTTAAGAAAGTTTTAATAAAGTTTGAAATTGGATGAATAGGCCTTCAAAGCTTAGTTTATGCATTGCTATACTTTTTAAAAAGCATCAGTAAGTAACCTGTTCATTTGGTTGATAACATGGTATTGGACCCTAATGAAACATGATCTATAAATTTTTTTCCAGTGCATTATTCAAGAAAGGTGGAGGAGTCCATGACCTAATCTTTTTTTCAACTCAGCTATTTTCAAACTTGTTGACAACAGCTACCTATAATGTTTGTGATATATATGGTGTCAGATGTACTGAATCAAAACTACATTCAGGAAGGCACTGGGAATTAGTACTGATAACAGATTTCCCAGCTGAGGTTTGTGAACAGACAAGTGTGGGAAACACTGCCCTAGTTCATCTGGTACAGGATTAGTTTTCAATAAGTAAACTTTTTACCTACCTATCCTCCTATATTCATTTATGTCTACCCCACACATTTAAAAAAAAAAATTTAGGAAGAGCAGATATTTGCTCTAAATTCACTCTGTCAGTCTCCAGGCTGACACAGACAAGGTGAAATTTTCCCAGAGTCCTCATTCCCCCCCCCCCTTTGATCTTCCCTTTTCCACAATCTGATCAAGTGTTAAGGTGAAAAATCAGGTTCTTTGTGGAATGGTTCATAAGAAAGAAGAGGAATTAATTTTCACTGCCTGGTGTCAGGATGTAATATGATTATGTTAGCAAAGCTATAAAGGGAAAATATCCAAAGGTTATAAAAAAAATTGAAAGAGGTCATTGTTTGAGCAGATGGATGGAGCAAAGTGCCTGATCATTTGACAGCTACTGAGCTGAAAGGATATTCAGGCTGAGGTGTGCATGACTGGGAGAAGGTCATCAAATCTTAATTAGAGCTTTTAAGGGGAAAGTTGCGAATTTTCCAGTAAGCTACATATTGATTTGTGTTACTGTATAGAAATGGCTAAAAGGACTGGTAAGTAGAATGCAGTCATCTGTTAGTTACCCCAGGGAATCTAATAGTGTGTTTCCTTTGCTGTGTTTTTTGATGCTTTCTTTCCTTTATAACCAGAAAATCTCTTTCCATAAAAAGAAAATTTATTTTCATATTGTAACAAAAAACTACAAAGGTGAAATATAGCAAAAAGAAGTCCAGAATTAAATTTTAGAAAATCTTAGGATCATTAAACAAAAGTTCATATTGGTCTTTTACAATATTTAGTGAGTTCTGCCAATTACTGTGACATGGAAGATAAGGTACTGTTTAAAACTAACACACCTAAAAATAATATAATAATTAAGTTATAGATAAGGTTATACCATCAGCAGTAGGAGTTTGCTTCCATTTTATTCCATGAAAGAATTTTAAGTCATCTGAATGTGTGCATGTACTAATATAGAGATTATATAATAGTTAATAAGAAATATAGAGAACAAAAGTACATTTTATTCAAAATTAGGCACATTATTCAAATCACATGACCTACATTTTTAAAATCCAAAAATGAATAAAAGTTTTCACATCAGATGAATTGCTCAGATATTTTGAATTTAAAACTCTATGAAGAATATGTGGTTCAAAGGAGAACATTATTGTTGAAGTGATTCATGCATGTGGCAAATGGCTGAACTAGGTGAGTTGCAGGTGTCTTGTTTCTAACTGGAGGCATTTCTATTGTATTTTCATCCCTTCTAAGTTTATGAGGTCTCTAGAAGGGAGGTAATATAATGAAATGATTAAAAGTCCATGTCTCAAAATCATGCATAATAGTTTAAATCTTAACTTAGGGCATTTTTTAAAACAATCTGGAAAACACAATTTAGTTTTTTTTTTTTTCTCTGTCTCACTGTCATTTGTTGAAATGATTAAATAAAACAATGTAATAAAGCAATGTACAACTTACAAATGTATATAAAGCAACTGCCTAGCTAAAGGCTCAATTATAGCTGAGTGTGGTAGTGCATACCTGTAAACCTGGCTATTTGGGAGATTGTGGCAGGAGGATCGCAAATTTGAGGTCAGACTCAGCAACTTAGTGAAATAAACCGTAAAAAGGGCTGAGTAACTCAGAGGTAGAGCACCCCTGTGTTCAATCCCCAGTACCACCACCAAAAAAAAAGAAAAAAAAAAAAAAAAAAGATTCAATTAGGAATAGCTGTTTAAATTTTTATGGCTGATAATATTTTTAATTATCAGCTAAGTTCTTTACTCCTTTGCACTTTCTGAATACTTTCTGTAGGTACTGTTCTTTGAAAAATGGTACACATAATCTGCAACAAAAGATCACCTAAGTTTCCAATTCTTTTTAAAATGCAAACCAACAGCCACAGTCTTGAAAGTCAACATTATTTCTGACAACAGCCTGACTTTTTGAAAGAAAAACTGAGATTGTAGAACTGAAAACAAGGCTTAGAGTGAGAAGAAGGTATAGGATGACAGTTTTCATGTTTCTGGGAGGGACAAGAATCATTAGCCAGCTAGTGGGAGAATTCGACATATATTGAGAAGCTAGCCATTGTCTGAGTCTTTTGAAGGTCCCCAGGACTCTAGCTGAGTGGGTGAGCAGGAAGGGGATAGCAAGAGAAAGTTTATAGGAGCTAGGAAATTCATGTGTGGAGAAGACTACTGTTTAATTCCCAGGAAAACTTTGAGCACCTTAAGGAAGCTCCACATGATATATGTCCCCAAAAAGGTAGAGAGCAATGGTGAAGAGAAATGCTTAGGCAGATGGGCTTGAGAGTGCCCAGGCCCTCAGGAGAGTGCAAGAGAGGAACATCAGTGACTTAATGAACCCCCAGAAGGGCCCAGAGAGGTTTAAATAGGCCTTGAACAGCAAGTACCCTAGCCTGGAGCAGAGGATGCAGCTGCATCTATTTCTATCTGAGATTGTGGTTTATACCTCAGACAATAGTTGTGGATATCATATGGATGAAATAGGACAAATTTCAACCCATTGAGGATCAGCATGGACAGAGGACATATGTGAACCTGATGCCTTACCCTCCCTACCCTCTGTATTTTAGACTGTTTTTCAAGAGAAAATGGAAATGTTTTAATAATTTCCTATATGGATCTTGGTGGGGAGAGTTGAACCTGATGTTGAAGAGATGAGATTGACAGCAATTTATTATTAGTCACATTGTTATGGTTTAAATCTTTAATGTCCCGGAGAACATCATGTGTTGGCCATGCAAGACTATTCAGAGGTGAAATGATCAGATTATGAGAGCTGTAACTTCATAAGTGGATTAATTCATTTATTGGATTAATAATTTGAATGAATTGCTGGGTGGTAACTGTATGCAGGTGGTGCATGACTGAAGGAAAGTAGGTCACTGGGGGCATGGCCTGTACTCTTTCCTCTCTCTCTCTCTCTCTCTCTCTCTGCTTCCAGGCTGTTGTGAGGTGAGCAGTTTTTCTCCTCCACACACTTCCACCATGATGTTCTGCCTTACCTCAGACCCAGGGCAATGGAGTCAGTTAACCATGAACTGAACCTCTAAAACCATGAGCCCCAAATAAACTTTTCCTCCTCCTAAGTTGTTCTTGTCAGGTATTTTGGTCACAGCAATAAAAGACTGACTATCACACACATACATTGACAACCTGAGGAAGAAAGACATTGCATATCATGTGACGCCACATAGGAATTGCACCCAGGAGGTGAGAAACAGCCAGGGCTGTAGGAGGCAGGCTTTGTAATGCTAAAAGGAAGAGGTGCCCTGATTACTGAGGAAAGAACATGATAGGCTTATTTAAATAATTTTGTAGGCAACAGAACTAAATCTGCTAGTCAAGGATAAGCAGAAACTGCGCCTGTTCCCTTTGATAAGGAGGGCTGTTTGGGGAACCTTATCTATGGGGAAGGGAACTTGTGGATAAACCTTTTCAGTTCATTTTAGCAGACTAAAGCCTTAACTTTGGGTCGATTCATCACAATTGACCCCCTGATGTGTTGATGTCAGTTTAAATCTTTATGGTAACTGAGACTTCTAGGGATTAGCAGAAGAATTACTATAAGGAAGCAAAGTAGCCACTTGACCAGGAAGTAGAGGGAATATATCTTGAGGTGATCATCAAAAACAAAACCTTCAAAAGTGTCGGCATGTAGACATTTAAACGCAGTTTAGAGACATATAAAGTGTGGGTATCCTCAGGGTACACTAATCAATGGCTGTGCTGATAGTGATACTCAGGGGAAGCGGGTAGTTCCCACTCTGTGGTTTAAATAGGAGTTTTTTAAAAAAGCATTATCTTTCTCAAACAGGCTACCTCTTGTAGTTGAATACCTGAGTCCTAGAGAGGAGGTTAAATTTCCATTGAATACATTCTTCAAGATCTTAGCATTGTGTATTCTATGAAGTGAAATGAGTACCTTGGTCACTATCAATAGTGTCTCTAACTCCAAAAGGATAAGGAGTGTCCTGCTGAGGTCTTGAATTATGGGTTTAGCATATGTAGAGAGATCTGTTAACTTCATTTGTTTTGAGTGTCTGTGAAGCAAGAGATTCCCAGTGTTCTTAATAACCCAAGAGTTTGTGAAAATGTATGGATGAGGTCAATTGGACAATGGCATCTGGTGCTAAGATGAATGTTTGAAGAGAGCCAATTTTGCCAACCGTTGGGTTCTCTCCTTTAAGAGACATCCTTGCTAAGAGATGAAGAGTAGCAGCTCTCCACTGAGCTCCTTTGTGTGTGATGGTGGAAATGATCACCATTTCTTTTCATTCACTTGATTCCAAGGGACTCCTCAGGTAATCAAGGACTTCCTTCAGCATCATGGTTTATGGTAAGAGACTAAGCATAGAGGGAGCTATCACCTCCTTCACATAGAACATGTAAAAAGGCCCAGATTTGGCTCCACTCTGTAGCAAGGAGATATCAGTAACCAGGCCAAGTTCATAGGGGTGCTGCCTCACTGACTTAAAGCATAGTAAGTGTCGTGGTACTTAAGGCCTATGAGAGTCTTTATTCTCAGAAAAGCCCCAATATGTGGTCAGAAATTGTCACTTTAATGGTGTATAATGCAAGGATAGGAAAGGTGTATTTTTGGCATCAGAAGCTCATGGGAACTTATGACTATCTTAGATCATCCAGACACTCCAGAAGCATGAGATGAAGTTGCTGAAACAAAGGTACTAACTGGGGTACTCAATGCTATCCATTTGAACAGATTCTAGTGTTTGCTTGGAGGGATTCTACAAGATAGGACAACTTGTCAGTAACAGCATTAACTAGATTAAAATTTGCAAATGAATGTTACCTCTAGAACCCAAAAAGATGTTGAACTCGTATTGACCTTGTAGGTTCTGAGAGGGTCAATGACTGTTTTCTGACTGTGTCAGGGATGGAATAGTCCTTGGTTTACCAAGATACTCTTACAAAGAGGGTGGCAGGGCCTTTTCCTGTGGTTGAAATAATGACCCATGTGCTTTTTGTGATCTACTTTGTGATTATTTGTATATCCTTAATGAATGTACCAAACAAATCTCCATGGAGAAAGGATGTCACCAATGTGATATCATATCTGTGCTCCTGGAGAAAAATGACTGTGGGTAAGATTTTGTCTATAATGATTGTGTACAATGGCTGAGCTGCCAGAGGAAGTATCCTGTGTATAGCCTGGTAAAGATGTATTGTGTGATTTAAATAGGAGTTTTTTAAACAGATCATATTACCCAAAATTTTAGGAGCAAAATATTTGCAAGTGGCTGATTGGATGGAGTCAGCAATTCAATAATGGGGTTTTTAGGTACAGGATTCTTAGTGGTATAGGACCATGGCATTAAGGTTGCAGCAATCAATCCACTGTGGTACCTTTAATTTCTTCCAGGTTTAAGAATAGGTCCAATTGTCTGAATTGGGCTGTTAAGTTGACAAGCATTGGGGATAATCACCACTTCACTCATAAGCAGTTATATAACAAGTTCAATTCTTGAAGGCCCTGTTTTAAATTACATTGAACCATTTTAATTACTTTAACTTGGGTTGGGGGAGGGGATCATATGTTCTCATTTTGTAAAGTGAATTTGTCAGTGTCAAATACTTAATTTTCATTTATTTTTCATTGAGTCAGAATGTCTATGCACACTATGGGATATTTTAGGGCAATGAGTGCTTTATTAGCATATGAAATTTAGGCAAGACAATAGTTCTGATGGTTGATATGATAATAATTTATTCTCTGTTTTATTTTTAGTTACTCTTCTAAAATTGTGAGTGATATCATGTTTAAATTTTGTAGGCTCCCCAAGGTATAGATGTACTCTTGCCCTATTATTTGTTAAAGCCATCATAGTTTGCCAATTGGTGAATTGCAGCACTTATAAAATTAATTCAGAAGCAATGTTATAGAGACAAAAAAGCCAATCAGTGCCCTTTTATCTTTGGTATATAAGATCTTTCAGTAAGTTTTGGATTTCAGTTGGGTCAAATTGTGAAACTTTGTTTTAGGTCATTTCCGTTATTTTCCTTTGCCTGCATCTGGATTTTTCATCTTCTTTTTTCACTTTTACTGTTGTTACTGCTGGTCACTAGATATATTTAGTGGTAGTGGTGAGGAGAGTCCTCTCTACCTGATTATATTCATAATTTTCTTCCTCCAGAGATCACTTGATGATGATCAACACCATCAAGTTCAGGGACAAAGACAATGACCCATGACAATGGTTGATGTACAAGGTTGAGAGAATGCTGGGCTTGAGTTTGAATTAACACCTTCACAAAGAGCTATAGAGGTGCCATGCATGTTTTCCTCTAACCCCAGAGGTTAGGTTCTTTGTTGCAAAACACACATACTCAACAACATGGTGCATGGGAAGAATTCTAGACCTATAACTCAAACTCCATGGTTCAGAACCATTCTCAACCACAGCCCCACTTTTTCTTTCTCATGGGTATTCTTTTCTTTATTCTCTACACAAATTCTCTGAGAACATTTAGGGTTTCTCTCCAGGTAAATTTGCAGATTTCAGTTTCTGTCTCTATATAGTCACCTGTGTAATATTCCTTCTGGGTGGTTATAGGGAAACGTTCAGGATTTTGGTTCCCCCCTTGAAAGTGCTGCCTCTCCAGGGATTGCAAATCCGTCTCCCTGGGGTTGAGGCCCACACCCAACGAAGTCATTTGTCTGTAATTGGATGGGAGATACTGGATTCATGACTGCAAGACTAGCTCTTTGCTGTGCTAGGAGGCAGCAGTGCTAAGCCCAGACACATTGGTTTGGGGTTTATAGTTAAGTTGCAACTGATCAGTTGAATGCCAAATACTCTTTCTTCTCCCTACTCTTTTTTTTTCCCCCCATCAGCACCTGGACCTTGGACTACCATGAATTGTACACCTTGATGCCCCTGGGGGTCAGGAAAGTTTAAGAGATGAAAGCCAGGGAAGCAGCAGTACAGGAGACCAACAAGGTTACTACCCTTGCATGAAACAGCAATGACATCCTGGTTGCCATGCTTAATTCTCCACAAATTGGTGGTTTCCTTCCTTTTCACAAACTTTGCAAAGGGCTAACTCTGGGCCTATTCCATAGATGCATGATGTCTGAATAACTGCACCAAGCATACAGTAATAGTTACCAGGCTAGACACAGTCACCTGTGAGTGTAGCCTGAACTTTGCTAAGCAAAGTTCTGTCTGGTTGAGGTTTTTTTTTTTTTTTTTTTTTTTTGCTGTCCTTATGTTCAGGAGCTGCAGACCCCATCCACCAAACACAGGATGAACCCAATAACACAACATGCCAAGGTATAGTTATCAACACTTTTCATCTTGGAGATAAGAACCTTGTAGTATGGAAAAAGAAGAAAATGGCCGACAAAGACCATATAGTGTCAAACAGGCTTAATTCAAGACCCCAGCAATTAGCAGTTCTGTTTCAGATAGCTTTTGCCATATCTAAGAACTAGTTAGCCAAAACCAGTTAATTAAAACTGACCAAGTACCCTTAGGTCATGGTTGGGAATGCCATGTAGTTCATATTACCAGTGGTTGTTATTGCTTCCTATTCACCCCATTGGTGAAGAAGCCATTGCTGCATGTAGTCATTTGTACAATTAACTCACACACATTTTCAGAGTGGAGATAAGATATTATGCTTGTACCATAATGTTTAGTCTTTCTGTTACTATTTCCCCAGAATATTGCATTGATAAAGAAAACAGTAGAGGCTTAACAATAATTGGTTAAACAAAGACTCAGTCTTTTCTCAATCAATATTTGGTGAGGTGTAACTGAGGGAGAAATTAAAGAGGATGGGATAGGTGCTAGTCTTGCCCCTGTCACTTACTAGCTAGTTTTAACCAAGCCAGGTCATTTCTATAATCCTCAGTGTCCTCATTTTAAAATGTAGATATTAATGACTACCTCACAGAACAGGGTCACATAAGAGAATTCTAAAACTGCTTTAAAACAATTTTGTGATTTTTCACATTATAAAAATAGGTAAATGTATGATTACACAAACGGTGTGCCTCTACTTCATGTACAGAGAAACGATGTACCCCATTTATTTACAATAAAAATGAATTTAAAAAATCTTCATTATATAAAATTTAGAAAACAACAAAACTCAACGAGGAAAATAGGAATAATTTATATAGAATACCACCCCAAAGGAACTATTAATGGTTTCAGCATATTTCCCTTACAATGTTTTTCTTGATATATATTTTTAAATTAATATATACATACTAGTTTTGAACTTCCTTTTTCATTTGTAATGTTTTAAAATATATTTTAGTTATAATTTTTCATGAGCTCCTTTTTTCTGTTGCACACATAATATTAAAGAAAAAATAAATTATATTTTTATTAAAGTTTTTGTACAAATTAAATACCTCCACTAAAATAGTTTTACTTCTATCATCTTAATTGTAGGTTAATACACATATACCTAATTTGATGAAGAAAAATACTTTGGTGGGATGATTTTTCTGTCTAAAATAATTTGTTATTTGTTTGAGATTTCTCTTCTTTCTTTCTTTCTTTCTTTTTTTTTTTTTTTTTTTGCCTCTGTGACCCAGAAAATCCTCAAAACAACTCTTAAATTTTTGCTACTGTGATTTTGATTGAATTTTTTGCTTGATGAAACACTAAATGATTTCTTCTCCTGTAAAGAAAAAAATAAAGTACCAGAGAGAACTTAGAAAACAAATCAGAGCTTGAAAAGGCTCAAATAATTTTCTGCTTTTCTCAGTTGGAAGGAAAAAGGAAGATGAAAATTATATTCATTCAGAGAGGAACTAGAAGACATCCCAAAGAATTTTTCTTTAAATTGATGTTGTAGAGATATTACTGAAACTCTAAAATTTTGTATTTTTTACAAAACATTTTACCTATAAATCAGCTTCCTTTATTCGGTATAATTAAGGAAAGATCTATGAATGATTTCATTCTTCAGTCAAGGCCCTTACTTTTGCCATTGTGTTTCACTTTTTGACCATATTTATTTGACATAGTTGGTAGGTACTCTGAAATATTAACTTCCAAGAAAATTTCTCATTTTAAAACTTTTTGATTAGAAATTTAACATTATGTTAGCCTTAAAAAGGTTGTATTTTTAAAGATTGTATTTCTAGAAGTAATAAAATGTTATCAAGTAAATACAATATAACTTCTAACCAAATTATATCCAGAAAATGCATATGCTATGCTTGTGTATGTGAGCCCTAAAAAAATTCTGGAGGGATATGTACTAGAAATGCAATAGTACTATCACTGGCTAATGAAGTGTGAGGCAGTTTTGCTTTTTTTCTTTTCTATGCTTCTCAGAATTGTCTTTTTTTTTTTTTTTCAGTAATGGACATATATAAATGTCATATGCAAAAAGAAAAAAAAATTGAAAAAGAAAAAATGGAAAGATAATTGTTTCATTCAGTAAACAAATATATATATATATATATAATACTTATTAAGTGGAAGCCATGTTTTTAAGTACTATGAAGACATCAGTGAAACAACCTGCCAAAACCTCTGCTCTGTGGTACTAGAATTGCAATGATGGGAGACAAAAAAATAAACAATAAATGCAACTATATATATATATATAAATAAATTAGGATATACGTTAGAAGCTAACAAGTACTAGGGAAAAGTAGAGGTAAGGAGGATCAGGAGCTCAATTGAGGAGGTACAGTTTTAAATGGGGTGGTCAAAGCAGAGCTTTCTCACGTATTATTTTTATGACCCTTCTCCACCAGCAACTCTATGTCATTATAATTTTAGTCAGAATAAGAACTGTTTTTCAAGCTTCCTGAAGAAATTGAGCATTCAATCCCATTTTAATTTTGCAGATAACACTGAAACATGGTTTATTATTCAAAGTATGTGTAAATATCACCTTTAGGGAACAATTCTCCCATGGATAGTGTAAAGGAGATGTGGTTTTATTTGATAGTTGCTTATCTGATTCATATGTTACAGAAAGATAGCCAAGTTTGAGGAAGAAGAGTATAGGTGTGTGTGTTTGGGTGAGGACAGGTTACAAATTACTTTTTAATGCCTTTTTTATTAACACCAAGTTTTTGGAAATGTCTCAAAGTAATCTTTTTTCTTTATAGCTTATTACATCAGGGGCTATCTCTAGAGTCACATCAAAATTATGGGTTAATAGGATAATTGATGTTCATAGTGGTACTATATTATAGTGCCTATAAATTAATATGACTAATATCTAACAAAATTTCATTTGTGTAATTATTAACCAAGTACATTTATGGCCATTAGTTTGCTTGGGTTCAAGGTAGTAAGATAGGTAATATTAATCCCACTTTTGATAAGTGTAGATAGTTAATTTACAGAGAAATTAGATGTCTTTCATGAAGTCAGGAGTCCATTGGGAGACAATGAAGGATTCAACTACAGGAATGTTCACTTCTAGGCAACTGAACTTTGCATTTCTCCAAATGGACAAACAAGAAGACTAATTTAAGGGCAATTATTATTTAAAGTAATATGTGCTAATGTGGAAAAGTAATACTATTATTGCTCAAAGCTCTACTTCAATGTCTACATATGAAATGGTTTTATTTTAATTATGGGTGAATCTGAATTAAGAAGGCTATGAAAAGAACTTGGTGCCATTCTTAGTTATAAGAGATGGGTGACCAAGTAGGGCATACAGTCAACGATTAAACAGTTTACTATAAACTATAATGGTATATTTTAAATATAGTATGCTGTCATTATATGAATATAAAATGAATTGTATTGATAGACTCACAAAAGTAGTTTGAAGAGTAAATCTGTAGCTTCTTGAAGTAATTGATTTGATGGATATGGTTAACATTTACACAGATAAATTTTGGTGTGTTGTTAAAAACAACCCTGTTATTTTATATCATGATCCATTTTTCCTTTCAAAGACAGATACATATACATATAAGTTATAAAATTATTCTTAAATAAAATTTAGTTACCTTTACATTTGAAAAACAATTACCCTACAATTTTTTTGTCATTGATGTGTCACTCTCAAAAATAATTGCAGGCAAACAAAATCAGTTTAGAGGATAAAGGGCTTAATTTCTCCCCTTGGTGAGAATAAAAATGGTCAAAGGGAATCTCATAACTAAGGGAGCTGGCCTATTAGAGTGTCAGGGGATTGTATATACATCCAAGGAATAGTTGGTTAATTGTGGTATTGACTTCAGGATGTCAAGTTGTTCAGTTTAGTGTTTATGAATTCCTTCCAGAGATGACCTGTGTCAATGGTATAACTGTCAGATGCTTGGATGGCATAAGGGTTGGTGCCATGAGTTTTTACGTTGCCAATGGTAATAAATGCTTGTTGTCCACAGTTGAAAGACATTGTGTTTGCTACTAGTCTACAGACTGCCTCCAAAACTATTTTAATATTAATTTAATCAAATCCATTTTAATATTTGATAATTGAACTTGTGATCTTATTTATTGTGAGAAGTCAACATTTCATCACCGTGACCGAAATACCTGGCATGGACAACTTGGAGGAAGAAAGCTTTATTTTGGCTCATGTTTTTAGAGGTTTAATCCACAGTGGGCTAACTCCATTGCTGTAAGCCTCAGGAGAGATGGAACATCACGGTGGAAGGGCATGGTGGAAGAGCATTGCTCAATTCATGGAAGTTAGAAAGCAGAAAGAGAGAGAGAAAGAAAGAGAGAAGATGGAGGCCCAGGGAAGATGAATTCTTACAAGGCATGGCCCCAGTGACTTACCTCCTTTGGTCCTTTCTTTACCTACTTACAGTTACCTTTACCTACTTAGTTACCAACAAATTAGTCCATTCAATGGACCAATTAGATTATAACTCTCACAATCTAATAATTTCACCCCTGAACATTTCTGCATCAACATAGGAGCTTTTGGGGGATGCCTCATATCCAAACTATAACATTCCTTCCTTGACCCCCAAAAGCTCATGTCTGTCTCACAATGCAAAATGCATGTAGTTCATTTCCAAGAGTATCCAGTCTTACCAGTTCCAACAATGCTCAAAAGTCCAAGTCCAAAGTCTTATCTGAGACTCAAGGCAAACTCTTGACTCTAAATCCCTATAAAAATCAAACTCAAGTTACATATATCCAATATACAAAGGCACAAAGTAAACATTTCCATTACAAAGGGAGGAAGAGGGGCATGAAAAGAAGGGATAGGACCAAAATAAGACCAAAATCCCAGCCAGGCAAACAGATTCCTTAATTTCACATGTAGCATTAATTTATGTAGCATTGGTTTAGTCAGGGTTTGTGTGTGTGTGTGTGTGTGTGTGTGTGTGTGTGTGTGCGTGCTTACGGTTTCAGAGATCTCAGTCCATAGAGAGCCAACTCCATTGCTCTGGGCTCTAGGTGAGGTACAATATCATGGTGGATGAGTATGGCAGTGGAAAACAGTTCAGGATATCACACCAGGAAACAGAGAGAGAGAGAGAGAGAGGGGAAGAGAGAGACAGAGAGAGAGAGAGAGAGACAGAGAGAGAGAGACAGAGAAACAGATCCCCTCACCACAAGACAAAATATAAACCTGTAGATCATGACCTCAGTGACCCACCTCCTCCAGTCACACCCTACTGCCCATAGTTACCACCAAGTTAATCCCTATCAGGGGATTAATGCACTGATTAGGTTAAATTTTTGTAGCCCAAACATTTCATCTCTGAACTTTCTTGCATTGTCTTACACATGAGCTTTTGGGTATACCTAATATTTAAACCATAACAAGTATCTAGTACACACAGTAGCATGATTTGCTGTCCAAGGGGCTTGAGTAGTCCCATTCCTTTGGCCTTGCCATCTGCAGCCTATATGACTTCTCTTTTAGCCTGGCTCTTTCTGCAGCCAGCCACTTTCTGCAGCTAGCTAAGTTCCTCAGCAAACAGTCCACATTACTGGTATTTTTTAATCCCTGGGGTCCCCATTCTAGCTTTGGCTTCACCTTTACAGCCCTTGGGGCCAACCTCCAGAGATTGAAGCCCTCCTATACTTTGCCTTTCTTCCCAGGCCTTCCTTAGAAATCCTGGAGGAAGTCTCCATAATCCCTTAACTTGAGCATCCTCTTTTTCTGCAGAATCATGCAGTAGGTGGGCCCCATAGAATCATGACTGCAATGGCCTCTGTGTCCCTGTGTGGCTCACCATAGCGAAACAACTTCCTAGACCCCTCTGTGTAAGCAGGGTGCTCTCAGGATCTCTTTTCAAAGGAGTTTCCCCTTCTACACTTTTGAGCCTGCGATGAATGTGGTCTTGAAAATTATTGAAAATTCCTCAAGACATCTTGCCTATTGTCACTGTGTAAAGTACTTAGCATTTTTTATTGGCTTTAATTTCTTTAATAGTCATTCACACCTTTCTTGGCCCCAGTTTTACATGCACTTTTTTGAGTCAAACTGCAAGTATTTAAATTCCTTCTGCTCTGCTTTCTTTTCTCAATTTTCACAGTAAACCTAGCTAAAAGCCAAGAGCAAAATCCATGCTACTGATTGAATGATGTTCTTCTTTGAAATTTCCTCCACCAGACTAATTAGTCCATCACTTTTGAACCAACCTCACACAAAATCTCAGGACATGAGAAAAACGTAGACAAAGTACTTTGTCAGATTTTAACACAAATGGCCTCCAGTCTAATTCCTGATAGAGTCTTCATTTCCCTCTGAAACCTCATGAGCATAGTTTTTACTGTCCAAGTTCTGTTTTTCTGAGCTCCTGCCAGAATCATTCATTAAGCTCTGCTTACAAAATTCTAAGTTTTCTTCATTCTGCATTGCCCAACTTTCCCAAACTCTTCCTGCAAACCATCTCTACAGGCTTCTGAACCTCATGATCAGTTTAGTCACATAACAACTCCCCTTCTCAGTATCAATTTCTTGTGTTAATCACCTTTTCATCACTGTAACCAAAGTAACTGATAAGGACAATTTTAAGGAGGAATTCTTTATTTTGGTTCATGATTTCAGAGGATTAGCCTATGATAGGCCAACTCCATTGCTTGAGGTCCAAGGTGGGCAGAAGGTCCTAGCGAAGGATTGCTGATCACCTTATGGTGGTCAAAAATCTGAAAGAGAAAGGGGAAGGGGACACAAGGAAAATGAACCCTTCCAGGGAATGTCCTAAGTGACCCATCTCCTCCAGCCATATTCCACCTCACCACCCTGTAAGTCCATTCGAACTAGGATAAATTGATTAGATTATAGCTCTCACATTCTAATCATTTCAGCTCAGAATATTCATGCAGTAGTATAGGAGCTTTTCAGGACACCTCACATAGAAATTATAATGCTTGTTTATTTTATTCTTTAGTGATTTTCAGTCAATATTATGAATATTAATAATGAAAAGAACTTTCACTATGTTTACTGTAATTGGTAGGTGTCAGCTATTCATTTAACAGCCTTATTGACTTTTGAAGCAACTATGTTTCTATCTTTATAGTGGGCAAAGTATTGTAAAACCTTCTCTACTGTGACCATGTTGGTCAGAGTTAACTTCCCCTTCTCTCCCTTCTACTGATATCATCAAGAGTCATTTGACATTTTAAAACCACCTCTCATTAGAAAGGGAACTAACTTCTTAGGCCTTATACAGGAAGATTTCTTGTGTACAAGAAAGGAAGAATATAGGAACTTCAAAACTGTGTTATTTTCCCATATGTACAAACTCAGTTCTGGAGTTTTTGTTTTCTTGAAGTGACTTTGTGCCCCTTTTGAAATCTAGGACAATTTCATGTACAGAAGCAGTTGAAAAAGATAAGAGATGGGTAGTCTGAGGGTAGCCTCTCATTGAAATTTGCTTGTTCATGCTCTGAGACCCACTTAAATGACAGATTCCCCATGAAAACCAGTTCCATTCTCTATTTTATTTTGGAATGAATCACTCCCTCCTCTGCACATGTGGTGGAGCTGCCTTGTGTGTAGTCTTCACAGGTCACCAGTTGATGCATCAGAATTTCTGACTCACTGTGCCAGATCCCAAGGTAACTGGTGTGATTTTTTTTTGCAGAATTTGTGTTAAATAAGTATTTTTAATTGAACCCAGATACTTCTTACAGCAAGCCCGAGTACATCAATAAAAAAGAACACAACAATATTTGAGTCACTAAATAGAACTTAATAATGTGAAATAAATGAAAATGAAGGAGTATAGGCAGGGTTTGAGATAAGATGGAAAAAAAATAATGAGTATTCTAATCCATGCTAAATTCTCACATTTTGGATCACTTTGAAAAGATAGAAATAAAAAGGTGAGAGGTGAAAGGCCCAAACTATGTAATGTAAGAGGGATGCTCTGCTGCAGTTTATAACCACTTAGAGTTATACTTATTTAAAAAAGAGAAGTGAAAATATCACTATATTGTGGATGCAACCCACCACACATAGCACACACAGAGGCATGCACACATAAACTCCACTCAGGATCCTGTATTAAATGTGCAAGACTTTGGGTTCAATCCCTGATAGTGGAGGGAGAAAACAAGTTTATTTAAAAGGAAATCTGTTTTTTGTGAAAACATTTTGATGTGCAGTGAATTTCATTTTTTCCCTGTGGATAAATGTTTTCATCTATTATGAAAAGGAACAGAAAGAATAATGGTCATAGCAGAAAGAGTACTGCCTGAATTTAGGAAAGACTTTGTTTGAAATCCACTGGCTGTGTTATGTTGATGCATCACTTAAGTAAGCATCTGTCTCTGGAAGGTTGAACCATATGGTCCTTTCAAATTTGAAATTCTGCAGTAAGAAGTTAATGGTCCTTTGGGAAGCTGAAAGGGTTGGAGGAAGCTGTATAACAAACTATCTCCCTGAAATTCTTTATGGACAGTATATATTGGGTACATCTTTCTAATAAGAAACTAAAAAAAATAGGATGATGAGTTAAAAGTAATTCCTTACCACCACCATCACACACACAATCAAGGGGGCAACATGGTATATTGCAGTTAATCTTTTTTCTCCTTATACTTATCAGTCCATATAATTATCCTAAGTTCCCCCATGATGATATGAGTATCTTTGTGCTGGAAAGGTATTCACAATTGTGTGGTACTTCCTCTGGAAGAATATGAGAAAACCATTTTGATCTTGGATTTTGAATTTTATATGTCTAAGTGGTCAAAAATTATCTGTGGTAAAATTATTTCAATGTAGCCACCATTGTATGTTGAAGATCTGCCTATGTAGACATCAAGCAAGAACCTAAGCATGGAAAAACATATGTGTATCAGCAAATATAAAATTCCCTTTGGCTTATAGTAGAGGCACAGAAATACCATATGTGGAGAAATCTTAAAGAGCTATGTCTCTAAATTAAAAATAATACTTTTATGTACATATTCTTATGAGCTCTGTTTAGCCTAAAATGGTCCTGCTACTTAGTTGAATTGGATATATGTTAAAGATTCACATTTTAGGGGTGAACATTTATTTTACTTTATTTTCAAAGATTGGGAATCGGGAATTGAGGTCAAGAAAGGTAACAAAGAGCAGATTAAATTTCATATCACTAGATAGTGGGTTCTTCTTTGTAATTTGTGGGTCAAGCATAGGGCTCTGCATGTAATACTTTAGTAGGAGTTCCATTAATGTTGATTGGATGGATAAATAATATATTGATATTGTTGACTCATAGAGGTGCAACTGTTCTAGTTCTTTCATTGTGCTTAGAAGAGTTGTAGAAGTTCTGAAACAGAAAATCATACAAACTAATGATCCTTAGGCAGAAAACACATCTAGCATAAGGTATGAAGATATTAGAGCTGGAGAGATACAGATAAGGCATCTGATTTTCTTCTCTTCCTCCCTCCCCCACTTCCTTTCTTTCTCTCATCTTTCTTCTTTCTTTCCTTTTTTGGATGCTGCGATTGAACACAGAATGTTACACATGCTGAGCATGGGCTTTACCACTAAGCTATACCATCAGCCCCGTAGTTATCATCTGAGACCAGTGTCTGCCTGTCTTTCTCTGCCTGTGACCAAGTAAAGCACTGACTTTCCAGAATAAGTGTTCTTTTTTCTTTTTGTTATACTAAGCGTTTTTTTTTTTTTTTTTCAAATAGTCTGCGAGAGAAGTAATTTAGTTGGTAAGAAGTTTATTTGAAGTCTTATTACAGCTAGTGGTTTCACTGTGGGAGATGGGGTGAGTGATATGAATCCAGAGATGAGAAATGAAGGTAGTCACTTCCTTGCAGGCTTGCTGCTTTGCAGTCTTGACTTCAAGTAAGGAAATTTGAGGAAAGAATGTTTGTGTATGAGCTATGGAAATGGGTTGTCTCCATTGGGAGAGAAAGAAATTGCAAAAACTTCTATTTGTTGTTATAGTTAGACTTGCAACATACTGACATACTTCTTTTCTTGAACCCACTGGGAGATGACTAGTGATTTGATATCCTTATCCACATCAGTCCACATGGATACGTGTATATCCAGTACTTCCTTAGCTTGAACATCTTGTCCTCTTCACCTGTGCTGGTTTGCACTTTCCATATTTCAGTGACTGCAAAGAGGTTGGCATATGTGTATTTATGGCTGTATAATGGTCTTTTGTTAAGGCATCTTGAAACCTGTGTTTTCAATGCAGATGGAGCATGTCCTAGGCAATGTAGATTACATTACTTTGCTGTGGGAATACAAGGACTTCTGTGAAATCCCCAAATGTCCAAGTGTTCCAGCTCCTGCAAGCAGCCACAGTTGACAAAGCAGAACTCATCCAGATTCCTCTGCTAATCCTATGAAAGGGAAGGAGGAAGTGTTGCTAGTGAGTCAGCTGCCTTCATTAGCAAGTATACACAGGATCACCCTTTTCAGCCCAGAAAATTAAGAGAGCCTGGAAGTTAATCTCTCTTCCATTTTTTTTTAGTAATGTTACCTCATATTTCTATGGATTATATATTTTAAATGTAACAAAGCATTTGAAGAGAGAAATCGTCTGTATGTATGTATGCCTTGCCTTTAAAAACTTGAAAGCATACACAACCCGTTTTGTGTAGGAAAATAACAGCACACAGTAAGATGGCTATTAAGGGGAGGGAGAGAGTTTCACCCATACAAGCGATATTGTTGGCTTAAATTATCAAAATATTTTGTTAGAGTCTCACTGTACTAGATTTTCTGTTTACTCATAATTTTTTCCCAATGAATACCTTAATTCTTTTTATATTACAAAAGTAACGCATGCTCATTCATTTTAAGTCAAGATGCATAAAAATGCACAAGAAATTGGTTAATATCCCCGTTTTATTTACCATTCACAAATAGGACTTTTATTCTTTGTCCAAAACTGAGATCACATTACATTAATTTCTTTTCCCATTTTATCCTCACACTGTAAAGATTTCTTTATAAATTTGCTTTTTTTTTTTTTTAATCCTGGGCACAATTCCATAGGTAGATCTAACACATTCTTTTTAACATAGCTGTGTAAAGTTCCATAGCTTAGCATATATAGTTCATTCACATTACTTTCTTAATGGACTTTCAGATTATTTTCAATGCTTTAATAAACCTTTTTGTTAAGAAATTTAAGGAGCCCAGTTAAGAATCACACTATATAAATTGAGATTTGTGTATTCAACATACAAAATACAAAGAGAATTAGAAGCTCTTTTTCAATACGAGATATAAATATTCCTTTAACTTTCTTCTTGCTGAAGGAAGTTACTTTTTAATTTCACATGTAAAGTATTTAAATATTTAAAATAGCGCATCTTCGTATTTTTATATCTGTTGCTGTCTTCAGTGTTAAGGTTTTGGAGTTGTGACACTGCTCTTTCAAGCCTACCATGGTTACCTTATTCGGAGTTACACAGGGAGATGCTTAACGTAGATAAACACTTGCTAAGGCCATGACTTCCCATGTGATGTTGACTAAGGATAGAGAAGAAGCCTGAATATGGAGTCTGCTTCAAAACCAGTGTCAGTCACTTTTCAGAAGCTGGAGAGAAGTGATAATTGAAATTCAAGTATCATGGTTGCAGGGACTCACAAGGTAATCAGACATTAAGGACAGAGAAGAACATGGGAAATTGTAGTAATTTAGAAACTTCTCTTTCTATTTTTCTCTCCATCTACCCCAAATTAAACACACACACACACATACAGAGAGCCACGGTTTTTTTTTTCCTATTTAAAAGTCATTGAAAAGCAAAATCTAAAATAGTTGTACATATGACTAGTTGCATATAGCACAGGATTTGGGAAGATAATTTCTTGACAATACACGTTACTTTAATTATAGAGTGGATTAAAATGGATTTTTACCCATTAATGCTAGATAAGCAGCTATGCAACTTTAAGTGAGTCATTTAACTTCTCTGACTGTAGTTTCTACATTCACAAAGTGAGGGTTATATTTTACTACTTTATGGAATTATTGGGAGGTTTAAATGAGATAATAGATAATAAAAGTCAAGGTCTCCAGTAGGAAGATTCTTATGTTTAGGATTAAATAGCATCCATAGCAAGGGTGCAGAATAAAGAGAATGGTATGAGATATAAACAATCTTGTGAAAAATCTTGTCAAAAATCAAACATGTTAAACATTCTTAGAGTTACAAAAACTTTCTATTATCTTGTCAGCTCTTCAGCAGAATCTATGAACCATAAAAGCCAATTGTTATGCCTAATATATAGGAAAGAAAGTGTGACTTGTATAAATTAAATGGACTGACCACTATCCTTGCAAGGGTATAATGGAGTAAATTCTTTTTGACTAACAGTCTAGTGCTCTTTACATTACTCCAATCTATCTGTTCATGCTAGACTGTTGGCAAACAACTCAAAGTCTAATGGATTCCAAGATGGTGTCTGGAAACCTAGGATGATCCTTGTAAAAAGAGGACAACATTGAGAGTAGTAATGGAGTGCCCCTTTTCTTGGCCATTTTCAGACTACTCCTGGCTTCTTGAGGACTATGCTAAGCTCAGTATGCATTTCTTACGGCTATGGACCAAATGCATCAAGTTTTATGACTATTTCACTTTGTTTTCAGCATTTTCTGAAGATAGATGTTTGGGAAGGACTCCCTTCCAATTACTGTTAAAAGATTGGCTTACTCTGTGTAGGCTAGGAATCACATATTCCTAAGTTCCACAAATGCTGAACTCCTGAGGCCATTTTATGAGCTGATGTAATCTTTTTTACACATACCTTCTGCAATTGAACCTAAAGATGGAACTACTATCATACCTCTATCCTCTCAGTGCTGGCTAAGAATGTGACTTGTGATAATTTCTTAAGAAATCCTTTTTTGTTTTGAAGAACTATTCCAAGGTAACTTCTTAGGAAAACTTTTTTTTTTAGAAAAGCATTCTATGAAAGAGGGTCAGTTTAGAATGGGCCATGACTGCTCCCTCCTTCCTTGTACTCTCAATGATCTCTTGAGAATTCTTTCTTAGAGACAATTCCCAGGAAGACAATGGATGCTGAAAAAAGTACTAGCAATTACCATGTCCACTTGAAGCAAGGCAAAGTAAAATAGGCCCTAACTCTCCCTAACATAAACATGAGTCTATTGAAAACTGGCTTCAAGACCAGAACAGATGGAAATACATGGGTCTCTGTGGGAAAAAGCCTTTGAGAGAAAGTAGAATTTCTTATTTCTAAAGAGTAAGAAAAGAGCCTGTTTTGTTTATTCCCACAATTATAGTGATTTGGTTTCAGCCTAAACAAGCTCCACAAGCAAATACTGGCAGGCAGAGTCTCTCTGAGAGCAGCCAAACAAATCAGTTTCATTTCCTTCCAAGCCCTGGTTTGGCTGATCCATCCATAGAAAAGCAGAACAAAAGGCAGGGTCTACTGCACCCTTATGCTCCAAGTGGCTCATTCAGCTTGGGAGTTATTTATAGTAATCTGGCTCCTGCAGAGGACTTCCTGCTCTATTCAGCAAATGGAAGCTCCAGGACCAAAGTGGCAGACATAGCTGAGAGCATAAGCAGCGCTTAGATCTTCCAGCCCATTGTGTTTTTGATCTAGCCATGCCTTTTGACCACTGTGGTGAACATTGCTCTCTGAACAGGTTCATCATCTTCTTCATGTACTCATTCTATTTGTAGATGTTGCTATGAGAACAGATTCATCAAAAATGACTGATGTGGAGTCTGTGGTCACCAATTTTGCATCTTCAGCAAGGACAGGCCGCCGCAATGCCTTACCAGACATTCAGAGTTCAGCTGCCACTGGAGAAACCTCCGATTTGCCCCTCAAACTGGAGGCCCTCTCCGTGAAAGAAGGTAATGCTCTTAATCCTCATAAAATCAGCAGCACTTCTATTTGATCAACACTTTTTTCTGGAACATTTTCTGTTTCAACTAGTTAAAAGTACTCCTTTCTTGTTTTGTTTTGTTTTTGTTTACTAAAACCTCTTGGGTCTTGTTTAAAGCTAAGTAGATTTTTTAGGCTTTCTCTAAGTAGACAATTTCATCTTTTTATCTAAAGCTATATATGGGAAAATAATATTCTATTTCTTTATTGAATATGTGTGGTCATAAACAGAGCTAACAGAAATATAAGGGTGAACAAAGATGATCCTCCCTGCAAGGAGCACACAAATTGATTGAGAAGCACTCAGAAATGAAATAATTTGCCTTCTCCCATTCTTTGGCCAGTCATTCTGGAAGCTTCTGCTTCACCGTAGTATTCTACAGTCCTCCTTATACTGAAGAAGTTTATTATTAATTAGGGTTGAAACTTTTTAAAGTGAATCTTTGGATAAGAAGTGATCATTTTTCAGCTAGTAGAACAAGTTAAGAATAAAGTGAGCTGTCAAAGCAAGGAAAATCTTGGGTCTTTTTCACTATCATTTACATATAGTTCATATTACTTCCTGAGTTTAGTCTTCTGAAAATAAAAGTAAGTATTTTTAAGGTCTACCTTCTTTCTTACTAAGCACAAATATTGTTAAGAATTTTTTAAATGGACAGTTTTGGATTGGTAAGGAAAACTGAAAGCTGGGTCTGCCTCAGATATTATGGTATTAATATTTTAGTCTTTTTAAAATACGAATTCTAGGAAAGATCTTCAGGCTTCCCTCAGGTCTATGTTCTTTTGTTCTTATTTTTTTCTTTCTTTTTCTTTTTCTTTTCTTTTTTTTTTTTTTTAGTAAATATGCTTAGGGAGAAGGCCATTTAGGCTCTGAAATATTTTTGCATCCTGCATGAAATTTGACTACTTCATTATCTATTGTGATCTACCTCTTAAAATTTTATAAACCTCATAGGAGGAAAATATTGCCTTATAACAACACATCAGCACAAGGTGACAAAGGGTGGTATCCCAGAAAACTAGAAAGTCTCAAAATGCCTTTTCTTATCTCCACCTTTCCTGTTTATTTGATCCATCATTCAGCTTAGTGCCCACTACATGCTAGGCATTCTAAGAGCTGGAGGTGTAGAGGTGAGTTAGGCTGTCCTGCTGTCCTGCATCTCATATTCCAATAGGAGACTTAGATGATGATCAAAAACATATAAGTTAAGAGTCAAAGAACTAAAATAGGGTGGTGTGGTAGAGTTACTGGGTGACCATTTGAGATGGAGAAATTAGGGAAAAAGTCTCTGAAACCTGAAGAACAACTCTGTACTTCAAATAACTGAATAATCCTGCCACCAGAAGACAGGAGGTAAGAGGACACGCTGCAGAAGGAGCCTCTGGTAAAAAGTTCTTAGAATGGAACAAAATGAATGTTGTGAAGAAATAAAGACCTGGACTGGGGTTGTAGCTAAGTGGAAGAGTGCTTGTCTAACATGTGTGAGGCACTGGGTTTGATTCTCAGAACTACATATAAATAAATTAAATAAATAAATAAAGGTCCATTGACAACTCAAAAATATTAAAAAGATGGATGGAAAGAAAGAAAAGAAAGAAGGAGAGGCTAGACACCATGACTTGAGGGCAGCACATGAGGGGGAAGGTGCTACAAGATGACTTTGGAAAGATGAGCAAAGGCTAGATCTTGTGGGACTTTAGAAACCTGGGTAAAGAAATAAGCTTTCATTTTGAGTAGGAGGATTTCCAGCAGGGAAGTGAAATCTCATTTGTGTTTTAAAATATTTACTCTGTTGTGTAGAAAATGGATTGTAGGGAAGCAATAATTGAAATAGTGGGATTAGTGGAGCAATCCTCATTAGGAAATCATTTTAGGCCAAATTAAACATTTAGACTTGCAAGAACACATTTGGCATGCTTTACTCAGAGGTGTCCAGGTAAAGAAACTTACCAGGGAAGCAGGGAAGTATCACGTAATCTTCTAATTCAGAAGTCCATGCAGCAATTCATATGGCAGACCTGGGAATTCTTCTCTGTGTCTCCCCCTCATGAAGTGAAAACTCATCTGCAAAGAGACAAGGTGGATGAGGGGTAATGGGCTAGAAGCTCTGTGTCTCCTGTGAGCTAATACTCTTTACCAGTCCTTGGACACCACTCTGCTTCCTTGCTAGACACACTCATTTACAAGAGTCATTGTCCACAGGGAAGCCCAGCGCTATGGTTTCCTACAAGGCACTTACAGTTTATATCTAGATTTTCTTAGTACAGACATATTTTACCATTTGGGTCATATTTACCATAAGCTTAGAACCAGGCTGACATTATACCTTAGTATGGTTTCCAGGGCAACAGAGCTAGAAAATTAATCCCAGGTTAAATTTATCCTTAGAGTAGTAGAAAGCATTTCATTAACATTTACTCAAGGAGAGACTGTTGCATAGTCCAATGAGAGATGATGGCTTCAAATAGGTAGAAAGAATGGAGAGAGGTGGGTAGGTTAAGGAATAGGTTTATAGGCAGACTTGCTAATGAACTGGATGTGGTAGAGATGCCTATGACAATTCTAAATGGACATATTGAGTAAGCAATTCAATATGTAGGCCAGAGAAAACCATTTCATGTAC
This sequence comes from Sciurus carolinensis, assembly GCF_902686445.1. Lineage (NCBI taxonomy): Eukaryota > Metazoa > Chordata > Mammalia > Rodentia > Sciuridae > Sciurus > Sciurus carolinensis. Next base: position 41,778,422 of record NC_062219.1, on the reverse strand, counting down.
ATTCTTGAGTACTTGACCATGTATTGTGAAAATATATTTTATATAATAGAGGAGAAAGTGCAAATGAAATTACCCATAGGAATAAATTATCTTTCACAGGAGTAGATTATCTTTCAGTACACATGGAAAAATAATGTAAAAAGGAGAAGGAAACTTAGAAAGTCTACCCTTTTATGCTTTTATTAGTGCATTATAATTATACATTTCATATATGTCCATGACATAATTTGTTCCAATTCATTCCCAAGTGCTTCCCTTTTCCTCCCCTTGCTCCTGTTCCCCTTTCTGTATTCTTCTACTCATATATTCATAAGTATAATATATTACACATATTATATATATTATTGGTGCATTTCAATTACACATAAAAGTGGAATTCATTGTGATATATGTACATGCATAGTACAATTTGGTCAATTTTTTTCCTGTTCTTCCCCTTTCCCTCCCTTCTTCCTTCATCTTGATCACTACCTCAACTCTACTGATCTCTCTTGTATTTTCATGAGATCTTTCCTCCCCCTTTTTAAATTCCTATTTTTTCTCTCTAGTTTCTACATATGAAAGAAATTATTCAACCCTTGATTTTCTGAGTCTGTCTGATTTTACTCAGCATGATGCTTGTTCTCAGTTCCATCCATTTACTAGCAAATGAGATGATTTTATTCTTCTTTATGATTGAGTAGAACTCCATTGTATAAACACACCATACTTTATTTATCCATTTCTCTGCTGATTAACACTTTAAGCACGTTCGGTGTCTCACCCAAACTCACAAAATTACGTGATGGTAGAATCTCTGTTTCTAAGGTCTTCACCTTTCCCATTATATCGACTTTTCTCATGGAAATTTTCCTGGATGTTAACATATCACATGCAAAACATATGCTGTGATCAAGTAAGTTTGGAATTGCTGGTTTAGACATGATTGACTTTTTGTCCTTCTCAGAATAAATATAAACAGGTATTTCTGTGAGTCTTCATTGCAGAGATTTTAACATGCTCTTGTGCCTCTAACGCTGCAAGGATGGGACAAGCAGCCTTCTTTACCTCATTTTCTCGATCATCTTTGAAGAAGCTTCTTACAGAATTATTGTTCTGTGAGGTACTCTAAAAGCATTGTGCTGTAGTTCATGATCTAACAAGGAGAGTAGTAAAAGCAATTGACACAAGAGTAGAACACAAGGATAAAAATAGAAAAATAGAAAAAAATGGATGATTCTGATTTATCTTAGCCTATTTTAATTAAAAGCATAACTCAGTAAATAGTTCAAGTGCCTAAAAGTTACATCATTGGATTCAGCACATAATTTTCATATAAAATTACACAGATTACCACTTATATAAATATAAAAGAAAAATTTTTTTCAAAGCCAGGCTTCTGGAGAATAGAATCAACCCAGAAAATTTAGGAAGCAAGATTTTCATACTCTTCCAAAAGTTCTTATTCATTATGAGCAAGAGAATGAGAAACAAGGGTTCAATCAGCTTATTCACATTTGAAATGACAGGAACAGATTTAAATGGAGAGTTTGATGTTGAGCACTCAGAGAAATTATGTTGAAGGAATATGTTAAAAGCATTTCACAATTACAGAAAGAAAAGAAGTAACAATAACTATCCTTGAAAGTGCATAATATTATATGGAAAATAACTGTTTTATTTGACTACTGTTTTTTCTTTCATTAACATCATAATACACAGTTAAGAGCAATTATAGTCTCTTTGAGTAGTTTGGTACTTCCTTTTATCTCCAATCATCTTTGAATATACTTCTAAGCATTTGCTTTCATATTTTGATGCAAAAAGTGAGACTGGTAAAGGAGGCATTTGGACTATGTTCCATATTTTTAGCTGATAATCTGACCAAGATACTAGATTGTCAACAGATGATATCCTGCTAGTCTGCATCTAACCAATATTATGAGTTTCTAGTTCATTTCATGGAAGGAGAACTTCTTAAGGGGCCTTCCTATCACCATCAACTCAGTGGCTAAATTAGAGAAAAATTGTATTCTCTACGACCAAGAATATCACTTCTATAATAGTTTACTTATTTGATGTAGAGAAGAGTCAGTATTCTCTAGAACAAGAATATTAATAGAGCTGACAGCTTTTCTCAGAAAGCCGTAATGCTTTGTGAGTACTTTGCTCAGAACCAGTGATGGCAAATGTCCCTTAAATCATTCTAGGAATAATCTGATGACTTGTATTTCATACTGTCATAGAGTGCCATTTCCTAACATGTCTGTTTTCCTGAGTTCTTTCAATGAATACTTATTAAGCACCTGACATTTTATTCAGAAGGCAAGTGAGTGTGACTGCCAAGACTCAGACTCTCTCTTGATCCTGATTCTTCTTGCAGTTATTATCCTGTTTTTGGCCTTGTCTATAGCAAAATTCTTTGAAAGACTGTTTGCTTTTGTGCCTCCACATTTTCTTTGCCCCATCCTTTCTCTAACCCTAATATGATTGTGAGCTTGGCGGGTCTTGGCAGCAGGACCAAATGCAAGCTCAGGCGGGCACAGTTAGCGGCCAAATAAAATGGGACAGAAAGTGGCCAAAGCAAGCTTTATTGGAATTTGGCTCTCGGGCGAAATTCCCAGACCCCCAGGGGTATAGGGACCCGGAGAAAATCGCACGTGGCCCTGGCTGCCCAGGGTTTTTATAGACTGGGATGGGAGGGGATCCTGTTGAGTGACAGGTGGGTGTGAAGGGATGGTGGAACTTTATATCCACCTTGCTGCGAACTTTCTGGTCACCTTTTGGTGGGCTGGTCTTTGTTCCAGCTGCTCAACTTTGCCCCCTACTGTCGCCTAATTTCCGACCTAACAATGATTACATCACCCCACTGCTATTTCAAGCTCATAATTGGCATCATGTCTGCTAAAATCAGTGGTCCAGTCTTAGTTTTCATCTTGCATAATCTTTTAGCAGGTGTATCAGGATTGATTATTGCTTCATCCCTGAACTGCATTTTTTCCCTTGGCTTTGAGAACACTCTGCCCTCCTGGTTTTCTTTCTGCCTCACTGGCTGCCTCTCCTTGGCTTCTTCTTCCTCATCACTTCTATCTCTTAATGGATTGGAAGTTACCAGAATCAGTCTTTGGACATTTTTTCTATCAGTGCTCTATCACTTGTAATATCCAGTTCCTTGAGAATAATAGTCATCTTTCCAATAACTCAGATTTGTATCTCTAGCCTGGAGCTCCTCCGAACTTCACACTCTCATTTATTTAACTGTCTAGTTGGCATCAGGGCTTAGATATCTAATAGAAATCTCAGACTTAATGGGTATAAGAGCAAACTTCAGATATTCTTTCTGAAAGATGTTCTTCCTCTTCTTAGTTAGTGGTAATTTCATAATTCCAGTTACTAAAATAAAAAAAAATACTGGAATCATCTTTCTCTCCATTCTTTCTCACATTCTACAAATACTGTCAAAATTGGTCCAGAAAGCTGCCATTTTTCACCTACAAGATATAGCTTCCTGGTACCACTTGGATTCCATTTTCTGATCTTTTTTTTTTTCTTTTTAAATAAAAATGAATAAGAAGGCTTATTGTTTTGCTAGCAAAGGAGAAACACAGAGGACTCCTGTCCTACAGGCTGTGATTCTTCACAATGTCCCACTTGCAGTTCCTTTCTGCATATTGCTGCTGGATATCACTGTTCTCTCCTCTTGGAATGTTCTTCTCCCTGCTATCCATATGTACACTGCCATACCTTCTCAAGTCTTTACTCAAATCTCCCTTCCCAGTGAAGCACTCCCAGCTAATTCTATGTAAAACTGCAACCTCCAGGCTTCTTGAAAACTCCTATTTCCTACCTCTGCTTTAATATGCTTATTAATACTTTTCACTTCTCATATAATATACATTTTACTGATTTTACTTATTGTCCATATCATTCACTAAAAGTTCCCTGAGATTCCTGCCCCAGGTCGCAGGATGTAGCCTTTTTAGACATTATTAAGAGTGGCCAAAATACCAGAAATGTGGGTTCTGTGGTGAGCTGCATATAGGGTGTGTTTACCTTTTCCTTTTGCTTACCTAGTAGTCTCTTAAGTTCTTGGTCCCTGAGGCCAGGTCCACAACTTGCCTTCCAGTCACTTGCCTCCTCTTCAGTGGTGGTTGATGTTAACCAATAGATTGGAATCCATCACCAGTCTTTGTGTCCTGTCTTGGCTAGGACTATATAGGAGCAGCTTAGCCCTGAGACCCAGAGAACCGTTATACTTTTTTATCCTTGAGGGAGGAAATTAAACTGGGAACACAGAGTTGTTCTACAGCTTGGGAAGAAGAAAATAAAAAAAATCTTTCTAACAACAACAACAAAAAAAAGTTTCCTGAGAGCAGAATTTATGCTTCACATATGATATATGCTTAATAACTATCTGATGCATGAAGTCAAAGTTCTGAATAGAGTCCATCAAATTTATCTTCAAAGATGCCCCTGATAACATTGGCAGAACCAATTTGCAAAGACTAGTAGAGACTTATTTTTATTTTCAGATGGAACAGCAAAGGATTGTACATTTCAAAGGATGAAAGAGAACACAGTATGTGCAAGAAGTGAAATTGAAAAGGCATCTTTCTTTGTTAGTTTGAGATGGCAGTGACTTGAGGAAACAAAGGAGCCGGAGAAGGGGCAGGCCAGATGACATGTGGTGGTGTGGTGGGTGGAAGCAGGGAATGATCACTAGTCCACTTCTGGATAAGGCAAAAGTGGACAGGGTTTGGGATCATGAAGGCATTAGACCTGGATAGGAGCAGCAGGGGTCCAACTTCAAAGGTGTACAACTGGGCAGTTATACCCCACCCTGGGCTCCTGAGAGACCTGCACTGCTCTTACCATTGTAGTTCAAGCCTCTACTCTCACTGTTGAAAATTTTCATAGTTCATGAACGTTTGCTGCATTTTCTGTTTTCACCGGGTGCTGATAAAGTACAAAACCTGTGCTGAGAAGCACATCTTTCCTTGTAATAGGGGAAGAGCATGAAGAATAAACCCAAATCACAGAGGGTTTTAGACATTTAATGGCAGTAGGTTGCAGGAGCTCCTATCTGATGACTTTCATTTTGATTTTCTTGTGAAGTAGAAAGTAGACTCATCTAAATGCAAAGGGAGTAAAAAGTGTGAAGAACCTAGAGAAAGTAAAATGCCATATGGGGAGGTGGTTAAGGTATGGCTCATGGAGCCCTTTGGCCTGGGTCCAAGTTGTGACTCTGTCCCTTACTAACTCTGTGACTTCAGGCAGTCATTTAACCTGTTTGTACTTTAGCTTACTGTTTGTAAATAGAGATTGTAATGACACCTTAGAAGACTTTCTGACACTTAATAACTGTAGACTAGGAGAGAAAATTGACTAGGAGAAAGTAGATCCCCAAAACTGCTCTTCTCTCATACAGTTTCATATGAAACAAAATGTGGGCTGATAAAGTATAAAATGATTAGGTTGGATAAAGGAAAAAAAAACTGTTTTATTCCAATGATATATATATATATATACATATATATGTATATATATTACCTTTAATATTTTATATGTATTATATTACTCAATATATATATATTTTATATATATTTTATTGTATACATATATATATTACCTTTTTTTTTCCAGATGAAAAAAATAAAGATGAAGAAACAACCAAAGACCAATTGGAAAATCCCCCAAATGAAGAAAAATGAAGGCCGATAATTTCCTAAGAGTGCTGAATTTATGCACGTTGAAAGACTTAGTGACTATGTTTTCCTGAGGTGTTTGATCTGGTGGTAACTGTGGTAACATGTGTCATTAGATAATTTTGTTGTGGCATTATTCATTTGGATTGCAACCATGATGTCCAATGTAGATTATTAAATGGTAGGTTACTTACATTTGCACCCAAGGAAAAAGTTAATAATATATGAGCACTTAAATACATATCATTGTCTATAAACCCAACAAAATTCACCATCCTTTTTTATTTAGCCAGATATTTGTTTAATACCATTTTTATGGTGATAGAGGAAAGGTTTCTTGACAAGTACAAACCAAACACTATTATTTTAAAATTTTGTAGCCTTTGTAGGAAATTATATTTTGGAAATGAGAAGGAATAATAGTCACAAATCACATGGATAGAGTATGTTTATTTTTAATCAAATTATACCAGATTTTCCCCAGTCTTTAAAAAATAATTTGAAAATATTGTAAAAGTTTAACAGCATAAGCATTTCTAGAATGTTTTGTCTGATATTTTGCTTCTATTCTGTGCACACTGTGATTTTTCATGTGAATCCTTAGAATGTAAAATTTGTGACAAATTGTTTATATGGAACAGGCCTATTAAATGAATTTCACTATTTTCCTTAACTGTGGTATATGTACCTGTGTGTATTTTATTTTAATGTGAATTACACTAAATCCTTTAGTAGTCTCTTAACACTGTCTTTTCTTATTCTTAGGGCTTTAGTGTATGCTTTGTTTCTAAATTTCCTCAGGAATGCAGATCTTACTTTTGATATCTTTCTTAAAGTAGCTTAAAATAACAGTAAACACTTAAGTATTTGGTCAATAATCTAGGTGGATATAGCAAAACACATGCTTTTAACATATATTTAAGCACATATTTTAAAAAAAGAAAAACAAACCAAAGCATTAGTAAATTTTGATTTATTAATTATTTTATGAAAATAATAGAACTCTGATTTTTAAAAATTTTGATCTTAATTTATTTTCATTTTCAGATACAATGCATGCAATTATAATTTGTGGACTTAATCTGTATATGTTAAGAAAATAAACTCTTTCATTAAAGAAATTTGTTGCCAGTAAAAGTCTCCTTCATTTTATATTCTCTGAAGCAAGCCGGGTGGAAAATGGTGATGCATTCTAAAGGATGAAGTTAATAGTCTTTATGGCATAAATCACCTCTCGATTATTATTTGAATGACAAATCTTACCTTGATGTGTTATATTTTCCATAGGGATAAGTTTCAAAGAATTTGATTGTTTTAACTTCTCCAATATAAATTTTTAAATATAATATTTTAGGTGTTGCACTCATTTAGTATTCATTAAAATGTATTTTAACCATTAAAGTTGTATTTCTGAAGGTTAATGACATGAGATTGAGTTCCAGTAGGAAAAAGGATAAGAGAAGAATGATGGCTTTCAATTTGGGTAGGGAGAGTTATGTCCCCTCTAAGAGAGACATTTGGCAACATCTGGAGACTTGGCTACACTAGAGGAGGGAAGCAGGGGAGAAGGCGCTATTGGCACCTAGTTGGGAGAGGTCAGGTACTCTGCTAAGCAGCAAAGCATATACGACAACTTATAGGGCAGCCCACAGCGAGGAATTACCTGGCAGAGGGGCAGTAGTGCTGAGGTTCAGAAACCCTGGAGTAGAGTTAAACTTGAAACACATAGATTTTGGAATCAGATCACTTGGGTTTGAATTCTAGTTCTGCTATACACTAGCTGTGTAATCTTGGGCAATTTACATCATTTTTCTAAGTCTCAGTTGTATCCTCTGTGGAATGGTATTAATAATAGTGCATACTTTATGTGGTGGGTGGAAGCAGTAAATGAAATGGCAAAACAATTGAATAATGACTGGCAAAGAGAAATTATTCAGTAAACACTGGCTATCACCACCATCATCCTCGTTCTTGCTTTCCAATTATCTTGCCATTACTCTCTGATAGTGACAGTAATGGACAGTTGAGCTTCTTAATGTGACTGTCTTCTGTCTTCCTCTGTGATTTCACAAACTTCCCCAATTCCTGGTGCTGGGAGAAGACATTCTGTTGGAAATGGGTAATTCATGGTAATTGCCACATTAATGCCAATTCGATCATGGTTATGAAATGGTTGACAGGTGATGAGCATTTCCCTCTAACAATGAGTCACCTGCCTAGGGTTTTATGACAGTTCAAGCAACAAAACAGAATTTTGAGTCAGTAATTAAATGAGTAAATTTTTCCTTGCTATGCAGAAGGAGAAAAAGGAACATGGCTCTTGAGTTACATGGTTATCTTCTATCATTTAGAAGATCAACAATGAAGTGATGATGTTCTTCCTCATTATTACTGGTAGTGATCTATATTCTGAATGGTGATATATCCTAAATCACATATTCAACACAATGCACACAAAATAATTATATACATATATGTAATATTTATCCAATGTGTGCATGTGTGTGTATATATAATATATATGCAATTATATATAATATATACACATTATCCAAGGTATCAGTTTATTGACAAGGAATATTTGCCAACAGAAGGATTCTGTCCCTACCCTCAGGAGTTCAGACAAAGCAGAATAATATGCCAGTAGTACTTTACAGTAAAATTGAATTCACCTACCAATAGTTTTATTATTGAAAAATCAAGCTATTTGTGGGGAAACTAGGGTAGTTTACTGTAGCAAGCAGACACAAAGCTACCTTCTTGGAACTTATTAAAGAATGTCTGTGCCCATTTTTGCTATTATCTTTGTACAAGCCACTCACTTTAGCCAATAGGTAGAAAGTCATAATAATAGTGTCAGATAACCAGGCTAAAAAGGAACAATAAAACTATAAAGAGCCTATCTGATAACTCTGTTCAAGGGAAGAAAAAGAACACACAAGGAACCCATTTTGTATTGTGAATCCTGAGATGTTTTGTACTCTGGGCAGGAAAAATTTGAACCCTCCTGAATGTGAGTGACTGTAGAGGTAGGTGTCTAACTTGAAAAAGAGAATAATGCATTAACTTTCCTTTTGCTAGTGCAAGTCACTTGGACATCTTGGACATCTTGGACAGATGGTGTAAGCAAGAGAGAGAGAGAGAGAGAGAGAAAGAGAGAGAATAGAGTAAGAGAAAGATGCTTCTAAAGCTTTCTAATCTGTTATCCTGTCTATGGAACCTGACAACTTCAAAGTATTAGCTCTGCCATTTGCTCTCATGACTCTGTTTTTATTTTATTCTGTACTTTCATTTATCCAATGTGTAAAACAGTGAATTATTATAAGGATTAAATGAATGAATACTGGTAAATAATAATGAATAATGTCTGACACACAGCAAAAAACTATTATTATTTGTCAGAACACATTGGATTATAGATACTTTAGGAGATCTATTCACTTCTCATCACATTGTCACCCAGACAGATTTTGCTCCTCTTCCTCTACTCTCCTTTCTATTAGTAGCATGGCTTTGGCTAAAACTGGGGCTGGTTATCAGTGGATTCTATTTTTTTTTTTTTGAGTTATTAATGACAACTCTTGGAACATCAAAAATCTGCAGTTATTTGAAGACAGAAACATTGACTCAACCAAAGGTTGAAGCAGAAATTGCTCTTACCTGTTAAAAATTCTTATTGGCTTTCTTGTTAAGCATGTATCAACAGGAATAATTATTAGAGCCAACTTTGAGTAATTACTGACTACTAAGCACCAAGTAGATCCCTTTGAAGCTTCATAAAAATAATCATATAGAATTCATGTTTCTCATTTGATCTATATAGAAAAATGAATTCTGGGGGTGGCCTTGAGAACTCAGAGAAAATAGCAACAATGATCCAGAACATCTGGTAGCCAAGATGTGCACTGCTTCTCTTGCACCAACTGGTGGTCCCTGCCAACACTAGTTCACCCTGTTTAGTTTTACTAAATTTGTCTGAATTCTACTTAGAGTTCCTAAGAATTGAAAGACTGTATATGGGAAGAATAACACATGAACCATCAAGAGGCGCCCACATCTTAGCACAAGTGAATTTATTTGGGCTTATTTTTTTCATCCACTATTTCATATATTCCAGAGAAGATTTTATACAGCAAAGACAATTACCATTTAATTTGCCATTAACTTTTAGGATCCTGAAGGCATAGAAAATTGGCTCTTTTGGGTGTGAGGCAGCATCTGGAAGAGGTAAGGGAAGAAAGTCTGGATAGAAAAAAAGATAAGTGCTATACTTAAACTTGACTCCTTCCACCTGTGGTCTGAAGCTGCCCGTGATCATGAAAAGAGCACACTGACATTTTGAGAGTGTGTTCATCAGTTTTCCGTTACTGAGACAAAATACCTGAGAAAATATACTTAAAGGAAGGAAAGGTTTATTTGGGCTCACACTTTCAGAGGTTTCAGTTCATGGTTACTTAGCCCTGCTGCCTTGGGTCTGTGGTGTGACAGTACATCATGGTGGAGCACATGGGAGAGTGGACATCATGGCAACTGGGAAGCGAAAAAGAGGAAGGGGCTGGAGTTCCACTACCTCCTTCAAGGGCATGTCCCCAGTGACCTAGCTTCCCTCCACTAGGCCCTATCTCTTAAAGGTTCTGTCTCCTTCCAATAGTTGGCCTTTGGGGGACATTCAAGATACAAATTACAGCAGAGAAAACCACAAAAGTAATGTCATGAACTAACTCTTAATATTTTGAAAATGGGGCCTTGTAGACAAATAAGATAATCTCATTGGTTCTCTGTTGGTATATTTTAGGGAGAAGTACTATTTGGCAGTATTGAGGGGGACAGAGACATTTCTGCAGTGCCAACTGAACTGGGGGGTGGGGAGTGTAGGCTACTTTGACCTTAGACATTCTTCAGGAAGCGAGAAATTCAGAAACCAAAGTCTTAACAAAAGTCTAAACAAAAGTCAACTGCACTTGAGTTTCTATGGAATTGAATTTTGCAGCTCTGTGAAACCTCTCGCAGTGCTTTAGACATAGTAGGCATTGAAATAATCTTGTTTTATAATAAAATTTTCAACTAAATTGGATTTTCAATAGTGAAAGGAATTTGATTTTTAAATATTTCCTTTCTTTGATACTCTTATATTGTGAGAACGATAGAAGAAAAAGCATTGAGCTTTTTCATGTAAATGTGGGTTCTAGGATTTTGACTTAAATTTGACCTAAATTGACTGTACCTTTGGGTAAGTTATTTTCCTCCTAGGTAGTTGTCAATGCTCCTGTGTGAGAATTCCTGAACTGACACTAGGTGGTGCCCTCACCACATCTCTTATTCACAAAAGTCCAATTTAAGTCAAGCTTGCTCGAGGTTTCTAGCTTGAGTGTTTTACCAACTCTGCTGCACGAGTTGGTCAAGATTATTGCAAAAACAAAACAATAGCCCTCCCAAAACTGCAGTCTTTCTGAGACACAGTTTAGAAAGAAATTAAAATAGCAAGTGTTCTAATTCCTGGCTATTGTTTTTTTTGTTTGTTTGTTTTGTTTTTGGATACCCTATATTCTTAGGTACCAGAAGAGGGTGTTGTAATACATCTTATTAGGACTCTAAAAGCTACAACTTTTTCTTCTATTTAACAAAGTGTTTCTTTTTCTATATAACAGAGCCAACTGGATCCTTAAAAAAAAAAAGATAGCTATGTACAATGTTTTATTCATTAAAGCCAAATTACAAATAATTCTGAATTCTCTAAAATCCCAACAATTCAAAATAGGCCTTTGATGTCTTTCAAGTTAAAAGTGTTATTTTCATTCGTGACTTTTAAGCTTTGAAAAGTCCCTGAGAGCTTAAACCCAAGTAAATGGTATGTGAATGTGTGGCTTTATTCTTGATTTAATTTAGAAGATCTTCTATTACATTACAGTTTCCCCTTCCACTTTGGAGAAGGATGGGTCTCATAAAAACAAAATGGAGGTTAATTAAGTTATTATTCCCAGTCTTCCAAGGTCAGGAAGGGAAATCAGGAACATTTTTTTCCCACAAATCTCACTGTATGTTGTGTGGGAAAGTTGATGCACAAGGGGTCACTGCCAAGTAGTCTTGGCAAGGGACCGATGCTGGTAGGAGACTCTGGACATGGCTTCTGGTATCTCTGGAGTCTTTTCCATGCACAAGAAGATCCCTGCTTAGTCACAGGCCACAAATGTGTAGGTAGTGAGGGGAAGGGACAGATGATAACAGCTAGCACTTAATATACATTAAAAACTACCCCTAGTGTTTTATGTTTATTAGTCTATTTAATTCTCACAATAGCCTCATACATTACAAAACACGCCCAGAGAAGTACCTGCCCAAGGTTACTCTAGTAAATGGCAAAGCCAAGTTTCAAAGTGAGGCAGGTTAGGTTCAAAATCTGTGCTTTCAACCCCACTAAGCTCTGTTATCCCCTCAAATATAGCAACAGCAAAAGTGGTCACTATATGCCACAATGGTTACTGTGCTAGAAACTATTCTGAGAATTTTATCTGTGTTGACTCTTAATTCTCATAACAATCCCATGATGTGGATATTATTATTGTCCCCATTTTACACTCAAAGGAACTATGGCATGGGTCACTTAAAAAGTTAAGAAGCTGAGAGTGTGCTTAATTAAAGACAGAGTTGTTTCCTATTAAAGTCCCCTTGAAGGCTATGGAGCAGGTGCAGACTTCAGCTCTGATTTTCCCCACTCTTTCCCTCCAGTTTCTCTTCTATGAATGCCTCCCTTTTCAGGCGTCCCTGAACTGCACTGTCTTTTTAGGGGTTGCTCTAAGCATGGAAATGAGCTTGGTTTTGATGACTATTGTCATAATGGGATTTTCCAAAATTATAACACAAAATGTATGCAGAGAATAATACACGCTTGACTCCCTTTGCCCTGAGGTCTGCACTCTGAGAAGAATGCTCCTCTACAAGGTTCTGAGACCACTTCACAGATGCCTACTCACTTCTGGACACCAGCCTGCCTTCCTTGGGTATCATCCCCCTACCAGTTTTCCCTGAAAGATGGCCCTGGGTCTGCTCCTTGGTCCTCACTGATGGTAATTAACAAATGAACAGTCTTACTCTTTTAGTGAGAGCATCTGCTTCCCATAGCAATGAAAGTTTAGGTGATTCATCAAGAGATAGTAAGGTGGCGGTTGTTTCATCACAGGGCACAGACTGAGTGACATACCTTATCAGTCACTTTGCCTGTAGCAGAAAATGAGGTCCAGTGACTAGGTGGTTCTGTCACCATGTGTAAGAGAAAATCCAAAAGAAGAAGAACAGTTCTTTCCATTCACAGGTTCTTTATAATACAGTGTTCTTTCATTCCTCAGAGCTTTAGTTTCCTTATATGTGGATTGAAGTTATTGAAAAATCAGCTAAATCCAAGTTTAGTCTCTGATTTGGGGGTTCATTTTAAAAGTTTGAAGGAATAAAACTGATTATTAGCAATAGTGGCATATGTATTCTTGCAAAAAATTTATATATGTACATATATATATAAAACATATATTTTTTTCTGTATTATTTTAGTTTTCTAGCTGAGAGGAGAAAGACAAGGCAAGTTGTGTGTAGTCTCCACAATTGTACACTCCAGAAATAAATAATACCATTTCTCAGCATTGACTGAAAACGTTATCAGAATCCCTACATGACATTTTAACTTACTCAGTTTAACTTGATATGTCTCTACCGAGTGCCTTTCTGAAATTGTCCTCACTCTTTCCCTTCATTGCTTCTCTAAAATAAGGAAACCAGTGATTCCATAGACACATGTCAGACTTACCTATCTTACATGCATTTTTTTCTTTTATTTGCGTGTTATAGTTGTACATAAAAGTTGGGCTCAATTTGACATAATTACATATACATGGAATCTAACTTACTACATGTCAGTTTGCAATTCCCCTCCCTTCCCTTCCCTACTCTATCCCCCATTCCACCACTTCTAGACTAATGGCCTATTGTTTACTCATTTATATATTTTAAATTGGTGCTTTATGGATATACATAAGGGTGGAATTCACTGTGGTATGTTTACACAAGCACATGGCATAATTTTGTCAAATTCTTTCTGTGTTCCCTCCCTTTCCCATTTCTGTCCCCCTCAATATTCTACCGCACTAATCTTCCTTCTGTTTTTGTCTTACATGCGTGTTATACTATGTTTTGCTTGGTAATGAACCTGCCCATTTCAGTGGACAGAGACCACAGACATTTCTCTCCTTTAACACTTTTAGTCTTAGAAATAATCTTTATCTCTTTCAGTTCCTATTCTTAGATTGCTCTGGAATTACCATATTTGAAGTCTTTTTGGCCTTCAAATATGCTTCTGTTGGCCTTCAAATATGCAACTAGGGCCCCAAATGACTCTAGTTAGCTTCCCTTCTGGAGACTTTTGGTGGACTGTGTTACGTTTCTAGTGTGTATCCAGGGCTGGGAATTGGCTGTGCTATGGTTAGTCAAGGCCAGAAACACTCTGATTCAGTGCATATGCTCAAGATCATAAACATTAACTTGTGAGCATGTACCCCTTATGTAACCTGTTGTTAACGTGCCTTCTTTGTTTGACCTGCATATAAAAAGAGCCTATGGGGGCAAAATGGAACTAGCTGGGGGTTAAAGCTGATGCTGGGGGCTGAAGGCTGTGGCCACCTCTAAATAAAGCATGTCTACTATCCTGTCTTACATCCTCTTCTACTTGCTGGGATCCTGAAGCTGTTTCTTGGGGCTGAGTTCCCACATGACAGTGTCAAATATAACAAATAGTCAAAGAGAAAAGAGGAGACCATTAGTGGTTGTCTTGGTGGGTGCTCTTCTGAAGCCTTGCTGCCTCCTGGAGTGAGATGGGACATGCTTAGGTGAGATGGGACATTCTGCAAGGATCTCATGATGACAATGAGACATGCTAAGTGGGAGCACTTTTGGGTGTGGTTATCAGGGGTGGGGTCACAGAGGAAGAATGAACATAGGTTTTAAGGATGAAGAGATGGAAGGAATGGAGAGTTTCAGATGGGAGGAGAAATTAAAAGGAGTTAGCAATATACAAGGCCTATTTAGAGAGAAGAGCATTGCTTGTATTTCATTGAAGTGCAGAGAAGCAGAGAAAAATCGAGGTTGGAATGAGGCTCAGGGTAGATTCTAGAAACCCAAGAAAGGCTGATTAAAGCATCTGGACCTGATCCTGGAGGCAACAGAAAAATGAAAATATTATCTACCTTATTCTTAGTCAATAAATGTGAAATGGATGGCAACTTAAAACAATCAACTCTGTGAAAGAGATCTCCACACCAGAGAACAGATGTGAAGCTGTAAGAAAACTTGATTCAAATTAAAAAAACAAAACAATAAAACCCCTCAATTTACACAAGTGATTCTGCTCAGCCTTCACGTATTCCCCTCCTTGAGGACTTCGTATGTTTTCTGTATATCTCACTCACTCTAGTTAGTAATCTAACAAAAGCAATCTCTCCCCAGATGAAAGTTTCTTGTTCTCTATTTTTGGTATTGTTTAAGAAATACCACTTCAAATTCCCTCAGCTTTCAAAGGAGGTACAAGTGGAAATTAGATTCGGAACCATTGTTGGCTCTCCCAAAGACTTCTGCATTTGAATATGCTGGGATAAAACCATGTCCTGGTAACAGAAGTGAGTGGAATTTCTCTATTCATGGAGGGTCTTCTGTGGATTTTTTAAAAAAGAGCAAACAGTAACCAGATGGTAGTTGACAGGCCAACTCTAAAGGCAAGTGTTTGTTTGAATTTCTTTCCTAAGGAAAAGAAAGATAATTAAAAGAAGAGGAGAACAAAAGAGAAAAGCAAGAGAATAAACACTAAAATATATAAAGAGACATGAATATGAATGGATATTGGAAACTAAGGAGCAAAATTAGCCAATTCTTGAAAAATAGAAAATGAGGGAAAATAAAATATAACTGCACAAATTTTCCCAAATGGTTGCCTAGGATACTTAGCTAGGAGTGGTTCTCTCTCTGCTGAATAATTATTAAGGGTCACACTGAATTTAGTCTCTTGGTTCTATCAGTATCAACCAGAAAACTAACATAAGTTTTAGGCATAATAGTTATGAGCACCATATTTTCTATATTATGCTTCTAACAGCAGAAGTGGCCAATTTCAACAATTATGAATGTAATAAGAAAGGAATCATGAGATTGAAGCCCAGGAATACAAGCAGGGTCAAACTTTGAAAATTGAGCCAGTCTGAGATGGCAATTAGTATATGTAATGACAAGTTGTAAATTGTGGTTAAAGCAGCTCAAAGTCCATTTGGCAATGTGATTTAAGATTTATAGCTTGCCCAGTGTTCTGCTGAAAACCATTTTTCCATGTTAAAGAACTTGGTACACCTGAGGTCGTGTAGCGACAAAGTTTCACATTACACTGCAGTTCTTTATTTTCCACAAGTGTCTAGCCCTGTGGATCCTATTATCACTGTTTTCTTTTTAATTGAAGAATTGTGAAGTACGAAAAGCATCAAAAAATGCCTTCCTGCTCCCATTTGAATTTCTGTTTCCTACAGTTTACTCTATTTGCAGAAATGTTAATATTAAGGTGCCATGAATAAGTTCATTTCTAAAACTTTGTCCCCTTTGGGTTTCTTGGGCAGACTTCTTAGGGTGTGTGTGTGGTGGGAATGACTGGGAGGGGACAAGGACCCCAGGAAGCAGGGGTTGTTTTCTGGAATGACTTACACCATCTCTTTTCATAAACAAAAATAGGACTTAAGAGTGTAAGAAGTTTTCTGTTGGTTGGACTAATACTTTAGTCTGTCTTTGTTTTTCTTCAGGTTAAGCACAGAGAGGTTTTCTATAAGAGAGACTTGAAAGGCCATATCCTCTATAGTGGGATAGAATGAATCCTAAGATTATAAATATTTATGCTATAGACAAATTGGAGAGGCATAACATAAAACAACAAGAAGAATATCTCTGGCTTTTGGCACACATTTTGAATTTCCTCCTAGGAATTCATGTTGTTAAACATTTACTCATCCTTATACTGGCATTGTCTTATTAGTTTCCACTATCCAAAAAAAGAAGCGAAGTCGTGGAAGTTCAGGACAGAACCAGCAGCAAAGCAAATGAGATATTCGACCCCCAGCCATCTGTCTGAATCAAGGTCAAAATCATTTCCAAAATAGGAAAGGTACAGAGAAAGCCAAGAAAATCATGGTGAGTTTCCACTCTGGTTGTATTTATAGCTCCTACTGGCTCTAGGTAAAACTAAGGGAAAATACTATGTTCATATCTCTACATATTTTACATAATTTTAGCATAGTTTATGTATGTATATATAATTTTTTTCTAGATAGTATAGTGAGCAAAACAGCTATATATTTTAATTCTAAGCAAATCTCACAAAAGAGCAATAAAGATGTAACTCAGGAATAATGATTGTAATACTGCAAATAATTTTGGAAGTGCCAATAAAATTTGGCATTGCAGTGTTAATATTTCTTACCTGGTGACTCCCAGTTTATGCTCACAGATTAACAATCAGCTGAGTGTGTGACCTTGACACTCTTAATATGTTATATGAGGGAGCTGGTCCTGATGATTTTTCAAAATTTTATTCTGACATTGCTCTATAGGTTTCACTATTTAAGAATTCCTTATATAAAAATTGGGGGAAATATTTATAATTATAAAGACAATATAAGAGAGAAATTTTTTTTAAAAAAGCATTAGATTTCAAATTGAAAAATAATAGGTAATACCAGAAAACAGTTCACAAAGAAGGAAAAGCAAATGTTTGAGAAATAATAAAAATATGAATGGAACACAAGCTGTGTGTGTATGTGTGTGTGTGTGTGTGTGTGTGTATACGCATGGTGTGTTTGTTTCCTGAGTATTAGCAAAGATGAAGCAATATGTTACAGCAGCTAAGTGCATGAACTCTGGAGGTGTAGAAAGTTAACTGGAAGCAATGTTCAACCACTTATAGGTTATTGGTCCTGGGCAAGTCTTCGTTTTCCCACAGCAGATTGTGAATAACTATAGCTCCTACCTCATAGGGTGACTAATGAAGATTTAAATGAAATACTACAATATGTGTAGCATAGTGACTAGCAAAATATTTAAATAAATTTTGATAAATTATTGTCACTCATGCCAGTGGAAGATATTTTAATAAGCAATTGAATAAATGTATTGATGAAATATTCAGTAGTCTTTTAACATGGTTTATATAGTTTTTAAAAACACAGGCATGAATCTAGAAACTTGAGTTTATGAACCACAATGAATTAAAAGTTCCTAGATTTTTCCTCAGCAAAGGTTACTCACTTTTAAGCTGTTTTGACTCAATGTCTCATTCTATAAGAGTACACAGAAGTGTACACATACACACACATACATATATAGGTATAGTTTTGACTTACTATTTCATTCTGTTAGGTGAATGTGTACATGTGCATACAGCATAGTTATGTGAATATATACAAACAATAACAACAAAAATCTAAACAATTCAGAACTTTATGTTCAGTAAAGGGGATGATTTGCCACTGTTGTATAGTAAATTCTGTATCTAATTTTGAAAATGATGATATTCTATATGTGAAAATTAAGAAATTTATTTAGTTATATTTTCTGGAGATGTATTAATTATTTAAAAAATTTTGGTAATGTCCACACAATTTCTAACTGTATATTTTTAAAATATCTAATGCTTGCAAATTTAACTTAAATTCAATAAACTATATGATTTGTCAGCTGGTGATGGAGTGCAGTTGTAAAGCACTTGTCTAGCATGGGCAAGGCCCTCAGTTCAATGACCAATATGGCAAAAAACAAAAAATAAATAAATAAACTATATAATTTGTAAATACATTGAAACCTTCTAAAAATCTTCAAATCAAATAACTAAATGATTCCACTACAGTGTTTACTTTTTATTTAAGTATTTCGATGTTATAGAGCTGATTATTACAAATTGAAGTTGTAGGCATTTTTTTTTTTTTGACTAAGAAAACACCTTATCCACAAAATGAATTATGCACAGTAAACAAAGCTACCATCTAATAATAAACCTTTGTATAACCAATATTTATATCATTGTCTTCCATATCTACCTTTTTTAGTATCTTGTAGAATTTTTTGACAATATATTTCTGAATAAAAGATTTCTAATTAATAAGATTTACTGAGCCTAAACTCCATCCTAAGTTAATTTTGGGCAAGGATGACAGCATATTTTTATATTTATTTTTCTTCTTAGAGCTTAATGATTATACATAGTAATTGGGTTCATCCTAATAAACTCGAACATGCATAGAAATCAATTTCAGTTCATGATTCTCCCTTTTTCCTCCTGTCCTCCTCCACTTCTCCTTCCTTTTCCTCTACTCTCATAGTCTTCCTTTTGTCTATTAATTTGCATTTGATTGGTTCTTTATGTAATCTTATCCTTCCCTCTGCCTTTCCTTTTACTCTAGCTTCCACATATAAGAGAAAACATTTGACCTTTGAGTCTGAGTTTAACTAACTTCACTTAGCATATTATTCTCAATTTCCATCCATTTACCAACAAATGACATAAACTTCATTCATTCTAATGGCCAAGTAAAACTCCATTGTGTATATATACCACATTTCTTAATCCATTCATCTATTGACGGATATCTGGGTTGATTCTATAATTTAGCTATTGCGAATTGTGCTGCTATAAACATTGCTGTGGCCTTGTCACTGTAGTATGCCATATTTAGATCTTCTGGGAAAATACCAAAGAGTGGCATAGTGGGGTCATATGGTGGTTCTATCCCTACTTTTTTGAGGAATCTCCAAACTGGACAGCATATTTTTAAAAAGCTGGCTATCATAATGTTCTCTCATGTGAAAACTTTTTTTCTAAAGATAATTCTTAATTCTTTTAAAACAGGAAAATATTTAAATCTTGGTTTCCAGTGTAATGCCTGAAAACACTTTAATCAACTTAGTATTTTTCTGTGGCTCTTCTGTAGTGGATGAATTAAAGACTTTATTGTTAAAGTTACATGGTCTCTTAGTCAACTCATTATCAGAATTTTTAAACACAATGATTTGTTCTTCTAAATTTGTTCTTTATAGTCAAGTGGATTAAAAAACCCCACAAAACCATCAAGCTCTATTCTTATCATATTTTACTACTTCATGCATATGCACTAATGTGCATAGAGATTATTAAATTAAAATGGACTTTTTATTAATTTGTTAAAAGAATCTTATATTAAGAATTTTTCTCATAGAATAACACTAATAATGATAAATAAAATAATAGTAGGAAAGTTTGGGAGTCAGGAATAAGACAATAGTAGGAAATTTAGGGTAGATTTATGTTAAGAATTATCCTGGCAGCTGCTGCAGATGCCACCGCGGTCACCTGGAGGTCTTTTCTCCAGGCCGGGTTGTGGCCTATACCACCGACTCTGCTGCTCCCCCAAAACACCGCTGCTACTGTAGTCACCAGGAGCACTTCTCTCCAGGAGTGGCTGTTGCCCACATGCTGCCCAGACCCTGCTGCTACCATCACCCAACCGGTTCTCTGGGTGCCAAGTCCAACAACCCACCGCCTGCTGCTGCTGACCTGCTGCTGCTACCACCCAGAGGTCCACTCCCAAGTGCCTGGGTTTGGTTACACGCAGCCGCTTCCATCTTGGGACACTGGCCAGTGCCTGGAGGGTCAGGGTGAGGGCTGCTTTGCCACAGCTGCTTCTGTTTGGGGACACCTGCTGGGAATTGGAGGTCCAGTGTCAGAGTGCCTGCAGACTTGGCTGCTCCTGCTGTTCTCCTGTTGGGCTTGCTGGTGGGCTGCCATCTTGCAGCTTCTTTTCAGGGTCACTCCTCTGTGTGAGGGCATCCCTGGTGATCCCTCTGCAAATTGAAACAGCATTGAGATATTGGAACTGCACTGTGGCCAAACCTAAGGAATTTGAAACCCAGATTGGTGCAGTAGACCCAGACTGGCTCTGCGTGGGCCAGCCTGGGCCTGATAATCCCATGAAGAATCAGAGACAGGAGACTGAAAATACGTTGAACTCTGAAACAAAGAGTTGCTCAGCTTTTCAGTGAGTTTTTAAAATTTGTTTTTATTTATTTTTTTTTGCTTTTGTTTTAAACTATATATATGTAGTCTTAAACTACATAAATATATTATATATATATACATATATATATAATTTAAATTTATTTATTTATTTTTTCTCTTCTCTAGCATCTTTACCATTTTAGGGACCCAGTATTTTTCATGCATCAGTTTGTTGAGGACTGTGGTGTGGTGTTTGGATGGTATTTTGAAGTTTTGCTGTGTATTCTTATATTTTGAATTATTTATTGTATATGATTTTCCTCTTGCTTGTCTTTTTTCCTGGATTCTCCATCTCTCTCTTCACATTTAAAACATTAGAAAAACTAGGGATAGTAGGAACATACCTCAACATTGTAAAAGTTAAACCTAAGGCTAACATCATACTAAATGGAGAAAAATTGAAAGCATTCCCTCTAAAAACTGTATCAAGACAGGATACCCTCTTTCACCACTTCTATTCAGCATAGTCTGGAAACTCTGGCAAGAGCAATTAGGGGTAAGAAATTAAAGAATATGAATAGGAAAAGAAGAACTCAAGACTATCACTATTTGCTGATGACATGATTCTATATTTAGAAGAGCCAAAAAATTCCACCAGAAAACTTCTAAAATTCATAAATGAATTCAGTAAAGCAGCATGTTATCAAATCAGCACCCATAAATCAATCACATTCCTATATGTTAGTGATGAATCTTCTGAAAGAGAAATTAGGAAAACTACCCCATTCAAAATAGCTTAAAAAAAAAATACTTGGGAATCAATTTAACAAGAGGCAAAAGACCTCTACAGTAAAACTACAGAACACTAAAAAAAGAAATTGAAGAAGAACTTAGAAGATGGAAAGACCTCCCATGTTCCTGGATAGGCAGAATTAATATTGTCAAAATGGTCATACTACCAAAAGCATTATACAGATTTAATGCAATTCCAATTAAAATCCCTATGACATTCTTCATAGAACTAGAAAAGGCAATCATGAAATTCATTTGGAAAAATAAAAAACTCAGAATAATCAAAGAACTCTTTACCAAGAAAAGTGAAGCAGGAGGCATCCCAATACCGGTCCTTAAATTATACTATGGAGCCATAGTAACAAAAACAGCATGGTATTAGCACCAAAACAGACACATAGACCAATGGTACAAAATAGAAGACACATAGCCAAACCCACATAAATACAGTTATCTCATACTAGACTAAAGCACCAAAAACATACAATGGAGAAAAGATAGCCTACTCAATAAGTGGTGCTGGGAAAATTGGAAATTCACATGTAACAAAATGAAATTAAACCCCTCTCACCCTGCACAAAACTCAACTCAAAGTGAATCAACGACTTACAGCACTAGACCAGAGACCCTGTGCGTGAGAGAAGAAAAAGTAGGCCCAAATCTTCACCATGTTGGCTTAGGATGTGACTTCCTTAACAAGATTCCCAAAGCACAACAAGTAAAATCAAGAATAAATAAATGGGATGGATTCAAACCAAAAAGCTTCTTCTCAGTAAAGGAAACATTAAGTAATGTAAAGAGAGAGAGACTACAGAATGGAAGAAAATCTTTACCACATACACCTGAGGTAGAGCATTAATCTCCAGGATATATAAAGAACTCAAAATTCTTAACATGAAAAATTAAAATAAAATAAAATAAAATAATCAATAAATGGGCTAAGAAACAAGAAGAAGAAGAAGAAGAAGAAGAAGAAGAAGAAGAAGAAGAAGAAGAAGAAATACAATTGATCAACAAATATAAGAAAAAATATTCAACATCTTTAGCAATTAGAAATGCAAATCAAAACTACTCTAACATTTCATCTCACCCCAGTCGGAATGGCAATTATCAAATACAAACAATAAAAGTTGGCGAGGATGTGGGGAAAAAAGTACAGTCCCGCACTGCTCATGGGAATGCAAATTGGTGCAACCACTCTGGAAAGCAGTATGGAGATTCCTCAGAAAACTTGGAATGGAACCACCACTTGACTCAGCTATCCCACTCCTTGGTTTATACCCAAAGAACTTAAAATCAGCATACTACAGTGATGCAGCCACATCACTGTTTATAGCAGCTCAATTCACAGTAGTTAAACTATGGAACCAACCTAGATGCCCTTCAACAGATGAATGGACAAAAAAAAAAAAAAAAAAAAATGTGGTATGTGAATATTACTTAGCCTTGAAGAAGAATGAAATTATGGCATTTGCTGGTAAATGGAAGGAGCTGGAGAATATCATGCTAAGTGAAATAAGCCAATCCAAAAAACCAGAGGTGAAAAGTTTTCTCTGATATGCTGATGCTAATTCACAATGGGGTGACTAGGGAAGAATAGAGTTACTTCAGATTATGTAGAGGGGATTGAAGGGAGGGAGGAGAATAGGGATAGGAAGGATAGTAGAATGAATCAGACATTATTACCCTGTGTACATATATAACTATACAACCAGTGGGATTCTACATCATGTATAACCAGAAGAATGAGAAATTATACTCCATTATATGTGATGAATCAAAGTGCATTCTACTGTCATGTATAACTAATTAAAACAAATAGAAAAATTTTTAAAAAGAAAATAAAAGAATTCTCCTTACACAAAATAATGATGATGATAAAAAAGATGGTAGTAGGAAACTTTTGGAAGTCATGGATGTTTGTGGCATTGATAGTGTTCATGGCTTCATGGTATATACTTATTTCCTAATTCATCAAGTGGTCTGCATTAAAATATGTACTGCTTTTTGTATATCAATCATTTCTCAACAAATTAGTTTTAAATTAGATTTTCCCAAGTACTCAGTTTTTCTATCATTTTTCATTAAGATTATGGTTATCGTTATTATTTTGGTACCAGAGATTGAACCCATAGATGATTTCCCACTGACCCACATTCCCAGGCAATTTATTTTTTACTTTTTATTTTGAGACAATGTCTTGCTAAGTTGTTTAGGGCCTCACTAAACTGCTGAAACTGACTTTGAACTTGCAAACCTTCTGCTTCATCCTCCCAAGCTCCTGGGATTAAGGTGTGTGTCACCATGCCCAGCGATAATGATTATTATGTTAATAATCTTTTCATAATTTTTAAAAAGTCTCTCTCTTGAATTAATTAGAATAGTGAAACCTGTCCCACAAGGCCAGCATTTTGAGTTCTCTGAAAGGTGCAAACCAGTAAGAAAGTGCAGGTAGAAAAGGTGGAAGAGCCAATGGTGATTTTCTCCTTTGTGTGAGGCCATGTACTTATTAGAGGTATAGTTCCATTATTTTCAACCCGCTAATCACAACTTAAGTGTCTGTTAATTGGGACATTATACCAGCTAACCTGTGCTTCATCCAGCTCTCAGTTTTACCAACCTGGCTGGAGAGTCTGTCATGCTTACTTTTTGTCAAGGTGCAGTTTGCCTAGTTCATGTCAAGACTAAGATCTGAGCACAAGTTCCTGCTCCATCTTTCTCCAGCCCTGCTTGTCATGCCTAGGTAGTGTCTGTCCTATGAATCTATGTTTAATCATCAGCTGTAGATTATACTTTAAGTTCGACTTCAAGAGGAAGACACTCAATTCATATAACTATCTGTACGTCCAAAAGTGTAACCCACCCTGCAAAAAGGAGGTTGGGGCTTCAATAATACTCTTGGGCTTTGCCTCTGCTTCTCAGTTCTCTATGGTTTGTTTGTTTGTTTTTGTTTTGTTTTGCCTATTCACAGCTACATCCAGGAGCTTAAGCTTGTTAACAGGGCTACAGGGCTCAGACTCTTGCCCTTGGTTCTGCTCATCTCTGTCTGGCTTGAGTTTTCACGCCAGGGCTTGATGTGTGGCAGGCAGGATGGACACCAGCAGCCTCAAGCTCACAATTCCCAGTTTAAACACCCCACAGATGGAAGAGACTGATGCCTCCACCTCACAGAGTGCCAGCAAATAAATTCTGGGATGACTTTCGCTTTCTGATTTGAGACCTGCTCCTGCAACTGAACTTTCAGTCTTAGAAAGAAAATATTTGGACTGGCCTTGACTGATACTTGTTCTCCCCACTAGAACGAGGAACAGATAATTGTCCCCATTTGAACCCAGTGGAATTTAGTTGAAGAAAATAAATTTTATTTCTCTACTTATCAAAGCAGTAAATCAATAAATGGCAGACAACTTATTTCTGAATTCTGAAAATATTTTATGGTGTTGCCCATATTTATTATGGAACACATGACCATAATGATAACAATGGAAGGTAAGAGATGATTAGTATCATCTCACTGCATGACTATATATATGTGAACATTTCCATATTATTTAGGGAAAAAAATCATGTCTTTGTTTCTTAAGATCTATTGCTCTATCCTTAGTGAGAAAGTGAAGCAGGAGGCATCACAATACCAGACCTTAAATTATACTCCAGGACTACAGTAACAAAACAGCATGATTTTGTCACCAAAACGGACATGAAGACCAATGGAACAGAATAGAAGACACAGAGACAAGCCACATAAATACAGTTGTCTCATACTAGACAAAGGTGCAATAAACATACATTGGAGAAAAGAGAGCCTCCACAACAAATGGTGCTGGGAAAACTAGAATAAGATGTATTCCATGTTTGTATAAATATGTCAAAATATACCTTACCATCATGTATTACTACAAAGAACAAATAAAAGATCTAATGCTCTGATGAACTAGAGGAACTTTCAACCCTCAATATCCAATCTCATGATTAATACCACATAAGATTCAAGGAATCATTTCTCCATATATAACCTTGCCTATTGGCTATATCCTTGAAATAAAAGGCAACTCTATTTAAATTCCACAAATGTCTGTGGGTAGTTTTCCTTGCCAAGATCATAGACAAGTCTTCCTTTTAGTTCAGGGAAGATTTGAGCAGGAGAGTCATTTAGTTTAGATAAAAGACTGATTTGTCAAAGTCTTTATCACAGATAAGAAGAATACAGTATATTTTTGCATATAAAATGTCATTTCCTATAACACCAAGCATATGGCTTTTCATTTGTCATTTGTGGTTCCAATACTAACCACAAGTCAAAATGGCATTCACAACAGTTGCACAAAGTAGCTGAGGAACATTTTATAGTATTAAGCAATTTATATTATTTTTAGGTGTAACATGAATAATTCCACTGGTTGAAAATTGAACCCTAGAATTGTGAGCAATTTCTATTGTTCTGCTAACTGCTGGGTCAAAGAGAACTCAACAAATTTTGCTACCTCCATTTTTACTTGGCAATTGAGGCCTAAACTCTTCATCTCTCAGATCCTTCCAAATTTATACCCAAAGGACTCAAAATTAGCATACTACAGTAATGCAGTCACATCAATGTTTATAGCAGCTCAATTCACAATAACTAGATTGTGGAACCAACCTAGATGCCCTTCAACAGATGAATGGATAAAGAAACTGTGGTATATATACACAATGGAATATTATTCAGCCATAAAGAAGAATAATATTATGGCATTTGCAGATATATGAATGGAATTGGAGAATATCATGCTAAGTGAAATAAGCCAAACCTAAAAAACCAAAGACCAAATGTTTTCCCTGATAAGTGGATGATGATACAGAATGGGGGTAGGGGGGTGGAGTGTGAGAGAAGAACGGAGGAACTTTATGTAGAAGGAAATGAGAGGGAGCAGGGTATGAAAAATGGTGGAAAGAGACAGACATCATTACCCATGTAGGTGTATAACTACACAAATGGTATGAATCTACATCGTGCACAACCACAGAAACAAAAAGATGTACCCCATTTGTGTACAATGAATCAAAATGCAGTCTGTAGAAATTAAAAAAAAGTAAATAAAAAATTTTAAAAATAAAAAAAATAATAAAATACACATAAACTAAAAAAAAAAAAAAAAAAAAAAATCCTTTGTCTTGGACTCCTACCCTGAACTAAGCCTGGGGAAAAAGGCAGCTGAAGGACATTGAGTCTCCACAGGGACTCACTAGCTCCCAAACTCTCTGGTTTCCCCATTCATCTCTCTTTCTTCTCTCAGCCCTTTGCTCTAGCCTGGATAATCTTTATTTTCTATGGATTTTACAAAATCCAAGCTGTGAAACTGGCATTTTCTTAGATCCATTATTTATGTCCCTGAATCCCCAAACCAAATGCTTTGACCTCTGTGATAATCCACCACCCATCTCATCTTTCTGCCCCAGCCCACCTCTTGCTTTTCTCTGTTAGCAGTTTTCTGTACAGAATCTATTGCACAAGAGTAGTGACTCCCTCGATCTGGCATGAGTATGTGGTTAGATGAGTGACATTTCCTACTCTCTCTCCAGGGTGAAACCTAGACAGTGGTTTACAAATGCATTTCCTTTGACTGGGTTCCCAGTCGTTTTATAGGCACTTTCCCTCCTGTAAGTGCTGCCCTAACCCCTGTTATCCCTCCTTACCTCTCCTGAAGATATTAGCCATGATGCAGTCAGTAGATCTTTGTGAATAAAACCCAAGGAAACCTCTGGCATAAAGGGTGAAGAGTTGGCTTTCCTTATACGTAGGGTGCAATAGAGCCAGTTTCCCAGAAAAAAGTTTTAGCCATATCTACTCCCTCTGTGTGGCTATTTCCTAGTCTTTTGCCATCAGCTACACAGTTGTAGGAAGTATTTATTTAATCTACACTTGTGCCAGTGGTCCCTCTTTGATTTACTGACTCCTCTAAGTCTACATGGTTTAGCTTTTTAACATGGTTCCTTTTTAGGAGCCCAGCTAAAAACAAAGTTCTGTTTTGAAGAAAGATGCTTACTTAGACTACGCGCTAAACGGCTATCTAAACAAAAATTCTCTCTGGCTTTACCACTGAGTTCAAACTCCTCATTCACAATAAGATCTGGCCTCCAGCATGTGCCTGCACTAATAGTATTTATGTTCTGCATGATAGCTGGGGCTCTGTCTTATGTTTCTGTAGATAGTTTTGTTTTGTTTTGTTTTGTTTCAATTCAGAATTTAAACAATTGGCTTTAAATATAACTTTTACCATTCCTAAGTGTTTTCCACTTAGATTACTGAGCCTCTGTGGCAATTCATAAGGCTCTGTGGACTCCAGTTTCTTTCCTCACGCAGATTCCCATTTCTGTGCCCAGAAAATTCAGTAATTTGCTCAGTTGCAGCCTCATCACTCCAGTGGTTTATCTGAAGTTGGTATTGACTTCAGAGTCAGCCTCAACTCCACATGCCGATTCTCTGTCACCTGTCACTTCAAGATTACTTGCTTCCGTGGGCACACATTTGTCATAGGCAAGCTCTTATATATAGAGGGTACTACTATTAGCCCCCAAGACTCACTTTTATAATATATGTAACTTTATTTTTCTGAATTCAAACTTAGCTGCAATTAGAAGAGTCACAAAATGGTTTCTACTTTATCTTGGTCAAATCTAGATCATTTCAATTCATTCAAGTTTTGTCTATTAAATGTGTAATATTTCACAGGAAAATCAGACAACTGTTCTCCATCTCCTTTTCTCAAATCCACCAGTTTCCCTTCTTCAGTGCCCACAGACTGTGACTTCCTCCCTATTTCAAATGAAGCAGTGTCTCCCGTCTTAAGGAACTCCTCCTCTGCACAAGAGCTCTCAGGCGTTTTTACTCTCTTGAGGACATCTCTCCTACATTCATCTTTATTTTCTTCATTTAACCTGAGACCTTCAAGGTCTTGGACTTTTGTAATTCAAAAGTTCAGGCTTTATCAACTCAAAAGCATTAACTTCTAAAAATTCTCCCCCTCCTCTGCTCTTCAGTCATAGCATTAGGTGTCTCTAAATCTAGTTTGAAAAAGTAATAAGATAAAAAGGAATTGCCAGATATGTTATCATATAATGGTTTTTTTTTTTTTTGGGTGGGGGTACTATGTATTGAACTCAGGGCACTCAGCCACTGAGTCACGTCCCTAAGACTATTTAGTATTTTAATGAGAGACAGGGCCTCACTGAGTTGCTTAGCACCTTGTTTTTGCTGAAGCTGGCTTTGAACTCATAATCCTCCTGCCTCAGCCTCCAGAGCTGCTGGGATTACAGGCGTGTGTGCCACTGGTGGCACCTGGCTCCTACTACAGTTTTTCAGGCAGTGCTGGGTATTGAATCCAGAGCCTTGTACAGTAATTCTAAGTGTGTGCTCTACTACTGAGCAGTGTCCCCAGCCCTCAATTGCACTTAGATTTACTATGACATGACACTGTGTCTACTGCCCATACCAGGTTTCAAGGCTTCCTGGGAGGGCCCAGTGCCCCTGCTGAGATCATCACAACTCCCCTAAAAATGGGAAATGGTACCATATCTATGAAGGCCACTGGGGACCAGTCATTGACTTCTCCCTAGGACATGGTCATTAGAAATAGGCTTATCACCCCTGACATCCAAGTCTCTTGGGTTATCTCTCTTAATTTATATGCTCATCTTTTATGACAATATAACTCTTTTCCAACCCTGTCTTAGTTTGTGCTGTTAATAGAAAAATATCTGACACTGAGTAATTTCGTAAAGCATATTTTTGTTTTTCTTTTTCTCATAGTTCCGGAGGCCAAGAAGCACCAGCAGGTTTGAAGTCTTGTGTAGACCTGGTCCTCAGTGGTGGTGCCATCTAGGTGTCCTCACATGGTAGAAAAGTGGAAGAGAGTTGTTATGATTTAGCTATTGGGTGTTCTCCAAAAGTTCATGTGTTAGAGAATGCGGGTGAATTTGAGGTGAGATGATTGGGTTATGAGAGTTTTAACCTAATTAATGCATTAATTCCCTGATAAGGGATTAACTGCCAGGGAGTGTGTGTCTGGAGATGGTGGGTCATTGGGAGCACATGGAGTACATATTGTCCTTGGAGAGGGGAAATGTCTCTCTCTGCTTCCTGGTGCCTTGTCCTGAGCTACTTTCCTCTGCTCTACTCCTCCACCATGATGTTCTGCTTCACCTTAGGCACAGAGCAATGGAGTCAGCCATTATGGTCGGAGACCTCTGAAACTGTAAGCCCCCACATAAACTCTTCCTCCTCTAGTTCTTCTTGTCAGGTCTTTTGATTACAGCAGTGAAAAAGCTGACTAAACCAACAGTGAGCCTCTTTCCTCAAGCCCTCTTATGAGGGCCCTAATCCCATTAATGAGGGTCCTACCCTTATGACCCACCTCCTTCAGCCACAACTTAAATACCATCTTCATAACATCACATTGGTAATTTTCAGCATATAAATTTTAAGGGATACACTACAACTATAGCAACTCTCCTAAAACTTCACTGTGACAGCTTACAGGAATTCACAGGCAGGCCATCATGAGCAAAATCCTCATACCCTTGGTCATCAATAATTACACCACTTAAAGATTCTCATTCCCTAACAATGACTTTCTTTCTTCTCAGTTCACTACTTATAATAGTGCCACTCCCACAGGGCTTTGACCCCCAGAGGCCTCTCCTAACTTTACCATTTCTTTGCTGTGTCCTGTGCCTCTCGCTTCCTCACTTCTATCAATGCTTGGCTCTATGCTCTATGACTCATTGCTATATGCTCTCATATACAACACGAAGTCACTTCGACCTCACTCTCTCCATTATTCTCACCTTATAAAACCTAACCTTAATAAAATCCATTCCTCTTCCATTCTGAGCTGTACTTGAATGACTTAAAAAACACAAAAACCACTCTGTTTTTGTATTATTACTTTATATCTCGCTACAATATAATATAAACAATTACATTAAAAATATATTTTATGAAGTATTGATTTCTATTTATAATCATGATTTTGAAGAGGGACCTGTGGTGAGGGAGCTGTTGCTAACACAGACCAAACATGTTTGTGTTTTCCATAATGTCAGAATTTCACAGGCCACACCACTTTCATCAGTGGCAGTTCACTGAATACTTGTGAGTCACCTGATAGTCATAAGCCAGGCAAACACAAATTCTTTTATTCCAGTCTTAATTTCTAATATCTATAATATTCAAGTCACACATACTTCATATAATGATATATAAACAGGTTACACAAAAAACTAAGAAAGGGTTAAAGCAGCCACAGGGTTACAGGAGGCTGTGCCAAGAGCATAGGTAGAGAGAGATGTGAATACAGAGTCAAAGAGTTGCTGGAGGTGGTCAGATAAGGATTTTAACGAACCAGTTCTGCAGAGTTGTCCAAGCAGAGGGTCCAGATGGATGACTGTGTCAGTTTCAGAGCATCAGCTTGAGGTGTCAGCCTGGAGTGGGCTGTGCATGATCATCACAGGCAGAGGAAACTGCACTGTGCTGAAGCTTGATGGGGGAAAGAAAGCAGAAGTTCTTGGCTGTGGCGATTTTTCTGGGTGAGGCTTTTGATGACCGATCAGGTGATGGGATCAAGGTGTCACCAAGTAAGTCTCAGAGGGCTCCTCCTTTTATGGATCTTGAGTGAGGGGCTCCCATCTGATGGGGTTGATAAGTTCCCATATCTGCCGTTTGTATAAATAGCTTCTGAGTTATTTATCAATTTGTGCCTTATGTTGGTGCTGGGCAGATGGTGGTTGTTTGCTTGTACAAACAAGATATAGAGTCATTCTACCTTGGTGCTCATACTCAAAATGGAATTGCTTAAGACAAACTTCTTATAAAATGGAATACTCAGTTTTAGGCAAAACTGCTGTTCCAGACATCAAAGAGTAACTTAAACAGAACATGACCTGCTGTCCCAGGACCTCAACACCTTCTATGCCTTCCAATACATTTCCTGAGTGAATTCCTTTTCATCTACTCAAGCACCTTCTCTTCCTTATTCTACTAATGAAGTTGCTTCCAATTTCAGTGAGAATATAGAAACAATCAGAACAGGACTTCCTCTCTCTACCACCAACACATATCCACCAACACACATCTGTGGCAACATAGTCAGTGTTCTATTCATATCTAACCCCTTCTACTTATATCCTGGGTCTTGTGTTCTCTTGCTCAGTATGTGCATTATGCTCATTAGCATAACACTGTGCTTTCATATCAACCAACAACAGCAACAAAAAAGCTCCATGACTCCACATAACCTTTCAACCACGGTCCCACTGCCCCAGTTTCTAAGTCCTTCCTTCTGACAGAACTCCTTAAAGGATTTGCCTATGCTTGCTGTCCATCCACTTTCTTTCCCTTGAGTTTCTCTCCAGCTACTCTTCCAGCCTGTGGAAATCACTGTTATCAAGAGGCATCAGTGACATCTCTGGTACTTAACCTGGAGATCTACTCTCTCTCGTCTTACCCAACTTCTCACGAGCACTTGACAGCCAACCACTCTTTCTTGGAGCACCACTTCCTTTGTCTGTCTGTATGGAACCAGTTTTCTTTTTGTCCTACCTCGCTGGCCTCCTTTTCTCAGTTTTCCTATCTATCTCTTTCTACATTTTCTTATTTGTGTATTAAAATATTTTGTTTTAGTTGTAGGTGGACACAATACCTTTATTTTATATGTGGTGCTGAGGATAGAATCCAGGACCTCACAAATACTAGGTAAGTACTCTACCATTGAGCCATAACCCCAGTCTCATTTTTCTGATTTAGTAATGCTAGAGAATTACTAAGGCTCAGTCTTTGAATTGCTTTTCTGTAGGTCCAGGGTCACTCCTTGGAATCTAAATGGGTAGATGATCTAATTCAGTGCCATAGCTTTAAAGATCAATTATATAGCTAGACCTGGTGGGGCATACCTATAATTCCAGTGACTTAGGATGCTGAGGCAGAAGGATCAAAAGTTGTAGGGCAGACTCAGCAAATTAATGAGAATCTGTCTCAAAATAAAATAAAAATAACTGAGGGTTGAGCTCACTGGTAAAGTGTTCTAGATTCAACTCTCAAGTCACAAAAATAAATAAATAAGTAACTAAATATATGTGTCAATTATATGCTTCAGATTGCTACTAAATATATGTATTATTTACGTTCTTCACTCTGAATATTCTCTTATAAATCTAGACTTCCATGTTCAAAAATCTACTTGATAGCTACCTTTAATGGATAGTGGACATCTCAAACTTATTTCCAAAAGAGAAATACTGATTAATCCCTTCAAAGTCAGTTTTCCCCTAGTTTCTTTAATGCATTAAGTGGAATTACAGTGTAATTGACTGCTCTAGCCAAAAGGCTTGTACTCTTTCTTGATATCCCCCTTTCTCTCAGATGGGACAGTGAAGATCAGCCTCAGGGGATGCATGCCCAAGCCAGAGAAGATGACTGGGGATAAGACATTGTGATACTAACTTGACAATTTCTGGCCCCAGGCCCTTTCAACTCATTGCCTGTCCTAGGATATTAAATGCAATGTCACAGAGATAAAGGAGGATGGAATTCTCGAAAATGAATTTATTGGAACACTCAAATTACTTAATAATCAAACATTATACCTATCGTTCAGAAAAGTGACTAAATAAAATGCTATTAGATAGAAAGGAAATTTGAGTTAGTAATTAAGTTCAGTTCCAGAAAAACAAAGAAGTACATTATTATATGGAGGTCTGGCCTGAAAATTCATACCTACTGTCTTTAGGGTTTCTCTCCTTTTCATGAGGCTTGTGAGTTTTTGTTCATGATTGTTCCCTTAAGTAGGGGAGGGGGAGAGTTAGGGCTGCAAGAATTCCAGTGATTCTGCAAATGATCTAATAAAGCATCAAAGTACTGGTATGCTCATTAATATTTAATTCTATGAAAAATGAGATAGAACTTAATCTTTACTAAGATGTATGTATGAATTGACATTGGTCCTTTGACTCAGGCCTGTGTCATACTGTCACTCATCATGAGGTGTCCTCAGGGCAGAGAAAGTGATAGAAAGTGGAAATCTCATTTTTCATCCCATTTCAGTTCTCTCTGACTTACTGCATTGCATGCAGGCCCCATTGGCTGAATTAATAGATAAAGTATCTAGTTTATTTAAACTGAATCTTGTGAAATGAGACAAAATAGTGAAAAAAAAAGTCTAAAAATAGGATGTTGTGGTTTGAATGTGAAGCCCAAAAACTCATGTGTGAGACAATGCAAGAACATTCAGAGATGAAATGATTGGGTTATGAAAATCTTAACCCAGTCGTGAATTAATCCCCTGTCAGGGATTAACTGAGTGGTACCTGAAGGCAGTTAGTGTGTGGCTGGTGGAGGTGGGTCACTGGGGCGTGGCTTTGGGGTATGTATTTTGTATATGGTGAGTAGATTCTCTCTCTCTGCTTCCTGATCATCAAGTAAGCTGCCTCGCTTGGCCACGCTCTTCAGCCTGGTGTTCTGCCTCACCTCGAACCTGGACAAA
Organism: Sciurus carolinensis; assembly: GCF_902686445.1. Taxonomy (NCBI): domain Eukaryota; kingdom Metazoa; phylum Chordata; class Mammalia; order Rodentia; family Sciuridae; genus Sciurus; species Sciurus carolinensis. Next base: position 41,744,391 of record NC_062219.1, on the reverse strand, counting down.
TGGAGCTGGCTGTCTTTGAACTGAGACCTCTGAAATCATGACTCCCCAAATAAACTTTCCCTCCTCTAAAATTGTTCTTGTCAGGTTTTTTTAGTCATAGTAGCAAAAAATCTGACTAAAATATAGGATATGAAACAATATTAATATGCATACAACTTAATAAAGAATGAATGCTGATATGTGTCCTCAGTGCAAGTTTTTGTCAGTTACATTCTAAGGTATAAATTCAACCAGTGTAAATTATTTTAACAAAAAAAAAATACTGAAATTTCACAATATAAGTCATCTTACATACAAGCATTTTATAAAAGTCATTCATTATATATACCCATGGTTACTAAAAGATAACTCTCACCCTAAGTGTATATTGGACCTTGAAATAGTATCTAACAATTTAATGAGGCCATCTGCAATTAGCAGAACAATATATTAAAATGTATTTATTAATCTATGTTCATCTTATTCTTTTTTGTTTTACATTGTTCACATTATGTTAGTTTGATAATATATACACATAAATCATGAATAAACAAATATGCATATGTGAGTTGGACATTTTTTATTGATCACCTAAAATATAAAATAATGTTTAGAAACCACTGCTCAATAAAACAGCAATTATCAGGGATGCTTCTAAATCTTACAATAGAAAATGGTAAAGCTATACAGGCTCAGAGAAGTTACTTGAAGAAACAAACTCTCTTGGTACCAACATCAAATTCTGTTCTCTTCTTGGATTTTTCCTTTGTAAAGTTATAAAGCAGGAAACTAGTTTTCATATACTCAGAATGAGTCCCACACCTCCCATGCATTAATTCATTCAAATATACTTATGAAACACATTATTTATGTAGATTATGACAATGCAGAGCCCAGAGGATCCTCCTGGGAGTTTCCAAATCAGGTAACAAGAATTCTTGGCAACAATTCTAAATTGTTCTCAGTATTTGGCCTCCATCTGCCCCCACAGGGTGTGTGCCAACTTTGCAAATCAAACTACTGGGAGAGGTTTGTCATTACTAAAGTTAAAAATCTAGACATGCAAATTAATTCTAGTTAATTCCTGGCTTAAAAACTTATTTCTAGAGGCTGGCAATGCAACTCAGTAAAATCTCTTACCTAGTATGTACAAGGCCCTGGGTTAGATCCCCAGAACTGCAAAAACAGAAACAGAAAGCAAACAAAAAAAAAATCCAATAAAAAAAAAGACCATTTTTCTTCCTCTTTATTCTTTTATTTTTCTCCTTTTAATGAAATAATGTTGCAGGTTGTCATAAACATCTAAATTAGCCAGGACTAAGAGGATATAAAAAATGATAATAGCTCACATATACCGAGTACTTGTTGTGACACTATTCTAAGTGCTTTATTTGTAATTACTCATTTAGTCCTTACATTGACCTTATATGATGGTAATGCCCATTTTAAAAAAGACAGTAAGGCACAGAAATGTTTAACAATGTTAATTTTTATATGGTAAGAATACACAGAGGCGGGATTTAGATCAGGAATCACTAAGCTCTAATACTACTGTAGTTTACCTATGGTTCATGAGGAAATGTTATTTTTTAAAAACTTTTCAAAGATATAATTTATATGTTACACAGATTCAGTCTGACATAACTGTCACCATCTTGAGTTGTAACCACCATAACTGCCCCTGAGTAACCGTGTTTTTTCCTGTATGGTTTCACAATAAATCTTAAAAAAGAAAAAAAAAAAAAAACATTAAAGCCAGACCCTGACTTTAGAGATGTGCCTGACTCTTACATATTATCTTAAGATAAATAAAACACATTTGAGTCAGAATGAAGTCATTTTTGCTTTTGTTCATAAATCTGTCCAACTTCCTGACTCAAATTGTGGGAATACATGTGGTCCTGTTGCCAACTCAGGAGCACATTTCTGTCAGCGAGTTCCCCAATAAATGGCACCCTGTGCTATTCTGGATCTGTTTGCCTTTTTCTTTGGACTCACGCAAGTTGGGGCCACTCCTCAAGTACTAGGACTGGGTTACTCAATAACATATATAACAAATGGACTTATTTTAAATTATATAGTTTGGTAGTTTTGATAAATGTATACACCCAGGTATCAAAAAAAAAACAAAACACCAATCAAATGGAAAACATTTCCATCACTCTAAAAGTTCCTTCATGCCCCTTTCAAGAAATAACACTTGAATAATTGACTCTTATCATTAGAAGATGTTCTTCTTGACTGCTTCATTGTCCTGAAGTCTACCTTATTTCATAATACTGTAACTGCTTCAATTTTCTTATGATTAATATTTACATGGTATATTTTCTATACATTTACTTTAAGAAATGTGACTTTAAAGTAAATTTCTTATGAAAAACTTACTTGGGATTTGTGTATGTGATTTTTTAGTCTGACATTTTGCTCTTTGAAGCAATTTGATTTTTTAGCACTTCTTAATAGACACTTTTGGCCTATTAGCTATATTTCCTTTCATTTGACTCTAAAAAATAAGGCTGGGGAATAATTTACATTCATTGCTCAACTGGTCAGGTGGTTTTTTTGTAGGTTGTTTTTTTTTAGCTGTACTAGGCAAGCAGTCTACCACTGAGCCACACCTCCATCACTTGAACGGGTCAGTTGAGGAACAATTGATCTTTTCTAAGAAGCTTTTTTTTTCTTTGAACACACAACTGTCATAACTTATTGTAACATATTGAATTGATTGCATTTAAGTGATTTCTAAGCTAAACTTAGCATTATTTACCTGAGAACTCAAATATTACTGCTTCAGTTCTATCTCCCCTCCCCAATTCTTTTTAAAGTTTAGAAATATTTTCTATCTCAAAGAGTTAATTCAGTAGAATTGTTTTGTTTGCCTTGCCTTAGAATCATGAGGGCAGTAGGTGATCGCTTCAGGAGGGATTATGTAATGTTTTCTCACAAGGGCACTGTTAATATACATACAGGTCAAAGATCTCTTGTCAGATCAGGGTTTCCATGAAGTGAAAAATGAAAACCAACCAAATAATGCAGAAATGCCAGAGTTCTGGATATTAGAGAAAGAAGGAACCTAAGACCTGGTCCTGAGTAGCCCCATCATTTCCAAACTGAATCAAAAGGTTAGTTTGTCTAAGGATACATTCTGTGCTTTAACCAGGCATTAATCATTCAAAGTCAAAACAGGAAAATCTTCACATAATAGGATTTTAATATAGGGCAGTCAGAGATTACTATATTAATTAATCTAAGTACTAGATTTGAACAGATTTAAGATTAAAAATGCTAATCTCTAGGTTGTGGAGTTTTACTTCATATTTTTTCTGTTTTATTATTTTTGCAACCAAAGGCTGTCTTGAAGAGAGTAAAAGGACTGAGAACACAGATTTATCTGTAGAGAATCAACATTTATTGAAAGAAGTGTGAAAGTTTTGAGACTTGGAGTCACAGCTTCATGGTTGCTAAATTGGAAGACTACATATAATAATGATGAAACCTTTGCTGAAAAAATGTATAATTTTTAACTCAGTTGTAATCTGCTAATGTTTCGAAAAGAAGATTTTTCAAAAGAAATGTTGAAGGAGGCATTGGCTAATTATTTATCACACATCTCCTCTTTGAAAAAAAAAAAAAAAACTGTTTTCCCCTAATGTAAGTTACAACAACAGCAGTTGTGAACATGGTTTGAAAAATGAATCCTAGATTATCCCCTTTGGAAAAGGATGTATCTGGATGTATCCTTCGTGTAAATTGAAAACCACTGCCTTAAAGTCTTTGTCATTGTTTAGAGTCTGGACTTGATCCTGAGGATTTTGAAACATGACAGCAAACCTTGATCTTATCTAATGTGGAAACTAAGCTGTCATGCAATCAGACTTCACTAGAAATACAATTACTGTAAGTAAATTGGGTTATCAAGTTCATTGCTAAATGCAGTCGTCTCCTGCACCTGGTAACACAGGAACATTATAATGAGAATGTCAGTGATTGATTTTCCATCTTGTCCTTCCTTCCTTCCCCCCACTTTCCTTCCTTCTTTCCCTCTTTCTTTCCTTTCTATTTCTTTTTACTTGTTTTTTCTTTTTGTTTCATTTTGGCTTTTTTTGTGGTGCTAAGGATGGAACCTAGGGCCTTGTGCATGCTAGGTAAGTTCTTTACCTTGAGCTACATCTCCAAATTGATTTATTGATTTTCAAAAGAAAAAAATCTCTTTTACACTCAATGAAAATTGACCTTGTATGGACAAATAAGATTATAACATTAACAAAGGAGCATAACTAATCTAACTTTTTAGTCCACATAATAGCCAGATTGCACAGAATTTTCTCTTAGAGAAAGATCTCTTATTTGGAAACACTTTAAGAACTAGTTAATACCAAGGTTGTGGATTAACATCATCAAGGAAATAGAAGATATGACTGAATGACTTGGGTTTGGAAATGAATAGAAATTTAATACTAGTAAAAATTATGGAAAGGAAAAAGATGTTACTATTCAAACAGAGTTTTTGCTGTATAAACTCTGTCTTCCTAAAACGTAAGAAAAATGTGCCAAAGTCACAAAAACCTCCTGTCAGTTGTTTTATCTGGGGAAATGAAGGAAAGAGAGTTCCATATCCTTCTGACACGATACAGAGCAGGTTGAGCACATTAGAGCAAGGCAAACCATATTCTGAAATTCTTTAGCAGCAGCAATCTGGAAGTGACTTGTAAAACCTCACCTTATGGAATTTGAAGATATTGTGATGAAGACAAAGTTATCCAAGAGACATGGGAAGGGTTTCCAAATAATGTTATCTGTCCACCTTTAATTTCATTTTATATATTACAGATTAAGGATAAAAGTAGCATAAAATCTTGAAGACTCAGATGTTTTCCAAAATCACTTAGTTATAATTTATAAATTATATTTATTTGTGATATAAATTATAATGTATAATTTATAGATTCATATATCATTTTCAGATTTATTTCTAAAAGCATGTAAATTTACAAAATGCATTCTTATGTATGTTCCACCTAGAAGTTATTTCCTTAGCCGATGAATACCTTCTTTCTTATATGTACAAAAGTGGCAGAAGAAAATACATTCAGTGAATGTATCTGAATTCCAGAAACACCTTAACTGTCAATGATTTATTCATAAAATTCCTTATATTTATCTAAGTTTTTCCAAGTAGAATAAAAACTTAACATGGTGAACAGAAAATTTATGAAGTGCTACTATTTCCTTAACAATTCCAAATATAGGCTCACCTTTGACCAAATTGCTAGGAATAAAAGTTTGTAAAGTCATTTTAATATGCTTAAAAACAACAACAAAGATAAATGCTTTCAAGTGATCGTTTCAGTTTAAAAACTTGCTTTGGAAGTGAAAAATATTAAGTTAATTACCTTATTTTATTTTATTTTTATATCAGTAGAATTCAAGATATAATACTATGCTTTCCAGTCAGCTAATGGAGGAAAAAAATCAAATTTCAATGACCTGTTTTTAAATGTTATAATGATATTACTGTTCAAATTAGTAGTTCATAGCTGCTCCAACAAATTATCTTAAAAATAATGTACTGAAAAGACTAAAACATCCGCTGGAAAATATTTACATAAGGGTTCCATTTCTTCTGTAAAATGAGTTTGAAAATACCTTATTCATCTGATGGAACCAGATGCTCTCTAAGGACAAGACTTTCTAATGTCAGAAACGTCCCCATAAAAATTAATAAAATGCTCATTGAACTTGGTGGATCCTGCAAGTTCGTGTTACGATTGGAGATAACCTCCATTGCAGCACAGAGCTTTACATGCTAACATTTGTTCAATCTTTGGAATAGTTATGGGTCATGTTTTTTCCTTGCTGAATATCACATGGCACTTTAATACCACTTTAAAATACAGAGACAGCCTTATTAAAAGTCGTGCACAGTTTCTGCAATCATCTGAGGGCCAAAAAATTAGTAGCATCACTAGACTTGTCCTACTTTAGTGCTTAGCATTAAAGAAATATTAAAATTCAGATATAGTATTATTATTCTGATAATTTGGAATGGACTAGTTTGCATTAAATGCATTACACATGTAGAATTTTAACCTAAGATATTGTTTTTCCAAATGCCTTAGATTTTGTTGATACAAAGGCCTTAGCCCCAGACAGCCTATATGAAAATTTGTCCAGGAAAACTTGGAATTTGCATAATTATTCATCTCTGCAGGTGATTCTAATGATCATCCAATTTTAAGTACTACTGCTCTACAATATTCCCGGACATCTAAGATCTCTTCATTTCTTCATTCTCCCTCCTAATAAACACATTTAAAATCCATCCAAATATTTCTTTCTTTTTGTGGTGCTGGGGATTGAATCCAGGGCCTTGTGCATGTGAGGCAAGCATTCTACCAACTGAGCTATATCCCCAGCCCCCTAACCAAATATTTCTAAGTGATGGATGGAGTGTGGTGGATTGGCTTGTCTGACCTATGCTCCTGCTTCCTTCTGTGGTTCTCTCTGCTCTGCAGAAGTAGTGGAGATCAAACAACATCTCCAAATCCTCCCACTTGATGTAGATTTTCCCTATCAAACGTACTTGTTGTGTAATACTTGAATTCAACTAAGAAGTGAGAGAGAACACATGCAAGACCTCCATTTGCTGTTGAATTGGGCCCATGTGGTGTGTTTTGGAATATTTCTAAGGGAAATTCCCTCACTACCAGATGACAACTGAAGCAGGATATTCCTAAAGCCAGCTGGTGAAGAAGCACCTGCTCGATTCCTCGGCTTCCTGGGAATAGTTGAGATCACGAATGCCTTAGCAAGCCCATATCTTTGGTCATGTTCTGAGAGTATTTCTAAAAACTCAGTTTAGCCTAAAATCTATTCCTTTTACTCTTACAATAGCTTTGTAAGCATCTTGGTCATGTTCAGAGTATTTCTAAAAGCTCAGGTTAGCTTAAAATCTATTCCTTTTACTCTTCCAATAACTTTGTAAGCATCCAATTCCCTGTTTTTGGTTCTGTTTCTGTTAAAAGTAGCAGTGATTTCTTTAATCTTCAACTGATCCTAGGTTAATAACTTCCTTTAATAGATACCAGTCTGGTAAACATGACTTGAAACTTACTCCAAAGTAAGCTTTATGCCCAAATAAACAGCAGAAATCTCCAAGAACTATAAGAACAGTAAAAAAAAATAGTTTTTGAAGTTTTAAATTTACAAATCATAACAACTCATAATAAATGGACCAGAGGATTCATTAAAGGAGAGTTTCCATTGCAAACTCTTTGGCATCAGGTTTCTAACATGACATGGCACACAATCTTCCACTCTTGCATTAATAAGTCCATCGTGCATTTGAATGTTCTCACAGACTATCTATGTGCATTTACTTCAAAGAAAAACTCTAAAAATAATTCCAAATTCTTGGTTTTCTCCCAAACATTAATATGATAGGGATGAAGATGAAGCTTAGATCTCCTGCCTTGGGGTCCTACAGGTTGCAAAGGGAGGAAGTCCGGATAAAGACTTGAAAAAGACTACATGGACAGTAGTTTAAATTCTTACTTTTCGAAAGCTGTTTCTCTGTGTTCTATTTTTTTTTTTTTATTACACTCTGTGGACTTCATATTATGCTAGACAATGGCCCTTAAGCACATTGGGGAATAAAATTGACACATCCTGAAATTTGTGCTCTTATAAGGAAGAAAGATGATTAGTGATTACAAAAGTATTTAATTCAAATTGTGATATGTATAAAAGACACACTGAAACCATGAATAACATAACCATGAGATTTGGACCAATCTTCCTCAAAGAAAGCATATTTGAGCTAACCTCTAAAAGACAAGTGGAAATTAATGAGGAACTAGAGAGGAGAGTTTTCTTGGCATTTGTGGTTTATCAATGGTCTGAGGAGGAAAAGTCCTGGAAGTCTTTTGTAACAAGACTGGAATAAGAACAGTTCTCTCCTGGGTTACTTCATCAGAGCTGGAAGCCAACTAAGGTCCTCCTCTATATTTCATGTTCAATAAAATGTGGAGAATAGAACATGTAGATAATGGTAGGGAAATGGAGGAAAAAACTGCAGGAAATAGAAAAAAGAGAAAATATTTCTCCCCAAATTCTTCTTTTCCAGGGTGTGACACTGGGAGATGCATTTCTTCTCTGATGTAGTCCACATTTTTAAAAGTATAAGAGAAGAATTTCGCTGGGGAGATAGCTCAGTCGGTAGAGTGCTCGCCTCACAAGTACAAGGCCCTGGGTTCGATCCCTAGCACCGCGGGGAAAAAAAGAAAAAGAGAGAAGAATTTCACATCACCAAGATACAGAGAAGTCACTTGTTTTCCCCTCCATTCCTCATCATCATGAAATTCCATCACCAATATTGCATCAAGTCCTGCTTGAAGTTTGGGATCCTCATCACTCCTCACCAGCTGGCTGAGCTGGTCGGTTGTGGGGGTGGGGATGATGAAAGGTGCAAGTGGGACAGACAGGTGAGCCCCTAGGGTAGGTCTGTAGTACTGTTTCAGCCCAATGGTTTTGTCTGATCTTACCTATTATCTACTACAGGAGAGGTTGTAGATCAAGGGTGCCTTCCTGGCATCATCACATTTCATTTCCAAGTATAGAGATATTCCACTAGTATTTTATTCTCTATAATTTGGTAACAAAATAACCTCAAGCAAGGACTTTGAATTTTATTTAATTACTCTTAATGTATACCCTTGGATTATTTTACAAGAAATAGTGTCATGACCTTGGTTGGCTTACTTTGCTCAAGAACAATGTTAAAAATTTATTAGCAATCTGTTTTCTTAAGAAGGAAAAACTTAGAAAGAAGGCACAGGCTCACTTGGAGATTTTGCCAACATCTCTCAAAGCATCTTCTCTCTCTCTTTTCCTTCTATTTCAAAACTTACAATGGATTCCTTAGAGTTCTTATTCCATTAGTTAACACACAAAGGAAATGACTTTGGGAGAGGGATCCAAACTTTTCTTCTTAAACTTGAGGATGCATGTGTATTATGAAAGTCACATTAAAACCACACAGTGCTCCCAGGTTTGGTAAACTTGGAAATATATTTGTTAAATCCTCCTTAGTACAACAGTCTCTGTTCTTTGACTTTCTCTTCTATTTAAACCCTCAATAATCACAGCAAATAAGCTCTTGTTTGAAAGCAATCATTCTTAAGTTTAAATACATTATACAGTAATTTTTTAACCTAATTTACATTAGGTTAAATATGTCAGTTTAGGGAGTCACAAAATAGTCAAGTGGTTTTTCCTAAAATTTCTACTATGGACATTGGTATAATAATATTCTTAGTTTGAGAAACTTTTCCATAGAGAATGGTTCACATAGATAATTATTCTTCTGACTTTTCACAAAAAAAGACAAAGGTGATTTATGAAAAGCATGACTCAGGCTACTGCAGGCACATGGTTCAACAACTCAAATAATGTCAGAGGGTTTGACTGTATGAGCTTTGCTTCCTCTGGGATGGTTTTCAGGCCTTTCATGACTGCTGCTGAGGGCAATTTCGAGCTCACATCACCACAACACTAAGTTCATGTGCCTCTCAGGTTTAGGAAGTTCTAGTCCCTGCTGGAAACTCCGGACTCCTGACCAGCTTTTGCCTGGTCTGCCCACTTGCTGCTGCTCAGGTTTGACAATATCTGCTCTGTGACTTGGGGGTGGGCTGTGATCCTGGCTGGGGCACTACCTATTGTAGGCATTGTCTTATCTATAGCATTCATTGCTTAGATATATGGTATGTGAGCCTCCATTTGAATTCTTACCCTAACTCCTTCAAACATCAGGGGCAGAGTTGGTATAGACAACCTCACTAATTTTGATCTTTAACCTGAGAGCAGGAAGAATCCATCTTAAGGAGTTAAAGTAGTAGAAGAACAAGATCAAGTTTAGATTTTTAAAATGACCTTAATGTGGTATAATTAACACAAAATCAATTGTACTTATTTGATATGTATAATAATAATTTTGACACATCAGTGAAACCATTATAACAACCAAACAAATGAAGAAAAATGAAAAGAAAGAAAAATTTTTGAAACACATATTCAATAAATGACATTTACCTAGAATATAGTTACATAAAGAACACTCACAATTTGGTGGCAAGAAAAGAAAAAAAATCAATTTAAAATAGGTAAGAGTTTTGAGTAGTCACTTTATCAGAGAATATGTACACAAGGCAGAGAAGCACATGAAAAGATGCTCAACAGTCTTTGTCACCACAGAGATGTAGATCTGTACTTTGAAAGGTCACTTGGGCTCCAGTGTGGTGAAAGGACTATAAACCAGAAGTAGCTGCAAGAACAGTGAAGAGATAATTGTCATAGAACTAGTGAGAGCCAGTGGCTGCTGCAATTAGATGGTGGTTATGGAGATGGGAGGAAAATGACAGAGAAATATTCAAGAAGCGAAATGAGGCAGGCCTCGACATTGAGATCCCCCTGAGAGATTGAAGTCTTAGAAATGATTTGTATATGTTTGGTGGGCATAGTTGAGTGTATGATGGGACTATTCACAAGTACAGTTCAAATTAGAAGAACAGGTGTGGTGAAGGTCTTTGAGCTTCTGGTAAGGAGCTCAGAGGGAGCCAAGTAGAAGCATGTAGCTCGCCATTTGCTACATGTTATTCATTTGCTGTATTTGGTGAAGACAGAAGCAGGAATGTAGTTGGGCTGTGGTTTAAGTGGTAGTGGGTGAAGAGCAGGAATTGTCAAATCAAATTCCTTGAGGGGCTGGGAAGGTGGTTTTCACCTTTGGCCTATACGTGCAAAGCAGGGAGAATATCTGGGTGAAGGGGAAATTCAGCGACCTCCTCTAACTACTCAGTTAGAAACTTTGAGATATTTTGCCATTCTTGGGGTACCCTGAGATAGGACAAACTGAAACTCAATTTCTCCTGGTTCCCACCACTCTTCCCCTCATTGCTCATTGATTCCCCTTATTACTAACTCCTAACATGGACACAGATTGTATTTATGTAGATGTAGTCTCAGGAAATCAGAAGGTCTTAATAGTGCATATCATTTAAGATCTTACTAAATGATCTTCTGTTCAGTTCTTCCACAAGCATTCTATAATCTGTTAAAGGAGGGGGAAAAAGAACACTCTCTTCTTTATTTTTGTACCTCATTAATGAATCCTAACCATACTCTTCCTTAGGTCGCTTTTCCATTCCAGTCTGGTTCTCACATTCTTAGAAGGAACAATGAGTTCCTTAAATTCACTCAGTTTGTGTTGCAAAGGGGCCAGATTTGGTTAGCTTCCATTGATACTCAGCGTAGCTTTTGAGCAGTACATCCAGGGAAAGACTTATACCTCCTCCCTGGCCTCTTTTCCCAGTTTGGCATATTCTAGTCTGCGTTTTGCTCTCCCTGTAAATATAAGAGAAAATAAAGTGCACTATTCAGACTCTTTTGTCTGAAAAGTCTGGCATTTCAGTGGTTTTCTGTAAGGGGGTCCTCATTTGTAACCAGCTTTGCCATTAACGGAAATCAATCTGAATGTCCTATTGTGCATCTTTTTTCTTTCCTCACAGTTGGAAATTGCCTTTGCCAAGTTTTTTCTGAACCTGAAAGACCCTCTCTCATTTTCTCTTTCCCCTGCCTCCAGTTCCACTGAAACCCTGCAGAGCTTTTTCAGGCATAAGGGCTGCCCTGTGTCCACTGGGTGGAACTTGACCTACTCTGCTAACCCAGTGGCCTGAGCCAATCACAAAGAGGATTGGAGTCTTCCTTCCCATGCCCTCCCCCTGCAACAGCCTACTGGAAAAAGACACACTGGAGGAGTGAGTTTGCAATTCAGATCATTGGCTTTTTGCCTGCCTATATTTTAGATAAGAAGGAAAGAGTTGCTGCTGAGGTGCAAAGGGGTCTTCTGAATTGCAGTGGCAGGAAGACCTGAGACCCTCTGTCTCTTAGCTGCTTTCAAAGTTAAAGGGGGAAAAGGTAAGGATGGTGGAGGCTTTCTGTGCTACCTGGAAGCTGACGGACAGTCAGAACTTTGATGAATACATGAAGGCTCTAGGTAGGTAAAAATAAGACTTGTTATTCTCCTTTCAACCTGCAGCTTTTGACACTTGCAGATTCCTCTCTTCATCCATCTGGTCAGCAAGAGACAGAGAGATCCCAATGCTCTAATTGCATGCCAGACTATGCGTTTTCCACTGCATGGATTTTTAAATGTGGCACTCGCCTGCTTTCTTGCTTAGGGCAAAATAACAGAACATTTGATGTTTTTTGGAGGACGTGAAGCTTTTGTGACTTTTTTGGTTTTTCTTCAGCATTCATTAATTATAATTTGTGCCCAGTAGTTGTATGATTAATGGACTAATCATTAATCATTAATCACGCTCTAATGCTGCTCACACTTTAGAACCTGGATTCCAGGATTGGAAAGCAGATTTCAGCTTTCTGAGCTATTTTGGAATTGCTGCTAACTGTACTGGTTCCTTTTGCTATTTTAGGTGTGGGCTTTGCCACTAGGCAGGTGGGAAATGTGACCAAACCAACGGTGATTATAAGTCAGGAAGGAGACAAAGTGGTGATCAGGACTCAATGCACATTCAAGAACACAGAGATTAGTTTCCACCTGGGAGAAGAGTTTGATGAAATCAGTGCAGATGACAGAAGCTGTAAGGTAAGAGGCTGTTGCTTCTCAGGGTGGGGATGGGAAGGCGGGTCATAAAAGATAGATTCTCAAAGCCTCTTTGTTTTCTGAAGTTGGAAAGTGGAGAATGTTTCAGGAAGAAGAACATCAAAGGTAGCATTCTAGTGTGCATAGGTGGTATCCTGAACAAGGAGTAACCACATGGCAAACCTGTTTATCTAAAACGTTTTTGACATTTTGTATCAAACTAGTATTTCAGAAAGTATGGAATAATGTTCATCTGAAAGAAAGACTGTGCTTCATTTACTCTCTCTGATTGCCTCAGGTCAGCTAACTAGTTCGTCTCATTCTAAGGCTTTGCTTAAACTGAAGTGGTGATAATTGGAAAGCACTAATTCAGAATTTTTCTTTCTAATGTGAAGTTTTTACGTCTAGATGTATATGTTTCGTCCAAATTATAAATAAAGTTTTCATAATGAGTCTAGAAATAACAGAGGATAAACAACTAAAAGATAATTAGGTGATGACAATTTACTCAATTATATAACTTTTTCAAATATCCTGCTGTCATTTGACTTCTGTATCAGAAATCTGACCTGCATCTATTGCTATACTCTGCATTTTGTTGTTGGTCTCAGTCTGTCATTAACCTGGATGGAGACAAACTCATTCATGTACAGAAATGGGATGGCAAAGAAACAAATTTTGTAAGAGAAATTAAGGATGGCAAAATGGTTGTGGTAAGTGATAAGTGATAAACCTCCATTTTCCATTTCTATCACCTCTTCCCACCCTTCATCCTTCCTCCCTTCCTTCCCTTTATTCTCTTTTTCCTCTCCCTCTCTCCTTTCCTTCCTTTCATTTCTTCCTTCTCTCTCTTTTTTTTCAAAACATTATGTCACTATCAATGACATGTGTAAATAGAAGTGAAAAGATCCTATCTAATTGTCTCCTCTTTGAAGAAAAAGAGTTCATTTAGTGTACATTAAAAATATACAACAAATATACCATTGTTTTACCCAACTCTGTGTGTCAAAACAAAATTTTTTGTAGGATTGCCATGAACATCTGACCCGCAAATATAATTATTAATTGAAATATAAACTAATAATTATGAAAATATATACAAATGATTTATGTTATAAAACATCAAACATGCTGAATCTTGAAAAAGTTTATAACTCCACAATAAATGAGAACTTTAAACATTTTATATTTTAGTTTTTAAAGATTATAGAAATCCAGTGTATATAATTTAGTGTCTAATAGAAAAGTATAATGAAAAAATTAGGAATCTCTTTAATTCCTCATCAGAGAACTATTTTGCTGTTACTTCTTTTGTTCTTTTTGTAAAATGCATAAGGCACTTTTAAAACATATATGTTCAATACTAGGTAGGCATGTAAACATTATACAAGAGGAAATAATTTACAAAGAAGTTCCTAATGATAGAGTAGCATCAGAAACTAATCTTTTATTGGTTATGCCTTGGTCCAGCCTTTCTCAGGCCTTTTACTGCAAACTGAATAATGGTATTTTGATGATACTGACATATTAAGTTGATTTATTCCTTTGTATATGTGTGTGTGGGGATTGTTTTACATGTCCCTATTAAGTTAATAACAGAAAGGTTTTTTGTTGTTGCTATTTAAGAAAACTGACTATCTTCCCCTTGGCTATTATAGTCAGAGCTATTCTAGTAATGAACTATAGAAATGATCCGTGAAAGTATAGCTTCTGACCTATTCATATTTTGTTACATGCATAGAATTAAGGGTGACAAGCAGGGGACAGTTTGGCTAAAATGAAAAAGGATGTTTGCCCACATTTTTCTGCAATAACCACCACCAACAACAACAAAAAATGATTCATTTCTAAAAGATCCAAATGGAAGTTATCCTTTATGCTTTTACCACAATTTTTACCCTGACTATAGAAAGGAAAGAACTGAACTCTGGCACATTTGACTGTGATCAGGCACGGCTGAGTTGAGAAATGTAGATTCAAAGCAATGGATGACCAGGGCATTGCTATATCTTTCAAAATCAGGTCAATACTGGAAAATTATGAGCACAACATCTTCCTTTCCCAAATTTTATCAAGTTATGTTATGGTTTTTCTTCAGAGCAGTAGAGTCAATGGTTCACCTCATACCCGAATGACTACCTAGGTTTATATGGGCTACATAAAACCCCACAAAGTAATGAGAACAGTTGTATAGTCACATTTTCCTGCTGATTTTTGGAACAAGTCGTTCTGAATACAATTAGTGCAAATGATTGGATTTTCTTAAAAAATGATCTAGGTATGAACTGAAAACTTCTATGAAAACCTATCATAAATCTTATTCACTTTTGACCCAGAGATGCAAGAACAAAGTGAACACACTCCATTCCTTACCCAGTATCCTTCCTCCCCTCCCCAACTTCATCCCCCTCTCTTCTTTCCCTCCTTCCCTCCTTCTTTAATATTATTATGTCACTTCCAAGGTTCTTTAACAATATGTCAAGCAGAAGAAAGAATCCTAGCTAATTGTTTCCTCAGCTCAGCTTCTTTGATTGCTCCAGTAACTCTGCTAACTTAAAACTGAAAGTATTCTTTTGTCCTGAATTTAGATTGTGAACTCAGTGTTTTGCTCCATTTTCCTTCTGGAGATGTGAAAAATGTCTACATGTTATTCACTCATTGAACATCAAGGTTTCGTTCTCCTTGTTTTAAGAAATGAAGAGCTTATGCAGTATTTAATATTTGTAAATGTCATTATTCTTTTGTGTTGTAGTTAAATCGTATACATGATAATCTTTAAAAATTCAACTATGAAAGTTCCTGTGTAAAAAAAGATTTGATTATCCTTTGAATTTTTCAGACTCTTACTTTTGGTGATGTTGTTGCTGTTCGTTACTATGAGAAGGCATAGAAAAGTTCCTGCTCTGGGCTGGAGAAGCTGGTTCCTTACATCTCTGTGCTATCTTGCTATTGCAGCAAGCTGATCACTAATTAGAAAGTCATCTTTGGTGTGAAGGCAGAAAATAGTGACTTAAATACTTGATACTTCAAGCAACTAGCCCAATTTTGATATGTAAATTTATCATGGTTTATAGTTTCCATTACAATTTTGTAACAATTTTTTTTATAAACTAGTGAATACATTTTATGATTTCCTTTGGAATGCAATCAAATTGAAATAAAAATCTTACTTATAAAATTTTGTTGTTTTTAATGTCATTAATCTGTCTAGGAAGTGTGTATTAGAGAGTTTAAATAAATTAGCTATTCTTGTGGCATAAAGTAAGGCTGGAAAAGTTGGCAACTTGTATAAAATACTAATTTAAAAAAATAAGTAGAAGCCTCAGGAAATGTGGAAATGCCACACATATTTGTTTGAGACTTTCATGAACAATTTATGATTGGATTTATTTGGCCAGGACCTAAAGAAGTTTTGTCATAGTGAGTTGAGCTATAAAAATGACTTTTGCTAGCAGAAACACATAATCTGAAGAAACAAAGTTATATACTTAAAAATGTCTTATAAAAAGGTACATATAATCAAAACACCATTTAATCAAAATGCCAATAATGGACATTTCTTATTGGAAGATAAATATATGTAAAGGAAGTAGATTTTACCCTAGGTTATTAAAAGGAGTCTCCAGACAACTAAATTGAACTGTACTGATTCAACAGAAGTGCTGAAATGAAGTGTGTAAAGAATGTGCATCAAGGTATTCAAATTCCTCTTTATTTTAATCCTGGCACTGGGAGGAACTGGGTGATTGGAACTGAGTTGACCAAACCAAAGTAAGTATCTGTTTGTAACTGGCTATGGACTTACATTTGCAATGTACAAACAAACAAATACTGTTTTTTATTTTATCACTTAAAATTTGTTTTTTGCATTTTGTCAATCCAAAATGTGAAGAAAGTAAGGCAAGTATTTCTTTTACCTTACTATTGAGGAAACGGAAGATTAGCTTTGCATGTTCAAGTTCTCATGGCTCATGAAGTTACTGAAAACTACAAACTTTGCGACATGCAACATTGCAATCCTAAAAAATAATATTTCTGTGAGCTTTTCTTCTGAAAAAAAAATCCAAGATTTTATTTTCCCTGAGTGTTCCTCACATAATCTGTTCACTGTTAGCTCCTGTGGTAATGGGGCAGACAGAGGTAAATACTTTTTAAGAAAATATGCAATATTCATTTTTAATCAATCTAGTGATTTCAGTAAGTTTTCATGTTAATTCAAGGTCCAATTAGCTTATAGGTAGATACTTCCTTTAACTTACACAATTCACCATGTTGATACTATTATCTGACTGTGGTATTACAGATTGAGTATCCCTTATCTGATGCTCAGGAGCAGAAATATGTTGGATTTGTGGATTTTAGAATATTCACATATACATAATGAGATGTCTTGGGGATGGAACTCAAGTTTAAACACAAAATTGGTTGTTTTATATATACCTTTAACATATAGCCTATGGGTATTTTTGTGCAATATTTTTCATGGACCTATTTTGACTGGTAACTGTCACATGAGTCAGTTGTGGAGTTTTTCATTTGTGGTGTCTGTCAGTGCTCAAAATGTATGGGACTTTGGAGTATTTTGGATTTTAGGACTAGAGATGCTCAACGTGTATTTTACTCTGGCATATGTTACAAAAATATAAGGTACAGCTTTAGGATTTAACATTCGATTGCATAATGATTACTGTCAAGATAATCTAGCTAAGGTTTCCAGTCCTACAGAGTCTACTGCTGTCTTGAAAAACATGAAACCGAACATTAAGAGGGTGTTTGCTCCAATTACCCTGACAACCATGGTCTCTGCTTCTGGTAAGAGTTACTGATTCCTGGTGATTTCAGTTTGTGCTCTAGGAACATGGATTCTGGCTTATTATTAAAGGTACAACACCAAGGATGGAGAATTCCCTTCAACTCTTATGATGAGGGCAATCACATTCTATTGCTATTAATTTCCAACAGAGGGAAGTATGGAAAGATGTTAGGGTTAGCCTAAATGGTCACCATGTCACCATGGGTGAAGATCAGTGTGGCAGTAGTAGATCACATGCATATTTCTAGAAAGATCATTAACAGATATTTTTTCTTCCTAATTTTTTACAGGATATTTGCAAATTCTTTTTCTTCAAGCCAAATTCTATCTCTGATAGTAATCTGTCAATGTGCTAACTTCTCTGGTTTGTTGCCTGCCCCCCTTCCACTTAACATAGTTAAAGGAAAGGAAAAGACCAAAGGTAATTTGACCAACAGGCCTGGGAAGAACATTTCTGAAATTCTGTCTCAAAGATATAAATTAGTTTAAAAGTTGCTTTTTGAAGCCCAGTCATGCTACTGACAGCGAGTAACCAGAAGCTTCCGCCCTTCTTTCACAAGTTTACTAACTGAACTATTTCACAACCAATTTGCTTCAAGTAAAGTGTATTGAAATTTGGAGAAAAATGAGCAAAAATAAATGTGTTTACAATTTGTCTTTTTCCTATCTTTCAAAATGTTTGAACTAGAAACTAGGTATTTTGCTAACCTTAAAGCTGTTCTCTCACAAGCTCACCATTTTTCCCCCTCCTCCACTTCCCCCCATGCTCTATAGGATGAAAACTGAGAAACTGCAAGGACCATTTTGTCACTGGGAAGCACACTGGTTCTTGCACTGCTTTTTGAATCTTCTGGAAGCTGAGGCTGGGTTTGGGCTGCCCTGACCAAACTTGAAACAGAATAATGAGGTGCCCTGGTTCCCATTTCAAGACTCTTTGAGATACACTTCCATTAAATCACACACGATACAAAATAAGGTTTTCTCTGGTGGGAAACAAATACACTGTACAATATCTTTTATGAGGTTAGTAAATCTGAAAGTATTTTCCTATCCAAAGAAATTCCATGACTTATAAACTATTAGCATTTTCTTAGAGAGACCAGCACCCTCATAAATGGTAAGAGAAAGGGTACAGGATGATGCCTCTGCACAGTTGGCAGATTCTGACTTCTTTGCCAAAGTGTCTTTAAAAAGTCCTTGGAAATGTAAGATCAACTGCCTCTGTCCATACTTTCCATACAGCTCCAGAATGCAGACAGCACGATTCGGAGACAATGTTGTCACTTGCAAAATAAAATATAAAAATAAAAAGTAAATAAAACAATCCAACCTAGAGTCTTTGAGCAGTGTTTTTCAAGCATCATAACAATTATCACCTGGAAGGCTTGTGAAAACACGCTTTGCTGGACTCTATTCCCAGAGTCCCTAATTCATTAAGTCCGGAGTGGGGCCTGGGAATTTGCATCTCTAACCAGACTTCTCAGGTGCTACTACTCATACTGCTGATCCAGAAACTGCATTTCGAGATCTACTGCGCTATCCCAAACTTCTGCTGGCCTAGATGATCAAAGTACACTTCAGGGCTCTCTGAAAGGCCTTTGCTAAGGCGCCTCTCTATTTACAGCCTGATGGCATTTAAGGAAGACGACGTGTGTGGGACTGGCCCAAGAGCATTCTTTCCCAGTCCAGTCACTGACGCTAAGAAACAAGACGGCACATAATCACTACACAGCAGCTGAAGGTCAGGCAAACCGACTCGCTGGGCATTAGCCTATGCACGTGATCGGCTGGGCGTCTACACCCGCGCCCTCCTCTGCCTCCTCCCCACCCCTAGGCCGGCCGGTCCCAGTGGAGCCGCAAGACACAACAGCCCGAGCCTCCCGGGTCCGCGGCCCGCCATGGCGCTGCTGGGTGCATTCCTGTACTGCCTGATGGCCGCCTGGTACGGCCGCCCGGGCTTCGGGCTGCCCACTGGCGGCGGGTGTCCCGCTGCGGCGGTGGGTGAGTCGTCCGGGAGCTGCGGAAGGCGCCGGGCCCAAGGGCCCGTGCAAAGTTGGGAAAGTAGGCGGGGCGGCCGAGCGCCTAGCCGAGGCCCAGGCAACCCCGGCTGGCCCGACGGCGCTGACCCGGCCGCGGGGCGCACAAGGGCAGCGCAGGGCAGGGCGGCCGAAATCGGGAGCCAGGTCCCGGGCCGGCGCCGCGCCGGCGGAGGCGCTCCTACTGGCGCGTCGGGTTCCGTCCGCAGGGCATTTGTTTACATCCTGCGTCTCGGTTGCTCGGCTCCGGGGAAGGCTGCAAAAGTCACCGGCAGCGGGGCGTCTGTCCTCCTAGCGTCCCTGAACAGCCCAGAGCGGAGGAGGCCCTGCAGTGTCCCCCTCCTCTCGGGGGCACACGTTTCAGTCGGACACAGAGTACTGTCTGTCCAGCTCAGTGAGAGGTTCGTGGCTTTTTCTGTCACGCTGTCAGCCAGAGAGACACTACCCTCTCGGTGCTGCACACCCCTTGCTTGGTCTACCAGAGAAGCGCTTGGCCTGTCATTTCACCAGATGCCCACAGGCTTCCTGCTGCGGGCCCAGTTTTATTCTTTTCCAACACTGAATAAGGTGCCTGTTACAGCAGATTTCTCAAAGTGTGGTCCCCCACCAGCAGCAGCAGCAGCACCTCACCGTTTTAGAAATGTAAAATTTCAGCCTCACGCCAGACCTACTGAAACTGAAACAGCTACGATGGGGCTCAACAGTGTTCAACAAACTGTCTAGGTGATTCTGATGACGCTAAAGTTTAAGAATCACTGGTCTAGACTAAATAAAGGGTGAGAGATTTTACAATGCTTTCTGAGTCCTCAGTTTCAAACATCAAGGAGCCTGACCTCCCTGACTCCCTTTAAAAATAATTGCTCTGTTGTGGAAAAAAATAGAAACAGGTGTTCTGTTTTGGGGTTAGCAGTCCCTGAGACTCAGTAGCAGCCTTAGTGCACAACATCCGGTCCTCCCCCTTCTCTCTGTGCCACTCATTTGCTCTCTCCACTCATGCACAGAACTTCAGGAACACTCTGGCTCTGGGGGAAGTGCCTTTTCTTTGTCCCAGAGCCAAGTGCTTGACTCTGCTGTCAGGCAGTTTGAAGTTAAGAACTGTAAATCGTTTTCTCTGATTGACAAATGTCAGTCATAGCCAAAAATCGTCCCCAAAATGTTGATGTATGATGATGACTTCAGCCTTGATTATAGTTGGAATTGTGTTATGTTAACTATGTGGCTGTTTGGGATTTTGAGATAAAATGTCTCAGGTTGAACCCTACCAAAGGTAAATTCTCCTTTGTTGTTTTTTTTTTTTTTTTTTTTTTTTTTTTTTTTTTTTTGTTGTTGTTGTTTGTTTGTTTTTTGGTACCAGAGATTGAACTTAGGGGCATTTGACCCCTGAGCCACATCCCCAGCCCTATTTTATTTTTTTATTTTTTTATTTTTTTTATTATTGTATACAAATGGAATACATGTTGTTTCTCTATTTGTACATAGAGTCAAGGCATACCATTTGTGTAATCATACGTTTACATAGGGCAATGATGTTTGATTATTTTTTTTCCCTTCCCACCCACCCCTCCCACCCCTCTTTTCCCTCTATACAGTCCTTCTTTCCTTCATTCTTACCGCTCTCCTTATCCCTAACCCTAAACATAACCCTAAACCTAATGCTAACCCCTCCCACCCCCCATTATATGTCCTCATCCGTTTATCAGAGAGATCATTCGTTCTTTAGTTTTTTGAGATTGGCTTATCTCACTTAGCATGATATTCTCCAATTTCATCCATTTGCCTGCATAAGCCATAATTTTATCATTCTTCATTGCAGAGTAATATTCCATTGTATATATATGCCACAGTTTCTTTATCCATTCATCAACTGAAGGGCATCTAGGTTGGTTCCACAATCTGGCTATGGTGAATTGAGCAGCAATGAACATTGATGTGGCTGTATCTCTGTAGTATGCTGATTTTAAGTCCTTTGGGTATAGGCCAAGGAGTGGGATAGCTGGGTCAAATGGTGTTTCCATTCCAAGCTTTCTGAGGAATCTCCACACTGCTTTCCAGAGTGGTTGCACTAATTTGCAGCCCCACCAGCAATGGATGAGTGTACCTTTTTCCCCACATCCTCACCAACACCTATTGTTGCTTGTATTCTTGATAATCGCCATTCTAATTGAGGTGAGATGAAATCTTAGGGTAGTTTTGATTTGCATTTCCCTTATTACTAGGAATGTTGAACATTTTTTCATATATCTGTTGATTACTTATACATCTTCTTCTGTGAAGTGTCTGTTCATTTCCTTAGCCCATTTGTTGATTGGATTATTTGTATTCTTCGTGTAGAGTTTTTTGAGTTCTTTATAGATTCTGGAAATTAGCGCTCTATCTGAGGTATGGTTGGCAAAGATATTCTCCCACTCTGTAGGCTCTCTCTTCACATTTCTGATAGTTTCCTTTGCTGAGAGAAAGCTTTTTAGTTTGAATCTATCCCAGTTGTTGATTCTTGCTTTTATTTCTTGTGCTATGGGAGTCCTGTTAAGGAAGTCTGATCCTAAGCCAACAAGTTGAAGATTTGGACCTACTTTTTCTTCTATAAGATGCAGGGTCTCTGGTCTGATTCCGAGGTCCTTGATCCATTTTGCGTTGAGTGTTGTGAAGGGTGAGAGATAGGGGTTTAATTTCATTCTGTTGTATATGGTTTTCCAGTTTTCCCAGCACCATTTGTTGAAGAGGCTATCTTTTCTCCATTGCATATTTTTGGACCCTTTGTCTAGTATGAGAAAATTGTATTTATTTGGGTTTGTGTCCATGTCCTCTATTCTGTACCATTGATCTACCTGTCTATTTTGGTACCAATACCATGCCGTTTTTGTTACTATTGCTTTGTAGTAGAGTTGAAGATCTGGTATTGCAATACCCCCTGCTTCGCTCTTGCTACTGAGGATTGCTTTAGCTATTCTAGGTTTTTTATTCTTCCAGATGAATTTCATAATTGTTTGCTCTATTTCTGCAAGGTACATCATTGGGATTTTAATTGGAATTGCATTGAATCTGTATAGCACTTTAGGTAGTATAGCCATTTTGACAATATTAATTCTGCCTACCCAGGAACATGGGAGATCTTTCCATCTTCTAAGGTTTTCTTTAATTTCTTTCTTTAGTGTTCTGTAGTTCTCATTGTAGAGGTCTTTCACCTCTTTTGTGAGATTGATACCCAAGTATTTTATTTTTTTCGATGCTATTGTGAATGGGGTAGTTTTCCTAATTTCTCTATCTGAAGATTCATCACTTATGTATAAAAATGCATTGGATTTCTGAGCATTGATCTTGTAATCTGCTACTTTCCTGAATTCACTTATGAGTTCTAAAAGTTTTCTGGTGGAATTTCCAGGTTCCTCTAAATATATAATCATGTCATCAGCGAACAGGGATAGTTTGAGTTCTTCTTTTCCTATTCGTATCCCTTTAATTTCTTTGGTTTGTCTAATTGCTCTGGCTAGAGTTTCAAGGACGATATTGAATAGAAGTGGTGAAAGAGGGCATCCCTGCCTTGTTCCAGTTTTTAGGGGGAATGCTTTCAGTTTTTCACCATTTAGAATGATATTGGCCATGGGCTTAGCATAGATGGCCTTTATAATGTTAAGGAATGTTTCCACTACCCCAATTTTTTCTAGTGTTTTGAGCATGAAGGGATGCTGTATTTTATTGAATGCTTTTTCTGCATCTATTGAAATAATCATGTGATTCTTAACTTTAAGTCTGTTGATATGGTGAATGACATTTATTGATTTCCGAATGTTGAACCAACCTTGCATCCCTGGGATGAAACCCACTTGATCGTGGTGCACTATCTTTTTAATATATATTTGTATGCGATTTGCTAAAATTTTGTTGAGAATTTTTGCGTCGATGTTCATTAAGGATATTGGTCTGAAATTTTCTTTCCTCAATGTGTCTCTGTCTGGTTTAGGTATCAGGGTGATATTGGCTTCATAGAACGAGTTTGGGAGCGTTCCCTCCTCTTCTATTTCATGGAATAGTTTGAGGAGTATTGGAAGGAGCTCTTCTCTAAAGGTTTTGTAGAACTCGGCTGAGAACCCATCTGGTCCCAGACTTTTCTTTGTTGGTAGGCTTTTGATGACCTCTTCTATTTCATTGCTTGAGATTGGTTTATTTAAGTTGTGTATGTCCTCCTCGTTCAGTTTAGGTAATTCATGTCTCTAGAAATTTGTTGATGTCTTCGAGGTTTTCTGTTTTGTTGGAGTATAGATTTTCGAAATAGCTTCTAATTATGTTTTGTATTTCAGTCGTGTCAGCTGTGATGTTTCCTTCTTCATTCCGAATTTTAGTAATTTGAGTTTTCTCCCTCTTTCTCTTTGTTAGTGTGGCTAAGGGTTTATCAATTTTGTTTATTTTTTCAATGAATCAACTATTTATTTTGTTAATTTTTCTGATTGTTTCTTCTGTTTCGATTTCGTTGATTTCGGCTCTGATTTTAACTATTTCCTGTCTTCTACTACTTTTGGTATTGGTCTGCTCTTCTTTTTCTAGCGCTTTGAGCTGTAGTGTTAAGTCGTTTATTTGTTGATTTCTACTTCTTTTTTTGAATGCGCCCCATGAAATAAATCTTCCTCTAAGTACTGCTTTCATAGTGTCCCAGAGATTTTGATATGATGTGTCTTTGTTCTCGTTTACTTCTAAGAATTTTTTTATTTCCCTCCTGATGTCTTCTGTTATCCATTCATCATATAATAGTGTATTATTTAATCTCCAGGTATTGGAGAAGTTTCTGTTTCTTATTCTGTCATTTATTTCTAATTTCAATCCATTATGATCTGATAGAGTACAAGATAGTATCTCTATCTTCTTGTATTTGCTAACAGTAGCTTTGTGGCATAAAATATGGTCTACTTTAGAGAAGGATCCATGTGCTGCTGAGAAGAAAGTGTATTCGTTCTTTGCTGGATGGTATATTCTATATATGTCCGTTAAGTCTAAATTGTTGATTGTGTTGTTGAGATCTATAGTTTCTTTGTTCAATTTTTGTTTGGACGATCTATCCAGTGGTGAGAGAGGTGTGTTAAAATCGCCTAGTATTATTGTGTTGTGGTCTATTTGATTTCTGGAATTGAGAAGGATTTGTTTGACATACGTGGATGAGCCAATGTTCGGGGTATAGATATTTATGATTGTTATGTCTTGCTGATTTATGCTTCCCGTAAGCAGCATGTAATGTCCTTCTTTATCCCTTCTGAGTAGTTTTGGTTTGAAGTCCACATTATCTGAAATGAGGATGGATACTCCAGCTTTTTTGCTGTGTCCGTGGGCATGGTATGTTTTTCCCTATCCTTTCACCTGTAGTCTATGGGTGTCTCTTTCTATGAGATGAGTCTCTTGCAGGCAGCATATTGTTGGATTTTTCTTTTTAATCTAATCTGCCAGTCTATGTCTTTTGATTGATGAGTTCAAGCCATTAACATTCAGGGTTATTATTGTGATATGATTTGTATTCCCATTCAATTGACTCATATTTGTTTTTGACATGATTTGGTTTCTCCTTTATTTGGCTATTCCTTTAGGCTAGCGCCTCCTGTTGCTGATTTGCATCGTTGTTTTTCATCTCTTCCTCATGGAATATTTTGCTGAGAATGTTCTGTAATGCTGGCTTTCTTTTTGTAAATTCCTTTAGCTTTTGTTTATCATGGAAGGATCTTATTTCTTCGTCAAATTTGAAGGTAAGTTTTGCTGGGTATAAGATTCTTGGTTGGCATCCGTTATCTTTCAGGGCTTGGTATATGTTGTTCCAGGCCCTTCTAGCTTTTAGGGTCTGGATTGAAAAATCTGCTGATATTCTTATTGGTTTCCCTCTGAATGTAATTTGATTCTTTTCTCTAGCGGCCTTTAAAATTCTGTCTTTATTTTGTATGTTAGGTACTTTCATAATAATGTGCCTTGGTGTGGGTCTGTTTTAATTTTGTATATTTGGAGTCCTATAAGCCTCTTGTACTTGGTTTTCCATTTCATTCTTCAGATTTGGGAAATTTTCTGATATTATTTCATTGAATAGATAGTTCATTCCTTTGGTTTGTTTCTCTAAGCCTTCCTCAATCCCAATAATTCTTAAATTTGGCCTTTTCATAATAGCCCATAATTCTTGTAGATTCTGTTCATGATTTCTTACCATCTTCTCTGTTTGACCTACTTTGTTTTCAAGATTAAATATTTTGTCTTCAATGTCTGAGGTTCTGTCTTCCAGGTGTTCTATCCTATTGGTTATGCTTTCTATGGAGTTTTTAACTTGGTTTATTGTTTCCTTCATTTCAAGGATTTCAGTTTGTTTTTTTTTCAGTATATCTGACTCTTTATTGAAATGATTTCTTGCTTCCCGTATTTGGTCTTTTAACTGTTGATTGGTGCGATCATTTAATGCCTGCATTTGCTCTTTCATCTCCTCCTTCAATGCCTGCATTTGCTCTTTCATCTCCTCATTTGCTTCCCTGATCGTTTTAATTATGTACATTCTGAACTCCCTTTCTGACATTTCTTCTGCTGTGCTGTCATTGGGTTTTATTGATGTAGTATCTAGGTTTGCTTGGGACATTTTCTTCCCTTGTTTTCTCATATTGGTAAGCTGTCAGTGGGACCCTGAGATATTGCAGATTTCCTCTATTGGCTTATAGTGTCCCGGTAGATTTCCCATGTATCACCTCCCAGCCTTCAGTAGCCTGAAGTCTTGGAGGACTTTGATAATGCAGTGCATCCGAAGAAAGCTGCCCCTAGCCCCCTACTGGTTCCAGGGTTTGGAGCTGGCTCTGTGCGGAAAGGCTCTCACTGTGGGCCTGCACAGTGCAGCTGGCCGTGTGGGAGGAGCCCCCGCCGGAGTGTGGAAGGCTACCTGGGGAAGACTCTAGCTGCCCTGCCCTGCTCTGATAAGCCACCTCTATCTGGGCCTGCCACCCGGGCCGAGCTTTACCCAGTGGGCAGACTCACCCGTGGCTGTATTTCAGTCCGAGTCTCTCAATGCCTCCCCTTCTTAACTCCTGGGTTCTGGAGCGACTGGGGATGCAGTCACCCTCTAGGCTGCCATCTTGAATCGCCCTGTGGAAAGAGCCTGCGGCCGGAGTGGGCAGAGCCGCCTGAAGAGGTCTCTGGCTGCCTTCCCCTGATCCCAGAGGCTGCTTGTGGATCAAAGCTCTCCATTGGTTCGGGGACTTGTGTCTGGTTCTATGTAGAAAGCCTCTCACTGGGCGATCTGCTCCGAGAAGCTAGCCTTGAAAGTCACCACCCACCGCAGGGGTCCAGGCTGCTTGGGGAGGTCTTTGGCTGCCCTATCCTGGTCCCTGAAGCTGCTTGCGTGCCGGAGTACGCTGGGATTACGCTGCGCGCTGGCTCCGGGACTCGGAGCTTGTTCTGGTCAGAAAGGCTCTCACTAGCGGGCCAGTTCCGTTCCGAGAACCTGGAGAAGCTGGCCGTGTGGGCGGGGCCCACCACCAGAGTGCGCAGGGCTGCCTGTGGAAGACTCTAGCTGCCCTGCCTGGCTCCGATAAGCCACCTCTATCTGGGCCTGCCACCCGGGCCGAGCTTTACCCAGTGGGCAGACTCACCCGTGGCTCTATTTCAGTCCGAGTCTCTCAATGCCTCCCCTTCTTAACTCCTGGGTTCTGGAGCGACTGGGGATGCAGTCACCCTCTAGGCTGCCATCTTGAATCGCCCCCCCTATTTTATATTTTATTTAGAGACAGGGTCTCACTGAGTTGCTTAGCACCTTGCTTTGGCCGAGGCTGGCTTTCAACTGGAGATCCTCCTGCCTCAGCCTCCCAAGCCTCTGGGATTACAGGTGTGGGTCACTGTGCAGGGCTCACCCTTTAGTTTTAATGATTGATGCCCAAGATTTCCAAGAAAAACTTTCTGGACATGATATGAAGCTTCTCTTCACTTCTCCTTGTTTTGGTAGAAGCTGCAGAGGAAAGGAAGAGGTAACTGGAATCCAAAGGTCAGAGAAGTGTTGACTTAGGGTTTCACTGTGCATATAGTATTTTACATGTTTTCCACTGGATGTGACCATGTGTCCTCCTTCCATCTCTGAGCCCCCATTGAATGAACTTCCTGAACAATTTCCACCATGCCTGTCTCCTGCTTGTTTTGTGTTTGTAGGACTAAATTCACAGTCTCAGTTTCTGCTCTGCTGAGTCCAGGTCATACAAACACAGCAGCCCTGGGAAGCTTCACCTGGGTGTGTTTGGCACCAATTCTTTTGATTCAGCAGACTGGGGCCTGTTGCTGTGTTTAGTTAGAGAGGAACTGACATTATAAACAATGACCACATGTCCAAACTCTGAGCTAAGGTTCAGTGGGTTCTTTAGAATAAATGGTAACATTTTCTTTGACAAAAGACTTTCTGGTATGATTTTGAGCATTTTTCTAGGTATGTTGAACACACACACACACACACACACACACACACACACACAAGCATGCCTGCATATACAGAACACATTTTAAATGCAGTTTCATTAGGGGTGGGATGTGAGGCCTCCAGAAGCATAAATCTCAGGTTAAGGACTTGTAAGAGATCTGTTCTTGGCGTCTATTTAAAGACATCCTTTAGTGAATCTAAATAATTAGCCCCTCATTTATCTGTCTGGCAATGCCATGTAGTAGAAAGAGCAGTGGAGTCTGGAGAGTCTGGCTTGGTTCAGCTTTCATTACTGAATCATCATGTGATCTTGAATAAATCCCCAAATTGGCCCTGACCTAAAATGTCATCAGATACAAAGAATATTTGTTGAGAACTGGGGTTGGTCAAACATATTCTAGATGCTGGAGGTATATAAGCCAGACACTTGATTAAATCGAAAGGATGTTCCCGTAATGCATTTCAAGTCTTGGGTTACACAAATTTAATAAATTCATTATCTCCTTGGCCTTAATCTTCACAGTATCTCAGATGCCATTACCTATTTTCTTGTGAGGCAAGTGAGAGGATGTTTGACTGAACACACATAGGGAGGCAATGTGTGCAGTGCTGAAGGGTGGGATTCCAGAATTCATGTCTTAGCTCTGTTGTGTAAGATCTATGTGACTTGGATTTAATCTCTGTGTACTTTAGTACCCTATTGGTAAAATGGAGAAGAATAATGAATTAATACATGTAAAATGTTAAAAAGCATAAACATGAGAGAAACAGTTAAGTACTCCATAAGTTTTAACTTGCTTGCAAACAGGCAAGTTCAATTTCAAATTCCAGGTTTGGAATTATAAAGTAGTAACAGTCAAACTAAAGGTGGAGCTTACTAGGTGCCATGTGCCTCCTAAGGGCTTTACTTCTGCCAAGTCACTCAGCCCACACAGCAGGCACTATTATTATTCCCACTTTACAAATGAAACCAGCCAAGATCACTCAACTAGATTAGTAGGTGGTGGAGGTTGTGCTGGAAGTTAGGTGGTCTGACTGGTGTTCTAGCTCTCCACCACAGCACTCTGTCTTGTGTACAGTTTGCTCTACCTTAATGTTCTCCAAATAATACAAATATATGTTTACACAAGAATGAGGTGCTCAAGGAAAGGCAACCTCTAGGACGATTATGAGTTCTTTGTCATCTCTATGTACAGGATAAAGTAAATCTGGAAATTTAGGGTAAGGTATTTTCTGCATTATGGAATAAAATAAATTACTCAGCAGATGTTTTCAAATGGTGACTAAGTACTGAGTAATTGACCATAAGGACTATTTCATGTCTATGTTCATCTAAGTCTGTCGTCTGGCACTTCTGAGTTGTGAATTTGTTATGAAATTATAACAACATTGGCGAGAAGCAACCAAAAAGATTACTCATCTTTTCCACCTTAAAAGATCAATTTTTCACTTTATTTTTCCAGCTTTGGGCTTCATTATGTTTGCATAAATAAAAATTTACATTCTTGTTTGCTTTGGTTTAGTACATGTTACTATGTCACTTCTGTTGTGTTTCTGACCTAAATTAATTGGAATCATAGTGAACTCCAAAACCCTATGTTCGCGTGTGTGTGTTGAAAATTTATTTTGAAAGTCATTTTAAAAGCAAAGTTAAAGATAATATGAGAAAAAAGTGCATGGAATATGCTCAGTAAATAAGTATAGAGACTAAATCAAAATAAAGAAAACGTTTTCTTTTGCAACTCTAGAAATTAGTTGTTATCCTGAAGGTTTTTATATTTAGCCAAATTGGGGGAAATCATGGCCATTAAAGTTGCCTCTTAATCATGTAAACCTATAAGAAATTATTAAAAAAAAACTCTCAATGTTAAAACAAGTTAAAAATGATACATAAGAAAGCAGAAAAGTCACTGAATTTACACATTAATTATGTAGAAGCAAGGTTTGGGGTCCTTCAAATAGGGGTTCAGATTAGCTTTGTGTAGATGAGCAAATTTCTAGTACATGATTTCCTATTTAATAGGATACTTTTGAGAATGAAATAACTTAGTCTATTTAAATTACTTATCACAGTGCCTAGCACATAATAAACTTAATAAAGAAAGGTAACCACTGGGACTGTTTGTTCTTATATGTCCTTCAATGAAGTAATCGTTCTTAAGATGATTTCCAAGCAGGAATGCTATCAAATGGATTTGGCTTCTCCCTGAAAATCCAATGGGAGCATTGTCTTTAACTGCTGCTTCCTATAATACTATAAATGCTTTGTACAAGTATGTAATAGAAGGTGTACCTCTATTAAATAGCTTTTAAGAACCTATGGGAATTTCTGTTTGGAGCATAAGTCTACAGTTTAAGATTTATGCTCTTTCCTTTAATGTTGAAAAGCAAGGTTATATAAAAAATTTACTGAGGTATACTTTTCTTGATTCTGCAGTCTATCTACTTGTGCGACCCTGAGAAACCACATATTTGTGTGTCAACTTTTCTGCAAGGTGAATGTAAATAATTTCCCCAACCTTAAATTCTTTAAGGAGACATACTATTAAGACACAGTATGATATTATCATTGACCTCCCAGAAGGATGTCCCCCAAAATTTCATTATGCAAACTCATATTTGTTACATAGTCTTTGTTAGGTAGTTGTGCTAATAAACTCATTAGTTCTGACATATGTAAGTTGTATATTTTTCTTGCTGTTCTTTGAATATTCATCTTCTCGCAGGGAAGTATTATATTTACTTCATGATGTAAGAACATTTAAATTATTAAAACTTTTTCTCATGTTTCTAGTCTTAGCGTGAATATTTGTGTGGGAATTCCAAAAGAGAAGTATTTATCAGTATTTCTTTTCTGATCAACAGGACAGTTTTGGCATGTGACTGATTTACACTTAGACCCTAGTTACCACATCACAGATGACCACACCAAAGTGTGCTCTTCATCCAAAGGCGCAAATGCCTCCAACCCTGGCCCTTTTGGAGATGTCCTATGTGATTCTCCATATCAACTTATTTTGTCAGCATTTGATTTTATTAAGAACTCAGGACAAGAAGCATCTTTCATGATATGGACAGGGTAAGTGAGCATATAGATATCATTAATTCCTTAGTACTTATTTATAGTATACTAAGCTTCATGTGAATATTGACTTCCATAAGAAGAATAAGTATGTTTTAAGAACCATTTGAGTTAAAAAATACTAGATCAAGTTAATCAACACTGTTTGAGATAAGAACTATTTTTTTTTTTTTGCAGTATTGGGGATTGAACCCAGGGCCTTGTGCTTGCGAGGCAAACACTCTACCAACTGAGGTATATCCCCAGCCCAAGATAAGAACTATTTTTGGAGTCCTGTTTTCCATTTTACAATACATACTTTAGAAATATGTCAGTGCTAACTAAATTATGACTCCATAAACAGCACGCTTGCATGAATATTTTAAGGTATTAATTAATGTGATTATTGACCTTGATTAAATAATCGAGGACAAAAGGCAACATGGGAGTTAGCATGCAATGATAATTTTGTCAAGTCTCATTTTCTGCTGGGACAATTAACTAGTTCCATCCATCATAACAGAGTGAAGAGGCCTAGATTTCTAGTACCTTGAATAATGACCTTGGATAATCCTTGTGTTTACTTTGTGCTTGGGACTGTTTTGATTAGTTTATACATTGCAACTTATTTGATTTTTACCATAGATATCATTATTATTCTTATTTTACAGTTAAGAAAATGAAGGCACTGGCATCTTAATACTTTGTCCAAGTGTACATATCTAGGCCATTTGGCTCCAGAATCTGCTTTACAGATACTATAGTTTTTTTTTTTTTTTCCCTCTCACATTATAGTTTTGTTAGTTTTCTTTTTATAGAATTCTCTGTGGGGGAGAAGTATGTGAAGAGTTTATCAACTCTCCGTTTTGGTTTTTTTTTTTTTTTTTTTTTTTTTTGAGATGGTATCTTTCTGTGTTGCTCGAGTAGGCTTGAGTTCCTGGCTTAAGTGATCTTGTTCTAGTTTCCCGAGTAGATGGGATTCAGGTGCATGCCACCTTGCACCTCACCTGGCATCAACTCTTTAACTGTTATCTGCTATTTGAAAGTGGAAGTTTGCAAGGTATTGTGCCTTAGTCTAATGACTCTTAATAAAAGTGAATTTTGTTCTTTACCACTCCTTCTCCTTTTCAGGGATAGTCCACCTCATGTTCCAGTACCTGAACTCTCAACAGACACTGTTATTAAGGTGATCACTAACATGACAATGACCATCCAGAGTCTCTTTCCAAATCTTCAGGTTTTCCCTGCCCTGGGCAATCATGACTACTGGCCACAGGTAAATGTGACATCAATTTCCAGAAATATTTAGAGGATTTTTCCCATCATTAGTGTCAAAATTATGGTGATTGCTAGCTAGGAGTAGGGCACGGGAATAGGTCTTATGGAAGCAGAATTTATCCTTTGTGATAATCATCAAAAGAAAGCAAGACAAATGCTTTGGGGACTTTAAGAGAATATTTTAAATGATTCATAAAAAGTTATATCAATACTGAGTTTTTCAGAAGCAAATTATCCAGTTTGTAGATAATTAATTCCTGTCTACCCAGTTTGTAGATAATTAACCCCTGTTTTCCTTTACAATATTCTCTAGTTTCTCCTTTTTCTTCAATAACTTTCTTATTCATTTGCATTCCCATGGCAGAGTTAGAAAAGAAAATTAATGTTGATAAATATTTGCATTTTCCAGAATTTCTATTAGGCATACAAAGCTCTGCATTCCCTGATTGTGATTAAAAACAAAACAAAAATAAAACATAAAATGCTATAATAACCAAAGAGGGAGTCTATGTTCATATCCATTTTATCTAATTAAGATGTGATTCATGGCAGAAACTGTGTTCAGAATATTATTGTCTGATGTAGCCCTGGCCCCAACCACTCAGAATGACTATTTGTTAAGGTACCTGTGCATAGCAACTGGTACCAGTTGTGGTTACAAGGTCCTGGTTGTAGTATTGTAGAACTGTAGATTTGTATAGATGCAAGAGATCTCTGAGATTACTGTGTAGTCCAGGGTTTGGCAAACTGTGGCCTGTGATTCAAACTTTGTCCATTGCAACTGCATTTATTTCATAAATAAAATTTTATTGGAACACACTGTGTTTCCATTCTTTTTTTTTTTTTTTATTGTCTGTGGGTGATTTTGTACTATAACAGCAGAACAGAATAGTTATCATAGATGCCATATAGACCATAAGCCTGGTGGATATACCATCCTTCCCTTTATAGAACCGGGTGCTATCCCTGGTCTGGATCAGCCCTCCATTTATACAGATGAGAAAACTGAGGCTTAGAAATGTGGAGTTGCTTTTCCAAGTGCTCACAAGCACTTAGTGGCAGATCCCACGTTCTGGATCTTTTTACCCTAGTCCTGTGTCTGTTTGGAGCACCATCCTTTCATGCATCCCTTGCTTTTGCCAGACTGCCACAATCAGCATTTCCTAAATATAATATTTACTTTGTCCACTTTACCCCCTTTACTTAGAATATCTTTTCCATCTGTGTCAAATGGATGGTGAGTGGTAGTCTTGATTAATTTAGCTAAACTACCCTAAGTAGAGTGATTTTGAAAAGTTATACTCTAGGACAAGCTTCAGTTTCAAGTGACTTCTTGGCTTTGGCCTGCAAGCTTGAGCTAACAGCATGTGAGTCTTTGTGAACCAGCCTCTCAGCCAGCAGTCAACTATTATTACTATTGGGATGTTAAAACTACATAGTGCAAGAGCTTGGGGACAAACAATGTCCAGAAGCCCAAGGTTGCATGCTTTGTTTTTATATGCCTTAGGTGACAGGCACATTGTAAAATAGGGAGTTCAGATAATATTCACTAAAATTTAAATCTCTATCCTGCCCTGCTTTCTAAGAGCTTGACTTTGCATAATTCACATAATGTCCCTCATCACTAGGTCACTCATTTGCAAATAGGAGCGATAATACTTGCCTTGCAAAGTTTTTATGAGAATTAGTGATACATATGAAAAGAAAACAGCTTGCTTCCTGGGACATAAGTGTGGTGGTGGTTTTGTAGCACACAGGAGTGGCACAGGATGCAATTTTTTCTGTCTCCTTTGAAGATTTGTTTCATTTTTTCTTTATTTCTCTCTTCTTTTCATCAAATCAAATCTTAAAATAATTCAAAGATATAGATTCTGACTTACAAAACTTATTCTATTATATGTACAGCTAAGATAAATGGGGTGCACCCACACCTTAAATAGTTCATTCTTTTTCTTTCTAGCTTTTTTTCTGGGGGGGATGGGGAGGGGTGTTGAACTCAGAGCCTCTCATGTCCCAAGCCTGTGTTTTGTCACTGAGTTATAGGCACAACTCCTAGCTTATGATTTTTTTTCTTTGTACAGCTGCCATCTTTCTACCTCACAGTTTTAGAAATGTCAAATGTCACATGAAAGCTCCTCAACACACTTTCCTAAAGACTGACATCTGGGATCTAATTTTGAAGAATATAAAGAATAAATAAATTTGATAAGTGTGAGTTCTCCATTAAGATCCCATAAAGATCACCATAGCTCCATAAACTTGCATGGATCCTTCCTGCTACTGTATGATTGTGGTCCCCGTTTACCCCCACACTGGCAAGACTGGTGCTACCAAGCTTATCACTTCCTGTTATGCTTCATTTCTCTGTAGTGGGCGGTCAAAGCCCAAAAGAATTGAGAAGATGGCAAGGTTCAAGAGACAACTGACCTAAGAGTGATGGTGGGAAGACCTGGGGATTAAAAACCTCCTCTGGGACTTATCAACTGCCAGGATAAACTACCCAGTTTCTCTGGTGCTCATATTTCTCATATTTAAAATATGAAAATCTAGAATGATTTTTATATACAGTCCTATGTAAATATAACTCTGCATCCTCATATTAAACCAATTCTCAGAAAATATTTTCAAAAACTACTTTTGTACTGAAAATGTGCGTGCCTTTTTCTTGCTATTATTCTCTGGACAGCATAGCATAATGGCTATTTACATGACATTTAGATTGGATTAGGTATTATAAGTAGTCTGGATATGATTTAAAGTATACATGGGAATGTGTAGGTTTTATGCAAATTATATTCCATTTTATATACAGGACTTGAGCATCCCCAAGATTTTAGGGGGATCCTGAAACGAATCCCCTGTGGATCCTGAAAGATGGATTGTTACATGTCCTGAATTAACCTGAAAAAAAAAAAAGAACCAAAAAACCAAGATTTTGATTATTTTTGTATTGGTTCATCATAGTTATATATACAGTAGGTTCATTTTGACATAATTATAAATGCATGGAATATAATATGCTCTAGTTAAGCATATTACCGATACTTACCATCTCTTTCCCACTATTCCCTTTCCTTTACTCTACTCCTTTTTTTTAAAAAAAATAGGGTCTTGTGGATATACATAATGATGAGATTCACTCTAGTGTATTCATATATGAATATTGGAAAGTTAGGTCAGATTCATTCCATTATTTTCCCCTTATCTCATCCCTCTTCTCTCCCTCTCAATCCCCTTCTACTCCCCTATTGATCAATGTTGACAGAGAAACTCCTCTAAGATATAGTTTTATTTAGCCTGTAGATGCAGGGAAATGATGAGTTAAGAAAAGGGCTTTAGTTTTTCATATTTCTTTAAAGTAGAAATTATTGTCCAGTTTCACAAATGATTTGTGGGGTTTTATTTAGCATTTTTAAAAGTTCTTTCTTCCTAGAGTTTCTGTCACTATTAATAATATTTCATGAAAACAAAGGTACTTTTTGATAATGTAATAAAATTGGTATAATACAAAGACACTTTTTGATGAAAATGCTTTATATTTTATAAAGTATTATTTAAAAAATCAAAACATGTTGATTTATAACTTAGATGGCCATAAAGACACTTCTTCAAGTCAAAAGCTTGTGGTTGAAAATCTTTATTCAATGAGTTGAGAAACTCCATAGTAGTTGTAGCATTTGGAGGACTTTGTTAAATTCTTAAATCATGTTCTTCCATTTCCCACGGTATGCTAGACCAGGTCCTGCATGTTAGCTCCAACGTGTCTTCAGTAGCTGTTTCATGAGCACACTCCCACGTCCATGCTATACCCTGACCACATGAAAACAGGAGCTTTTCTCTGTTCGTGGCACTGCCCACTGTGCTTTTGGGTCCGTGTCTGGGCCATTTCTTTTGTTTGGGTGGCCTTTCTTGTCAACCTGATGAAGTCACCTATAAGATTGAACGTGATCACTGTCTTTGCTCTCCTTCCTGACTTGACTGTCTCTGCTTCTCTGCTCCCAGAACCTCTGTGGTAGGACAATGTCTCATAGTTTATTACATTTTGCCCTCCTTCCCAACTAAGTTAGCAATTCCTTGAAGATGAAATCTGTCTAGAGTTCAGCCTTGTGTCTACAGATGCCCCATATGGTAGTCAGCACTCAATATATAAATTAATTAATCCTTTAAAGTTTAATTAATTATCTTCAAAGTTTCAATGGTGGATTATATTGTTTGTGGCCAGGATCAGCTGCCTATAGCCACCAGTAAAGTGTACAATGCAGTGGCCAACCTCTGGAAACCATGGCTAGATGAAGAAGCTATTAGTACTTTAAGGAAAGGTAAGTGAAGAAGGATCCCCATTTTGCCTCCTTTTTTATTCATGTTGCATAGTATTAAGTCTTGAGTGTTTGCTTGGATAAGCCATGGACGGTGAGTAGTTACATTGCCACGTGACACACACTCTGAACCTGTTAATCATATAGGAAGCTCTCTCCCTTTCTTTCCACTCTCAATCAGTATGATCCACAAGAAGCTAAAGCTGAATTTAAAATTGGAATATAAATAAAGTATATGTTTTCAATTTGGAAAATTGAGAAGAGAGAAAAAGGACCCTAACATTTAGCTAGCAAGCACAATCTTACAGAACTAACAATTAGCAAAGTGAGAATAACTAAGTTTTTCACATGAACCTCAAGGTGCTTGGAAAAGTCACGTGGAGCCAGTGCTTGGTAAAGCCTTTATGGTGTTTTCTTGAAGGCTCCTTCTTCACTGACTCCCAACACATAAGGATGTAAACCCTGATGTTTTCTGAGCTTCACTGGAGTGGTGATCTGTTAAACTAAACTTTTAGTTTTTTAAACTTTTGAGACAATTATTAACTTAATGGTGGACTTCTCTCAGTTCGAAGTCTCTTTTTCACTATTTTCTTTAAACCTTCTGCCACTGTTTTTTTTGCTAATGTTCAACAAATCACAGGATGTATGACTTTGAGCTCTATTAGCTTAGAATTAGGTCATGGACCAGATTCATCTAGGGAACTGTATCTAGTCCTATACCCCCAAACTGAAACACCTTTGGAGAGCTTGTGTATATTGAAAGAACCATAAGGAACAATCAAGAATCCTAAAGAGACGTTCTGGATTATAAAAGGGCTCAACTTAATGCAGTGAAAGGAGGGCAAAAATAAGCTGACATGGAATGCTGGTCCTAAGAAAGAGCCATATGAGCTGTATATCCACTCCAACCATGTTTATCCAACTTCCACTTAAAGATTAATGTTGAGGGCTGGGGTTGTGGCTCAGGGATAGAGTGCTTGCCTCACATGTGTGAGGTACTGGGTTCGAGTCTCAGTACTGCATATAAATAAATGAATATTCTAAAAAAAAAAAATTGAAAATCATAAAAGGCTTTCAGTGAAAGTCTTTTTTTTTTTTTTTTTTTTTTTGTGGTGCTGGGGATTGAACCCAGGGCCTTGTGCTTGTGAGGCAAGCACTCTACCAACTGAGCTATCTCCCCAGCCCCTCAGTAAAAGTCTTAAAAGCAAAAATGATTTGAAAGACTTTAAACTTTATCATCTTAAGAGCTCCAAGTGATAGCTGTTCCTCATCTTCTGGTACTAGGAAATAAGGGACAGCTTTTAAAAATAACCTGGCTACTACCATAGTAAAAATCATAAAGTGTTCTGGCTATAGATAAGAAGAAATGAAAGAGGTAGGGATCAGTCATTGAAAGCTTGTGAGTGGGCAAGGAAATTAGGCCCAAGCCCTTAGTACCTAACTCTGGAAGCAACAGACCCTGGGTGTGGATAGCCAGTAGATCAGAGGCCTGAATGGGATCAAACCTTTAAGCTTCTCCTCCACTGGCGTCTGTAACAGCTCTGGTTTATCTGACATTTTTTTCCTCTGTAGTCCCTAGCAAGATCTGTGTATATTCTCATTCTTTAGATTTTATATTTCACCATCTTTCGTTTGAACTCCTTCATCCTTTTGAGGTAGGGGTTGATAAATAAATCTTTCTTTTATAAAATTCAGCCTTATTGCTTAATGCCCAAACATTTAATTATTCTTTTCATCTGAATATTGTCTACAACTGTCATTTCCTCAGTATGGACACATCGAGTCTGGCACATACCAGGTTTTCAATAAACGTTTGTTAAATCTGATTGTTATTTAAAGAGTGAGAGGCAAGTCCAAGCTTCCTGACTGCATTATAAATCTTCAGAATTTGCTTTCACAAAGTCTGCATATATATGTGTGTGTATTTCTAAGATGTATTTTTTAAATTGTTTTTACAGGTGGCTTTTATTCACAGAAAGTTACAAATAATCCAAACCTTAGGATCATCAGTCTAAACACAAACTTGTACTATGGTCCAAATGTCGTGACCCTGAACAAGACTGACCCAGCAAGTCAATTTGAATGGCTAGAAGATACTCTGAGTAGCTCTCAGCAAAATAAAGAAAAGGTAGATCCCATAAAGTCAAATCATCAGGGAGAAACAAAAGGCTAAATTTGTTTCTTTATTGAACTTGTCCAGACACAGGTATAAAGGATGATATTAAAATTTGAAGATTTAAAAAAATTATGATCAAGGTCATAGTTACCATATATCATCAACAGTGAAGTATAAATGAGACAAGTGCAGATGTAGTGACCTTAATAGTTTTATTTTTCTTTTTGTCATAAAAAAGAGAGTTGGCATATTTGCTTTCTGAATTTTAATTAATATACTTTCACTCTTGCATATCCAAATGTTTAGTTATGATAAATGTGCAAAAAGAGTCTCATGAGGCCTTTCTTATATTTTTTCCAGGTGTACATCATTGCACATATTCCCGTGGGATATCTGCCTTTTTCTAGAGGCATCACAGCAATGAGACAATACTACAACGAGAAATTGATAGACATTTTTAGAAGATATAGCAATATCATTGCAGGACAATTCTATGGACATACTCACAGAGATAGCATTATGGTTCTTTCTGATAAAAAAGGTAGTGTGACATTCTGGGTTTTTTTGTTTGTTTTGTTTTGTTTTGTTTTAATTTGGTTCCAGGAATTGAACTGAAGGTGCTTTTTATTTTTTATTTTGAGACAAGGTCTTGCTAAATTGCTTAGGGACTCATTAAGTTGCTGAGGCTGACTTTGTGATCCTCCTGCCTCAGCCTCTGGAACCAT
Source organism: Sciurus carolinensis (assembly GCF_902686445.1). NCBI lineage: Eukaryota > Metazoa > Chordata > Mammalia > Rodentia > Sciuridae > Sciurus > Sciurus carolinensis. The sequence continues at coordinate 41,705,005 of NC_062219.1, read as the reverse complement.
TGGAATTCCAGGCATGCGCAGCTGCACCTGGCTACATCTCACCTGTACAAGATACTGGAGCAAAGCAATGAATATTCAGTAAATTTACTGATTCAGGAACTCAGAACTTTTGATAAAAAATCTGTCAGCACTGTCCTTTTCTGAATTTACTTAAATGGATATTTGATGAGTGTCCAAATCAAAAGACTAGGCAGGTAATTGGATTTCTGCACTATAAGCTCCCATTAAATGCACAGAGAGCATCATTTGTTTGGCGTCCACATAAAACCCCTGAAACGCTTAGCTCACTCCAATTTTCTTTCAGATCCTTGAGTTTAGAGAGATATTACTGTTTGTTATTTACCTCATGTTTCTTTTTATATGACATGTTTTCTCTTTTTCAGAATTTAGAAAGCAGAGCACAATTTACACAATGACTTAAAATATACATAGCTCTTACCTGTAGGTGCTTAACTGCTATTCTCACCTATTCAGCAGTAAAAGAAAAGAAAAGGGAAGAGCTCTAGCAGTACGCTGAGAGTTAAAACATCAGAATTCGGATTTAATGCTAGACCTGAGGAAAATCAATGCATTTTATTTCGTGATTGGGGAACAATTTTCAAATACTTACCTCTCATCTAAAATGAATTGGTTTGATAAAAATGACCATTTTCCAGCATCTGGGAAAATTTTTAACTCAGAAAAAAATTTACTTTTTTAACAGAAATAAAACATGGTGACACTTTGGTCAAATTCTTAGTATGCAATTATTGGAATATGGTTTTAGGTAGAGGCAACAGAAAGAATGAATTAAAATTTTTTTTTGTAATTTCTATGATAGACCTGAACATTTTTATTATAAAAATTTTATATATAACAGTAGAGAAAATGATACAACAGACATATGTATTAATCATTTCATGATTCATATTCAACTCTATCAAGATTTTGCCACATTTGATTTTTATATATATCTGAAATATATATATACACACATACATGAATACATACACATATGTATGTATGTTTGTATGTATGTGCATATGTATACCTCAGTATTTAAAAATGAAGTACCAAAAAGTGAATCTTCAAACATCAGATCTTATATCAGCCCTACATACTTCTGAATTCATTGCAAAAATATATAGATAATTTATATAACCACAATTTATATAACTACAATTATATAATCATATTACCAACACTAATTCTTTGGTATTGATATTATGCATTTTCCTACTTTCTTAAAAGTGTTTCTATAATTGTTTCAAGTCAGGATGCATCAATATTTGGTTGTTATGTCTGTTAATCTCTTAATCTGGAAGCTATTCCTACTTTTAATATAGTTGAACTCAATTTAAAAGAAAATTTACTTATTTTTTTTCTCCAGGAAGTCCAGTAAATTCTTTGTTTGTGGCTCCTGCTGTTACACCAGTAAAGGGTATTTTTGAAAAAGAAACCAATAATCCTGGTGTCCGACTATTTCAGTATAAGACTTGTGATTATACATTATTGGTAAGTTGGCATGATTTCAGAGCTGACCCCATATTTATGCATGTCTTTGCAGTTTTTTTTTTTTTTAATTTTAGTTGGATGTGTTTCAGCACAGCCTTGTGAGATGTATTTTATGCTGCAATCTCATGATGTTCATCCTTTTTATGTTTGGAATGTCTGTCAGCACTTTCTAAGTGTGGGCCGGTGAGGTTAGCCTTGGGGAACTGTATCTGTCCCTCTAAGGACTTCACACTTATTTAGATGAAGATTTCATTGGATGGTGCCTTATTTATGTACTTGGATACAAATGGAATTTTTTTGCTAAACCATATTAATTACTCATTTCCAAAGCATAACTATTAAGGGGTGTAGCCTCTGGGATCATATTCTTCTCTTGGGCTGTATTAGTGAACTTCTCTCTATCCTAGTCTATTTCTCCCTGAAGTGGGAATTAAAATAGGATAAATTTACTGAGTAGCTGTGAGGATTCCACGAACAAATCTATGTAAAACATTTAGAGAGATGCTTGACTCATACTAAGTGCTCAATACATGTTTTCATCAAATCTTTTATAAAGAAAAAGAAATCAAACTGGACAATTGCCTTTGAGACAAAGTTCTTTGGAGCATATTCATGACTCTATGCTTTAGAACAATATAGCACCAAAAGGCTGGCCATTTAGGTTACAGGTACTTTAGCTTGGGTAACTGCCCCTTTCTACAAATATAATTTGGAAGATTTTTTACAGTTAAAGGAATTATTTATATAATTGCATGTTTTCTAAATAAATTTATGTAAGAGATGACTCTGTTATTCCCTAGACTAACAAGGAAATAGGGCAATAAAAATCTGGTTTCATCCATAAACATTCAGTTAAGTGGGGAATAAAACAATTGATAAACTTGTTCAAAGAAATTCTTTTACAACTGTTAGTTGCCTGCTTTTGGATTTGAACCTCAGCTATATATATATATATACACACACACACCCATTCATGTCTATGCTTGTATATAGATGAATATATATATGATATATATAGAACCTATATAAAATATATATACATATATTATGTAGATATACGGATGTGTATGAGTGTGTATAAGTGTATATGTGTGTGTGTGTGTATACTCACATGGAATGATTCCCCTTAAATAGCTCTAAAAATTTTTAAAAGTACAAAATAGTTTATATAGTATGACTCCATTTTTTGAGAAAGCAACAGAGACACATATTTTCTAAATATTTATCTTTGTTTTGTACATAAAATATAGAACAACACATATACACAGCAGTGCTGATAAATATTTAGCTATTGGTTCATTGGGGAAAATAGTGCCTTGATTTGTAGTGTTTGCTGATTTCCAAGATAGAAATATACCTGTCATGGACAATTTCAAGCTACTAAAGTGACATCATCTGACTTCCAATATTTCTGAACACTTCAGTCAGCTTTTGTGAGCTGGCTTGAGCAGCCTCTAGCACATTATTGATCTACACACAGCTGTTAGCAGTAGTGTGAATTGTATGAATTGAAGGGTGTTTATTTTGTACATCTCTCTTTATATTTTGGTTTATTTACTGTTATATCCTTTTATAATTTCTAAAATTAAAAAAGTGATGACAGATTTTATTTAGGTTATTTTTCTTTAAAACCAATTTTAATGTCAAAAACTTTAAAGATGTCATATAAATCTTAATAAGCACTCTTCATATTGTGCAGTGCTTTATGTGCCAAAAAAATGAACCAAGTTTGTTACTGTCTTTAATTTTAGGATATGCTTCAGTATTATCTGAATCTGACAGATGCAAATCTAAAGGGAGACGCCAACTGGAAACTGGAATATATCCTGACTCAAACCTATGACATTGAGGATTTGCGGCCAAAAAGTTTATATGGATTAGCTAAACAGTTTGCAATTCTAGACAGTAAGAAGTTCATAAAATACTACAATTACTTCTTTGTGAGTTATGACAGTAGTGTAATTTGTGATAAGAAATGTAAGTCCTTGCAAATTTGTGCAATTATGAATCTTGATTATATTTCCTATGTTGATTGCCTCAAGCAACATTATATAAAGCATAACCAATAGAATTTCCCAGTTTGTGTTCGTGGAAAATATAACATTTCTCTGTTTTTGAGATCAATTGTGGGGATTGTTATATAAATCTTTGTGAATCACTGAATGGGCAAACAGAATCATTGTCTTTACTTTCTCTGTTGTGATACCCATATGTAGAGATCCATAACAATCTAAATTTTATTTTATTGAATATATTTAAACTGCCCATTAATAGAGTGATGTTTGGATGTAAATATCCTATTTTCTAGTTTGTGTAATTATATCTAATATATATCCTTGTTGAAATTCATAAAATTTATTCATAAAATAAAGCAAATTGCTTTTCTCTAAGCATGAAGTGTTTTTAATATAATTTTCAGTTTTGAATTCACTTGTTAAAAACTCATATCTAAATCAATGTTCAAACTGTTTTACATCTCATGTGTAAATTGATGCTAATATTTTTTTCCATGCACTCTCTACTCTTGGGGAGACACCAGTGTCTCATTAGAGTCATCTCTGAATCTAAGAACATCATGGGACATATACTGCCCAGGTTTCTTCATTCTGTGCTTTTGACTTTGTACAAAAAGCACAAAGCTGGGACTTCATTTGGCTAACAGTAGAGTTGATGTGGCCCTTTCTGAACCTTTTGCTGAATAACACCTGTGATACTGGCTATCATTGTTAATCCCATCAGATGACAAAGTTGTGAGACAGTCTCTCTAAAAGGCAATACCTCTGGTGGTCCTCTAACTATACTAACCTATACTGTAAAAACGGAATCACTGCAAATAATCACTCAGCCAGTTCTCTAAGACCAACTTGGAAGACGAAATTCTCTATTGCTTGGCAACTTAGTTCTAGAGGTATACTTAAAGAGTTAACTCTCAAAAATAAATGGTAAGAGTCATGTACAAAACATGTAAAAAACAATACTGTAGGACAATATTGTTTAAAAATAACAGTAAACCAAACCTATAAATTATTTAGATATACATCAATAGGAAAAAGGATAAATGAAATGTGGTTTATTATGGAATATTATATAGAAATAAAAACAAATTTGAATAGATATTAAGCATAATGATGTTTTAAAATAGTAAATACAATATATGGTATTACCATTTAAGCAAAACTTAAAGTTTGACTTTTAAACTTAAGGTTTTGCATTAAAAAAAATGCAATAATAGCATTTGTGGCTTAGAAATACATGAAGTAGAAAAAACAGGTGCATTAGTAAAATAAATATGAAATAAAGGATAGATGGGGTACAGCAAATGGGAGAGTTGTTTGAAAAGAGATAATAGCTGTATAGATAATGCTCTATTTTTCTACATCTTAATACATATTAAAGTTATAATATATAATGTACTTTTTATAAAGAGAGATAGAAGTTAAGCCTTTAAACATGATGATCTGGCTCTTCCATGGAGAATGACTTACGGTGAGGGTTGAAGAAGTCTAGCTGAGAGGGGATCGTTGGACTCGGGTGGTAGTGGAGAAGGATAGCCCGGTTCACGATACATTTTGGAAGTAGAAGCAGCAGGATTTATTGATGATGTGGATGTAAGAGACAAAGTACGAAGATTTTTTTCTGGAGTAACTGGCAGATGGTGTATTTTGAGGGAGTTGGGATTGCTAGAAAAGGAGAAGGATAATGGGGAGGGCATGAGGACAGAGCAACAGGTTATTATTGTATGCGACTGTTAGCTGGAACTACCTCAGGATTCCTCCGGCTCATTGAATGCTTTGCCATTATAATTATTTCTCGATTGAGGACATTAAAGTTTCTTTTAAAAAATAAATTGGTATCCTAAGAAAGAAGTCAAACCAACTCAAACTCACTTTATTACTATGATTGTTCCTACGATATTTAAAACTTGTTAGGAATAAATACAATTTTCTTATACAAGTGTGTCATCTGCCCACCTCCTTGCTGGTACAGTGGTATCTGAACTGTTCTAGACAAATGTGGCAGTCATTTAAGGAAAGGGGAGATAGCACTAATTCAATTACTGATGAGCTATCTACTCTTTGGTGGAGAAAGGATTCTCTTGTATAGAATCCCCTACTTGAATTACTCTTTCTTGAGGCAATTCTGTGTATAAGCATAGTGTAGGTAAAACACACAATGAAACATTGGAAAAAATAATGAAAAAATAAGGATCATTATCTACATTGTAACTTCAGTTTCCCAAGATACACCTGAAATTTGTTTACAAAATTATCCTCATTAAACGTAGCATCATTCTGTAACCTTACTTATTAATAAAATGAATTTCCCTCTTTAATATGTATCTGCTTCTTAATTTTCAAATTTTAAATCAGTATAAAACTCTTTTATCTTTTATTGTAAAATTCATTCTTGTGCATTCTATTCCATGTACAATACATTCCCTTTGGAAAGTTTTACATCCTCAAACTTTAAATAATGGTGACAAGGGAAATGACTGTGAATGTCCCCTGACCTGTAGCTCATAGGCTAGAGACATCTTTACATGCAGGACCAGGAATGGATATGCCCTGCTGATTTCTGAGGCCCTTTTGCTGCTTCTGTGCACATTCCTACATCTTGCATCACCACCTCATTTTCTAACTATTTAGAATGGACAGTCAGTTTCTAAACACAAATGCAATTGCCCGTATCTTTAACTTTGCTCATATCATTGCTTTTCCAGTCTAAACTACTCCATTTCTTCCTCTCCCAAACTATTTTCTAAAAGCTTCAGTGTATAAGTTACCTTTGTGGTTAAAACTTCTAACTTTTTAGGCAGAATTAACCTTTATTCCCTGAGGCTATCATCAGAGCACCTCAGTGCATATGTCCCATTCTCTATTTCCCTTATCCCCATTAGCTGAGAGAAAAAGAGCTCTGCTTTACTCAAATTTGTATTCTTGTTGCCTAACAAGGTGCTTAACAAATAGGTAAGTGTGCTAGTCGGCTGGACAGCCATAACAAAATACTACATGGAATGCCTTAAACAGCAGAAACTTATTTTCCCACACTTCTGGAGGTAGGGAGTCAAGACCCCAGTAGGATTGGTTTCTGGTTTCTGGTGAGCCATTTCTTCCTTGTCTCCTCTCTCAGACGACTGCTCTCTCTTGATTTTCTCACTGGGACTTTCCTCTCTCTATTTGGAGAGGGATGGATGGAAAGTTATAGTTATAACTTTCCCAGGTGTCCCCCCCAAATTCATGTGTGAGACGATGTAAGAAAATTTAGAGGTGAAATGACTGGGTTAAGATAGTTTTAACCTAGTCGGTACTTTAATCCTGTTACAGGGATTAACTGGGTGGTAACTGCAGGCAGATAGGGTGTGACTGGAGGAGGTGGGTTACTGATGTTGTGCCTTTGGGGTATATATTTTGTCCCTAGGAAGCAGAGCTCTCTCTTTCTGCCATGTCCTGAGCTATACTCTTCACTTAGATGTTCTGCTTCACCTTAGGCCCAGAGCTATGAAACTAGTCAATCTATGGACAGAGACCTCAGAAACCATGAGCCAAATAAACTTCCCCTCCTCTAAGTGTCCTTTTCAAGTTTCTTTATTTGGTCATAGAGTGAAACAGTTGACTGAAACAGAGAAAACCTAAAAGTAAATTCTGGTTTCTTTCTCTTCTTATAAGGGTACTATTCCTATGAATTTAGGGTCTCTCACTTATGACTTTGTTTAATCTTAATCACCTTAACAACCCTATCTCCAAATACAGGCACATTGGAGGTTAGAGCTTCACCATATGAATTTGGAGAGTAAATTTTATAATGGGGTTAAATGAATCAAATTAAATTATTTTCAGAATTTTTTTTCCATTAATTACTGCATTTGAGTCACTTTGTACATAATAACAACTGCTTTAACAATTAATATACATTGTTTTACAGGGCCACTTGTATAATGGACTGCATTCCTAGAGAACTAATTAGCAGGGGCCAGCTATGATTGTCATGTCACAAAATGAAAGCTTCAAAAACACTGACAGTTGTATTACAAAGATGTCCATAATTCTTAGAAATTTGGGATGAACCATCAAAAGTGACTAAGATGATTGCTTTATCTGAAGCCTTGTAATTTTATAAACATGGAGATTGTTATTGCAATGTGCAAGAAAAAAAAAAACATGTTTCCAACCAACCTCTGGCAGATTTCATTATTTTTCTGATCAATATTAAGGGAACTGTGTGATACTTACAAAACTCCTTTCCATGGGGGTGCCATGAAAGCCTTTGCTCTCAGATCACTCAGCCCATGAGGGAGCAGTGCTTGGAACAATGAGTAGAGATCCACAGGGCATTTTGCTGGAGTGCTCTCTTTTGCCTTCTTCCCTGTTAAGTTCTCAAGTTGCTGCCAAAAGGTGTTTAAGCACCATAGCAACAACCTGAGGAGTTTCTATTCACCTGAAAATTCATTAATCACCTTTTCCCTTCAAATCTAACTGAACTCTTCAACTGAAATCTGTGTAATTTCTCATCCTCTTTTGTTTGGAAAGGGTTGGTAGACCTTATCTTAAAATATTGGGTTATAAAACTATTTGAAAATTTTAAAAAATGACTTCAGAAATTCAAGATGACATTTACTAATTATTTGTATTTTAGTGGTTATTTTTGCTCTACTGGAAAAACCCAAATCTTTCATTTGGAGTCTCTCTGCTTTAGAAGCTTGAGGATCCTGCCAATGAGTGCACATTTAAGATGCTATTTGTCTTCTTTAGTTGCGGATGGTAGGCTGTAGAATATTAAATTGGGTATTTCTTTGTTTAGAGGCTGCAGTGTGTTTGTTTAAGTTTTCAAATGTTCAACGACTCTTTTATGGAAAAGGAAGGAGCGCATTCACACATTCATCAAGCATTTTCTTAAAGTCTGTTATGTGTCTGTGGGTTCAGAGATAATTGAATTAGGAAACAAAAGGGAAGGCATATATATAAACAGGCAAATAAAAAATTATTATAGTACAGAAATTGTATTGATTTTAGTGTCATACTTTGCCAATTCTTTGTAGTTTTATTTTGTTTGTTTGTTTTGGGGTTTTTTTGTTTGGGACGGGGTCTCATGCTGCCCAAGACTGGCCTTGAACTTGAGATCATTCCACCTCAACCTCCAGAATAGCTGTGACTATAGCATGACCTCTGTAGCTTTGAGTTTCTAGTTCTTACCTTTAATTGAGAATTTGAACAAACTGTCTTAATTTATTTTTGACTTGTTTTTAATTAGTTTAGAAATATAGTACCCCTGTGAGTCTTATGGTGGCTTTCTCTCCTTTTGTTATGTTAGTTGTGTATAATATCTATGGCAGACTTTTTCTGTTAATCAGCTTCCAGTGAAGTACATCTACTTCTGGATTTGACCAAGATCAAGGAAAGAGTTTCCTGCTTATAAAACACAGATAGTAATAGAACTTTGTAGTCTTATGAAGATAAGAATCTATTGTTGCAAAGCATGTACAACATACCTGACACATAGTAGGTTCTGCAAAAATGCATTTAAACTACATAAAGACACCTGTTACTCTTGAGGCGTATTATGCATTGGATATGAGGTGTCTCCCAAAAGCTCATGTGTGAGACAGTGCAAGAAGGTTGAGAGGAGAAATGATTGGGCTGTGAGAGTCTTAATCCAATCAGTGATTTACTCCTCTGATAGGGATTAACTTGAGTGGTAACCGAAGTGTTAGGGTGTGGCCCGAGGAGGTGGGAATTGGGGCGTGGCTTTTGGTATTTATTTGTACTTGTCGAGCACAGTCTCTGTTCCTATTCCTGATCTCACCTGAGCTGCTTCCCTCAGCCACACACTCTACCAGGATGTTCAGCCTCACTTCGAGCCCCAAGGGATGAGCCAGCCTTCTATGGACAAAGGCCTCTGAAACCGTGAGCCCTCAAAGAAATTCTTCCTTCTCTGTAATTGTGCTGGTCGGGTCTTTCGTCACAGCAGTGAAATAGCTGACGAAAACAAGGCCTATGGTGGTCTACTTGGCTGTTGTGGTAGGTCCAAGTCAACTTACACTCTTTGTTCTTTTGTGGTAGAAATGATAGCCATTGCTAAATTCTTGGGTGTCAGGTTAAAGTGAAAGCAAGTTTCAGTCAAATTATACCATACATACAGGCATTTATTAGCTAAATACTTATTTGTAAGGAAACATAGAGAACAATAACAAATTAAATGACAAAACTTTACACAACTAATTTTATGGTCTTGAGAAGCCATGTTTCCTCATCTATTGAGATGCTTTGAGCACTGCCTTAAATGAATGTTTTGCTGGAGATAATTGTTGAAGTTCTAGAAACAGATATTTCAGTTTGTAGCTCTTTAGATGTGCAACATGAGGAGAGTGAGGCACCTATCAAAGAGGCAAAATCCAAGGAGACATCCCAAACTCTGTGTTCAAGAGAGGTTATATTTTAAGGCAGTGCTTAAAAATTTTAATTGAATGCAAAAAAAAAATCACTGTGTAGGAAATATCAAATTTTAAACAAAGGCAGGCTGTTGCTGTTTGATGTCTTTGCATTATGGTGAGATGAGTGGTCACTCCATGCAGTCAGTGGTTCCTGACCTTCTAGCATGGGTTCATAAGGGTTGAAGACACCGTGTGATCATTGGACAGCACATTGAGCAACATGGGACCTGATATCTGTGTTTTTTGATTGTGGAGATTGTATTAAGTGTTTCTAGTTGGTTCAAAATATAGAATATTTTAGTGAGTGTAAATAAGGACACACTTTGTTTTTCGTTACTGAATTTTGTCTTTGATGTGGTGCTGATCAAAGCTCTCAGGAATTTGCCTGTGGAGGGAGGAAGGAGTAAGGATTTAGCCTAAGGCATCATCACTTAGACTTTTGACCTTTTGGGGCTCTTCTACCTCACTCATGTATGCTAAGTATGTTTTAACAAGCTTTTTCACCAGGTGACTCAAAGACCTGACTAGCACAACTGTAGAGGAGGAAGAGTTTGTCTGGGGGCTCACAGTTGCAGAGGTCTCAGTCCATAGACAACTGGCTCCATTCCCTGGGGCTTGAGGTGAAGCAGGACATCATGATGGAAGAGTGCTGCAGAGGAAGCAGCTCACAATATGATCAGAGAAAGAGATCTCCACTGGCAGATACAAATATATACCCTAGAACTACACCCCCAAGGCTCCACCTCCTCCACTCATCAACTCCCTCTTCAATTACCACTCAACTGATCCCATCAGGTGATTAAATCACTGATGGGTTAAAACTCTTACAACCCAGTCATTTTTCCTCTGAACCTCTTGCATTGTCTCATATGTGAGCTTCTGGGAGAAATCTCATATCCAAACCATAACACCCACACTGATTGTTCTGGGATGTGCATTCTTGATAGTGGACCACCCTAGTGTGTGAAATTTCCATCACAGCAAGACTGCCCCTATACTTGAGCTGGTATGTTATTTTGTCTCTTTTTGTTTGGTTGTCTGAGCTGCTAAAATTTCTGAATATGAGATACCCATAATTTTCTACATTCAGTGTATTTGGAATCATTCTACCTATATATATATATATATATATATATATATATATATATATAAAATTTTATTTATGGGAGCTACATATTCCAGAGTTCTACAAACATTTCTCCTACACAGATCTTGCCCAGTTTCTTTCTAGGAGTTTTAATCACTAGTTTTAAATAGATAGATAAATAGAGTGATAGATAAATAGATAAATAGATAGGTAAATAGATAGATAAAGAGAGTGAGCTAGATGCGTATGTCTATATGGAACAGAGTGTATATATATACATCTGTTGTGTATATCTGTAGTTGCATATAGATACACACATTTGCTGATGTGTTTATCTACCTCTGTATATAGATATACACATCTGTATATAGATAAATAGACTGAGGATGAAGGAAACTAATATTCAGTTATTGATTTGGATGGGAAGAGGTATATACAATGGTTTCGGGTTGGTGTATGCCTTGTGATTCCCTGCCAGTGGTAGATAGTGGTGTAAGGATGATGGTTTTCCTTCTTTCAAGGCAGCAGGTTTTCATTGCTTGATTTCTGTTTTAGTCAACCTTTTCATCACTGAGACCAAAAGACCTGACAAGAATAATTTTAAAGGAGAAAAACTTTATTTGGAGCTCAAGGTTTCAGAGATCTTAGTCCACAGACAGACAACGCCATTGTTTTTGTCCATACCTAAAGCAGAACATCATGGCATCATGGTGGAAGGGTATGAAGGAGGAAAATAGCTCAACACATGACCCAGAAAGCAGAAAGAGTTCCACTGCTGGGGAATAAAATATATATCCCAAAGGCAGACCTCCAGCCCCTCCCTACCACCTACAGTTACCACCTAGTTATTCCAGAGTTCTACAAACATTTCTCCTACACAGATCTTGCCCAGTTTCTTTCTAGGAGTTTTAATCACTAGTTTTAAATAGATAGATAAATAGAGTGATAGATAAATAGATAAATAGGTAAATAGATAGATAATAGATAAAGAGAGTGAGTTAGATATGCATGTCTATATGGAACAGATGTGTATATATATATACATCTGTTGTGTGTATCTGTAGTTATTAAGTGGATTAATGTATTGATTAGGTTAAGGCTCTCATAACTCAATCATTTCACCTCTAAACTTTCTTGCATTACCTCACACATGAACCTTTGGGGGCCACTTCATATCTAAACAACAATTGTACATTGTGTAGGGTCAGTAATTGTCTTCCTATCTACTCATTAGTTGAAATTCTTCCCAAATTCTGACAGCAGTATAACTCCAAGTCCTGGTTAATTATTTTCTCCTTTCATCAAACGTTTATGGAATTTCTGGTACACAGTAGATACTGTTTAGTCACTGAAGACACAAAAAAAGTATTCCTACCTTTATGGAGCTTAAATTCTTGATGTACCTTATTAGCTTATTCTGTGAATTTAGGGAGTAGCAGTAAGAAGAGCTGCTAGACAGGTGACATAAAACACTTTAAGTCTATCTAGTGCATTTCAAATATTGGGGACACTCTTAGTTCAATCTATTCTAATATTAATAAATCAAGGAAATTAATATTATTAAATAAAACTGTACAACATTTTATGTATTTACTACATGAATTTAGAAAAATTCTTTTAGTATTTCAATATTTCAGAAGCATAGTCATGTGTATAACATTATTTATGGGCAGAGTCAGCTCAAAAAGATTAGGCCAACAGCTCAAAGGAAATATCTAAGTAAAGAAGCTAAAACTCACACTTGTATAAATTTGCAGTTTCCAGCACTTTCTATGCTGATGTGTAATTCATTAATTCACTAGGCAACAGATAATAAACTTTTCTACTAAAATAATTTTAGTTATATTTTCACAATTGAGCTAAACAATGGATTTTTTCCCGAAGATTGTCTGCTGGTATTTCCAAAGCACTGTGTTTATTCAATAAGTGTCTTGCCTCTGCCCTGTTAGACTCTGCCTGTCCTGAGGATGAGGTCACCACTGTCCTGAGACTTCACACGTCCCTGTGAAGAAACACTCACTCTATTGTTGTTAGTGATGAGCACAAACCAACAGTAAGGCCCCACGGTGTTTCTTGATCTGCTTCTATTAAGTTTAAACTTTTCTTTTATATTTTAGTTTCACTTTTTTCCTGACCAAGATATAATTTAGGAATCATTCAAGAAATAGCTTATTCTTTTCCCATTACTCTGAGTAGGTAAAATGTAACTCTTCAAATATTAGGTGGTTTTTCTAGTCTCAATTTTCATATATTAAATGCATGATTACTTTCAAATGTATTTCTAGAAAGCTTTCTTTTACCTTTTAATAACCCAACATACATTTAATGGGCCTCAATTATTCATTTGACATGGTCTATTAAACAGTCATTTTGTGCAAGGTGTGCAATTAGTTCCAATAAACTTGATCACTGCAATTTATGGAATGGTTTTCAGCTATATTCATTGGGTACTGGATTATTGAGATCCCCTGGAAGATTTGGTATTTAAAAGGATCCATCCACCAATCCTTTTATTTAGAAGGTAATAACAATCCTATAATACCATGAAAAAAATAAGGATTGTATTGGATAAAACAGAACCATATATAATTCATATAATGCCCCAGAACTATCTTAGGAAGCATGAATAACTAACTGTGTACACACACACTCAACTTCATGAGAGCAAAGTGTCTTCACTCAAAGACACCAGAATGAGAAATAAGTGTCTCAAGCAGTCAATTAAATTATATGTTTGATAAATTGCAGTTATTTCTCAATGCATCTAAAGGCATAAAAGTGAGAAATGACACAATCCAAAGTTCTTTTTTTAAATTTGTACTAATGTAGTTTTTTCAAAAGATACTAAAATTGTTATAATTTAATATAATATTTCAAGCATCATGAATGGATGCTAAAACAATTGGATGACAGTCTTAAGAAGAACAGTATTGCATTATCTCAAAATATCTCTCCACAGATTACAAATTAATTGCAAAAATTAAAATGGTAACTTTACAGTAGAAAATCTGGTGGTGCCATCTTAACCAAGTATTCACAGTTAGGGTCACCAACAAGGGACAAACAGCTGAGCCTCCTTGTTGTGATACATTAATGTATTACTCTTGCATAAAATGAATAAACAAACATACATTTAAAGAAACAGACAAATTCACTGTGAGAAACATTCCACAATATAACTGGCCTGTAATCTTCACAAAGGCCAATGTCATGAAAGAAAAAGAAAGGCAGATTGAGGAATTATTCTGAATTAAAGAGACTAAAGAGAACTGACAAATAAATATAATGCATGATCCTGTGTTGGAACAAAAACATTCCATAAAGGATGCTATTGGCATAATTGGTGGAAATTGATAATAACCTGTCCAAGGTTTATTATTTGTATTTCCTTTAAGTCTACTGAATTTGATAAAGCTAACATACACATATCTCCAAAATCACACACAAACACATATACATATATAGGTCATATGCATCAAATTAAAATAAAATGTTAAAAAGTAAAATATAGGAAAGTTAATTTAAGGAAAAAAAATTAAAAAATAAAACAAAGCAGAAAACCTCAAAAATTATTAAAACTACAATGGTTGTTTTTCTTTCTGTGACTTGAAAATAGGGATGAAATTTGTGAGACTTGTTCTATTCACTCCTTATTACTGCAAACTATTTAAAATGCCCATATTTTTGCTTTAGTGACATAAGCTCTTTCTTAATTGGGTTAGGTAGCTTATGAAATTTCATACGATATGCAACTTAACTAGGCTTTCTTGAAAATTTTCCCTCTCTTGCTGTTCTCTGTCTTTAGACGAGAACTATTTTGTTGCTGTAAAAGGAGGAACCATTGGGTTTCACACAATTCAGTCCCTAGTGCCTTTGTGTAATCTCCACTCACACTCTGCATTTTTAGCATTGTTGTAAGGAGCCTGTCTGAACCATGGCAACTCCTTGAAACTCAGTAAACATGGAAATTAGATGGATCATTCTTCTCTCTTGGCGTGTGGTGAGTTAATCAGCTTTCATTACAGGCTTTTTTTTTTTTTTTTTTTTTTTTTTTTTGCTGAGGTGATAGGGATTAGATGCTGTAAGCAGAGAGTAGAGCATATCTGTTTTCTCAAAAGGCAAGTTCAAGGTCTGCATGAATTATTCTTTTAATTTCCCACAACTGTTTTCAGTTTCTTTCTGAGCCTTCAAAATGGCCAACCTTGGTTAGCATGGCTTCTTTCCGCTTTTAATATCTTTTTAAAACATCTGGGTTCCTCTATGGAAATGGTCCAGAAGGAAATAATTCTTGTTTTTTTTTTTTTCCCTCTCCAAACATTAATTCAGTAATGAGCAGCAAGAAAATATCTGACTAAAAGTTGTGTTTTCCTAAGGAAAAGGTATTGCTTCTTTCATTTTTACATTTGAAGCTTAGAAGGAAATATAAAGTTTTCCATTGTGAATGTGGTTATGAATACTTAATGTCTTACACAAAATTAATTTTATAGAAGATCTTCAGCATTCTTAAAGTTGTTTTATTAATTGATAAAAACTAGAGGGCTATAATAAAAGAACTTACCCAACACTAGTGTATAAAGTATTTCTGTAGCAACAGTGACTTAGGATTTTTCACTTCCTGGTTCTTTTTTTTTTTTTTTTTTTTATTATAAAATTGTAAACAAATGGGATACATGTTGTTTCTGTGTCTGTACATGGCGTAAAGGCATACCATTTGTGTAATCATAAATCTACATAGAGTAATGTTGTTTGATTCATTCTGCCATTTTTTTCCCTTCCCCCCCTCCCCTCCCACCCTTCCCCTCCATCTATACAGTCCTTCCTTCCTCCATTCCTGCCCCCCTCCCTAAACCCAAGTCCAACCCCAACACTAACCCTTCCCACCCCCCATTATGTGTCATCATCCACTTATTAGCGATATCATTCTTCCTTTGGTTTTTTGAGATTGGCTTATCTCACTTAGCATGATATTCTCCAGTTTCATCCATTTGCCTGCAAATGCCATAATTTTATCGTTCTTTATGGCTGAGTAATATTCCATTGTATATATATACCACATTTTCTTTATCCATTCATCAATTGAAGGACATCTAGGTTGGTTCCACAATCTGGCTATTGTGAACTGAGCAGCTATGAACATTGATGTGGCTGTATCTCTGTAATATGCTGATTTTAAGTCCTTTGGGTATAGGCCAAGGAGTGGGATAGCTGGGTCAAATGGTGTTTCCATTCCAAGTTTTCTAAGGAATCTCCACACTGCTTTCCAGAGTGGCTGCACTAATTTGCAGCCCCACCAGCAATGTAAGAGTGTACCTTTCTCCCCACATCCTCGCCAACACCTGTTGTTGGTTGTATTCTTGATAATTGCCATTCTGATTGGGGTGAGATGGAATCTTAGGGTGGTTTTGATTTGCATTTCTCTTATTGCTAGAGATGTTGAACATTTTTCCATATGTTTGTTGATTGCTTGTATATCTTCTTCTGTGAAGTGTCTATTCATTTCCTTAGCCCATTTGTCGATTGGATTATTTACATTCTTGGTGTAGAGTTTTTTGAGTTCTTTATAGATTCTGGAGATTAGCGCTCTATCTGAAGTATGATTGGCAAAGATTTTCTCCCACTCTGCAGGCTATTTTTGCTGTTCTTAAGTTACAGGAAGAGATGTGCTCTTCAGCAACCAGGGCTTTCGCTGTCCTGCTTTCCAACACAGAGTTTAAGGAAGAGTAAACCGTTCCCATTGTATCTCTTTGACTATACAGTCATTACATATGTTCCTCTTCCACTGCATTTTTTTGAAGCATCTGAACTTATAATCATATAATGGTTTTTATTATTATATTTGGAGGAGAAAATGTGTGAACGTCTGGTTTTTGTTGCACATGAAGAAACTCTTTGGGGTACAGATAATCATTTAAAAACCTCTTGTGAAATTTGTAATAAGAACCTGTGGTCTTGCCTGAAATTTCTAGAAATGTTTTGATTTTTTGCATATCTTGCATTACCTTTTTTTTTGTTTGCCTTCATACAGATAGAAAGTCTTTATGAAATTCCCAATACTTATTCTCTCTCTAGAATTACAAGATGACAGTAACTAAAATTTGAGGATGGTGTTATTACATTAGCAGGAAATGGTGACAAGGATTTTCCAGAGGCCTTCTTTCTAACATTTACATGCCAAAGAAGCATTTATGACAAAAGCATCAGGCAATTCTTTTCTACTTCTCTATTTAGAACTACCTTTCCCATGTTTTACCTGCCTGTTAATCACTTTTTAATAGTGTCAATCAATGCAAACTCAGAAACTAAAAAGCAAAAAGGACTTTATTTTGGGATCTTTGGAATTGCAATCTGGGAGACACAGTTTCAGAAATGCCCTGAATCAGTGTTTCAAGGAATGCAGAAGTGGAGGATTATATGGGACATTGAATGAGGAGCAGGAGTAGGGCTATGTCTGATAGAAGATCAAAAGAAGAATGTATACACAGAATTAAAATGTCAATAAAAAAATCTGACTGATAACCTCTTCATTTTCATCTTGAGCCTCTAAGCATGATGCCTGCAGACAAGGGGTAGAGGTGACAAAACTTCCCATTTCTTGGCAGCAGCTGAATGGTGCACAAATTCTGCCTTAATGGTCTCCTTTCTCCATTTTGAAAAGTCTCCATGTTGCTGTCAGGATTTTCCTTCCATTTTCACAACAGCTGTCTTGGTGATGTCAGGTAGGTACCCCGTCATCTCAAGAAGAGTACTGTATAATAAGGCATTTTGAGAGATAAAGACCATTTTATACCACTTTTATTACAGTATATTTATTCTATTCAATATTTGTATTGTGATGAATCTCTTACTGTGCCTAAATTACAATTAAACTTTTTATCATTGATGTGTATGGGTTAGAAAAATCCTAGTACTATCTGCAGTTTCAGATGTCCACTGGGTTCTTGGAAAACCTCTGATATAAAGGGGGACTACTATAAACTGTAGTGTAGTAAGTAAATTCATGAGTTTAATGAGCCCCTCTAGTAAGTGATCAAACCTGAGGAGGAGATTGCAGAAACCTCCAACTTACAGATAGTGGGTCAGAACTGGCAACCTGGACTTACGATAGCCCCCTAAAGTGGGAGGCAGTTTTGTGGTACCCAAACTGTGATATCTAATGCTATCTCCAGATAGTGTCAGCCTTTAATCACATTATGAAACACCCAGTTAATGCTAAAGAGTTGTTGTTGGTGGAGAAAACCCCACACATCTTGTGTCACAAGTGAAGTATTCAGAGTGTTGTGAAAGTATGAAAAGTGATTTTTTTCCTATTCAGAAATAAACCCTACTTTTTTTTTTTTAGGAAGAACTGCACAGCAAAGAATCAAGGCCAGTCACGTGACATCTGTTGAGCATACTGATTGCACCAAGGAGGTTCCTTCCTTTCAAATTAGCTTACTGAAGAAGCTGAGGGAGGTTTCTGGGCTGTGGAATGGATGCAGGTTGGGCTGCTGGTCCTCCCGGTGAGCTGAGCCAGGGCAGAAGCAGCACTCCTGGCTCACTTCCATCCTCACTTCAGGTAGGGAATTCTGAGGGGAAGTCCAGACCAGTTGGTGGACACATTACAGTTCAAACATTAAAAACACTGTGTACTTTGAAAAGAGCTTTTTGACAATTTATTTTAAAATGTTGATGGAGTTCAGGACATACTACCCCCAAATATGACATGTTAGCATTTGAGAAAACAGCAGAAGCCAAAAGGTCACTGTCACCTTCCCCTCACTCTTCTCCCTGTAGCAGATCATAAAACCTTCATTCCAGTAGTTCCAACTTTATGCCCAGAGGAAAGAAACATCCTTATCTCTGAAGACACAGGACAGAGAGAGAAAATTTGAAAAACAGGCATTGCTAAGTTTCCCCTAATTTATTACCATTAGATTTTACCCCTTTGTCTAATTACACTTCTCCACAATCCACTTTATCAAACCTAGCCTAAGAAATATACAAAGTTCATTTACTTTTCTGTTATTAATTTGTCTTTTGTGATGGGGATCTCAGCCATGAATCTAGTTCCAGGTTAGGAAATAAATCTTTTCGTTCCCCAGTGTGCACTCCATCGGCTGGGCAAGTCTTCTATGAGAACAATTTGTTCAGTGCAAAAGGTGCAGTTAAGAGATCCTGGGCCTTTGACCAGGAGAAGGTAAATACCACATCAGTCTCTCCACTCTGTGGGGTATACTAAAGCAAGAGTGGTAAGCTTTCAACATTTAGATTTCAGAGAAACCATCTGTGTGTCACTGCCCTTTCATTCATGGTAAAATAAATCTCTACTCTTTTCTCTTGTTAATCTGTCTTTGTCAGTTTTATTTTCAGACACAACCAGGGATCCTAAGAGAATCAAAGAAAAATTTCCCTTCCCTACAATGTCAAATTGAAGATATTTCAGAATTCATATCTTTTGCAATTGTTAAACTCAGGTTGGGTGGTTTGCTATATCAACCTGATCTGGGAGGTGTAGGGGCAGACAGGTGTGACATCTTTCCTCATCCATCTTAAGTGTTACAGTATTCGCTCCTTGGTCTCAAAAGAAAGGTTAATATTTTAGCAGACTATGTTTATTTAATCAAAGTTTTATGTGACTGGAAGCCTTCAGAAATAAAAACTTAAAGACCCAGGAAAAGCTGTCCATTTTTATGCTCAGTGTCAATGAAGAAAGGGCAGCTGAATAGAAATGTGAGTGGACAAAAGAAGATAACCTCCTGATGACAGACTGGGAGGGAGTTCCAGAGGCCTGGGTGTTCCGAGCCTCTTGACCTTTCAATGTAGGAGTATTTACCAACCAAGATGGGATAAGAAGATAAGGGAGAGGGAGAAAGGAGAGAGAAACCGTTCTGTATTTTATGGCTTCCTTTAGGGAAGAGGAGTCCTAGTTTTTATAGCTTACCTTGGGAAATAGGAATCTAGTTTCTGTTGCTCACTCTGGCGGAGCAAAAGGGGTGAGCTATGGTTTGGATATGGTTTAAGTGTATTTCCCTTTTAAGTGTATTCATGTGTAGGGGGTCTGACCCCCAGGGTGTTGGTTTCATTGAGAGGTTATGGGACCTTTAAGTGGGGGGAGGGCTAGCGGGAGGTCCTTAGGTCAGTTAGGGACTATTCTCAAAAGGGATTGTGGGACCTCAGTCTCTCCCTAACTCTCTCTTTCTTAGAGATGATCCCTTTTTCCTAAGCTCTTACTCTACCATCCACCGTAGGGTCCTCACCAGAACCAGCTCCATGCCGTTTGATCTTTCAGCCTCCAAACCCGTGAGTTAAATAAACCTCTTTTCTTTGTAAAGTTAGCTTGCATCAGGTATTTTACTATAGTAATGAAAAATGGACTAATATAGGATGTGAGAAAAGAATATAAGCAAAAAACATCGCTTCTGAGGCTCTTCAATTAAAAGTAGTTAGCATAACAAAGTGCCATACTTTGGAATATTGTATTCTAAGCTCCAATAAAGGTACATAGTTTGGAAAATTATTTTTGAAAGTTATAAGTAAAACTATTTGAATAATACCGTGATAAGATTTTGTTTATAGACTCTTAAGGAGAACAATTTGAGACCTGATGAAATTGTGGCATATCAAAATACGTCACCCCAAAGTACCCAAGATTGTGGAACTAAAAGCAATTAGGAAGAAACAGATCAAGAGAGCTCTCTGACCTCCTTTTAATTGCCTAAAAGCAGGATGTAGATTTACTAAGTCAAAATATTTATCCTGCCCTTCACCTGCTTCTACCAGGGAGAAAAATGTATCATCGCCAAAGATGACTTCAGACCATTGTCATCTGTAAATGATACCAGAGAAGTCTATATCCATAGACTTTACAAACTGGACATGGTCTGCCATATTTACCTTTCCACAAGATGCTGTCTCTAGAGACTGACAGTCTTTGTGTTTTTCTATAAACATTTATTGTTCTTTGTTGAAGATGGTGCATATAGGCTTCTTTGAAGTCATCTTTTTGAACCCTACTCATTCTCTGAATGTCTCCTACATATATATGAAATATATGTTAATAAACTTGTGTTTTCTCTTATTAATCTTTTATTACAAATAAAGACCATTATTCTTCCTCCATAGAATCCATTTCCTAAGATGAGGTGCTTCCTGTGGATGCAGGTAGAGATGGAGGGGCTTCCAAGTCAGCCAAAGGGGTCCAAGAAAGTGGAATAACCAATGCTTGAGGGATGACTGTCTAGATATAGGCATGATACTACCAACCCAGTGCCACTTCCACATGAGTACTTTTGCCTCTATCATCTGCAGACCCCTGAACCTGAAGTCACTGACAGTTCCCACACGCAGCCTCAGATTCTGACCAACAAAGAGATTCGAGCAACTGTTTGGACTCCCTCCTGGATCTAACTTTATTCTCTTCCTCCTTGGTGAGGCTTCTGCCTCATGCAGACAGATTTCCTAGAAAATGACTCCCTTCCTGGTGCATAGCTCTGGAAAACCCAAACACTGCGTGGATGCCTAATGTCCATGACTTTGTCCATGACTAATAATTATAGATTTAGGCTTAAGAAATTTGCTAACTTATTCCTTTCCAAAGAGTGTGGAAGAGAGTATCTTTGTTTTCCACTGCTATATCAGATTATTTGAGATTGGATCATTTATAAAGGAAGAAAGTTTATTTTATTTTATGGTTCTGGGAATTGGGAAGTCCAAGATTGGGTGGCTGCATCTGATTGGCCTCTGGTGAGGTCCTCATATAGCTACGTAACACATGGCAGAGAAACAGAAAGATAAACAGATGCATGGGGAAGATACAAAACATGAGGGATGACCTTGTTTAATAACCATAGTTCTTGTGATAACTAATCCAGTCCCACACATGAACTCACTGTCTGCTGTAAGAATTAACCTAGCCCCATAATAAAGGCATTAGTCCATCTTAAGGACCTTAACACCTCTTAGAGGGCCCACCTCTCAGTACTGCCACAACAGCAATCAATTTCAATATGTGTTTGAGAGGGGACAAACCATACTCAAACCATAGCTGAAGGGAAGGCAGCTGAAAGATCAGGCATTGAAATAGATTTTGCAGCAAGTCATTTTGAGGAGAGAGTTGCAAATCCGAGTCACTAGAGAGGGAAATGACAAGAGAACAGCTTGTGACATAGATTGTTGTGATGGAACCAGATCACAAAGTGGAGTCCAGCCCCATAGGCACTGAGTTGGGAGAGAATAATTGGCACATTGTCTTGACAGGGATTGGTAGCAAATATCCTCTTAAAACATAGGTAATCTATGGCAAAGCAATCAAAGTCTTAGCTATATAACCACTTAATATTAAAAATCTAGGTTGTTCCCATTACAATTAGTGCTATATAGGATGTTCTTATCAATTGACCTTCTAGTAAATTTTTATTGTTTTCCTTGAATTAATTTCTAGAAATGAATTACAGTGATTGTTATTATTTTTAAAGACTTTCAACCATGTGATTGGTGACAATATTACCTTACTACATATTTCTTTTGATGAAATTAATTATATTAATAGTCATTTTTTAAGAAAAAAGTAAGAGACCTGACAAATTGGAGTATTCAAAGTATTTTGCCAAGTGTCTCTACATCTCAGTTTCAGACATAAACTGGAAGACTGGATGCACTTGGGGATTACACTAGATTATGTGATAAAATAAATTTAGCTTTTGAATTCTGATCCTCTCTCTTCCCCTTTCTTCTGCTCCTCAAATCCAAAGAAAATGTTCAAATTATTTGGCTACACATCCAATCAGATTGTGGCATGATAGGTATGCCTCTCTGGAGTACAGGTGATCACTCTCTAGACTTTTAGTTTCTACTTCTCAGTAATAACATCATTATGCTCACTGTTATTATCTTTTGCTGTTCCAAAACCATGGACTTTTTGAATAATTTAACTGAGGCTCAATTAAAATATGATCCACTTTGAAACTATTTTTATACTTTCACAACATTTAAAATTCTACTTGACATTGCTTGAGGCTATACTCTGGCGTGGTCTTACAGTACCTCCCCCATCCTCTCTATGGACTTGCAAACTTGAGTATGTGTCCTGCTTGCTTTGGCCTCCAAATGGAAATGTGACCTGTATGAAGATAAGTGTACTTAGCTCAAAAATAAATAGTTTTGAGAAAGTCTTATCCAAAATCAGAGGGCAATTTTGACTTTTCATGGCCAAATCCTAGAAAAGCTTTTATACCAGATCAGCACAAAGCTTGGTTTCACCTTGGGCAGAGAAAGATGATCAGAACATCAGAGTCTGATGCCATCACACATTGAGTTACACGGCTGCCTCCTTCTGCTCAGATTCCTTCCCATCCAATATCCTTTTAGGGTTTCGACTTCCCAGGTAGCTAGAATTACATGCCAGTTAGGCTGATAAAACTGTTTGGTCTATTTAATGCTCATATTTCTTTTGTTAAGTTTATAAACTGGCATTTAGCTTTAATTATAAAAAAGAACACTGAATTGTCAAAACTCTTTGAAAGGGTTTGATGGATAACCTTAAATGTACCTTAACCCAGAAGGCTATGTAGCAAGGAGATTAAGAACCTACATTTTGGATCTGAATGGTCAGGACTGAAGTTTCATCTCCACTCCGGGTTTTTGTTTTTGTTTTGTTTGGTTGTTTTTGTAGTGCTGAGAATCTAACCCAAGGCCTTGCACATACTAAACAAATGATCTACCACTGAACCACATCACCAGGCCTGTCTGCTCTACTTTTTACTATAGAACTTCTGCCATTTTCTAGGCCTCAATTTCCTTATCTATAAAGTGTGCACTCACTAAATGTAAATTAGTGCTATTAAATAAGTGTATATATCTTATATATCTTATATTCAATTGTTAGTAGGATCAATGTTTTTATTATTCTGCTTACTCAATTAAGAAGAAATTGACATTTGCATACTATCAAATTAGAATTAAGCAAGTCTCTGAATAGGGATCTTACCAAATGTCTCTCTCCCCCTCTCTCTCTTTCTCTTTCTTTTTTGGTACCAGGGATTGAACCCAGAGGTGCTTAGCCATTGAGCCATATCACCAGCCCTTTTTATGTTTTTATTTTGAGACAGAATCTTGCTATGTTGCTCAGGCTGACTTTGATCTTGTGATCCTCCTGCCTCAGCCTCCGGAGCTGGGATTACAGGCATGTGCACCCAGCCCAAATGTTTCTTTGCTCTTTCAAAAAAATTTCTACTGGAGTCTTTCAAAAACTGATGTGACTTGGTTTTGTTGAAGTCTTTTAAAAAGAGAAAATAATAACGAGGAGGTAAATACAGTCAAGCAATGTGAGCTATTGCTGAGTGTTCACTAGATAGATAGATGCATAGGGAAGGATGGGTGGGCAGGTGTGTAGATGAGGTAAAGGTGTGTGGAAGAGTAAGCAGTGGTTCACATCTCAGGCTTATATTAAGTTACAGCTTGTAAATTTCTTACGTTACAATCCATTTCTGAGATCACCAATGATGTGATTGTAAATAATTTTTAGATTATTACTAACCATCTAAACCCAAGAAGAACTGATTTGCTATATCAATCTATATTTTAGATATCATATGCTGATCTTTGGTTCTTATTAAATTTTAAAAAATGTCTTCAAACAAAAGTCATTTGTACTTTCAAGAACAACTGCCTTCCTAATGCTTACATTGAAAATAAATGGCATAAAGAGAATATGCAATGTGCAAAACTCCTGCTTGGGAATAATCAGCCAAGTTCACTGGAAACCAAAGATGTAACAGCCATCATCAGCTCTGGGGGTTGCTGCAAGAGACTGCATTTCCTTCCTTATTCTTTTCCCCTCTTCTTATTTACTTGTTTATTCTTTGTCCTGACACTTTCCTGGTTGCTGATACCAAGGCTGCTTCTTCCAAGTGTGAGCCTCAGATAGAATTCCATCAGTCCTGCTCCTTCTGTGGTCTGAGCAACGCCCCTTCTCCCCGCAGCAGCCTCGGGCTCCTTTTCTTTCCTGCTTTCAGGATGCTTTGTCAGCCTTTGAATGCTGCCTCTTGTGCCCAGATGCGATTTAGCTGTAAGCTGATTGCTGCTCCACACATGAAGACAGCATGACCAGTTCAGAGGCAGCCAGTCAGGAGGCCCCCAGCCCCTTACATCAGCATCGCATGATGGCCAACTGCCCGTGCCAGACCCGTTCTCCTTGCTGCCATTTTTTCTTGTCTTTTTCATCTTTCAAAGAAAAAGAAGGAAGTCTGGGGAAAGAGCAAGAGATGCCTGCCTTTCATTGAGAATCACCAAATGCCATCATAAAAATTTAAAAACTGAGATTCTATAAGGGGTGGGGAAGTAAAGAGGGACAGAATCATGGGAAAAGTAATTTACAGTTTTTTGATACTTGGCAATATTGGTTTTATCTGTTTTGGTACTTGATTTTCCCCTGCCGCCCCCCCAATCCTCAGCTCATTCCCAGTTTTTGTAGTGGTTATATTAATTTTTAAATTTAGAAGTGTGTATGTACATTAAGAAAGTATACACAGAAAATTACACTTGTTTTTTTTTAATTTTTTTTATTTCTTAAGGGAAGAGAGTTTAATCAAGATAAATAGAATGCTTCTTCCTTCCTGTGTTCTTAATGTCCTGGAGAATCTCCCTTTAGCCTTTATATATTGCTTATAGCACATTGTATACTTTAAAGAAATGAGAGGCTGGGCCTCCTGTACTTTACCTGTGTCATTCCTTGTCCCTGTCATGGTCAGAGAAGACCCATCTGAAAAATGATGTGATGCAGTGGTCTTACCAATGCTATTAATCAGTGAAGCTCAGTGTATCAAACACTGAAGTTCAGTGTATCCAACTAAAACAATTGGAATCAGTGTTGATGATTCAGCCTCATAACTGGTTTTATGGTACTGAGCATTTGGTCAAGCGGATTCTTAAAATAGCTTACTTCTGCTGAGATCCACTAACTTCTCCAAAACACGTGGGCCAAACCCTGTGAGAACTTTCTGCTACCTCCTCCAATAGAAATGCACAATTATCTCTTTGACCACAGGGGACTAACACCAGTGTCCCTGCTGATAGTATTTTTTTTTTTTTTTCACAAATTGAGGGAAAAAGGCATGTGCGCGAAAAATAATAAAGTGTATTTTCTTGTACTTTTGGGAAGAAAGACTGCTGTTTCTGAAAAAAAGTTATTCCAGTGTTGAAGCAGAGGCACCGGATCACAGACTACAAACCTGTCACTTTTAACAAAGTTGATTCATGGTGTTACTTTATTCCTGTCTCTTTTCCTTTGGCAAAGGAAAATTTAACTTTATCTTTCATGCCTGAAATATTAGCAAAAATATCTTTTATCTATTGAGATATTTAAAAATTTGATTACAGAAATCAAGTGACAATCTCATTGTACAAAAATTAGAAAATGTAGAAAACACCAAGGAGAAAATAGTTCCCTCATTCCACTTCTTAAAGGGAACTTTTCTTAATGTTTTTGTGTTGACGTCTCACAGGTTATTTGTTAAGAGGACCTGGGAGAGGGTCCTGTTATCCAAGTTGACCCTGGAACTTTTCCTTTGAAGCAACTGTCACAGCTGAACCGATTTAGTCCTTCATGCAGTTTTTTATTTTTTGGCCCTCTCTCCTCCACAAGGACAGGTTTTATATTCTAAGCACCAAGAACAATGCCTGATACTAGAAGTCACTTACTAAATATTTGTTAAATAATACTTAATGAGCAAGCATGAATACGTCTAATTCCTTTCAATAGTCCTTGCCTAGTTAAACTTACCCTGTCTAAACAATTTGACATCCTGATAGTCAAATTAACACTATAACTGTGTGCTTGCTATGAGCTGATTGTTATGTTACTGCTTTCTTTGTGTTCTTCTTTTCTTTAGTTTCCATTGCACAGGATATCATGGATGGATGGTTAGGTTTTCTCTCCTATTCCTTCTGACCTTGTGAACCTGCCCAATTCCTGTGCAGGGCCTTTGCATGGTCTATTCTTTTGTTCAGGAGATTCTTCTGAGTTCCTCAGTTCCTCAAGAGACAGCACTTTCAACTCCACAGGTTGCTATCAGTTATTCAGAGCAGGCTTTGCTGACATTCTAGAGGGATCTGCATGTACTTCTCACTATCTGATATTTTAATTACTTAATTATTCATGCATGTGGGTTGATTACCTCTGTTCTCCATGGAAGCCCAAAGCTTGTTTTGCTCACTGCAGTCTCCTGGAAAGAGAGTAAATGTGTTAGCTAACACTTTATTCAAAAAACATTTATTAGATTCACATGCTCCACCATTCTTTGTGCTTACTATTAGAAATTTGAACATGCCTATGAGACTATTCCTGCCCTCGGAGCTCATAATCTAGAAGAATTTATGTATTCATCTACAAATATTTATGGAGCCTCTGCTTCTATAAACAGGAACTAGTGCTTGTCAGGAATACATCCCTGAATAGGGTGAGGTCCTGAGGGGTGGAGGGGTGCTCCAGGTGGTGAAGACAAAGAATAAAAGTAAACACATTTTGCAATAAGTATTGCAAAGGAAAGTACAGATTGAGTATCCCTAATCTGAAAAGATGGAATCCCAAATGCTCCAAAATTTAAAGCTTTTTGAATGACTACATGACACCTGGCCTCATGTGACAGATTGCAGTCAAAATGCAGACACATTAAAATGTGGTATGAAGTTACCTTCAGGCTATGTGTATAAAAGTGTATGTGAAACAAATTGATTTCATGTATATGTCATTATATGAATGCAAATCTTCCAAAATCCCCCCAAATTCCAATTCTAAAGTATTTGTGGTCCCAAACTTTTCATAGAAGAGCTACACTTGTACACTTGTACTTGGTATTATAAGAATGTAGCCAGGTTCTGGCTTGAACTAATTTGATTCCCTTCAGGAACCCTGGAGTAAGAAAAAAATTACCCTAAAATAGAAATTAATGCATTTAACCCCACAGAAGAGGTGACTTTAATTAAAGTCATTTAAATATCTGAACATGATAAAATTATTTTGCTTGTCTATGGTTGTAAACGTCATATTCAGTGGTAACATACAATTTGAGGAATTTTTATTCTGAGGTACTAACAAAACATCCAAACTTTTCTCCACACATTCTCTGATGACAATTTTGATTTCTTCACACTAGCAAAATGGGGGAGTAAATTTTATCAGGGGCGGTAAGACATAAAAATAAATTAGTTTGAAACATAATTCTTTTTCCTAAGAATACTCCATGGACTAGAAAGTCACAGCTAACTCTTTATTGTGCTCCCTTAATCTGTTTGGGAAACACTTTTGGAGAAGATTAAACTCTTCCATCACTAAGAAAATTAGTTTAGTCTTTTCCTCCCATGGATAAATTTAAATATCCTCTTTTCCAGGAGGCAATATCTTCTAAGTCTCAAATTTCTTCACATGAACATCTCCCCAAAAGTAATAAGCAAGACAGGAATCACAGCATTTCATCAATGCTATCTCAAACCCTGAGATCTCCCTGGTCATGCTGACTTTTCTTCCCCTTCCAGAAATATTACTCATTCAAGGAACAGAGAGGGAATAACTAAAATTATTCCGGCCCACCACTTAATATAGTCTGACTTCACACAACAGGGTCTTTCTGTGAACTGTGGGCATTTAACTAAATCCCAGTAGCTCAAATACAACTTTATGAGATACTCGTAGCCCCCTACCTTCTAACCTGAATCTGAAATTTAGAAAGGTTGGGAGGAGGGGTATCCTATTTGTTTTAGAATCATGGAATGTTAGGGCCGGAAGTGAATCAGTTAATAAATCTAATCCCAGCCCTTGGATTAAAATACACTGAAATAGGCCCAGAGAATGAAGTGATGTTCAAGGTCACATATAGCAAAATAGAAGTTGATTTTATTACTCCTGATTTCCTCATCCATGGAAGTTGCTCTACATGACCTAGGTTTGAAAAATGTCTCCTCATTTCACATGTGCACAGGTTTCAGTGTCTGGGCCACCCGTGTCATTGAACCATTAATGCTGTTGTGCTGCCCTCTGGTGACAAGGTCATGCATTACAGCTGCAGGTCTTGGCCCAAGCTGGCTCCTCTTTGTATTTTTTCAGTCAACAATTATTTATTGAGGTCTTAGATAGGCCAGCCACATTTCAGACACTGGAGTTTCATCAGTTAAAAATAAAAGGAGTAAATAAATGTCCTTGTCCTCATGGAACTTATGTATATCCTAATAGGTAGACACAAGACAATAAACTCATATAACACACGAGGGCTGTGGAGAGAGTAAATCAGGGAAGTGAGCAGATGTGTGCAAACAGAAAGTTTCAACTTTAAATAGTTGTTGACTCGGGGTGGGGGCTGGTTCTTAGAATATGACCTTTGAGAAAAGAGTGGAAGAAAGTCATACTAGTGTCAGGGGGAGAATAACTTGTTCGAGGAAAGTGAGGATGCCGGGGATCCAGAGGTACCTGGAGGAACAGCAGGGCCTGAGGAACAGCAAAGAAGTCAGGAAGCTCTGAGTTGAGTGATGAGTTGAGTAGAGAGATGAGGACTGAAATGCGCAAAGATGGGGAAGAGAAGACCCGATGGGACCTGTGGGTGGGAGCAAGAGTTTGACTTTCCTCTGGATTTGGGGAACAGGGTCAGAGTAGAAGCCAATTATAAGGCTATTGTAGTATCTGAGGCAAAATGAGGGAAGCAGCACTGAGGAGACAGCCATGGAGGAAAGATCCGGGCCTGCGCTGATCTGAGGTGGGAGGTGTGGGGAGAAGGCTAATTGGCCTTCACTCTCAAGTGCTGGACCTTGACATGGAAGAATGGAGTTGTCATTAGATGTGATAAGAAAAGGCTGAGCAAGAAGCGGATTTTGAGGAAAGGACCAGGAGCTCGCTTGGGGCCTTGAAAAATTTTGTGTTTATCTCTATGTCTTCACCATTTATAGTGGTCCTCGTTCCCTTGTGTAGATCCAGATCAGCATCTGGTGCAATTTTCCCGCTATTGGAAGAACTTCCTTTAACACATCCTCTAGTGCACATCTGCTGGTGACTAATCCCCTCAGCTTTCGTTGGTCTGAAAAAAAAATTTTTACTTTCATGTTTGAATGACAGCTTCACTCCTACGCTGATCACTGATCATCCCTGCTTCCTCCTGCCCCAATAAGCACCTTCAGTTGCTTGTTTCCTTATCTTCTTTCTGGTTTTTACAGTTTCTGGCAAGAATTCTGTTGTCGTTTTGATCCTTGTCCTCTGAATCTATTGCTCTTTTTGTTTTTTCCAGCTGTTCTTGAACTTTTCTTTTTGTCACCTGTTTTTAAGCAATTTGATTGTGAGTTTGGTGTGATGTCCTTGATGCGTCTTCTTTTTAGAGTTCTTAGAGGTTCTGGAAAATGTGAGTTTATGTTTTCATCAAATTTAGAACATCTTGGTCTTTACCTGTTTCTTTACCTGTTTTCCTGTCACTTCCCCTTTCTGAATTTCCAAATACATTTCTGTTAGATTGCATGATATTGTTGCACATATTCCAAGGATTCATTTTATAAAAGTCATTTTCTCTCTGTGCTTTGATTTGTGTATCTTCTATTGCCTTGCGTTCACTTTAATATCTTTCAGTTCATTGATCTCTTTCGCAGGGTTTAGTTATATTTTTTATACCATTTTTAAAATTTTCATTTCTCCTGTTATAATATGACTATTTTCTTCCACTTCCCTGGGCTAACTGCATATAATTAAATAGCATGTGAAATTTGTCTGCCAATTTCATTACCTCTCTAAATTCTGGTTCTGTTGCAATTGACTAACTTTCCTCTTGGTTAAAAGTCACATATCCTAATTCTTTGATGCCAGCTATATATATATATTTAATTTTGAAGATATACTATAACCTTGATGTTGTCAGGTCTTTGATTTTGCCGTGTTACTTTAAATAGTGCTGAATATTTTCCTGGTGTACAGCTGAATTACTTTGGATCAGTTTGATCCCTTTGATGTCTGCTTTAGTTTTGTTAAGGTGGGTCTAGATCATCCTAGAGTTCATGACTAATTAATCCCCAATACTAAGATGCTTCTCTTCTGAGGATTTTGCACAATACTTCATGCATTATGAGGTCTTTTTCCTTTGTCTTGTAGATAGATTTGAGTATTCCCAGCCCTATGAGAGCTTTTAGAATATTTCTGCCTACTGTTTTTGAAGGTTCTTTCTCTAGTCTCAGGTAGTTTCCTGTTATCCATGCTCACAACAGTATTCAGGTGAAGACTGGAGGGGGTTCTTTTGCAGTTCTTGAATTATCTGTGTAGCTCCCTCCTCTCTGGGATTCAACTTCACAAATTCTAGATGCTTCCACCCTCAGATCTTTTTCTCCTTAACTCAGTGAAACATCTGGACTCTCTTTGGGTTCCATCTCTCTGCTCTATGGCCTGGAAACTTCAGGCAATAAACCGGACCAACTACAGGCCTTTTCTCATTCATTTCCTCTCTCTTTGGGAATTACTGTATGAGATAACAACATTCAATGACTGAAGAGTGTAGTTTTATGTATTTTGTCTCATTATTAGTGACTGCTGCTGAGGTTAATTAAACCCCTGTTATTCCAAATTTTCAGGAATCAAAAGTTCCTAGGACATTTTAATTTTAAGATTTATCTGTAGATAATTCAACCAATGATGTAAAGGATGCAGATACATATGAATTTGGAGTTCAGGAAGTAGAACCAGAATGGAGATATATGCTTATCATGTGAATTTATTCACCTATTGTCTTGGAAAAATTTCTCCCCACTGCTAGCCCAGTCCTCTTCTCAGATCTAAATTGTTACACATTCTGTCCTATTGGACTAAATAAATAAGGTGATATAGTGTCACTGAGTTATGCTTTAAAACTACTTATTTATTTCTTAAGGCTTACTCACAATTGATGTCTTTGCCAAGCAAACAGTCAAATTTACCAGAAATGCCAGTTTTTTCTATTAATAGTAGCTTCCTGAAGTGCTATGTACACAGGAAATCTGAGGCCATGCCCAGGCTCAGAGGGAAGGAGTGTCGTGACTGACTGTAACTTCAGCATGGGAGCAGGAGGGAGAAGAGAGTCAACTACACAGTGTGTTTATTCCACCTGTCTTGACATAAGCCATCAGTGGATATATTTGTGGCAAGTGATATACAAATGACACAATATAGCCTATCAGATATTCTGCTTTCATTGACAGTGCTATAGTTTTTTCAGCAGAACAACTCATAAGGATACACTCCTAATTCCAAATTAGTCAAGAACATAAATGTCTTTTGTATTTTCTGTAGTGCAATGTGTCAGAAAAATAGAACATTCCCTTATGCCAACCATAGCAGTGGGGGAGATTTCACTTCACATAATGGAGGGTGTTACAGACTTGAAAATGAATTCCTCTTTCGCCTTTCCAATCTGTAGGGTTCATCAATGGGACCCTTGTTTTTTCTGTATAAGGGGTGATCTAAAAAGAAAAAAAATCCCATCCTTAAACCTAAAAGTTAAGAAAAGATTTATCTGAAACATTAGATCTAAACTTTCTTTAGATTACACTGAATTTTCCTTTTTTTATATTTTAATTTTTTAATTTGTTCTAATTAGTTATACATGACATTAGAATGCTTTTATGCATTTTGATAAATCATACATAAAGGAAATATAATTTCTCATTTTTCTGATTGTACATATTGTAGGATTCATATATGTACATAAGGTAATAATGTCTGCTTCACTCTACTATCCTTCCTACCCCCATATTCCTTCCCCTCTCTTCACTCCCACCTACCTAATCTAAAGTAACTCTGTTCTTGTCTAGCACCCACCCCATTGTGAATTAGCATCAGCATATCAGAGAAAACATTTGGCCTTTGGTTTTCTGGGTTTTGCTTATTTCACTTAGCATGATATTCTCCAACTCCATTCATTTACCAGCAAATGCCATAATTTCATTCTTCATTAAAGATGAGTAATATTTCATCATATATTCTTTATCCATTTGTCTGTTGAAGGACACCTAGATTGGTTCCATAGTTTAGCTATTGTGAGTGGAACTGCTATAAACATTGATGCAGCTGCATCACTGCAATATGCTGATTTTTAAGTCCTTTGGGTATAAACCAAGCAGTGGGATAGCTGGGTCAAATGGTGGTTCCATTCCAAATTTTCTGAGGAGTCTCCATACTACTTTCCATAATGGTTGCACCAATTTGCATTCCCACCAGTAATGTATGAGTGTACCTTTCCCCTGACATCCTCACCAACATCTATTGTTGCTTGTATTCTTGATAATTGCCATTCTGATTGGAGTGAGATGAACTCTTAGAGTAAAATTGTTAGAGATGTTGAACATTTTTTCATATATTTGTTGATTAATTGTATATCTTCTGTGAAGTATCTGTTCAGTTCCTTAGTCCATTTATTGATTGGGTTATTTGTTATTTTTGGTGTTAAGTTTTTTGAGTTCTCTATATTTCCTAGAGATTAATGGTTTATTGAGGTGCTTGTGGTAAAGATTTTCTCTCAATCTGTAGGCTCTCTTCACATTATTGATTGTTTCTTTTACTGAGAAGAACTTGTTTTGTATAGTGTTTGAAATATAATAAACTCATAATGACTATTTCACAAATGCATTAATAAGCTTTTTCATTTTCTATTTAGAGTGGAAACCTAAGCCTATGTCTGAGGATTTTCTCTGTAGAAAAATATTGACATACCGAGATCACAAAGTATCTCAGGAGAGTTTTGGGAACCTTCAGCCTCATAAAAGGTAATTACTGGGGTAGACCAGTGATCCCCAAAAGGTAAACTTAAACCTGAGAACAGGGCTGTGACACTTAATTTTATGTATCAACTTGACTGGATTGAAGGAAGTCCAGATAGTTGGTGAAACACTATTTCTGAGTGCTTTTTATGGGGATATTTCTGGAAAAAAATTAACACATGAATTGGTACAGAGAAAAGAAGATCCTCTTCACAAACTTAAGCAAGTATCATTCAACTCATTGACTTCCCAGATTGAATGAAACGGGAGAGGAAGGGTGAGCTCAGACATCCATCTCCTGCTGCCTTAGATACCAAAGCTAATGGACAATGGTACTTACTCCAGCACACCTCTCTTCCATCTCCCATTCTTAGGCCTTCAGCCTCTCTCTTTCTTGGCTCTACAGTTGCAGAGGGCAGGATTGTGGGACTTCATAATTGTATGAGCCAATTCCTATAATAAATATCCTCTTTTCTAAATCTGTGCATATCCTATTCCTGTTTCTCTGAAGAGCCCTGCCTAATACAATGACCCAACTTGGGGTGGAGGTTCATCATTCCACACGGACCTATCAATCATGGTCCTTCTTAAGTTGACTCAAGCAGAGCCAGTTGTTCCCAGGAATTATGTATGCAGTTTCAGTTTAGTTCATTTGGATAAACTTTTGATAAGAACTTACTCTGTGGCAGAGATTCTCAGCCTTGGCACCATGGACATTCTGGGTTGTCTAACTACTGCGTGGTGATGCCCTGTACCAGGTGGGGTGTTTAGCAACATCTCTGGTTTTCACCTTATAGACACCAATAGCACTTCTCTACCCCCTTTAGTCTTGATAATGTCTCCAGACATTGATGAATATCCCCAGGAATAAAATCACTGTTGTTTGAGAATCACTGCCATGTAGTGTCACCTTTGTAAAAGCTAAACTTATCCTGTTCTAAGTCTGACATCTGTGTCCTGTTGGAAATTATGACTGATACACAGTATGTGCCAAGCTAAATATACTTGACATTGATTTTGTAGGGTTCAAGAGAAATGATAAATTTAGTTAACTTATAATTGTAATAAATTATTATGGTTAGTATAAAAAGTGTTTGAGATATGAAGTTTGGAATTGGATAAAAGGTGAGTGATGATGAATGCCTAAAACAAGGTTTCCCCACTGAATGAATGAGAAACGCTGTGGAGAGCAGGCTGTGCCCTGCTCTGAACTACTCCATGATATGTGAACAGCAGTTTCCAGACTATGCCTAACCCTGAGCTATTCCATTTTGAGTTATTCCATTTTGAGTTTAAATGTTAAGGTAAAATGACTCTATACCTTGTTTATATAAGAAGTAAATAACCATCACTTGTCTAGCACTAGTGTGAGGCACAAATTGATAAATCAATTAATTCTCATAATAAAAATGACCACCCATGAACTCATCAAATTAATCAAAAGCACATAAATGAATGTGTGGGTATAACAAGTTCATATAGAAGAAACCAAGCCCATGAGTTTATCGAATGCACCAGAATACCAAATAAAGCAACCCCTTCGCTCTGGCCCATAAAAGGAGGAGCACCCTAAGACTGGACACACTGGCACACTGACCCCCATCATCTGTTCATTCATTGGGAATATTGCCCAGGAACATTGCCACAGCAACGAACCTCCAAATCTCCATGCTTGATCTTCAGCAGATTGTGGTTTCTTTACCCAGGAGAAAAATGCACAGCTCACTCCAAACTGACATCATGAGTTGACACCCTTCAGGGTGTCACTGAAACTGCCACCCTGGACCCTGTCCTAGAATAAGTTCCTGTATGTTGACAAGTCTGTACCCTAAACAAGTTCTTAATCTCTGCATTAGGTATTTACTCTCTGCCTTTGCTCTCAATTCAGCCTCCCAAACCCCTATGACCCTCTTAAGCCTTTCTTAGTCTTTCTGTAACCTGTGTATATCATTGTATAATATATGATATGTGACCTGAGTCTTATGGATTTCAGAAATTAAAATTGGAATAAAAGAAGTCAGATTTGCTTGGCTTATAACTATTAAACTTCCCACAATCATTCTGTGAGCTGCCACTGCTAAAAGTGGTGTAGTCTGTGAATTTACTACTATTCAACAAATTCTGATATTGTGGAAAGACACAAAGGTGTTGGGTCAATGTTAATGATATAGCTCATTCATGATGACAGTAACCATGCAGGGATACGGATTTCCTGTTCCCCAGTTGGCTGGAGGAGTCCTAGTTCTGTTGTCCCAACAATTATAGAGTTAGATCCATTTATGCCTATAGCCTATGGGAAAAATTTTTAATGTGAAATATCTAACAAGCATGGAGATACCAACCTAAACTAATTGACAAGAAGGTAGCAAAGAGGGGTTTGACTTCCAAGATTCTAAAGAAGCAAACTTTATAAGACTCGGTGGTTGACTAATGTGGGGGTGAATGTGGGGAGCCCAGAATGACAGCTGTGTTGTTTCATATCAGCAGGATCTCCTGGAACTTTCTAGAGATGCAAATCCTTAGATTCCATCCCAGTCTATTCTGAGGTGAGGCCCTGCCACAATCTGGTTTAACAAACTCTGGGTCATTCTGATGCATGTTAGAATTTGAGATTCTTTGGAGAGGAGGTGATAATTTCCATCTAAGGCTTGTTGAATCTTCCAGATGGACATCCAGGGGAAATATTAAAGTGGAAAGTCTACTATCCATCTCTTCTAATATATATATACACATACACCCCCCGCCACACACATATATAAAAAAAACATATATATATATAAATATATATTTATATATTTTGAGTGATTGAAGATGTCAAGCTCCTTTCCCTCTCTTCCCCGAGGACAGATAGAATCATAGAAAACATTTCCTTTAGGTAAATGACACAAACAACTTGAGTAAGTGATGGATATGGTGGTTATATTTCAGTCTAAAGGTCATTTTTTTCTTTCTGAGTCCTGGAATTCTACCAACTGACTGGTGGATTTATGTCCATCACTTTCTACAGCATTCCTTTCTGTGTCTTACCTCCAATTAGTAAATGACTTGGGTACTTTCTATGCACAGTTTTCAAGTGGAAACAGGGAAGTGAATGCACATTGGAATGTATTTTGGTGCCATCTGGCCTCATCACTAGGTGTCAGAAACAACAAAAGCAAAAGGATGGGAAGGGAGAAGGAGTGAGGAGTCCTGCTGCTTCCTCTACCTCTTCCCCTTCCTACCACCTGTGTGTTTTATACCAGGATCCCTGGGCCAAGTCTGGCTTGCAATCAGTTTTTGTGAGACTGCCATATCCACTTGTGTACCTATTGTCTGTGGCTACTTTTGCATGATACAGCAGAACTGAGGAGTTTTGACAAAGGTTGAAGGAAGTGTCAGACCTAAAACATTTAGTCTCTGGCCTTTGGAGAAAATGATTTTCAATTCCTGCTTTAAACCATTTATTCTCGAAGCTCAGCATACATCAGAATCCTCATCAGGGTTGGGGTTGGGGCTTAAGACCACAGATCACCAAGGACCCTCCTCCACTTCTTGCAGGCAGCCTGGGAATTTGCATTTCTAACAAGTTCCCAGGTGCTGCTAATGTTGCTGGTCTGGGAATTACACTTTGAGAACTACTGCTTTCAACAGTGTCTTCAAGCCCTTAGGACCTCACTCTGGCCTGGATTAAGGAAAGAACTGCCTTAGCTACCGCGCAAGGGATTTTTTCAGGTCAACTGCTACTCTAGCTTGAACTGTCACTCACGACACTCCATTTTCATCCTACTGACCTTCCTGAGGTAAAATGCATTAAAATGTTGGCATCTAGATCTTTTTAAGAATTAACTACTCTCATCAATTATTACTCTTAAAGATCTTTTCCTCTTGCTTAATTCATATCTATTCACTTGGTTCCCACATGATATCAAATAAATAATTTGAAGCCACACTTCTGTTTTTCTTAGTTGAGTGATAGAAAATACTTTTCATCAGTGGGAGAGGTGACTACAATCGTCAGTGAGAGGTAGGATTTAGGGAGAAATTGAGGTTGGATCAAATAGAAACTTTGGTTACTTCCTCCATCTTGATGAATTAGACCTTGATAAGATTGTTTTGTTATTTTTGTTATGACTTAATATTAAAGCTCCTGAGAGGATCACGTATAAATATAGGTAAAAGCATATTCGGTGGTAAAAGTTTTTATAACACTTGCAACTATCCATGCAGCTACTCCCTTCCATTCTTATGGAAAAAAAAGTGACTGTCTATGGGCTTATCATGGATTGGAAGCTTGATACAATTTAGTTTTGAATGTAATTTCAAGCTTATAGAGTGTAGGATCATATTAACTCTATTAATGAACCAGTTATCAATAAAGTACTGTATCTACCAAAAATATATTTTGCAATAATATTCCTCTCCCTTTCTTTTCATTGTACGTTTATCAAGAACTATGGTTCATGGAAGAAACTGCCAAGGAATGGTGAGTGTCCACAAGTCAGTTTA
Source organism: Sciurus carolinensis (assembly GCF_902686445.1). Taxonomy (NCBI): domain Eukaryota; kingdom Metazoa; phylum Chordata; class Mammalia; order Rodentia; family Sciuridae; genus Sciurus; species Sciurus carolinensis. Next base: position 41,666,786 of record NC_062219.1, on the reverse strand, counting down.
CTACCTCACTCTCTGCCTTGAAAAAAATAATAAAATTGGTAATAGGGAAATCAAACTTTGATTCATTTATCATACAGCCTTTTAAAAAAACATGAAAATCGGTGAACTCTTTGAGTGAAAAACAAGGAAAACAGCTGCCCAATCTATACTACGACTGAGCCAAAATGAAGCATTAGCAGTCACTCTTTAAATATGAAATGTACTAGTATTGGTTCTATCCATTTATTATGGATTTTATGCCTCAAATATATTTATAATGCATTACAATGCTGAAGTTCATTCCTCACTCATTTATATATTTAATATTTCTTCCCCAGAAGGTTTAAACATGGCTGGAGGCAAAGTTATATTTCTCCTTAATAATAATAAAATAATAAAGTGTTAGCCGTAAAGGAAGCTTACCATGAATTTATGGCTGAGGCCATGCTGTATTTCATGCTGTAGTAATGATCCTCTTGCTTGCCTGACAGTTGCTTCTTCCAACATCATTTCTCTTCTGGTTTAGGACTTTGTGATAAAAAGTCATATTTTCAAAACTGACATTTTTAGTTTTGATAATTCAAGGTAATGAATTTTTGGAAAAGCAGATATGCTGAAGAATTCATATCAAGGAAACCTGAGACCTCTAATTGCTGTTGTCTTTGATTTATATTATTTTTATCAGTCACACCTGGAAGGAAATATGCTCTTTCTTGGTCTCAGTGCTTGTTAAATGAGTGTGTTCATTTTGTGAAAATACATTGACTTATGGTTTGGGTCTTTGATAAACTTCAATAAAAATGTTTGTTAAATAAGAAAAAGTACAACAGACTTGGGTAATTAAGAGAATCAGTTCCACCTGTTTTCATAGTTGAAAATTTTACCTGGAAAAGTATTGTATGCAGCCCAAATATCTTTTAATTTAGAAAATCTGCTTACTATTTTTTTTTAAATATATTCCTTAACTTACATGAGGTAATGTGTCTGGGTCCCAGCATCACCTTTATCTATGCATCCTCTCTAGGAGTATTCCCCCTTGCACAGCAGTGTCTACTGCTTCTATTGTGGCATGTCCATTTTGGACAGCTAACCGTGATAGCACAGTGAGAACTTTTGTTCTTAAATAGAAAATGTATTATAATTTGAAGGTTCTCAGCAATGACCTTGGGAAGATGATGAGGTATCTCTTCTTCCAGCTTACTTTTGTTACTTGAACTAGCATTTTAGGGACAAAGCATTACGTATACAGACAGTTCCTGACTTATAATGGTTCTGCTGAAAATTTTTCAACTTACTGTGGTGTCAAATTGATACACTATTAGGCAGCTTTTCACAGTATTTTGTGACCATAATACCTGACAAAAACAACTTAGAGGAGGAAAAGTTTATTTTGGGTTCACAGTTTTCAGAGACTCCATCTGTGGTCTGCTGACTCCATTACTCTGGGCCCAAGATAAGAGAGAACATCATGATGGAAGGCTAGGTGAAGGAAAGCTGCTCAGCTCATGGCAGTTGGGAAGTAAAGAGAGAGAGAGATATAGAGGATGGGGGTGAGGAATCAGGGACAAGATATAGATCCCAAGGTTACCCCACCAGTGATCAACCTTTCCTCTAGCCATGCCTCACATGTCATCAGTTACCACATTAGTTCATTCAAATTATTAACCTATTAAATGGAGTAATCCATTAATGAAGTTACAGCTATCAAAATCTAATCATTGCACTTCTGAATGTTTCTGAATTACCTAATAGATGAGCTTTGGGGGATATTTTTAGATTCAAATTATAACACACATAGTCAGTTGAACCTGTAGATCAAATTTTGAATTTTGATCTTTTCCTCAGCTAACAATATGTGATATGATACTTTTTTGTGTTGCTAGGTAGGGATAGCCAGTCATGACCTCTAGTTAGCCACTCAATCTCCAGGGTAAGCAGTCAATATACTACAGTGTACCATGTTGTTAAGCTATGATTTTGAGTAGGTTAGATATGTTCAGTACAATTTTTGACTTAGCAATACTTTCAATGATGGATTAATTGGGACATAACCCTATCATAAGACAAAGAGCAACTGTATATACAGATATAATATTTAATATATAATAAGGCACATATATTATATATATTTACTATAGCATATTTTATGTTATATTTTTATTCCATAATAAAGCATATAGGTCTGGGAAGGATGACATATATTATCTATTAGAATTTCCCTCTGAAAGAGTTTATCAGACCCTATCTTGTGATCTGACAATTGTCTATCAGATATCAGGTTGTTAGGACCAGAGGTAGGAAAGTCCAATGCCTTTGGAAGGAAGGGGTCCCTAAGTATATGGGTGGCAACATGCTTCCCAGTTTACCCACACATCACAAAATCATCCCAAAGTACTGGTTGTCAGTGGCCATATTTTGACCAATTCTTTCACAAGGGATTTCCCTGGGGAAGGGAGATGGGTAGAGGTGTCAGGATGGGCACTGGAGTTGACTCTGAAGGGTGCTTTGACAGCACTGTTGCATGAGTGGGTCAACAGGCTCCTTTCCAACATGCATGACCAATCGACTACACCACCTGCCCTGACCTACTGCACAGACAGGTGATGAAATGATTCAGTTCATAAAGTTAATACACAAATCCAATAATAAATTAAATCTACTGGTCTAGATTAGATTTCTATTATGATGTAGATTAGGTGTCCCCCAAAATCTCGTGTGAGACAATGCAAAAAAGTTTAGAGATGAAATGATTGGGTTATAAGAGGTTTAACCTAATCAGTGCATTAATCCTCTGATAGGGATTAACTGGGTGGTAACTGTATGCAGATAGGGTGTGTCTGGAAAAGGTATGTCCGTGGGGGTGTGCTCTGGGGTTTATATTTTGTCCTGGTGAGGCAAGCACTCTCTTTTCTTCCTGGTGCCATGCTCGCAGTTGCTTTCCTTGTCTACACTCTTCCACCATGATGGCCTCACTTTGGGCCCTGAGGAATGGAGTTAGTCATCTATGAACCTCTGAAACTGTGAGTACCCAAGTAAACTTTTCCTCCTCTAATTGTTCTTGACAAGTCTTTTGGTCACAGCAGCAAAAAAGCTGACTAAAACAATTTCTAGGAATGAGTGTGTCTGTTTGCATTGCAGGCACTTGTGTATGCATCCACATCATTTACATCATTATGCTTATAATGCTAATATAGAAGTTCCCATAATTTTTAATACAAAAATCAAATAGCCAAAGAAGTCATATGAAAATATCATGGATAACATATTGTTTCTTTATTTGCAAGACTGAAAATTTTAATTGTCACCATTAGAGTTCATATTAAATCCTCCTTTATTCTCATTCTACGAATTTTGGTGTAAAAATTAAAATCTGCAGAAAAATTTGATTATCTTTCCTCAGAAAGCAATTTATTTCTTAATAATAAGGCAGGTCATAGTAGCTCTAAGAGAAAATAAAACTATAGATTTCAGTGTTTAAATTTCTAGAAGCTAAAGCAGAAAGACGGAGAGAAAAAAAGAATCCCAGGAGATGAGTAAATCTTCCAGTATGTTGCTGGATTGTGCAGAGCTGGCACTAGCACTTTGTGAAAAAGCTTCTTGTAGACTCACATGTACTTTGCAAATGAAAAGTAAAGCCCAGAATATTCTCATTTAACCCATGGAAACAATTAATAACCCATTTATTGGGTTAAGGAGAGGAAAATTTTGATCACGAATCTGGACCAACTCCTTGACACTGGGTAGAAAATCATGGTCCCTAACCTTATTTCAAATAAAAAGATTGGAGGCTTTTATCAATAAAAAGACAGGAATGTCTTGGTTATATTAGGAAAAAATTTTAAGAAGATTAGGAATCCAAATTCTGCCGTTTACTATTTCTATAAATAAGCTTATAGCCAATCTGAACACCAGTTTTTCCATCTGTAAAATTAGCATAAAGTTGTTTTACTGAGATAAGATGTGTAGATGCAGTAAAAAGATTATAAAGCCATTGAAAAGCTGTGTAATTATGTTTGGTACAGAAATTCCAAGCCCTTATTTTGCTTTGTGTCCTGGACAGCCTTATGAAGCAGGCTGGGAGAAAAGCTTTTTGAGAGATTTGCAGAGTGATAATTTTGAACAATTTGCTAAGTTCTTTCCTTCGTTTGAGAATGGGTGAACTTCAGAAACAGTTTTTAAGGAAACATACACAGCAAGGTTAGGGTTATTCTATGCATTTCACCAAGGAAAGGATGAGGTACTTTTCAGCTCTCACATCTTGCTCTGCTTCTGTTCACTAGTCTGTCTACTAGAAAAGTAGAGGATGTCACCACTCGGTGCCCCAAAAGAGAATGGCAAAGTATAACTGGATGTTACCAGTGTCAGTGAGGAAAAATAAGGTAAAGAACTTGGTGGTGAATGGAGGTGGATTAGGGGTGGGAGAGGAGAGAGGCTTCATTGACTAGCGGTTGTGGAATAAATTTGGGTGATTCTGATTATTACTTAATGTTATCTTGAGTAGAACATACTGAAAACCTTGAGACTAAAATCTGTCTTTGAGTGTTCTGAACTTCTTATTCCTGATGCATAAATGCAGTAATTTGGAACTTGGCAAGAAAAAGTGATCTTTCTTGACTTTTGTGAAAAATTCACCTACAGTATCATTTCTTGCATATAACAAGTGACATCTTTGATTGCACAAGCTCATCTCCCTCTTCCTTAACCTGTTTCAAATCTGTTGCCAAGTTCTCTGGATTGCCTCTTATCTGCATTTCCCTTCTCCTTTGTCATAGCCATGTCATGTCTGTGAATCATGCTGGCTCCTGTGGTTGGTGTTGTTCACCTTCTCTTCTTGTTCTCTTTTAATCCATTCTTGCCCATCTAAAGTATCATAGTCTAATATTCCAGAACCACTTCTAAGAAACCTTTTATGACTGCCCAGTACCTACCAAATTAGGTGCATACCTGACAATCCTTCATTAACTCCATCTTCATTTTAATCCCAACCTACCTGGTTTTTAGTTCCCCACTGCTCTCATGCTTTTGCCAAACTTGCTGTAATCCATCCACGCTGCTGCCAAACATGTTCTGTCTTCAACATTCAAGCCTTGATGTCTTTGCTGGAACTATTTCTCTTCTTTCCCTTACTGATGGTAGGTCAGGTGAAAAGACTTTGCTCATACAGCATTTCTAGAGGGAGGAAGGGATTTATGTTGTCTGAAAATCTGCCTCCAAAAAAAGTGAGAAAGTTACTGCAGAGAAGAAACCCATGTAACTCTGGCAAATTGGAAACTGCAAGTGTCCATCCCAATTCTGAGTTTTTTCCCCCAGTACCAGGGATTAAATCTAGAGTCTTGAACAACGAGGTAAGTGCACATCCCCAGCCCTTTTAATTTTTTTTTATTTTGAGAGAGTTTTACTGAATTGCTTAGACTGGACTTGAACTTGCAATCCTCCTGTCTCACCCTCCTGAGTAGCTGTGATTACAGATGTATGTCACTGCACCTGGCAAATTCTGAGTTTTGAATGTGACACTAATATTTTATCCCACTCTATCTTCTACTAATTCCTGGATCTATTCTATCTATGTTCAATATAAAACAGGACAATTCATGGTTCCTGCTCTTCTTTCTCTTCTGATTTAGTTTTGTTTTAAAATGATCATATAAAAATAAACTTTTTGGGTCATTTGGACTATAGATAGAACTAGAAGACATGATATTAAGTGAAATAAGCCAAGCACAGAAATACAAATTCACAATATATTGTAGAAGCTGAAAAAGTTGATCACATAGAAGTTGAGAGTTAGGATAGAAGTCAGTAAAGGATAGGAAGGGGAAGAGAAAGGGGAGTGGAAAGAAGTTGGATAAATACCCTTCCATGGGGGAAGTAGTTCTAATGTACTATAGTATATCAGGGTAATTATCATCTACAATGATTTATTATATATTTAAAAGAACCAGGGGAGAAGAGTTTAAAGTTTCTCAACATGTATAAATAATAATATTTGAGGAGATAGAAATGTTGATTACCCTGATTTGATCATTGCACACTGCATAAATATATTGAACTCTAGTACTGTACTCTGTTAAATAAATATAAACGTATGGCAATTAGATTTTTTAAAGTAGAAAAAATAGCCAAATTGACTTTATTAGTATATTTTATTTAACCCAACATGATCCAAATATTGTTACTTCAACATGCCATAAATACCAAAAATTATTTTAAAAACAGACTTTTTCATTGAAGACTTTAGTGAATTTTAACACATGTGTCGTTGCATCTAATCTCATCATAGAATACATAGAAGTTTGATCATCCCTCAATGCTCTCCATATTGGCTCTATGAAGCCCATCCTCACTCTATCTGTGCCCAGTGGTAGAGCTCTATTCCCCCTCACTATGGCTTTATCAGTTGGGAATATAATATAAATGTACTTATATGTCGCTTTTGGAGCCTGACTTGATTCCTCTTAGCATCATGCCCTTGAGATTCATCCACGTTGTTGTGTATTTCAGCAACTTGTTACCTTTTAGGACTGACACTATTCCTGGGTGTGATATAGAAGTCACTGCCTCAGAAGCCAGCAGATACAGTGTCTGGTAAGGCCACATGCCCTGGCTGTGGACAGCTGCCTTCTCTCTGCATCCTCACAGGGCTGAGAGAGAGAGAGAGATTATTTCTCTGCTGTCTTTTCTGCTACAAGAGTACTAATCCTATTTATGGACATTATACCTTCATGACTCAATTACCTCCCAAAGGCACCATTGGAAATATTGGAAATTAAGCTTCAATGTCTGAATTTGGGAAGGACATAAATATTCAGTCTCCTGCACTGAGAAAACACAACCTTTTGCAGGAATTGTTGATATTTAAATCTTTATTAGTTCGATCATTATGAAAACCAAGGAGAAGAAGGAAACTAATTTTAGGATCATAGTATTAGACACCATGTTTCAACTGTGAGTTTACATAGAGACTTTGGAGTGTATACCTGAGTCCTGTGTAGCAATCTAAGACCAGAAAGTATTCTCAAGGGAGTCCAGCAGGGTGCACTAAGAGGCCAGGGGAAGGAATGGCACTAGGAAATATGCACTCTCAGAGGTGCCAAGAAAAAGGTTTCTATAATACTAGATTTATTGTGACCCTCAAAACAATGTTATCTAAGTTATGGGGGAAGGATACTGGGATAGAAAAAGGTAAAAGGTAGCAGACAAGCACCACAGTCCTAAGCATTTTATGGATAGCATTAAAACAGGCCATTTATATATCTAATCTGAATATCTTGATTGAAAAATCTGCAAAGATTCATGAGCTTTGCCTATAAAACAACTATAGGTTGGCTTGGGGCAGATGTTCTTGGGGGATTACTAACTCTCCCTAACTAAATGCGTGCAGTTCTCACATGGTTTGGGAAGCTTCAACTGCTCAGTTAACATGTTAATTGGCTTCATGGTAGAACAACCAAGGCCAGCAAGAAAGGGTGCTCCCTGCTCATAGTAACTGGGGATTTAGCATCTAGAACTACATGTTCTGGTGCAGTCTTGTGCTAATTATGTCTAAGGCAATTGTCCATTCTAAAGGTAAAGGCAACTTCAGAATACAATCCAAAGAAAGAGCTGAGGACTTTGATAAGGTTGAAATATGCAGTTTGGGGGCTTGGAGAGCACAGTCTCTATATTGGATTCCATAAGTTATACCCATAAATTATTTAGTTAGACCAATGCTTGAGAGAAGAAACAGGGGAGAGCAATATGAGCTCTGTCTCTTCTTCACAGTTTTGGTTCACCAAGAAATAGTAAGAAAAACCAGAGGGAGCAGTTTTGCCCCTGCCATTTATTTTTCTCACTGAGAGGAAATGTGATCCCCATCACATGTGGAATGACTACATATCCCCAAGTCTATTTGTAGATTTAAATTTATAGATTTATTTGCCCAGTCATCTGCCAATACCACTTTTTTAACTATTCCTTCTTATTTATTTCAACTTGTTTTGCTTTTATTTAACAAATATTCATATGTGCCAAATATTGTTTTTAGTGATTTATAACTAGTATATCATTCATCCTCAAATAACTCTGTAAAACTGGTTCCATCATTGAATTCATCTTACATATTAGGAAATTGGTACAGAGAGGAATGACATGAATTCTAGATCCTCCAAACCAGGTTCAGTGGAAATACTGGTGCCCTTGAGATTTCCAGTGTAACCAAAAGGTTCCTTTACTCGTGGTAACTCTTTGAGGTGATTTTATGTTTCCTGTAAGCTGTTAATTTTTCAATTGTGTTTCACTTCACAGAGCTGTTTTCTGTTTGATGCCTTGTGCCTACCAAGCTAAGAAAAACAACCATTTTTCCATCATTTGTCTCTGAAACACTCCTATTACTCCAAGGATTTTATGCTATAATCAAGCGAACATCTGTTGTCACATTTAAGCATTTTAAAGTCCTTCAGTGAAGTTCACTACCAGGAATGTTATTGGCTTATAATTTTCCAGTTTCTAGTGTGTACGAATGTATGTACATGCCATCTATCTATCTATCCACTTATCCTCCATCATATCTGTATCTGTGTGTGTACACACACACACACACACACACACATTCTTTGCTTTTCCTCCTCTTCCCTTACCCTTTGCACTTTTTTTCCCACCCTTTTGTTTTGTTTTCTACCCACAATCATATGTATAAAGGAAAGGCTTTTACATTTTGGATGTCCCATTTGAGATAGTTAGTAAAAGAATAAAAAGGTCATGTCCTCTGCATTGAGATTATGCCAACTAGTTTAGAGACAGAAAGAGTTCTAGGAAAATTGTACACTTAAATAGTCATTGATCCCATCCTCTTCATTATTAAAGTACTGCTTGGGAATTCATATTCGTGCGTATCAAACATAATCTTTTAGACAGAACAGATAGAAGCCTTTCATTTCATATAGTCTAGGTCTGCTCTTACATGTCAGTAGTTCTCAAACTTGGTTGCTCACTGGAATCTCCTGAGAACTTTAAGAAATACTGATACTTACAAATAGCTGTAGGTATTCTGATTTAATTAGTATCAGATATCATCCAACTGTCAGGATTTTTCAAAATTTAAGTTCCCAGGTTATTCTAATGTAAAACAACTTCAGGATCATTGTTACACATTCAGAAAATTAAATCTTCAGAAGGTCAAAAAGAGACAGAGCTGTATCTAAATTCATCTTTGTATTTAAGTCCAAGTTCTATGATCAACTGTTACTGTGAATCAATTTCCTAATAGTTCTCTGAGGCTTTATGCACACACTGTTTGGGTCTGAATTTGGGCAGGGTAAGATTTGGCATGGTAGAAACATGTACTTTTTTATAGGATCCCTCCTGGTATCTTTAAAATAATTATTTAGTTTCAAGCAAAACAATAAAAACAAGGGCCCTTGAAGCCAGACAAATAAAGGGAAGAGAAGAAAATTAAGGAAAGGACACTACAGAGCAGTTGCTTCCAATATATTGAAAAGTCCCTTATAACAAATTATCCTGTGTAATGGATTATCACAAAGTCAGTGGCTTAAAAGAGAACCCAGCTTATTTCAGTTTTCTAGGTCATAAGTCTTAGATGGAATGACTGGATTCTCTGCTCAGGTTATCAAAAGGCTAAAACCAAGATGTTGACCAAACGGGGTTCCCATCTAAAAGCTCTAGAGAAAAGTCTCTTCTGAGCTCAGTCTTACAAGTGGCAAAATTCAGTTCCATTTGGGTCTAGGACTGAGATTCCCATTTTTCTTGCTGGCTGTCAGGCTGGGAGCTTCCTTGAGTCCTTGGTATTCCTTGCTATTGTCCCCTCCACCTTGAGTAAGCAATGGGGTGCTTGTAAAATCCTTATTGTGCTTTAAATTTTTGATTTCCTCCTCTGCCATTTTGCGGAGAAAATACTCAGTTCTTAAAGGACTCATGTGACTTGGTTGGGGTTCAGCAGATAATTTCCTTATTTTAAGGTTGGCTGATTTGGAATCTTAATTACATCTGCAACACTTCTCCACAGTAGTATCAATGTTAGACTGAATGACTTGAAAAAGGTATATACCCAGGGGTCAGGAATCTTGGGAGCATCTTAAAATTTACCTCACATTTCCTATTTAACATCCATGTATGGCTTGACAACTTTTTGTTTTTGATGCCATCCTTAATTCTGAGAGCAGCACTGAAGTACTATTCAAAGGCTTTCATGGCATACCGACTAAAGGGCAAATATAGTCAATAAACTAACCAAATAGCCAATCAACTTAATTACTAAAATATAAGAAGTAATCAACCTTCAAAAGAGTTGTTTTTCACCAAAACTTTCCCTCACAAACAAGGATAGAAAGAGCATTTCATAGTAGAGAAAATAATATAAATAAAGGCAAAAAAAGTGAAAATGGCAGAGCTTTCCAGAACCCTAACATACAGATTTTAAGCTATGGGGTAACTTGGTCAAATTTATATCTTGGAAATATCATTCTGCAATCACAAGACAAACAGGGTGGTGGTAGAGGTTCTGGAAACTGGATGATCAGTTAGGAAGCTTCCCAATGGGAAGTCATGGTGGTTGAGGGGAGGGAATGTATGTTAAGAAAGAGGAAAGGATTCATTGACTGATCAGAAGTAGGGGTGAGAGAAGAGGAGATTAGGAGAATTCCCAAGTTTTGTGTCAGGTTCTATTTGGTTGTCTCAAGTAGGATTGTAGAGGGTCTTTGAAGTCTTAGGTGCTTTGCTAGGGGTTGGGTAGGTGGAGAGAGTCAAAAGGAGGAATGAACTAGAGCAACCACTTTAATGAGGGAAAAACCCTTAATGACTTCTCCAAAATGCTTGAGAGGACCCTTCAGGGCCCCTAGTGTGGGACAACAGGAAGGGGGTTTGCCCTTGGCATCAGGTTTGGCCCTAGGGCTACATTTATATTCAAAATTCAGAATTTTTTCTCTCCTTTTCTGCCTTTCTCTACCTGTGAACCTGAGCCATCTACAATTTTGTAACAGAAAGAGTACCACACAACACAAATACTGAATACTTACATTTAGAATATTGGTGATTACCAAGCCTTTATTCTATATGTATTGATTCATTTGATTACTATCAACAGCATTATGAGATTGGTAGGGTAGATGACCTGCCTATTTGATAAAGAAACAAAATCTCAGATGAAGCGATTTGATCCCGCATTTAGTAAGTGACAGAGCCCTATCCAGAACTCAAGTCTTCTGATCAATAGTGTGGTGGGCTTTCCACTGTGTCTCCTTTCAAAGCACTGGTAGATGAGTCCATATAATCAGCACTGCATTTTATATAAGGGTGTAGAGCAGTAGTTTTTGTTATATAGAATTCCACAAGTATTGTCTTGACACAGTTTTAAAGTCATGGCAAGAAAAAAAAATCTCTTAATTCCCCTTTGCAGGAAATATGTTCAGCCCCTACCCAAATTATTGCCTTAAACAGGTTCTAAAACTCTTAGGTTACAACATATCCATATCCCACTGGCAGAGAGACCCAGATACCTAACACCCAGGCACAGTCACTTCTCCCTCCAACCAGTGGAATTATTTGGAATACCCAGTCCTAGAAAGTCCACAAAACCTAGCTAACCTCACCCTACTTGCCATACATAAATCATCTCTGAAGTTCCTGTTGCTGTTACCTTGTCCCCAGGTGCAACCCGCTGTGTGGTTCTGCATGGCAGCCTTCCCTTGTTTCCTTCTCTAAGTGAATAAGAATTATGCCTTTCATCTGTTTGAGTATCTTCATGTCTAGCACCCAAAGAATCTATGATCATACACACTGTCACATAATTATTGAACCATTTCTTATCCGTGGATGCATATTGGAAAACCCACAAAGCTTTGAAAACTACTGATGCCTAGGTTCTACCTCAGGGATTGCTATTTAATTGTAATGAGACCTGGAAAACAAAAAGGTCACCAGACAGTTCTACCTGATATTAAAATTAAGGTGGAGTCCCTATTCTCAATCTGGATGTTGTTTGTGTGATGAATCAGGACTGAACAAAGATTTCTATAAAGTCCAGTCTTTCCAATACCTTTTAGATTTCTTAGATTTTATCAAGTATCCTTGATCGGACTCCAACCATATGCAGAAGGTAATGAGAAAGAATTGCAAACAGGATTATTGGGAAAGTAGCAGGAATAGTCGGTAAAACATTCTATATCATATCTTCTATGTCAGTAAAAATTATAGCTAATATTTACTGATCATCAGGCACTTTAAGAGCTATGTCTATTTCATCTCACTTTACCTTCAGTGTAAAACTTCAAAGATTTTATTATTATCCTGATTTTACAAATAATGAAAGTGAGGCACAACTATTAAAATGAAAAATCAGAATTCAAGACTCAAATGTCTGTCTGACTTCAAAACCATGCTCTTAGCCATTAACTGTACCTAGTACTAACACTGAAATATAAAAAGTTCCATTATCAAGCTAAGGCCATTATTTTGTCATTATCACCCATTAAAGAACTCAGCAATCACACAAAATAAAAACTTACACTCATATACTAAAGATTTCATACATACTCAGAAATAGACCCTGCAATAAGACTATTTATGAGATTTATTAATATCACAATTCAAATGATATCTCCTGATGGCTGAGTTTAACATAGTTAACTTATAGGATTATAAAGGGATTTAAGGTGATAGGGTGAAATGAATAAGAATTAGGAAACTAGCACTGGTGATCTTTTTCAACCTACTTTCACATCAAGGACCAGCTTCAGGACTTCTAGTTTTCTGTGGTCCCTCTTTGCATCTGACTGTCCAAAGTTTTACAGTGTGGCATATGCATTCAATGATCTTTAAGACCTTTTCTAATTAAAAAAGAAGTAATTTTATTTTTTTAATTTAAAATGATTATGCATCATTTCCTATTTTTACAACTTATTTTTTATTTAACTAATTGGTCTTCAATTGTTTTATTTTGAAATTCAACATTATTCCATAATAGTAAAATAATTGATGATAAGAGTGAAGGTTTATGAAGCATTAAATTCTAGATATACTTATGAATTCTGTATATTAACTCACTCAATCCTCATAAAAGTTCAAAGAAATAGGGACTTTTATTACCTCCATTTAAAAGAAAAATGAAGCGGTGTCACCATAGGATGGTAAGTAGCCTTTCCAAAGTGGCATAGTAAGGCAGAGGGCTGAATCAGTCCAGCTCCTGAATTCGTTCTTTAAACTATTATGCTCTATCTTTCACCACTTTTTAGGTTCTATGAATGAAAGATTTACATACTTAATAGTGAAGTTTACTTCATGACATGTATTGTGGAACCCCCAAATAATAAAGTCGCTGTCTACATTTAAGTGGCATTTGATCTAACAAAATTCTTTCTGTCTTTCTACCCCTCCCCAACATATAGACCCACACATACACTCACACACGAGATCTCGAAACCTATTCTTTATATTGTTTATGGTTGGTGTGACAGTTAATCTCTGGGACATTCCTTGATGAGAATAACATAAGTGCCATACTTATAGAAAGATAGAAACATCTGTTTTTATATTCAGAACACTATATCTCCTCACTTTTCTCTGCCTCCTGGGAATTTAATTAAAATAATAACACCGAGCTTTCTCTCATAGTTTGTCATGTAACGATGATAGCAAAATACAACAGCACAAGGTTAATCCCTTCTATCCACAAGACTGCCTTATATGCACAATTATCTGAAAACTAATGATTCCAGTCACATCAATAAAAGACAATGAACTTTCTGCAGAATCCGTGGGACTGGTTGATTTTACAGCAGTGTTTCAAGTTTCAACTGAAAAGATACAGAAAATACACAGCAGCACAGGAAGCTGCCTTCACTGTGGTCATTGGTTACCATGGTTTCTGTGTATGAAGGTAGAGCTGTTCCAGGGGAGAGGCTTCTGAGTCCACATCCTTATTCCTAAGGCAAGATGCTGAATGGGAGCATCACTCCAGATAAATTCTCACAATGTGAAGCAAAGGTGTAGTGTTTTATCTTCAACCTCTGGGGATGATAACTTTAAATCATTTTCCATTGCTTCTTGCCCATTATAAAACATATGGATAAGCAGAAGGTAGACAGCATTGGACTTTTTTTTTATGGGAAATCTAACCCTTGCAGTAATTTCTGAAAACTTTTTTCTAATAACATTTATAGGCCTATACCCATTATTTATTATGTTAATTATATAATATAAAGAATGTGTCTTTTAGATATTAATACAACTGAAATACATAAGGAAAAATGGAAGATTGCAGGTAGCCTTCAACTCAAATATGTTACTTTTCAGGTTTATGTATAAATGAGTCATTTATAGATCCTTAGAGCAATTTTCTATTGAAAATAACAGGCTGATTTCTTTTTTCACTTTCACTCTGTGAAAACACATTGAGTCCTATGTGGTTTTGAATTATGTTGTGATATTTCTAGTTCCTAGAATCAGGAATCCTTTGCTTTGGTTATAATGTAAGAAACCAGAAACATCAGGAATGGTTCATAGGAAATTTCAAAGACTGCATACTTTTTCCTGCATCCTCCTCATTTAAGTGGTCCCCTTGGCTCTCTTAGACTTCTGAGCTGTCTCCAATCTCCACTCATGGTTTTACACTCAGCTGACCTTGTAGCCTTACAAATATTCATTCCCAACTTACCTGTGTAATAGACTGTGGTTCTCTTTGCTCATATGTCAAAAATAAACTGAGTTATATAATTAGTATCAAGAATGAATCTGAAAACTTCCACAAAAGGGTTACATAATTTTTTTTAAAAGCAGATGATCACCATGCTGACTTTGTAATTACTACCACAATAATATGTAAAAACCTCTATAACTATTAAAGGTGTACATTTCTTATGCTTATTGCTTTTATCACAACTGTAAATTAAAACAATAAAATATAAAGTATAAAGTATATAAATCAAAGTCAGAAAATTCCAGTAACATCAATGTTAGGTAATGAATTATCTTTGGCTGAAACTAAATAATGCTAGGTTTAGAAGTAGAAAGATATTTTATATTTTACTTGTTACCTTGATTTTTGATTTTTGAGTAAGAGAGACCACCAATTGGATAACTTATGTTATTATTTTTTTTCCTTTTAAAGTGAACTATTTTTTTACTGTCAATCATTATTCTGAAAACCCAAAGAATCTAACAGTATATCTCAAAATAAAACTGAAAAATATTTCTATCTTTTAATGGCAATCATTTGTCCTTATTTGGAACATGTATAGTGATCTGCTGATGAGCTGTTATGTTAGTGCCTGTAGAAATAGTTGCAAGGTATAAACATTCTTACTGGGAATGGGGAGAGAACTTATGAGAAAAATTCCTTTGGTTTAGCAATTCTACATGACTTTGTTTCATTTAATGACTCAGTTTTTCATTCACTTTTTTCTACTTGACCAATTAAAAAAGTCTGCTCAAATATCTGAAAGTGCTCCCTATTTTGCTGCCAAGTACTAGTGAATGTCTATGAGGCCAACAGAGATTTTGTAAGTCCTTTCCCTGTGTTGCCTCTCTAACTTAAAATCCCAATTTCCCTTAACTTCCTCTCCCTTTTTTTCCTTTTAGAATTTTATTGTCATTCTTATCCTGCTAAAATGTAAGTTTCACAAGTTCAAGGACCATTATCTGTTTTGTTCAGTGATAAATTACAATGGAATCGTACCAATATCATATGGATGGTCAATGGCTATTTGTCAAATTAATACACGTACTGGACCAAGTTAATTAACATTTTTAGACTCTTCCTCCATCTAATTGCTCTAAAGAAATTTTGTTTACTCAACTGTTTACTGTCCTCCAAACCTAAGACTTATTTCTTTCTCAGTTTTATATTTGTGATCTTGTGTTTCAAAATTAGAACATGAGTATAAAGAAGACTGAGGAAACAAAAGAAAACAGAAGAGAACAAAGACAAGGGCTAAATGTGAACTCAATGTTGTTGAGTGGCTTCATGCATGGTAGGAAGCAGGGAATAGGGGTAGAGTTTGGAGTAGAAAAATTCTGCAGACTTAGAGAACTAGAGAGATGGGAAAAGATTGTTTTAAGAAATATTGTCATGGGTTAAGAAATAGATTCTCTTTAAATTACATTTATTTACTTGAGCTATTAGAGGGGATTTGTCCACATTATAAATTATAGCCAGACCACATACACATTTCTTAGGCTAAACTGATCATGGATACAAGTGTACACAATAGTATTGTATTTAGTTATAAATTTCTGATAATCAGTATGAAGTAATGAGGTATTTGAATCACTATTTTAACTTAAAAATATTACCAAAGAAATAATAAAAAATTAGGGACTGCCCACAAATTTTATAAACACATAGAATTCCAAGAATAGAATCATTGCTGAAAATGATACATGATCTTTAATTTTACCAGAGAAAATTTTCAGAAAACACAGGATCTTGTGCAAGCCTTTGCCATCCAGGGATAGCTCTCAGTACTCCTCAAGGGATATCACAAACCACCCCATTCTCAGCAGGCCTATGCTCAATTTTGGTCTGTTTTTAAAGTAGGCTTTTTCAATGGTGCTCCTAGGACACTCTGAATGCCCTTTAATTACTTCTGTGAAGACCTAATCCTAAGCCATATAGCAGAACTGGAAGGAACACGTACACACTCTGAGCAAATGAACAATTCATTCACTAAATCATGCCTCAGGAAGTTCCCTAATATACACTTTCTTAAGTTAGATTCAAGTGTATTTACTAGAATAGCATTCCAAGTAAAATAGGTAGTGGTGAACTAGATCTATTATGATGTATCATAATCTTAAGAATTGACCTGCATACAAATTGGTGACATACCCTTCTCGGTGGCAACCACTAATGGTGATATCACTGGCATAAGAATCACCATCACAGGAATTGCTGCTAACTTCATTGCCTCTTCTACCCACCTGCTCTTTTTGCTGTTTCACCCTCCAGATCCCTAGTTGAATTTGGGTTCTGTGATAAGGTTTCAGATTGCTGCATCTCACATTTTCTTGGGGGAAAACTTACTAATATCTAAGCATCAGACATACATTATTCAGATTGCTGGTAGTACATGAACTGTTTCAAGATAATTGATAATTTAAAAATCTTTGACAGAATACATTGAACATACACTCTTGATCCTTTTCATCAATGCAACTCTAACTTTATGGACTTTCTAACAGAAAATGTCACAAAGAACAGAAAATACAGTGCCATTTCTCCCATTTTATCTTTTCATTTCCATATCAAACATGAACTTTTAAGTTGTATTTACTTTCATACAAAACACGGGCCAACTATTATCCTAAAAGAGGTATTATAAATATGAAGTAAATATCAAATATGGCAAAATTTTTCTTTCATTGTATATAACACAGGACCCAAGTTACTTATAATAATACTATTTAGAGATTAAAAATCATTATATTACTAAACTGTTTATTTAGTGATAGAATTTCCTCTCCTTAGAACAACTACCTGATGTATAACCTCCTGGTCTCTGAATGAATCTTTCTAATGAATTACTCCCTCACAAGGCAACTCATTCCAACTCTAAAGAGCATTGTTTGAAAATTTTGTCTTAACACAAACCAAATCATCTCATCATACTTTCTGGCAACTGGTTCCTACAAATTCTTGTCATAGAGCTATTCTTTATAATTTGAATGTCTCTATTACACAACTGTCCTTCAAATATTGAAGGTGACTTACAATTGTAGATAAAACCAAATATAATGAAATGAACAATGGAGTTACTTTATTAAGACAAGGCAACAAAGGCATGACTTGACAGAACCAAAAGTAAAGGCAGAAATGAGACTCAAAATGGAGGGTAGAAAGTAATCAGATACATTTTCACCAAGGAATTCATGGGAATCCCTAAATGCCACAGACTGCCACTTGACTTTCAGGAGGAAAAGCTGTGCAGAGATAATAGGAATGTACAAGGGAAAGCAAAACAGGTAGTTGGTGACCACAGGGAAGGTGAGCTGCTGCTTTGCCATGTGGAGTAGATTCAAGGAATAAGAAGTGATATTCTGTGTTAGCAACAGTTTCCAATGCATACAGGAAACCATGTAGTCATTCAATGACACCACCCGGAAGTGTTTGTTTTTCTTAAGGAATGCAAAGGAGTGAGAAATTGTCCTCATATATAAAATGAAGATAATACAGTGTATTAGGACTTGATTGTACTAAATCAATATTCATGATGGTCAAATATGAATATTTGAGTCATGATCAAACTAGGCAGCCAGTGAGACATATCATGCTACTCTGTACTGTGACTTTTTTCTTCCTAAGATCTTGTCTCAAGAAATATCTGTTTCCCTAAATTTGGCATCCAGCAGCTTTATACAACTTGAGTCTTTTTAGTCTTCTGCAAGTAGCTAAGGCCTGGAGGATACTGAGGAGTTCTTCTAACATAAAGTGTACAAGAGATCTCTGGAGGACTTGGGATAACTTCTTTTAGGTTTCACGTAGTAATAGTTGGTCTAAGGACTCATGGTAGAGTGAATAAAGACCTTCAGAGATGTCCACATCCTAATCTCCAGAATCTGTAAATGTTACTTTTTCTAACAAAAAGGCTTTCTCAGATATGATTGAGAATTTTGAGATGAGAAAATTGTTCTGGATAATCCTTGTGGACTCTAAATGTAATCACAATGGTCCTTGTAAGAGGAAATAAAGAGATCACAGAAATAGTAGCTGTGACAAAGAATACAAGCAGCCTTCAGAAGTTGAAGAGGTGAGGAATGGGTACTTCCTAGAGCCTGCAAAAGAAACAGACACTTTGTAGACCTTCATCTCAGCTCTGAAAGACTCATTTTAGATTTCTGACCTCCAGAATTAGAAGAGGATATGTTTGTATTGTTTTAAACCATGATTTTTGTGGTAAACTGTCAGAGTAAAAATAAGAAACTAACAGTGGATAAGGAAACTTACAGTATTAGAAGAAGGACATACTCCCTAGTACTTCCTTAGCTCAAGATTTAAAAACTAGGAAGCCTGTTCTGCAGTGAGGTGGAAGACTAAGGGAATTCACTGAAACTCAACATTGGATGGCAAAATAATCATGGAGAGACAGCAAGTCAGAAACTTTGAACATAATATAAGAAATAATAAGTTTAGAGACACACCAACTTAATTGGTGGGTGCTGCCAACTCATTGCAGAGGGGAGGGGGAACAAAGCCAGAGAGAAAGCAAAGTGCAGCAAATAAAATGGCTTGTGTAAACCTGTGGAAGAGAGGGTTGTTGATCTTAACTGACCCAGAGATGATGGTAGAAGTTAAGGTGATAAAAGTTGCTCAGCTGAGGGGCAGAAACTCTAGTGGGTATCAGCATCATGGTGTTGGGAACCACTTTGGAGTTGCTACATGGTAGTCAATAGAGGATAAAGATTGGATATTGATAAAGGAAGTCCCAGCCTGATCCAGCAGTCACCTACAGACCAGCATGATTGAAACAGGTGCACAGGACTGTGCCTGGGGTGATAAAGGAATGGGACACTGAGGAGATAAAGATTCCTTTGTTGCTGGTCCCCTGGATGAGCAGCTGAGAAGGCACCAATAACCTGTCAGGTAGGCATGATACTCCAGGTCTTATCCTGGTAATTAACAACCATGGAGATAGAATATGTGAAACCTGTCACAGTTTAGACTTCTCACCCTAAAAGCAAAAATTTTGGAAGCTCCTGAGACCCAAACAGCTAACAGATATCAGTATCTTCTCAGCAACAGGGTGCATGGATCAAATCTCAAATGCCTGCTACTATAGTTACAAGGGACAGTCAAAACCATATTTCAGCTACTAAAATTCTCAATTGAGAAATCTGTACCAAGTCCTCAGTACCAGTTCTCAATATTCCCCAGTTTATCTCCCCCTATACTGGGAGATGGGTAGCTGAGAAGTGCTACTATTAGTTCTGGCCCCTGGTCACAATGGCTGACACTTTAGGGAGAAACACAAAGATGTGGGTATTAACACCTTATAGCCCTTGACCCAAAGGTTACAGAAGACCCCAAAATAAATACAAAGAATAAAACAATATCTTTCCTTTCCAACAGTTTTAACCATATCAGTGGAAACAAGTCCCTTTTTTCTCATTAAGAAGTTTTTCCAACATCCCCCTCCTTTTTCCTTTTTAAAAAACACTTTAAAAAAAAATGTGAACTGTATTCATAAACTCATCAAGAAGATAGTACACTATGATTAAGTAAGTTTTATCCCAGGGATGCAAGTTTGATTTAACATATGGAAACAAATAAATGTAATTTACCACAAAAATAGTATTAAGGACAAGAATCTTGTGATTATCTCAGCAGATGCAGAAAGGCCTTTGATAAAATACAGCACTCATTCATGTTAAAAATGTTAGACAGTCACTTCTAGAGCCATTCAGAGCTGCTGCAGAGATTGGTAACCTCTGGCTGGGGAACAGAATGGAGAGCTTACTCTGCAGTGAACTTCAGGGTGTGGAGTCCATGGTAACTTCTCAGGTTACTTGAGACTAGAGAAGGAACAGGGCTGGGTACCAGAAGAGAAAGATTACCTGAAGAGGGGTCATCAGAGATTAGATCATGGCAGTTGCAACCACCTTAATCATGGCACAGTAAGACTTCCAGCAACTAAGGTAATTGCAAAGATGGTGGAATAAAGGAGGTCACTTTCTTTGTTGCTCTGTGGAGGGAAACCAAGAAAGCAGACAGGCAAATTTTCAGCAACTGAGAAAATGGAAACCTTTGGGGACATGATAAGTCCACAGGGCACAAACTCTATTGCCTCAAATTCATGGGTAGACAAACAACATAAAAAAGTGAGGGGACAAATTACCTCAAACAAAGATACTCCAATAACAGAATCCAGTGGAAGAAATGGCAGAGAAGGTGTTTAGAATGTACATACTTAAACTCATATGTAAAGTAAAAGGACAGTACAAGGACTGAAATCAGAGAGAAAATACAGAAAGTGAAAGATCACTTCAATAAAGAGATAGAGATTTTGAAAGAATACAAGCAGAAGTCCTTGAAATAATGGAATCAGTAAACTACATCAAAAATTAAACTGAAAGCATCACCAACAGACTAGGTTATTTGGAAGGAAGAGTTCAGGCAATGAAGAAAAATATATAATCTTGAAAACAAAGTTGACTATGGAGAAAAGATGTTAAAAGACGATGAATAGAAATTCCAAGAAATATGGGATAACCTGAAAACACCAAATTTATGATTTATCAGGATAGATGAAGGTATGAAGATACAAACCAAAGGAATGCAGAACCTTTTCAATGAAATAATATTAGAAAATTTCCAAAACCTAAAGGACAAAATGGAAAATCAAATACAGGAAGTTTATAGCACTCCAAATACACAAAATTACAAGAGACCCACACCAAGGCACATGATAACAAAAATGCCTAACAGAGAATAAGGACAGAATTTTAAAAGCTGCCAGGGATAATCAACAGGTAACATTTAGAGGGAAACCAGTCTGGATCTCAGCTGATCTCTCAACCCAGACCCTCAAAACTAGAAGGTCCTGGAATAATAGATGCCAAGCTCTGAAAGAAAATGGATACCAGCCAAGAATACTATACTCAGAAAAATTAAGCTTCAGAGTTCATGATAATATAGAAACTTCCATGATAAACAAAGGCGAAAATAATTTACAACTAGAAAGCCTATACTACAAAACATACTCGATAAAATATTTCATGAAGAAGGAATGAAAACTAAAAGTGAAAACTAGGAAAGGGAGGAAGTACAGGAAAAGAACAGTGAATCAAAGGAGAAACCAACTCAAATTAAAAATAAGAAGTAAATCAAAATGATGGAAAAAAATCATATCTCAAAAATAACACTGAGTGTAAATGGCCTTAACTCATCAATCAAAAGACATAGACTGGCAGATTAGATTAAAAAATAACATCTAACAATATGCTGTCTCCAGGAGACTCGCCTCATAGGCAAAGACATTAACACTCAAGGTAAAAGGATGGGGAAAATATGTATCATTCACCTGGATCTCATGAACAAGCATGGGATTCTATCCTCATATCAAGGCAACTCTTAGCAAATACAAAAAAGTAGAGATAATACCCTGCATTATTATATCATAATGAAATCAAATTAGAAACAAATGATAAAATAAAAATAGAAGCTACTCTAACACCTGGAGACTAAGTAATAAGCTATTGAATGATGAATGAACAGCAGAAGAAATCAGGGATGAAATAAAAATTACTTAGAGGTAAATGTGAATAGTGATACAACATATCAAAATCATCAGGACACTATGAAGGCAGTGCTAAGAGGAAAGTTCATTACATTGAGCTCATTCATTAAAAGAATATAAAATTGATGATTTACCTAACAATACTTCTCAAAGCCATAGAAAAGGAAGAAGAAATCAATACCAAAAGCAGTAGAGGATAAGAAATAATTAAAATCAGAGGTGAAAGCAGTGAAATTGAAACAAGCAAACAAAAAAAATCAAAAAATTGACAAAATAAAATGTTCACTTTGAAAAAAATAATAAAATTCATAAACCCTTATATAAGCTAACAAAGAGAGCAAGCAAACTCAAGTTACTAAAATTTGCAATGAAAAAGTAAATATCACAACAGACACTACTGAAATATAGATGATAATAAATTTATACTCCAATAAAATAGAAAATTGACAAATTTCTAGAAACATATGACCTACCCAAATTAAATCAGGAGGACACAGAAAATTTAAACAGATTAATTTCAAGTAATGAAATTGAAGATGACATCAAAAACCTATTAAGAAAGAAAAGCTCATTACCAGACAGATTCTCAGCTGAGTTCTAGCAGAACAGCAAGAAGAACTAACACAATATTCCTCAAATTATTTCATGAAATAGAAAAAAAAGGAAGCCTTCCAGACTCATTCTATGAATCTAGTATCACCCTGATATCAAAATCACACAAACACACATCAAAGGAAGAAAACTTAAGACCAATATCTCTGATGAACACTGATGCAAAAATTCTTAATAAAATACTGGCAAATGGCATACAAACACATATTAAAAAGATAGTGCACTACGATCAAATGGGGTTCATACCAGGGATGGAAGGTTGGTTCAACATATGGAAGTAAATGAACACCATTTATCACATCAATAGAATTAAATTAAAAAAACATGATTATTTCAATAGATGCAGAAAAAGCATTCATGCTCAAAACACTAGAAAAATAGGGATATTAGGAACATACCTCAACATGATAAATGCAATATATGCTAAATTCAAGGCCACCATCATTCTAAATGAAGAAAAATTGAAAGCATTTCCTCTAACTATTAGAATAAAACAGGGATACCCTCTTTCACCACTTCTATTCAACATAGTCCTGGAAACTCTGGCCAGAGTAATTAGTCAAAAGAAAGAAATTAAAGGGATGCAAATAGGGAAAGAAGAACTGAAACTATCACTATTTGCTGATGACATGATTCTATATTTAGGAGACCCAAAAAATTCCACCAGAAAATTTCTAGAGCCATAAAGGAATTCAGCAAGTAGCAGGATATAAAATTACCACCCATAAATCAATTGCATTCCTATATTACAGTGATGAATCCACTGAAAGAGAAATTAAGAAAACTACTCCATTCACAGTAGCCTCAAAGAAAATTAAATATTTGGGAATCAATCTAACAAAAGATGTAAAAGACCTCTACAATGAAAACTACAGAACATTAAAGAAAGAAATTGAAGAAGAACTTAGAAGATGAAAAGACTTCCCATGCTCCTAGATAGGAAGAATTAACAGTCAAAATGGCTCTACTACCAAAAGCATTATAGAGATTTATTACAATTGCTATTAAAATCCAAATTACATTCTTCATAGAAATAGAAAAAGCAATCATGAAATTTATTTGGAAAAACAAGCGAACCAGAATAACCAAAACAATTCTTAGCAAGAAAAGTGAAACAGGAGGCATTATGATACTGATCTTAAATTATACTGCAGAGCCATAGTAACAAAAATGGCATGGTTTTGGCACCAAAACAGATATGAAGACCAATGGTACAGAATAGAAGACACAGAGACAAACCCACATACAGTTATTTCATACTAGAAAAGGGTGCCATAAACATACATTGGAGGAAAGATAGCCTCTTGAACAAATGATACTGGGAAAACTGGAAATCCACATGTAATAAAATTAAATTTAACTCCTATTTCTCACCCTGCAGAAAACTCAACTCTAAGTGGATCGAGGACCTAGGCATTAGACAGGAGACCCTGTACCTACTAGAAGAAAAAGCAAGCTCAAATCTCTACCATGTCAGCTTAGGAACCAATTTCCTTAGCAAGACCCCTAAAGCACAAGAAATAAAATCAAGAATGAATAAGTGGGATTGTATCAAACTACAAAGTTTCTTAACAGCAAAGGAACTAATCAAGAACATGATGAAAGAGTCTATAGAATGGGAGAAAACAAAAAGTTCAAACAACCCAATTAATAAATGGGCTAAGGAATGGAACAGACATTTCACAGAAGAAGAAATATGAATGGTCAACCAATACATAAAAAAATGTTCAATATCACTAGCAATTAGAGAAATGCAAATCAAAACTACATTGATATTTCATCTCACTTCAGTTAGAATGGCAATTAACAAGAATAAAGTAATAATAAATGTTGGTGAGGATGTGGGGAAAAAGGTACAGTCATACATTAGTGGTGGACTGCAAATTGGTGCAACCACTATGGAAAGCAGTATTATGATTCCTCAGAAAACTTGGAATGGAACCACTATTTGACCCAGTTATCTCACTCCTTAACATATGTCCAAAGGACTTAAAATCAGCATATTGTCGTGATGTGGTACACCAAAGTTCATAGCAGCTCAACTTCAACTCACTATAGTTAAGCTATGGAACCAACCTAGGTGCCCTTCCACAGATGAATGGATAAAGAAAATGTGGTACATGTGCACAATGGATTATTAATCAGCCATAAAGAAGAATGAAATTATGGCATTTGCTGGTAAATGGATGGAACTGGAGGATATCATACTAAGTGAAATAAACCAATCCCCAAAATCCTAAAACCAAATGTTCTCTCTATTATGTGATGCTGATTCAAAATAGGAGGATTGTAGGGAGGAGTGGAGGTTCACCAGATTGTGGGGCAGGGAATGGGGGGATTGGAGGGGAAAGGGAATGGGAAAGACAGTAGAATAAATTGTACATAACTTTCCTGTATTCATATATGAATACACAAACAGAGTAATTCCACATCATGTACAATCATAAGCATGGGAAGTTATACTCAATGTATGTATGACATTTCAAAATACATTCTACTGTCATGTATAACTAAGAATAACAAATTTAAAAAAGAAGGTAAAAAATATTTGGACAATCTAGGGATAGAAGGAACTTATCTCAATATTTTAAGGCTATATATGACAAACTCAAGATAAATATTGTACTGAACAGAGAAAAAATAAAAACATTTTCTCTAAAATGGAACAAGATAAGAATATCACCACTCCTATACAATACAGTCCTTTTAACTTTAGCCAGAGCAATCAGGCAAAAGAAGGAAATTAAAGGGATACAAATAGAAAAAGAAAAAGTCTAATTATTTGTTGATGATATGATTCTATATCTAGAAGACCCAAAATGCTCCACTAGAAGACTTTTAGAACTGACTAATAATTTCATCAAAGTAGCAGGATAGATCAATATTCACAAATCAAAACCTTTGCTATACTCCAGAGGTGATTCTGCTGAGAAAGAAATCAAGAAAATTATTTCATTCACAATAATCTAAACCAAACCAAACCAAACCAAAACAAAACAAACCCCCAAATCTTGGGAATTGATCTAACCAAGCAGGTGAGAGACCTCTGCAATTAAAATTATGGTACTCTGCAAACATTGAAAAAGACCTTAGAAGATAAGAGACTGCCTATGTACTCCTATGTTCTTGGATACACAAAATTAATTTTGCCAAAATGGTCATACTCCAAAATTCATTATACAGATTCAATGCAATCCCCATCAAAATTATCAACAACATTCTTCACAGAACTAGAAAAAAAAAGTTCTAAAATTCTTTTGAAAAAATGAGAGACTCAGAATAGCCAAAACAATCTTGAGCAAGAAGAACAATTCTGGAGGCATCACAGTACCTGATCTTCTGAAATTATACTACAGGATTACGGTAATAAAACCAGCATGGTGTGGGCATCAAAACAGACATGAAGTCCAATGAAACAGAATAGAAGACACAGAAACAAATTCCCAGAATTATAGTCACATGATATTTGACAAAGGTGCTAAAAATATGTGCTGGAGAAAAGATAGCCTTTTTAAACAAATGGCGCTGGGAAAACTGGATAGCCATATATAGAAAAATGAAACTAGATCTGTATTTCTCACTCTGAGAAAAAGTCAAAGTGGATCAAAGACTTATAAATTAGATCAGAAATTTTGCAATTGCTAGAAGTAAACATAGGGTCATCAATCCAACATATTGGCACAGGCAATGACTTTCTTCTCAACAAGACTATGAAAACTCAAGACATAAAATCAAGAATCAATAATTGAGATGGTATTAAACTAGCAAGCTTCTGAATAGCAAAGAAAACAAAAGCATGAATAGAGAACCTACAGAATGGGAGAAAATCTTTGCCTGCTACTCCTCTGACTAAATTAATATTCAGAATATATAAAGAACTCATAAAACTTCACACCAAAACCAAAACCAAACCCCAAACAACCTAATCAATAAATGGACACAAGAACTAAACAGACATTTCTCAAAAGAAGAAACACAAATGCCTGGCAAATACATGATAAAATGTTCAACATCCTAGCAGTCAGGAAAATGCAAATTAAGACTGCACTGGGATTATTCCATCTCACTTCATCAGAATGACAATTATCAAGAATACAAATAATAATATGTTGGCAAGGATGTAGGGAAAAAGTTACACTCATACATTGTTGATGGAACTGGAAATTAGTTAAACCATTCTGGAAAGCAGTATGGAGATTACTCAAAAAACCGAGTGGAACCACCATAGGACTCAACTATCTCACTCTTTTGCATTTATCCAAAAGAATTAAAATCAGCACACTACAGTGGCACAGCCACACTGATTTTTACAGCAGAGCAACTCACAATAGGCAAGATATGGAACCAGCCAGATACCTGTCAACAGATGATAGGGTCAGGAAAATGTGGTATATAGACACAATGGAGTTTTACTCTGCCATAAAGAATGAAATTAAGATATTTGCTGGCAGATGGATGGAACTGAAGAACATCATGCTAAGTGAAATAAGCCACTCAGAAAATCAAGGTTTAAATGTTCTCTCCTATGTGGAAGCTAGAGCAAAGTAAGGGGGAAATAAAAGTCAGGGGGTAGGTCAGATAACATAAAGACAAAGGGAGGGTCTGCAGAGTAGAAGAAGGAGATTGAGGGGACGTGGAGAGAGACGGAAAAGGAGAGGGAATGAAGAATGAATGTGACAAAATCAAGCTATCTATAAATATACCACTGTGAATTCCACCTTTATGTATATCTATAAAGCATCAATTAAAAATATGTAAATGAAAAAAACCTAAGAGTGTTCAGTATATTTTCTATTGAGTTATTCCTATAAATCCAGGGTAAGTGCATTTGTTTCTGTATCATACATTCTCAGGGCACTGAGAGAGGAAGGAGGGCTGGGGAAGTTAGGCTTAACCAAGCAATAACCAACTAAATTGTCTCAGTCAAGGTCTGTTTGTTGCCAGAAACAGAAACACCACTCAAATTTATCTAGAAAATGAATTTACTGAGGGACATCACAGACACTGTAGTATCTGAAAAATAAATTAAAACAAGGGAGCGAGGCATCAGTCAAGACTGAGCGGAAGGCACACCTTAAATGAGTCCTTTGAAGATGATGCTGTTGCTGCCGCTCACCACCGTGGCTCACATGGAGTCCCTCAACACACCAGACATCGATGACCAGCCTGTTAGGTCGACCCTCACATTTCTGGAATGTTTTTGCTCGTGTTGCCATACCCTGCCATCAGAATAGACGTTTCATGGATACTGCATCCTTGAATAATTGACATCTGTTCATGGACTCGGCTGAGTGAGTGGATGGGCAAGCCAGGATCACATGTGCCCACCTCAGCTTCAAAGGAAGCTGGGAAAAGAGAGAGGTTGCTATGTTTCTCACTAGGATGAATAAAATATGATTTTCTGAAATATAGAAAAAGATTTAAAATGATAGGTGGCGTAAAAATGTGCAAGTGCTGACATTCTAAATGTTAAAGAGAAACTTTTATAAAAAACATCGATAATACAAGCAGAAAATGAACCTAAGAATATAGCGTAATACATGACAGTTAACAGGATATGTTGAGACCTGTGGAGAGAGAACTCAGAAGTTAACAAAACAAATATAAATGGTAAAAGGTCACTATTCAAAAGGAATAATGGTAATATTTAACATGTACTGTGTTCTTACTATACTCCAAGCATAGTTCTCAATATTTAACTTATGTTAATTGTATTAAATGTCATAGCAAAGCACCATTATACTCATTTAAATAAATGAGGGCATTACATGTTTAGATAAGATACCTACAGTCACAATTCTTTTTTTTTTTTTAGTTTTTTAATTTTATTTGTTCTAGTTAGGTGTACAATTCTAAAAGCAGCAGATCCATGGTATAGACTCAAAGTCTGAACCAGAACTAAAATCACTAGACTGTACTGACTCCTGAAAAAAAAGGTCTGCTTCTTTAACAGAAACAAACAAACAAAAGAACAGCAATATTATTTGTTTTGGTACTGGTAATTGAACCTAGGGATGCTTAAGCCCTGAGCCACATCCCCAGCACTTTTTATTTTTCATTTTGAGACAGGGTCTTGGTTAGTTGCTTAGGGCCTCACTAAGTTGCTGAGGCTTTTTTTGACCTTGAGATCCTCCTGCCTCAGCCCCCTGAGCTGCTGGAATTCCAGGCATGAGTCACTGCACTTGGTAACAGTGATAATCTTTAATTATCTTTTAATTTAAGAAATCAGACATGCTTATTGTGAGAAAAGGAAATGGCATAGAAGTTTATTTGTATAGGAAATAATATTCTTTTTTCTCCTCATGTATGCCATTCTACCCAGATGAATATTTATTGCAATTTATTTATTTATTTATTTATTTATTTATACTGGGAATTGAACCCAGGGACACCCTACCACTGAGCTACATGCCCAGTCTTTTTATATTTTATGTTGATGCAGGGTATCATTAAGTTACCTCAAACTTGTGATCCTCAGTGGAATTCTTTTATAGCTCTTTATTTTTCTTTGTGTGTTTTTATGACAACAACTAATAGTACTGATTTACATTTACCTTATTTATTTTTGGCCACCCTTCAAGCAGGATGTGGCTTCATAAAAGTAGAATTTGGGGTTGTTCTGACTATTCTCGTATCCAACAGCACTTAGAAAACACATAGTAAGTGCTTAATAAATATTTGTCAAACAAAAGAATGAATAAGACTCTATACTTTGGGTCTAGTTCATCAATTAAAAATACTGCATAATTTAATATTTGAAACAATTATAAAAAGATTTAGAAATTTCAGTTGATACTAAATGATAGGAATTAAGTACAACATGTATGGCTACACAGGATTATACAATATACCATGCACAAAATGATAGTTATTCTTCTGAAAGTCCCTTATTTTGACTTAAACTGTGTCTCATAAGAGTTGATAGTTTTCATATGCCAGGAAATAGAAATGAAAATGAATCCTCATGCATACATGTAGTCACTTAAATCTGCACAACCAGCCACTGTGTTATTGGGAAATGCCTAAAATAAATACTTCTCTGGTTCTGGATTGCATAGTATTTTATTTTCTCATCTGAATTCTACTTTTTGTTTTCTCTCCCCAGTTCCAATATTTATTCTTCTTTCCTTCTACATCTTTTTTTTTTTATGCAATATTAAACTTTAGTTAAATTGTTGACAAATCTCTTACATCCTTGACTTCTCTACTGACGATTCCTCACTCTCCTGTTTTCCTTTGAAAGTTATTTCATGTGGAGAACATCAAGTCCTCCACATCCCTTTCAGTTCAAGGCTATAAAAACTCACTCCCAAATCTTGAGGTAATGATGGGAATGGTGGGCATTAACTCACACTATAATAATCATTAATCATCTGCCTTCAATGTGAAGCTCACAGAATTCACTATGCTTTTTGTGCTGTCTATAGATATTGTCCTCATTCTTTCTTTTTCATCCTCAGCTCAGTCCCACTCAAGGATTAAGGGTGATGTCAGTATAAAGAGCTGACACTCTGGTTGCCCTATCCTTTGGGTGCCTCATCTTTAATGTCATCTTCGACTTCTCAGTTATTTACTCGTATCACCTTTCAAAACTGTTCTACTCTTTCACCCAACTTTTAATTTTTCCACATACCTCCCTCAGTGTATTGGTCAGGAGTCTCTGTTGTGATCAAAATAATTTGATTTGGATGTTTAAATAGAAAAGCAGTTTATTGAGGAATATCATATTTCTCAAGGAAACTAGATAACCATGCCTAAATGGAAGAATTCAGAAATGGTGCTCAGCCCCATGGGGGGCTATTCTGGTGAAGCATCTTTGTTGCCTCTACTCAGGACCACCATTTTTCTGGTTTCAGTAATACTACTGTTCACTGATGTAGTTCACATCTCCCCATCAATTCTCTTGAAGAGCCCAATACCTCTACTAATATAGTTGCTAAATAGTGAATCCCCCTTGAATCATGAACTGAAATTGATTTCCATGCACGTTTGAGTTTGTTGGGATGAATGCAACTACTATGTATATCTATAAAGCTCTAATAATCAAAAAAGTGAATTCTCCCTTGCCCACTTCCTCACGTTTCTCACTTCCAAAAATGGATGTTTGGAGAGACCATTCTTGTTCCTATACCTAAACTCTAGTAGAAAAGATTTCCAGGAAAGTTTCTTGTTTTCTAACTTGGGTAAGCAAGATTTATAAGACAGAAAGTATTCAAAAATTATATAGGTATTTTAAAAATTCCAGAACATATTACAAATAACCATTGTTACTTTTTTATTTATGATTCTTATTTTATCTATTTTTCTGTCTTTTTGTCTTTCATATACTCTTGTTTGTAGCTTATATTTCATAGTGCACAGTGCCACTCTTAGATGTATATTGTGCTCTCCTGACCCAATATTTTTTTGCACAGATAACCCTAATGCTAAGCAAATAGAACTATTTTTATGTTTGCATAGGGGTTGTCCATATTATGAGAAACAATTACACAATCAAACAAAATTGCTACTATAAATGGACTTGGGGGACCATGGTAACTCAAGATAGTTCAAGAATAACAGTTTCTCTTGATATTTCTCCCTGTTTCTCCATGTGTTGAATTTCAGATGGTTTATTCTTTCCTCAAACTTCTCATTCTTCCTTTCCATTGAGCTCTCTCATATTTTGAGCAAATTATCTAGTTCTATTTGGGAACCAAATAGTTTTAGTCCCAAATAGAACATTTTCAAAATATTGCCCATGAACATGTGCACCTAGATATATCCATGCCATACTTTTCTTTTTTTTCCACCAAATATAATGCAAGAGAGAACTCTTTGGATTTTTTCTTCTCTTATCAGAAACACTACTTCAAATTTTTTTACATTCTATTTTCATCTCTGTCTCCTTTCAATAAGGTTTAAATGTACTCATATTACTTCACATTAAGACAGTAAAATTCAGGGAAGGACTCATACAAATTATCTCATTCATGCTGTGCTAGCTACTATTACCACTTTGACATTTCAAAGGAAAACTCAAGATATCTGCCTATTCCACCCAAATATCTCTATGAGGTCATTATTATCTACTTTTATCTTTCTTTCTCTCCTACTTCTTCCTCCTCATTCATCTTCTCTTTCTCATCCTTTGCCTTTTTGTGTGAAGTCACTGTAGGGTTTTTTGAGTTTCTTACTTGACTTTTCTAAGTCCTTCAGGATGAGACCTCTCCTTACCTTTCAGCCACATTTCTTGGAGTCATGGAAAATAGTAGTATTATCCTAGGCTCATTGTTGGGAAAATTTTATCTGGTGGATCCATAATTAAAACTAAGGTATATTTGAATTTTAAAGTGTGTTAAAATTTCTGGTAAGGGTTCCCTCTATGATTCTATTTAGTCCCAGTCAGGAGAGTCTGGTTGCATAGAACAAAAATCCATTAGAAGTAAACTAAAAGTGGGAAACAGTTGGAAGGCTTCAGAGTTACCTGAGAGACTCACCAGCTAGAAGCACAGGTGAGCCTCAGAGGAGCCTGCAGCCCAGAACTGGACAGTCCGTCTGCCCACTCCACATCTCTGGGCAACAGGGCCTCTCTTGGTGACTTCTCAAACAGGTCAGCTTTGACTCTGTAATTGCTTTCTGTTTTTCAGCTTCTCTGGTGCACATGACCAGATGAATCAGGTTTTGTATTTCCCTCACTACAACACTGGAGACATTTCTCAGAGATTTTTTTTGGTCATTAAGAAGAAAGGTTGTTTTCTGTTTGAGTCTCCAGAGACATTCCTTAATTTTAGTTAAGAATCATATCCAATCACATGAGCTTTGAAATCAATGATTTACTTGTGTTTTACTCTGTATATAGTCACCTTTCTGGCTTAGCCCATTTTTTTCCTTCCTGCACTAAGATTTTCATACCATATTTTGGCTGATGAATGCATTGTGACCTAGAACAAGTTATCTTATGTTTTTTCCAGTCTGTTCATTCTTTCTGTCTTCTATTTCTCTAAAACACCCTCCTCTTTTTGTCTTAACGTATTTTTCTCTCTTATTTTAAAAACAATTTTCAAATTGTTTTTCCTAAAATTCTCCTATATCCTCTTATTGAGATTTATAAGGTCTTATCTCAATCATAGTTTTTAAAAGCAAAACCATCACTTCCATAGTCAATGAACACTGCGTGCATGCCTTGTATTGCATGTGTGACGCCAAACTTTTGGCCCTTCATTTTCTGACTTGAAATTAAGTAGTGATTTCACTACCATCTCATAGATGAGAAATTTGGACTTTAAGAGTTTAAGTTGTACCTTCCCAAGGTCTCAGAATCTGTGTCAAATTCTTGTAGATACCTTCTGTGGTGCACAACTCCATCCTTTTGTTTGTTGATGAATCAGGCTTAATGGAGATTTCCTGAAGTTATTTTTTCCCCAAATGATAAGAAAGATAATTGATTTTATGTCCAAAATATGAACATAAAAGTATGAGTTTTTGGTCTCAGAATTTGTGTAAAGACAAAGGCAGAGGAAACTCAAAAATATTTTGATTATTGTCAGCCTCCATGCTAAAATCAGTATATATTGTCATCTTTCAAGGTGAAGGACACTGAAGGATAGACAAGTTCTTGGTTTGGTATATATATAAAAAAAGATATCACATTATTTCACCATTAGTTCCTGGAAGCTTTTAAGAAGAAAAGCTTACTTCAAGATTCATCATTACCATCAGGCCAATTAGTTCATCATATTAATTTCTGTTACTTAGGTAACTCAAGAAAAATGAGGTTAACAAAGTGTTCTCATACACTTAACAAAAATGCATTTGGAGTCAAAATAGGGCCAGCTATAATTTTGATGACTGTGTCAAAAGGTGTGTAAAAAATAAGATTAAGATATATATAGTATTTCAAAACATGTATTTCCTCTGTCTTTATTAGGACTTTGAGTCAATTTTCTTTAGATTGCAGTGTTTCTAATAGGGTGAAAAATACATTCTTTCCATTCATAGCATATAAAATCCACTTATCTCACTGATCAGTTTGTCATTCTTAAGGTGATTTTCTATCATTCCATATTTTTCTGAACTATCATTTCAAATAAAATAAACAAACATCTCTTCATTCTTGTTCAAAAACACAGACAAAACCATCTGTACCTTGAACTGTTCCAGGTACAGTGACCACCTATGGCTCTCCATCTGTCAGATGATAACATCCATGTCATCTGTTCTACCAGATGATTCTATATTTTAAGATGGTGGCAATATTTTTCTTCATTCCATTTATGTTAAGTAAAATGTGGAATTTTTATTTGTAAAGAAAATATAAACTACAAAGAGGGGAAAACTTTTCCAAATTGACTTGGAAGAACATTTTAAAGGAGCATTTCCAAATTTTATTCTCAGCATCAGTGGCATATGCCTTTCCAAGTGAATTGTTTGGACACCGGCACCCTCTTGGATGCTTGCTTTTCAGTAAGTTAAACTTTCTGTTTGATTGTCACAACTCATGCAAGTCAATTTACAGGAACTATATCAGATAAACTTAGAAAATGATATTTAAGTAACAAACGTTAGCCTTGTTTCTCAAAATTTTAAGTAGCTTTTTATCATAGCTTTAAGATATAAATAGGATATGATAATCAGTGGTTAGTATTATAGCAATTCATTTTAAAACTCCAGTTGGCAAAAATTACTACTACTACTATTCTGCCAAACTGCTGACTCAACTCTTTATGATTTAATTTTGAATTAAAATTTAATTAA
Organism: Sciurus carolinensis; assembly: GCF_902686445.1. Taxonomy (NCBI): domain Eukaryota; kingdom Metazoa; phylum Chordata; class Mammalia; order Rodentia; family Sciuridae; genus Sciurus; species Sciurus carolinensis. Next base: position 41,632,239 of record NC_062219.1, on the reverse strand, counting down.
ATTTTCCTATCATTTATTGCCAGTTTTATTTGTTCTGAGTTGTTTTGAATCCAGTAATCTTGTCAAACCCTCTTATTTTCTATAATTTATTCATAGTAGTCTCTTTTTGTCATTTAAATATGTGTAGATACTATATACCTGTAGGTCTCTTTTTTCTACTGTAAATGTTTAAGTTGTGCTTTCAGACTTTTAAAAATCAAATTCACCAGTTTTGTTCATAAATCAACATTTGTATTTGTTGATATTCCTTTATTTTATATTTTTTTTCCTTTTCAATGTCTATTTTTATTTATTACTTCTGTCCTGTTTCTTTGATTGTATTTTATTGATATATTTTTAATAACTTATAAAAGTGTTCAATGGCCCACCAGTTACTGAGAGAACTATGTTAACATATCCTATTATGATGACAGTCACTTTTCCTTGTATCTTTTTTAATATCTATTTTATTAATTGTAATATTACATTATTGGGGCTGTAGAGTGTTGAATTTTATATATATATAAAATTAAATATATATTAAATTAAATATATATAATAATATGTATATATTATCATTGATCTGTAATTATCATTGGGTATCAGCTCCTTTATTCCTCTAGTAATGCTTTTTGCTAGAAGTCCTCTATATCTAACAATATTTTCTTATGGTAGGCTTCTTTGGTTAGTAATAGATTTGATCATACATAATGACCACTTTCATAGTCTGAAAATTGTAGAATATTGTTAATTCTTATGATTTAGTTTGATATTTGCCTGATAATTTTTCATTTTGTATTTTTAACTTTTCTATATCTTAAGTCTTAGTTATAATAGGTTTTTACTTGTTCAATAACCAATTTGATAATCTCTGTCTTGTGTCTGAACATTTAATTTGTTTGCATTTAATGGTATTAGTATATCTGCATTGTATATGGTATATTTATATTGCTATATCTATTTTATATTGTTCTATTTTTCCTATTTGTCCAATTTTTTATTTCATTATCTTTTCTCCTCTTTCTTACCTTGTTTTAATTAATTAGTTCTATTTTTGTACTTTTTCCCTTGTATTTTCTTTGGATTTCTTACATTTTAATATTTTAGAAGTTATGCTAGATATGTTAATATAACCCCCTAATTTATTAAAACCTAAAGTTAAGTGATGTTTAAACTTTTCTCAACAATATACAACAGCCTTAAATATTTTCCTTTTATTTATTCCATTCCTGATATTTATAACATTAGTTTTAGGTATTTAAATACTTGATTTTTAATGCCAGGATATCATTACTGTTAGTCCATACATCACCATTTGTACAGATAGACAAACCTATTCAGCACATCCTATGCTTTTCACTTTCTCTAGCATCTCAAACATTTATATCAGTATACTTTATATCAATCTGCAATATATTTTCAGAAGTTTCTGTACTTGATATCTGTGGCAGTTTTCTTATTTTTGGTCTGATAATGTCTATTTCAACTTTTTTCTTGAAAGATATATTCACTGACTGTAAAATTCCTTGGCTATATTGTTATATATTTTGCAGTTATAATTCCTTTGTTTTCTGATTTGCAAATTTTTGCATCAGGAAGATGCCATAATTGTTACCATCATTCATTGAAGGTTATTGGTAATCTTACTTCCTTTAAAAAATTTATTCTTTGTCTTGAGTTTTAACAAGGTGGTCATTATCTGTTTATATAATGATATATCTACATGTATTTAACTTTATTGTGTTGGAGTTCATTGAGTCTTCTGAATATAGGATTTGACCTATTTTTACCTTTTTACAAAATATCAATCTCCTGTTCCAATACACACCTTCTTACTCTGTCATCACTCTCTCCAGGCTTTCCTTCAATATTTTAAATTCCTGGTCTTACTTTTAGGTGACTTGAGTAATTTCTTCACTTTTTTTTAATTCACTCATTTTTCTTTACTTAGCTTTAAGTCAGTGAACTAAAATTTTAAATATAGTTTTGTATTTATTTCTAGAAATTGTTTTCTTCTTTTACTTTCCAAATCTGCTTGCTCTGTAGTAGTTAGAATAAAAAATCCCCTAAAGATGTCCATATCCTAATCCTTAGAACCTACAAATGTGTTATGTTATATGGCAAAAAAAAGAATTGTGGTTGTGGGTTGAAATAAGTCTGCTTATCAATAACCATGGTGTAGGGAAATCATCTTAGATGACTTCAACGGACAAATGTTGTAAAGTAGGTGAATCAGTGTCAGAGTGATGTAAATAAATCTCAGCTGGTCATTCTGGATGTGAAGACAAAAGGGAGCCAATAGCCTAAGGAATTCAGTAGCTTCTAGAAGCTGGATCATCTCCTAGAGTCTCTAGAAGAAACAGTCTGCCAACACCTGAACTTTTACCTCAGTGAGATCATGTCAGACTTCCTATCTCCAGAACTGTAATGCTTCATATTTTTTAAATCTCTAAATTTGTGGTAATTTTTTATAGCAGCAATAATAAATAATCAATAGGATATACTAAGAATTTTTTAAAAAAATTAACTTGTATAAAATTTATCTGCAGTCTAATGGTCATTGTTTCTGTTAGTGAGATACAAATTAAAACTTTTCATAAATAGTTCAGTTTTCTTTTCCTTCTGGGTGAATTAAATGATTTGATTTTTCTGTTTTTTTTTTTAATTTAGTTTTATTTTATTTTAATTGACGAGTAACAATTGTACAATTTTAAAAGTGATGTTTAGATATATGTATACATTATATAATGATCATTGTATGATGATTTTTGTGTTTAAACACTCAAAATCCTCTCTTCTAACTCTTACAAAGTGTACGATACATTTTATTTGCTATAATTACCTTATCTTACTATGCAGTAGAAATCCAGGACTTATTCCACCCAACTATAACTTTGTATACATTGACCAACATATTTCCATCCTCCCTGCCTCTCATCCTACCTGGCTTCTGGTAAACCATTGCTCTACCCTCAACTTCTATGAGACAAATGATTTTAGAATCCACACATGAGTGAGATAATGTGGTATTTGCCTTTTTGTGCCTATTATTTTACTTAATAAAATGTCTTCTGTGACTATAGTCACAGAAGTTGATGTGGTCTATTGAAAGTTTGATGTGGTCTATTGATATCACCATCGGCAAGATATGAAGAAAAATGGTATGTGTTCTTTTTCTGCCTGAAGCTTTAAGAACCATGCACAGTCTGCAATATTCTTTTCTACTTCTGTGGTGGTTGTGGATACATCTGATTGAGCCTTTATCAGCCTGAATTCCTTAATAATGATAATGGACAAAGTATTACTGCTGATCAACATTAGATATGAAGCCTAAATGTAAAACAAAACTTTGTTGTATTAATTCTCTGAAATGTCTGTTTTTGTTATGACAATATAAACTACATTACCTTGATTGAAACAGAAACTGCAGGAAGTGAATTTTGTTACACATATTTTAAAAGAAACTTAAAATTTGTGGCATGGGCTTAATGATCATTGGTCAACAATGAATGTGAGAGGCAAGAAGAATGGTAGTCCATGTAAGCAGTATTAAATGTCCTTTTTTGTCCCTTCTGATTAACTTTGGCTTGAAGTCCACTTTATCTGAGATGAGGATGGAAACCCCTGCTTGTTTACATGATCCCTGTGAGTGATATGTTTTCTTCCTATCCTTTTACCTTGAGTCTGTGGATGTCTTTGCCTATGAGGTGGGTCTCTTTGGGACAGCATATTATTGGGTCTTGCTTTTTAATCCAATCTGCAAGTCTATGTCCTTTGATTAATGAGTTTAGGTCATTAATATTCAAGGTTATTATTGAGATATGATTTGTATTCCTGGTCATTTTGGTTTATTTCTGGTTTTAATTTGAATTAGTTTCTCCTTTGATTGACTGTTTATTTAGTACAGTTCCTCCCTTTGCTGGTTTTCACTTTTTAAACATTTCTTCTTCATGGAATATTTTGTTGAGAATGTTCTGTCATACAGGCTTTCTAATTGTGAATTCTTTTAAATTTTGTTTGTAATGGAAGGTTTTTATTTCACATTCAAATCTGAAGCTTAATTTTGCTGAGTATATTCTTGGTTGGCATCCATTTTCTTTCAGAGCTTGGTATATATTTTTCCAAGACCTCCTAGCTTTGAGGGTCTGTATTGAGAGATCTCTGAGATTCCAATTGGTTTCCTTCTCAAAGTGACCTGTCATTTTTCTCTGGCAACCTTTAAAATTCTATCCTTATTCTGTATGTTAGGCATTATAATGTGCTTTCGTGTGGGTCTGTTGTAATTTTGTACATTTGGGGTCTCGTAAGTGCCTTGCATTTGATTGTCCATTTCATCCTTTAGGTTCAGGAAATCTTCTGATATTATTTCATTGAAAAGATTGTGCATTTCTTTGGTTTGTATCTTTATGACTTCATCTATCCCAATAAATCTTAAATTTGGTCTTTTCACATTATCCCATAATTCTTGAAGTTTTTGTTCATGGTTTATTAACATCTTCTCTGTGTGATCAACTTTGTTTTCAAGATTATAATATTTTGTCTTCATTTCCTGAATTCATTTTCTTTCAAGTGGTCAGTCTAATTTTTAATTTGGTTTGTTGTTTCCTTCATTTCAAGGATTTCTGCTTGATTTCTTTTCAGAATCTCTTTATTGAAGTGATCTTTCACCTTCTGAATTTTATCTCTGATTTCATCCCTTAGATCTTCCTTTACCTCATAGATCAGTTTAACTATGTACATTCTAAACTCCTTCTCTGACATTTCTTCCACTGTGGGGCCATTAGATTCTATTGTTGGCTCATGTTGATTTGTTTGGGGCAATTTGTTCCCTTGTTTCTTCATGCTTTTTGTGTGTCTATCTATCTAGCAGTGTGGATCTGTGGCAGTACATTCTCTACCCTGTAGACTTATAATGTCCCTGAGGTTTCCAGTATCTTGCCTTTAAGGGGGATACAAATAAAACAGTAGCCAATTCAAGCAATATATAGCCTTAATCTAAATAGCCCCTACCATGATGTCTATAGTTTTATTGCAATAACCAGAAATGATGTGTTCAGTCATTGCCTACAATAAAAAACAGTAAGTTTGTAAAAGAGTTTACAGTTTTAGATGGTGGGCAAAGAACAGGAGAGGTGCAGGATGTGATGTTTATGAGGAAGGAGGAGAGAAGATAGAAGTAAAAAATTATAGAAAAAGGGAAAAGGAAATAATTGAGGTTGATTTTTAGGAGGAGAAGAGGGAAAGTGAATCAAGGGAAACAGAAAAGTGAAAAAAACATATAAAATAAAGTGTTTTTTTTTTAAATGTAAAAATAGGAATAGGTACAAATAAAATAATGCCAAAAACCCCTGAAATATACTATTCAAACATCCTAGTCCTTAATAAACTGATGCATGAAAAATAGTTGGTTTCAAAAATGATAGAAATATGAGAAAAAAAGAAAAAGATGAACAGAAAATAAAAGATCTCAATAGAATATTGAAAAATTGTTACCAGTGGAGTTAAAAGTTTCTCAAATTTCCTTCTCAGCAGTTAAGTGGGGTTGTCAGCTGTTCTTCACAAGGCAGATCAAGGCCAGGTGTCAGAACTTGCAGATGGGTCCTGGGATCTGCTGGCAACTGCTAAACTGCTCAAAAGACAGGGTAGGTTTGTGGGTATGTGCTAAGTGGTGCAAGTTAGGGCTTAGCCATGTCAGGGGCCCAGCTGTTCTGCATGGGGCAGATTAAGGTTGGTTGCCAGAATCAGTGGGTGGGTGCTGGGACTTGCAGACAACCTTAAGCTGTGAGTGACAGGCTGGGTTGGGGGCCAGGGAGCCATTGGGAGCCTGGGGATTGGGGAACAGGAGGGGCCTATTGGGTGCAGAACTGATGGTGCACATGGTGGGACCAGGGGACTGGGGAGGGAGTGAGTTGGGGATCAGGCTGGTGCTGGGCCTGGCAAGTACTGGCTTGTGTGGGCACCAGGAACCAGTGGGTGCCAGACCAGCTGGCTGGGTGAGTTGAGGGCAAAATGTTCTGAAATATTTTTAAAGGAAGAAAATGTACCTAATCATCAGAAAGTTCTAAGGGATAAAGAAAATCAAATATAAACACTATCTGTGGTTGCTCTCAGTTATCTTTGTTATTAGAACAAATAGATAAGCTTAAAACAAGAATTAGGCTATAGAGCAAATCCTTCCATTTTGTTCTAAGTGTGTGTGTGTGTGTGTGTGTGTGTGTGTGTGTGTGTGTTTTCTTAGTTGTCCCTTTGCTTTATTAAATTTCAGTGTAAGTTTCAGGACAGGTGCTTGTTCTTACTGAGATTCAGAGAGATTTATATTTAGTTAATCCTTATACTGTGACTGGAGTCCCTTAAGTTTCCAATTTTACAAGGTTCTCTTTTTAAGACTCTTCATCTTGAAACTGCCCTTGATTTTGTCCCCTATTTTCTAGTCTCAGTGAAGAAAGGAAACTGATGTATAAATTAGCTCTTACATAAAAACTCATGAATATGTTTGAGAGATACTATTTATAAGAAGAGTGAAATAGGTGCCCATTTCAGTATGTTGCCAGAAATGAAAGTGCCTAAACCTATGTTTTAAAAAGAATTACCTACTGTTTAGATTTTGCTGCCTATTTTAAAAAACTGGAAATGGTATGTTTTCTGCCTCTCCTTTGATTATTTGCATATTTTATACCCTTCTTCACCCACTCTATTTTAGTCTTACATGGAAAAGTTGTTTTTGCTGGTAAGTTTAGTGTGTATTATTATTATTAAGGATAAGAATTTGTTGTCTACACAGTTCATCAGAGTTTTTGTCTCACTATTGAGTGTCAAGTCAGAAAATTCATGTGAAATGTTTCAATATTAAGGTATAGAATATCCAATGTGGTAGAAAATTATATTGTTTTACAAGAGAAAGGGTTAAAATATAGAATATTAAAATAAATAGATAGTAAATGACATTCTGAAAAAAAATGTCTTAAATTTGCCTGTATTATGGGATTAAAGGAAAATTCCCTCTGCAATATTTCATTTGGTCCTAGGATAAAATTGAAACCCAAAGGTAATTTAATTTAGAATCAATATCACTTATTTTTTAATAGAAAAGTATGTATTGTCCCACTGAGTGTGGCAGTGTACACCTATAATCCCGGCTACTCAGAAGTCTGAGGCAAAAGGATCTCAAGCTAAACATCCTTCTGGGTGACTAGACCTTGTCTCAAAACAAAATTTTAAAAATGCCTGGGGATGTGGTAAAGCACTTGTCTACCCTGCCTGAGGCCCTGGATTTGATCCCTAGTCCAAAAAAAAAAAAAAAAAAAAAAAAAAAAAAGTAGATATTTGTCTTGTATGTTAAGTGTAAAGTGGAGATTGAGAGATTGAGCTCTTAGCTGGAAGTTAAGAGTAGGCCAACATTCTAGTAGGTCAGTCAGTTTCAGATCTCAGTTCTGAGAAAAATGTTAAAGGCATCAAATACTAGTAATGGCATTGCCTGCAGGAAAATGATGTATCCAAATACTACATTCACTCATATGTGAAATGAAGTTGTTGCACTATGTTCCTCAATTTGTGATCTTCAGCTCCAGTGTGGAAACACAAGGAAGACAAGAAAAAAATGGTGAAAAAACGAATTGAAGTTGAATGGGACTGGGGTTGCAGTTCAGCAGTACAGAGCTTGCCTGGCATGCATGAGGCATTGGGTTCAATCCTCAACCCCGTATATAAATAAATAAATAAATAAATAAATAATAAAAGTCCATTGACAACTGAAAAAAAATTTTAAAAATACCCGACATGGATTGAGGATATAAAATGTCAATACAGAGAAAACAGAAAATGATGATTATAAATATAATCTGAAACACTGTAGTAAGTCTATATTTGAATGCTCATACTGTCTCCCAAGAGATAACTTAAGCACTTTTAAATCTCTTAACTGTTTCTTCTCTGGCTGTCTTTATATCTCTAAATAATATGTTCATATTGATAGGTTTACTACCTCAGGTTTATGCCTTATATTTTGATTTCTCACTATGCTGGCTTATTTGCACCATCTCTCCATCCTTTCTTATTTATTCATTAAAGAAAAATTCACTGAGGGCATATAATAAGCCACGTCATGGGGATAGAAGAAATTAATGAGACAGATAAGGTCCCTTTCTCAAAGAACATATGGTCCATTGAGGAGAGAGATCAGCATGTAAAAGAATTAATGTGAAAATTCAAATGTTAATGAGTGAAATGAAGACAATAAAGCATGTTTATGTTAATGAAGAAAAGAAGTTTACAGCAAGTAAGTAATTACTTTCTACTCTGCTGTCCTCTGCACCTCCTCTGTCCAATTGTCTGTCAGCATTTAGTGTAAAAATAGGACCTCCACAACTCTAGGCTCACAGCCCAGCAGGAAAATATCAGTCTTTCTTATTTCTCTAGGTTAGGAATAGCAACATCTTCCCTAGAAGCCACTCTTCAGGTTACTGTTCTTTTCTCATTCCTCAATTCAATATTGTCAGGGGCAATGGAATTACTGTGATTAGCCTAAATAATCAAAATTTGCCCACAAATCAGGACCTAGGACCACTATTTCCAGATCACTTGGGAAAGAGGTAAGAACCAGAAATGAAACAGGAAGAAGGGAGAGATTGGATTTTGAAAAAGTGTCTGCTCACTTTTTCTGGACCATGACCTTGATTAAACAAGTTGTCTTAAGTAATGTCTTGAGGAAAATTGTGTGAAGGTAAAATATTTTTAGCTCCTGTATGTGTGAAAACATCTCATTTTTACCTTTCAAATATGAATAATTGTCTAGTTATAGACTCATAGAAAGAAAAAGTGTTTCCTCAGAACTTAGAAGGGATTGTATATGTCTACCAGTTTATAATGATGAGAATTTTTGTGTAGAAATTTTTGAATGCTAGCATTTCTTAATGTGGCTCTCATGTTTTTGTTGTTGTTTTGTTTCGTTCAATGCCATTGAATCTAGGGTTTTGTGACCTTCTGCTTTAAGCAATTATATTGCTTAAATAGTTATTTCTTCCCTTTCTTTTCATTCTCTACTTTAGAATTTTTTTTAATTATAGGTTTGATAGCCTGAATAGTTCTTCTCAGGGTTTTGCTCCTTCTCTTCTTGTTTACCCTTTCATTTCTTCATAATTGTCCATTTTATCATCTAATTCTAGTTTATTTTTTATTTCAATAAGCATATGTTTAATATTCATGATTTCTTTCATTTACTCTGATTGCCTTTTTTTTTTTGCAGATCATTCTGTTTCAGGTTTGGATTCAAAATCTCTTCTAGTCTGAATTACATTTTTACTAAAATTGACTTCTCTTGTTGACTGCCAATAGATAAAGTATTTTCTGCATTTTTGGATTACCGTGGGAATTAAGGGAAAGTTTAATGACTTTATTTCTATACATAGATATTAACTTTTGAGTCTATTGGTCCTAGAATGAAAAGATAAATTTAGGTGGAGTGAAGAATGATGTCTGAAAGGACCAACATGCCCTGATGATCCATGCTGCTTCACGGGTGGTACCTGGGAGCCACCACCACAATTTGCCTTTGCCAAAGGTGTTAAGAAACTCCATTAGGGCTGGATGTTTTCCTGGATCCTTTTATCTTTCTTATTCTTATGACCATTTTACTAATTTTTATATCTCCAAATTCATCCCTGTCCTCTCCTTGCCCACTCTGAACCCTACGGACTTTCTCTCCCCACCCCCAAATGCTTCTAGTTTACATATACCATTCTTTTTCTAACACGTCTGCTCAGGTACAGCAAAAATCATGAAAATTAGTTGATTAATTCATGCTGAGGTGTGAATGATTGATAGTCCAAAGAGAGGTCTTGAAAACTCATTAATTTTTAATTGGCCTAACTGAGAGGGAGAATATTTTTGAGAGCCTTTCCAGGGCCTCTTATTTCCTCTAGGCAGACTCTCATAAGCTCTGTCCCAGCCACATTAAAACAGTAATCAGCAACTTAATGTCTTAATTCCTAAAGAGGCTTATTACACTAAAAGTGATATGTAAATATATTCCCTTGCTATAAATCTACATATGCATTATATGGATAATCATAATTACCCACTGTTTTCTGTCAGAAGAGTGAGTTTGTCTTTCTGTGTTTTTCGAAATCTTGGTAAGAATTACAGTCAATCTTTATACAGTAAGGTTGGTTGGAGAGAAGGAGTTAACAGGGAATCCTTATATCTTATACATTCTTTCTTCTTCAAAAACATCTGATATCAGCTTGACTCCAACTTGAAGTCCTTGCTAATATTGACTAAAGGAATTTATTAGCTAGAAGATAAATGAAGGTCTTGCACCTGTTGTTAAATTCTAACGACCTAAGAATGCATTTAGAATCATAAATATCTGGTTGTTCAATCTATTTATGTAAACAAACTTGCAATACATGTTCATCTGTAGTTGCACTGAATGATGCAGGTCAGTTATAAAACTATAATGGAGCTAGGCAACTAGCAAGATACATAAAATGCACAGATTCCCCCCCCCAAATAATCTTTTAAAATTTAATTAGCTCTCAGCAGACACATGATCATGCAGACACAACATATACCGATGCAAGAAATGGCTTTAGAAATTCATGTCTCACAGTTCAAAGACTTTGCTACATTGAGTTTAGACAAGCTGCAGAACTTGTCGTATCTTTTGTTAACTTTGGTAAAGTCTGGTGCTTGGTAAGACTTCTTTAGAAGAGTCTATTTGATGATTTCAATGTTTGTGATCATGTAGTTTATGTACATGTAAATATCTAATGTTTATAATATCTTTATTTTTTGATGTTTTTATTAGTGCATTATATTTATGCATAATAGAGGAGTTCATTTTGACATAAGAATATATTCATGGAATATAATTTGCTCCATTTCAGTCCCTAATACTTCCTCTTTCCCCTTCCTTTTCCTCTACTCTACTGATATACCTTATATTTTCATTGCAATATCTTTAAAAGAAAAAATGTGTTCAGTACACACATTCCATAGTGTATTTTAATGTAAGCACAAAACAGAAATTATTGTACAATTTAAAGTACAAGAACTTTGGTATTGGACTTAGACTTGAATCCCATTTTTGTAATTAATATGTACACTTTTTCAATTTACCACTCTGATTTTAATTTTCCTCATTAACAAAAACAGAACATGTAAGTAATCTTAATAGGCTATGGCCTATTATATGAATAGGCTATGGCCTATTATATGAACATATATATGTCATTTCCTCCTTCTCTATTCCTCACAGTTCACACTTGTAAATTAGTGTTTTCTGCATAACAGTTACACTGTTGTACATGCATGTACACATAAATGTACTTAGTTATGAAAATTATGACATGAATTTATGGCACTCAGATTTATTGTAGGTGATTTAGTAACAAAATAGGTAGGAAGATAGAAAAAGTATTTTTTATTTAAAATATCAAAATCAATGCTGAGCAATAAAATAAATTGTCAAAGGTTGAACATTAAACAAAAATTCAAGCATTTTTATTATAATATGGATGTCACTGGACATGTACTTTTTTTTTTTTTCAGACCATACTAGGTATTAACTCAGAGGTTCTTGACCACCAAATACATCCCCAACCCATTTTGTTTTTTATTTTGAGACGGAGTCTCACTAAGTTGCCCAGGCTGGCCTCTAACTTAAAATCTTCCTACCTCAGCCTGTGAGTAGCTGGTATTACAGGTGTATGTCACTGTGCCTGGGTGAACAGTACTTTGAAAGGGTATATCTAGGTTTTCATTTTGGATTTTTTTTAACCATGTACTCTATCCACTTCCAAACATAACCCATTTATAGTTACATGCTAATCACAAGACTGTCCATCCCTCTGTAACCTGGGACAGCCTATAATGCCATTTCAGTGTTTGTAATACAACTGTAGAGTGGGAGGCTTTAAAATGAAGAAATCTCTTACGTGCTGAATAGCAAGAGCTGGGAAATACAAAGTGTTTATCTTTGGTAATGTTGAAAGAATATGTGTTACTGGTGCTTTTTGAAAGGATTGTCGACAAAATTTTCAGAAAGATAAAAATCTAAGAATCATAATTGTATGTTGTATCATCCAGTAGTATAAGAATTTATAATTGTACAAGTACACACACACACACACACACACACACACACAAACACATATGGCCAATTGTTTACATTATACTCCTTTCAAGTAAAACCTTTTGTTAAAAAAATAGTTTGAATAACAGTGTGGCATTGATCTTTGACTAATAGAGAATTCCAGTTTAAGTCCAAACTGTATTCACATCCTGGGAGCAGATACATGACAACATTCCTGAAGGGGTTGGTGGGACAACCATGTACAAGTCCATTTCCATGTGTGGTGATCCATTGTAAGAGCAAGAGGAATAATGCATGAAGTACTGACCTAGTAAGCAACTTAAGAATTCTTCTCTAGTTAACATCAAATCACTGAGGAATGTTGGCATTTTGTAGATTGCCATCCAACTCATTTGGTGGAAACAGTTGATTCCTGAGGGATTTGTTGTTCCCAGTGGACATTTTGTGAGAGAAATCTGATGCTGGTGGGAACATATGGGACACTCTGGGAAACTGGGGTAACTGAGGTTCAGGGGCATTTTGCAAGGGGGCTGAAATCCTCCATAATAGTGGTGGGTAAATACTGACCAACTTTGGGCCATTAGTAATGAAACTTCTGTTTTATGTGTAGGAATGTGTTTAAGGTTCTAATTCCTGTAAGGGCAACTAGTAATCTAGCAAGTCCTAACAACTTGATGTTAGCCTCTCCTGGACAGAGTAACCTGCCCACTCCATGGCTCCTGTGGCACTTACACATGCTTATAACATTGCTCATGTTGTGTTCTTTCATTGAATTCAAGAGGTTAATCAAGAGTACTTAACATCTCAATGTTAATCAGTTGTAATATTTGTTGAAAGTGCAAAGTTTGAGGGAAAATGAACCTTCTTTCTTTGTTGATAGATGTGTGAAATGATAAATTATTTTAATGTATTACAAAGCAGGTGTGTTAAAATAATACTAATATGATTTTCTGAAATGAAGGACCATCTTTTATTTAGGAAAAATAATATTCATTTATTTCCTTCTGTAAATATATTTAATTTCATTAATCATGCTAACTGTATGTGTGGGAAACTTCTAAGCTATATATTTCAAAAGTCATCTTTTTCTGAGGTCAGATAACTCTTAGGCATTTCTACAGGATGCCTAGTTGCCAGAACAAGTTTATAGGCAATTTTCATGGATCAGTGTTGTGCATTCACTCTTCACATTTTTTTCTCTTTGTATAAGAACACTGAATTGACTTTCCCTCAGCAGACCTGTCTCCAACTTCTTCTCAGGAACCATTGTAACTGTCTGTTTACCTGACTGAAAGCAAGCCATGCTTTTCACACTGAACATTACTATTAACCATTATTCTTTACTATAATGGAATGGTGGTTTATTCTACTAGTCTATGCCTGAGTCACTCTTGTTAACTGATTTGCTTCTGTCATAAATTTGAGATTTAACTTTGAGATTGTTTGTCCTCCTATTATATAAGATTTTTCACTATTCTAGTATACTGTAAACTTCCTTGTCCTAAAAAATCACCAACCATAGTAGTAAGAAAAGTTGTGAGTGGAGATTGAACAGATTTTTGAAGTCAAGGAGTGACACAAGAAAACCAGGAAAAGTAAAGCTGGTATGGTTTAGGCATCCTAAGCAAACATAGGTTGAAAATTTAAAGTTTCAAAAAATTTAAAGTGCTCAAGTGTACTTATCATGTAAATGGTAGGCCCAGCCCGCCTACCTAAGGGAGTGCTCTATAGTCTCTTCTTGATTTGTCTGGGTTTCTTTTGGACTCCAGATCAGTAAAGGAAAAGAATAACATTACAGAGTTTTATCCCAGGTCCCAGATTATGTCAGGAACAGGCTAAGACTTGGTAAATATTGATAAATACATTATGAATAAAGAATGAAATGATGACATTAAAAAATCCTTGAAATTTCCATGTCATGTCCTTAAAAGTCAAACAAAGAAAATATGCAACCCCTGTTTGCTGGTAGTATAGAAGTTCAAAGGCAGAGCATTATGACAAGGAACTGTGTGTACATATAAAAAGGCAAAACAACTTGCTTACTTCTGAGTTCAAGACAGTACTTAACAAATGATAAATTTAAGTGCTTACAACTTAGCAGTTCTTTCTTTGCATGAAGTCAAGAAGGTACTCACCTTGCCAATGATCCCTGTCTACTGGGAAAATGACCCCAGTGACAAATGTGGAGCAAAGACATGCTTGTTTAGAGAAGTTTGAGGTTTTGATGTGTGGTAGGCAAGAAACTGCTTCCTGCAATAAAGAGAGAGGTTGTCCAGAGCACAGAGTTTATTCCTAGGGACGGACCTCCCATCAAGAAAGGCTCCTTTCAAAGGCTAGATTTAGACTACCTTGTTTTGTACAGGATTATGGATTTCACCTGTCTCCTGTGGGTCTTTGAATCATTGATTTCAGAGGGCTGGGATTAGATATTTTAAGATGACAGGGAAGTCCTACAGGACTCATATCCATTGGAAGCACTAGTGAAACAAACCCAGTGAGCATGACCTGGACGGGACTGCCGACGGACAATGGATAATCCAGACTTTGGAAATGATTTATTTATTTATTTATTTACTTATTTATTTTGGTAGTAAGGATTGAACCCAAGGACCTCATGCATGCTAAGCATGCAGTCTAGTACTGAGGGATGCCTCCAGTACCTCGGAGTGAATTTCAATTGGTTCCTTACGCAGAATGAACTCAGTAGGGTATGAGAATGAAATACCACCATTCACTCTCTAAGATGCATCTCTCCTACCCTTTGTCAGTATTTTGGAGAGAATTCATAACTTTTTTGTTATTTTCAGATATTTAAACAAAGTACAGCCTAAATTAAATTTCACATTTTACCTCTAATTTGGAGCTTTTTCCTTCCCAGTTTACAAGGGTAACCCAAGATTTGAGAACAGAAATGAGAGAGAGAGAAAGAGAGAGAGAGAGAGAGAGAGAGAGAGAGAGAGAGAGAGAGAGAGAGAGAGAGAAAGAGAGAGAGAGAGGGAAACAACAGAGAAACAGTGACCTAGAACTGAAGACTGTAGATAAACATGTGAGATAACTATTTGAAGTTATCACTTATTGGGGTAGAAAATATCTTTTGTATTACAATAGAAAGACATTTGCAATGCAGTTTTAAAAATCAGTCAGACATTCCTGCTTAAACCTTTAAAAGATAACAACTGAAATCCACCCTGAGAAGGGATGTCTTGAGGCACCATGCAAAACATTCTGCACAAGTGACAATGACAACAGGGGGTCTTCATGCTATTCCAAATGTGTGAAATATATGTGTGAAGAAATAAATGACATGCTCTCATCATCATGAGTTGCAACTCTAGAGCTGAAAGTCTGAAGTTGGTGGGTAGTGGCATAGGCTAAGGTTACCCTGGAGGAAAACCAGACATGTGAATGAATATTAATATAAATCCATAAAAAATTTCTACTGTTTGTATATGGCTAAAACTGCTGTACTGAACTAAATTTAGAGGCCTCAAGAAATAGAAACATTTCAATGTGACCAAAATTTAGCTGGTGATAGTAGTTTAAAAATCATTCTAATAAGTAGTCCCCCCCCCCAAAAAAAAAGAAAAATTAACACTAATACCATGAAGCATATCTACTTAAAAATAAACTTCTATAGTTTGCAAGTGAGCCTTTCAATTATACATTATTTATTTTCTTAGTTTTAAATATTTTAGGTAATTTGTATTAGGTAAAATATGGAAAAATAAATTTTACAAAGAAAAGAACATTAAAAAACTAAAACATCTTGAATTCTACCACTGAAGATCACTACTGTTAAATATTTGATGATTGTCTCTAGTTTCTTTTTTTAAGGCAAATATTATCTTACATATGTATTTTACAAATATGGCACATGAGGATATATTTTTACATTTAAATTTATTTCTCCTCTTGTGATTTTTAAAATAAGAAAGTATGTCTTTTTGCTATCTGCATAAATGTCTTAGCTACTTTCAAGTTCGTAATTGTTGTATTTTTTGAAGAATGATACTCTTGCTTTTATTATTTCTTTATCATCTTTAATGTATTTTGCCTTAGCTTATATTTTGTCTAAAGTTAATGTTCTGCCTCAACTTTATTTTGGTTAGTTTTTGCAGGATTTCTCAGCTTCCATCATTTTTTGTTTAGTCTGTGTGTGTATGTGTGTGTGTGTGTGTGTGTGTGTGTTTGTGTACACGCACATGCACATCCAAAAAGCATTTCTCATCAGCAGCATAGTCAGATTTCTTTTAAAATTCTAACACAGTAGTCTGATTTATAAAAGGTGGGTTTAATCTATTTTCATGTATTGGAGTTAATGATTAATGATTAATGGTATGTATTTATTTCAGCAACTCACTTTGTGTTTTCTGTTTTTTATATTTTCTCTTATTTTTCTGCTTTCCTGCCTTCTCCTGGATTGTTTCTTTTTTTATTCCTCCATTGTTTCAGAAGTTTCATGCCACTCAATATTAATTTAGCTCCTTCTATGGACAGTCACTGCTCTGAGAAGGCAAAGATGACCAGAGAAGACACAAATCCCTCCTTCGTGGAGCTTATGTTCTCCTGTAGGGAGACAGTTACTAACTACTATTACTATTATTGGTAGACAAATTAGTAATAATAGCAGCTACCAATCCTATGAGACTCTTTAATCTCTAATAATCTCCTTAAATGTTTTATGGACCATTACTTGAGACCAGCCCCATGAGGCATATGCTATTAGTATGCCCATTTTATCAGTAAAGGGAAATGAGCCACAAAAAGATTAAATAATTGGTCTAAAGTCATATAACCCGTAAATAAAGGAACCAGAATGAAACTCAGACATTTCTGCTCCAGGGTCTATGTTCTCCTTAGCCACTGGGCTCCATCAGTGCCATGGAGATAGGATGTCAAGAAGTCTCAATGTCATCTACCATGGTATTAAATAACGTGGGAAGAAAGACCTCCCTCAGAAGGTGACGTTTAAGTAACAAACTGGAAGAAGCAAGGATATAAGTCATGAAGATAACTGGGGAAAGGCAATTCCAAGTAGAAATAAACCCTAAGCCCAGTCGTGACTGCCTTAAGCAAAGAGCCACTGAGCTTGTGGGCAGCAAGGGTTTGATGATGACAATACCAAACAAGAAGCTATGTCCTACAGAGCCTTGAGGTTACAGGAGGAGCTTCTGTTTTATTGGAGACACAGCCCCTCTCATTCATTTTCACATTATACAACTGCACAGTAGAATTGTTCTGAAGACTGTAGGACCCACAAAACCTAAAATGTGCACAGGAAAAGTTTACCAACCTCTGTTCTTCTCCAAAAACGTCTGTTGAACAAATGAATAAAACTACTACATTTTGGCACTTTATTATACATAGTTTTATTATTATGTATAGTATAAAGTATATTGTATGTATGTGCTTCATGTATAGAAAATGTTATATATAAACACAATGACTATATATAAAATAATATGTATTACATCTATTAGATGTATATTAAAATTATGTTATATACATGAATATACAATTGTATAACTATTTGTAATACATAATTAATATAATTATTTGTAACTAGAGCTTTATGTAATTTATATCCATTTGTGAAATGGGAAGCAAAAAGTACTTCCCTTGGTAAGTGTAAGGGTATGTGGAGAAAGAAATGCTGAATCTTGACACTGAAAGAAGAGGAAATGGATACTTACTGAGAACTGAGTGTGTGTGATGCTCTTAAAGAAGTTTTATAAACATCATCACATTCCATCACAACAGGAACCCTACATATCAGAGAACTGAGTACCAGAGATAACAACATTAACAACATTTTTAACATTTTTCAAATGTTAATAACATTTTTCAGTTTATCCCATATGCTTTGACCTACAAGTATTAGAATTATGTGATTCAAACTTGTGCAATAAGGATTCACATAGCAAAAATTCCAAAGCTGAAGGTGAACTTCAGCATCAATTCAATTAATCAGATATGTTGTTAAAAACTCAGTTTCTTAGGGCTGGGGTTGTGGCTCAGTGGCAGTGTGCTCACCTAGCATGCATGAGGCCCTGGGTTTCAATCCTCAGCACCACATAAAAATCAAACAAAGGTATTGTGTTCATCTACAATTGGAACAAAATTTTAAAAAATCAGTTCAGTTTCTTTTGAAAGAATTTTTCAGACTTTTCTAGAATCCCCTAACAATACCAATATTTTCCTTCAATTTTATCAACCTAAATATAACTAATCTCAAAGCTGGTAAAAGGGATCCATTGACCTTTAGAGCAATCTGGCAGCATCTTGGAGCTAGTAGTAAAGTCACTTTCCTTTAGAGTCACAAACTGAATGTCGGGTGAATAAATGAGAAAAATTGAGACAGCAAACTAGGAAATTCCAGAAGCTCCTTCACCCCAAGTTGACACTGACTCAACATTCAAATTCCTTATGTGAGAGATCCAGAAACCAGTTGTGTTAGTCAACTTTTCATTGCTGTAACCAAAATACCTGACAAGGATAATGCAGAGGAGGAAAAGTTTATCTTGCCTCATAGTTTCAGAGGTTTAGCCCATTGCAGGTCAACTCTGTTGCTCTGGACACAAGGTGAGACAGAACATCATAGCAGAAGATCATAGTAGAGGAGCGCTGCTTCATTCATGGTGACTGGAAAGTAGAGAGAGAAAGGATAAGGGGCCACAGAGAAGATCAGTCCTTCCAGGACATGTCTCCAATGACACACATTCTCTAGTCACACTCCACCTGTCTACAGTCACCACCGAGTCAGTCCATTCAAACTGTACGATGGTTTGAATAGGTTGTAGTTCTCATAATCTAATCATCTCACCTCCAAACATTCTTGCATTAACATAGAAACTTTTGGGGGATACCTCATACCCAAACCATAATGCCAGTTAAAAGACTCCTGCAGCCCAAGCAACCATGAGACCAGCTGCACTGAAGCATGTAGAAACAGTGTACTACTCCTTCACTGTAATTACCCCAAACCTAGCACAGTGTGGTGAAACTGGGAGGAAATACTCAACCCCATTTTCCTTGAAGAGGGAAAGAAAAGACTATATTTCCAAAGTTCAGACTTTTGCAGAGACTGTCTGAGGAGATAGTCTGAGGGACTGTTTCTGTCTTGTTTGTATCTTAGACAAAAAAGGGAACCAGGTCGGGAGTTGATGAGAACGAAGGTGATAACTTAGACTAGTGTGCATTACCTTATTATAAACTATATTAGTCAGATTCTGTTACTGTGATAAAATAATTGAGAAAATCAACTTTAAGGATAAAATATTTATTTTGGCTCATGGTTGCAGAGATTCAGTCCATGGTTAACTGGTGCCATTATTTCCGTGACTGTGATAAGGCAGAACATCATGGTGGTAGGAGTTTAATGGCCAAGAAACGGGGTAGGGAGAGAATCTGGGGTCCCAGTATATACCCAAAGGTATGCTACCATTGACCTACTTTCTCCAACTAGGCCCCACATCCTAAAGGTTCTGCCACCCCCTAATAGCACCACCAGCCGGGACCCCAAGCCTTTAACATATAAGACTTTGGGGATATTCCAGATTGAAATCATAACATCTCATCCTCATCCCCCAATACTCATGCTAATCTCACAGTGAAAAATACATTTAGTCCATGAATAAGAGTTCCCATAGTCTTCACAGTTCTACCATTGCTCAAAAGTCCAAGTCCAAAGTCTCCTCTGAGACTCAAGGACGCTCAACAGTGAGCCCCTGTAAAAAGGAAAAAGAAAGCTATGTACTCCCAACATACAATGGTGATACAGGCACAGAGTAAACCAAAGAAAAGCTGAAACCTAGCAGAGCAAACATTAAATATTGTAGCTTCACAACTGATTTCTGCACCACACAGTGGCATGATGCAAGCTCCAAAGGTCTTCAGCAACCCCCACTAGTTACAGCCCACATACCCACCCTCTTCGGCTGGCTTAACTCACTGTTTTTTTTTTTTTATTTTTTTTTTTTATCTACCAGTTCCTGGCATCTCTAACTTCCTGGGGTCTCCATTTGCAAATATGGCTTCCCTTTCACAGCTTCATTTATTGTTCTTTCAGGGACCACGCATAGGTTTTCTGACCCTGCCACACACTACCTGGTCCCCAAGGCATTTTTTTGAAATCTGGGTGGAAGCCTCTGTGATTTCACAACTCTTGCATTCTGCATGTCTGAAAAACCAGGGGACAATGTCAGGGTCTGTTCCTAGTACTCCCAGTATTCATGCCTACTTGGACCAAAGCTGCAGCAACTTTTGAGTGCCTGGGCTGCTGAACATAGTAAAACCACCACTGGGGAAATAATTTCCTTAGCAGCACTGTGTAAACAAGGCACCCAGGGACTCTTATCTCAAAACAAAGTCTTTTAAATAAATTTATATTTTCACATCCTTGTGTTTGTGGTCTGGCTAATTCCTGATATGCCCTCAAGGTAGCTTTTCTATTATCCCAGTCCAAAATACTTGACTTTTTTTCAATGGTACTATTCTTTTCAGCAACATGCTTTCTTGACTCCAACTTTTACATGTGCTTATTTTCTGGTCAAATTTTTCAAGTTTTTATGTTCTTATTTCCACTCATAATTCTTACTGCAAATTTATATAGCAGAAGCCATTAATACTCAGGATACTGCCTGAATGTTAGGCTGCATTGAAACTTTCTCTGCCGGGTTAATTATTCTACCACCTTTAAACTCAAATTCACATAAAGTCTCAGGGCATGCATAAAATATAGACAAATCTTTGGCCATAATGTCACATGTGATTGCTAATCTAATCCCTCACAGAGTTCTTATTTCCATCTGAAACCTCATGATCACAGCCTTTACTGTCTACATTCCTATCAGCATTCTAGTTTTTTGATCTCATGCCAGAATGACCAGATTAGCTCTTCTTATAGTATTCTAGGAATTCTTTGGCCTGCTTCTCTAATAATTTCCTAATTCATCTTGCAAACCAGTTTCAAAGGTTTCTGAACCACATTGTCAGGTATAGTCATAGCAATGGCCCACTTCTTGGTACTAATTTTCTGTGGTTAGTCTGTTTTCCATTGCTGTGACAAAATACTGGATGAAATGAACTTAAAGGGGGAAAGATTTATTTTGACTCACTGTTTCAGAGGTTTCAGTTCATGTTCAACTGCTACATTGTTTCTGGGCCTGTGGTGAGGCTGAAGATCTTGGTAGTAGGAACATGTGTTAGAAGTATCTTACCTATCTCAGAGCACTGAGAGAATTTCACATACTCCAGGTACCTGAAGGCCATGGTAAAGATAACTCTTGGGGGTGATGAGAAAAAAAGAATGTTGGGTGACTTGCTGCTCCTCCAAAGGACCTGTGCTGTAGCAGACAGAGGTAAAATAGCTTGATAATCTTTCTTTTAAGAGGAAAGAGGAGAGTGAATTATTCATTCAAATTTCTAGCTTTTCAAGTGGCTTCCCCAAGAATTGATAAACATCCCAACTATTAAGAGCACTGGTGAGACCTGGCATACTCTACAAGGTTGTCAGCTGCTGAGAGATAAAAAGAGAAGCTGTGTGACTTATGGCAGTTACAAAGAACCTGCAATACAATTGACAGTCACAGGAGGAGCAAGAGATGATGAACTTCTGAAAAAAGAAATGAGCAGACCCTCCTATTTTCCAAGAAGTTTCCAAAGAAAAGATTTGAGAGGCATCTAGAATGTCTTGACCAATTAATTCATGAAGCTTTTTTCCTTCATTGATAACATATCATAAAGACTAAGAGGGGTGGCTCTTGTTTTCCAAATGCATGGATACCAATGCAAAATTAAAAGATGCATGAAAAAAGAGACATTTAGCAATCAGGAAACAAAATAAATGTCCAGAAACTAACCCTAAAGAAACTGAGGGATATAAGTTACCTGGAAAATATTCAAAACAACTATCTGGATATTTAACAATTTCAGGAACATGATGCAAAAGCAAAATGAGAACATAAAGAGATAGAAAATATAAAAAAAATAGTTAAACATTTTTGTAATACAACAATAAGATTTTAAAATTCACTACAGGGCTTCAACAGCCAACTTGATTATGCAGAAGAAAAAAAATTGAAAACTCAAAGAGAGGTCATTTAAGAAGCAGTCAGAGAAGCAAAATGAAAATAAATGAAAAAACAAAACAAAACAAAATTACCAGGAGGGACTTATGTAACACCATAAAGTAGACCAATATATGCATTATGGAAGTTCCAGAAGAAGAAGAGAGGAAGAAAGACTCAGATAGATTCTTCAAGGAATTAATAACCAAAGACTTCCCATCTATGGGAAAAGAAATAGACGCACAGATCCAAGACTCCAACTAAGATAAATCAAAAGAACTTTGCATCAAAGTGCAGTAAAAACAATTTGTCAAAAGTCAAAAAGAATTTTAAAATTAGCAAGAGAAAAATACATCATGTGTAAGTAAACCTTCATAGACTATCAGTAGATTTCTTGGCAGAAAATATGCAGGACAAAAGGGAGTAGGATGACATGTTTAAGGAACTGAACAACAACAACGACAAAAACAAAATACTGCCAACCAAGGAGACTATATCGGCAAAACTGTCCTTCAAAAACAAAGTAGAGGTGACACCAGCAAGAAGCCCAACTAGAAGTGCCGAGCATCCATCCTTCCCACGAAATCAGGCAAGAAAAATGGCAAACAATACATTGAAACCAGAGTGACTAAAGGACAGTGTTAGAATACAATGAGAAAGTGTCAGCAACCCTGTGAAACACAGAAACTCAGGTGACTGTAAGATGGGAATAAAGCACCTTGCCTCTGTTATCCTGTTCCCTCAGTCCAGATTGATTACTTTGGAACCAGGGGGACCTACCCTGCAGGGGAAAGATAAGCAGGAGACTGCTTACAATCTTCATTAGTGACAAAATAACTGCAATCTTCACTTTTGGAGAATCCTGAATCACTCCTCAGGTCCCAGGTCCAGCCCAGAGAGCAGCCTGGAGATCATATGCATTACTCCAGAGGAGAGCCTGTTTGTACTCCACATTCATATGGTCCAAACTGATACTATTCTACATGAAAATAATACTAGAATTGGTCCTGTCTGGAGGGGCAGTAGCTACTGCTTTTCTCCATCCTGCTCTACCCCTCTACCATGATGGCAATATGCTCATACACAATACTGTCCCATCCTCCAACTGAGCTGCTACTCAGCTACTCCATACCTCCTAGAAACTAGTGGCCGTGGAGATACCCCATCTCCCCCTCTACAAATGCTACTAAACCACTCACCCTGGCTCAGTGGAATAGCCTAGAACTTGAGCCCACTCAGAACCCTGCTTGGCTGAGGAGCAAGAAGTTCTCTTCAGGGCTACACCAGAGCCAGTGGGGGAAATGTACCTTCTAAGTACCTGAATCAGGTAGAGTGACCCACCCCAAGAGAGATGGAGGTTTGGTTAGGGGAGTAGCTGCAAACCACATGCCCAGTTCCTTTGAGACCAGATGCTCCCAACCAGCAGGGAAGACATGCTGCTTCAGTGTCTGAAATAACCCAGTGCATTACCCCCAGGAATTGGAACTTTGGCACAGGGGAGCAGTCTCAACCTCTGTGGCACCTGGTCTCTCAGGAAAACATAAACTTGGCTGATCTGTACCACCCCGTTCTTTGGGCTAAATAGCTGCAGTGCCTTCCCTCCCTGGGTCTAGAGCAGCCCTCCAGAGTTTGAGGTGCTGAAGCACACTATAATTCTGGGGAGTGAAGCCAACATTGTACTGCTTCCCACTTCCTGAACCCCTAACCACAACTGCACCCCACTATTCCCAAGTCCTTGCTGCCACTGCACCCCTCTCCCTTCACAGAGCCTGGGACCTTTGCTATGTTCCACCACACTAGGGTCTGGAATCACCACTGCACAGTAACCTCTTTTCTGGTAACTGAATTGCCACTATGTTCTGTTGGCTCTGAAACCCAAAGGGCTATGATGCTCTGATCCCCAGAGCCTGAATCCTTGGAGCTGTCCCAGTAGTGCACCCCGATCTCCAAGATCAGAGTCACATCCCTGTTCCCCGAGCCCAGTGCTTCAGAGTCATAATCTTCAGTTTTGGTGGCAGAGCTATATCAAACCTGGTCTAAGGGGATCAATCCATGTTCACATCACAGGTTTCACAGTCATTCAACAGGACACTGGACCCCAGCTCCACAGGCACTCTGAATACCTGTGCCCTGGAACACAGTGTTATCCATCTCAGACTCAAAATGAGTGGGGATCCCCTCATTTAAGTACTCCCACTGCAGGAAAATGAAAACAGAAGGACCCTTAAAGCTCCCTCTACCAAGAACCCTAACCATCTACCCTGCTACCAATGTGACCCCAAAGCCCTACCCTGTAGGTGATGTAGGTGACTGAGGCCTCTGCAGTCACCACCTATGTCAATCACAGCTGAAGAAGTTGTGTGGGGATTTTAGTTGAATTCATTCACATTCAAAGGAACTGTTGATTGGAAAGTCCTTACTAGTGCCATTTTGTTTGCAACTTTCTGGTTGTTTTTATGTCTTTTATTCTGTTCTTCCTTTCTTGTTGTTTACCTTTGTAGTTTGGTGATTTTCTTTAGTGCTGAGCTTTGATTC
The DNA here is from genome assembly GCF_902686445.1 of Sciurus carolinensis. Lineage (NCBI taxonomy): Eukaryota > Metazoa > Chordata > Mammalia > Rodentia > Sciuridae > Sciurus > Sciurus carolinensis. The sequence goes on along the minus strand of NC_062219.1, from coordinate 41,607,567 downwards.
CTTTCTCTTTATCATTTGTTTTTCTGCTTCAAGTATTTGCTTTGTGGCTTCCATGGGGGCTTACACAAAACACCATTTACTTACAAGAGACTATTTTAAGCTAATGACAATTTGCCTTCAGTTGCACACAACTACTTCAGACTTTTACTCTCCCTGCACAATGAATAGTTTTGTTGCCAGTTTACATCTCTTTATATTGAGTGTTCCTGAACAACTTGTAGCTATGGTTATTTCTGACTATATTGACTTTTAATAATAGTAGAGATTTGAAAAATGTACATGTCACTATTATAGTAATGGTATACTCTGAATTTGATTAATTTTACCCCTGTCAGTGTGTTTTATACTCATGTGTTTCCATAACAGCAGTTATTTCCATTTTGCTTCTAGTTGAAGTAGTTCACTCCTTTAAGCGTTTCTTGTAAGGCCAGTCTAGAGATAATGAATTTATTTAGCTTTTGCTTGTCTGGGAAAGACTTAATTCTCCTTCATTTTTAAGGACAACTTTTCTTGGTATATTGTTTTCCAGTAACAGGCTTTTTTTTTTTTTTTTTTTTTTTTTTTCCTGTCATTACTTGAATGGACTATAGCATCTCATCATCTCCTGGTCTGTAGATTATTGCTGAGAAATATGTTGATAGTCTAGTGATGATTTCCTTTTCCTTCTTCCTGCTTTTCAAATTTTTCTTTGTTCTTGATTTTTGACATTTTGATTATAATGCCCACTGGTGAGGAATTCCTTGGGTTGAGCCTATTTGGGCACCTTTGAACTTTATAGATCTGGATGTTTACATCTCTCCCAAAACTTGGGAAATTTTCCACAATTCACGAAATAACAAAATTGGGCAAAAGGCTACCTAAGTAATGGGGAATTATTTTTTGCAAATTATATGTAGTGTAAGGGGTTAATATATATGGAATTCCTACAACTTAATATCAAAACAAACCAACAAAGAAACATAAACAAAAACCCCCAAAGTAGTAACTCAATTGAAAAATGAGCAAGAGGCTTTGGCCAAAGAAAACATACAAATGACCAACATGTATATGAAAAGATGCTCAAAACTAATCATCTGGTAATGCAAATTGAAACCACAAGAAATTGCCTCATACTTTTGCCAAAAGTCATGCCCCCAGAGACCCACTTCCTTCAGCCACAAGTTACTTACCTACAGTTACCACCTAGTTAATCCATTAAGTGGATTAATACACTGATTACCCCATAATTTAACCTTTAAATTTCCTTGCATTGTCTTACCAATGAATTTTTTTGGAAGGCCTTATAACTAAACCATAATAATAATGAGATGGAGATATTGGAATTCTACTATTGTTGGAAATATAAAATGGCACAACCACTATGGAAACAGTATGGAGTTTCTTCAAAATGTTAAAAATAGAACAGCCATGTCACTTCTGGATGTTTATGCAAAATAATTGAAAATTGATTTTGAAGAATATTTGTACTCCCAACATTATTGACAATAACTAAGAGGTAGAAGCAACCTAAATGCCTGGATGAAAGACATTATGCTAAGGGAAATGAGACAATCATAGAAGGATAATGTTATATGATTCTACTCATAATAAGGTCTCTGAAGTAGTCAAACTCACAAAAACATAATGAAGAATGATGCATCACTATCTCAAGGACAGTTCCATGTTTAGTGCAATGCTATTTACAATATCAAAGCAGTGCAAACACCCTAAGTGTCCATCAGTAAATGAATGGATAAAGAAAACATGTTATACATATGTACAGTGGAATATTAATCAGTCATTTAAAAGAAGAAAATGCTGTCATTTGTGAAAACATGAATGAACCTAGAAGACAATGCTAAGTGAAATAAGCCAGACACAGAAATACTGCATGATCTAACTTACATATGGAATCTAAAAATGTCAAACTTATAGAAACAAGAGTCGAAGAGTGGTGACTAGGATTTGGAAGGAGTGTTTGAGGGAAATGGAAAGATGTTAGTCAAAGGGTTCAAACTTTCAGTAACAGTATTAGTAAGCTGTAGACTCCGAATATACAGTATAGTGATAATAGTTAAAATAATAATATTAACACACAGGTTAAGTGTGTGAGGTGATACATATGTTAATTTTCTTGATTGTACAAATCATTTCACAGTGTATGTGCTTATTGAACATCATATCATACACCTTGGATATAAACAATTTTGATTTGTCAATTATACCTCAACAAAACTGAAAAATATAAAGTGGATGGTGGCTGCCAGGGACTGAGAGGAGCAGGAGAGAGCTGTTGAATGGGTGTAGTGTTTCCCTCACCCAGATGAAAACGTTCTAGAGTTGATGGATGACCATGTGCATTCGCTTAACAATTCTGTACTATGTACTTAACATTTAAGTGAGTAGATTTTATGGTATATGCTGTTAACTACAATTTAAAAATTTTGAAACCGAGTTCTTTTAGGAATAAATAAGGGAGGTAGGATGGATTCTTAGTAAGTAAACAACAATGGTGCTATACTTTATTCAGTCAGCGTCTTTGATTCTCAGGGAATTTCAGCATCAGAAGCTGGGAAGTGTTGACCTTTGACCAACCTGTTTTAAATTAAAGTAGAAAGAGAAATTACTTTATAAAGGAGTGTAGTTATATTGTGCATGATGTCAGAGTCTGCCACTTAGTGGGTGCATACTACATAGCAAATATTTTAAAATTTTTAAATTGTAATTTCATTTAAACTTTGAAGGAATCCTATTAAATTAGGTAGAATTATGTCCATTTTAACAATATGAAAATAAAGATTCAGATAACATAGGCAAGTGGTGGAAGAAGAATTCAAACCCAAACAGTATGATTGTAGAATCTACTCCCTTGAGACATTCAAGAGAGAGGCGAGAGTTTTCCTATATAAAAAAACCTGCCTTAGAGTTATCTTGCTTTAAAAGATTGACAAAATCACTTGTAACATCTCTTGTAGTCACTGGTAAGTAAAGAGAAGTATAAGAATAATCAATAAGAATCATATTCTGTCTTTCCTGATGTGGTTCCAACTTGTACTTGTTTTCCTTTCACTGTTCAAATCTGGTATAATTCTGACTTAACAATATATGGATGTGAATTCTCATTTTCAGTTCTCTTTAGTTACATGTGACCGTAGAATGTACTATGACATAATTATAAAAGAATGGAATACAATTTCTTCTACTTCAGTCCCCAGTAGTCCCCCTTCTCTTCCCTTCCATCCACCCTCTGTTTCATTTCCTCTACTCTATGGTTATTTCTTCTATTTACTTATTTTTTTTTTAAATTAATGTCTTGTGAATATACATGTTGGTGAGATTCACTGTGGATTCAGAAATTTAGGTCAGATTCATTCCACTGTCTACCCTATCCCATCCCTCCTCCCTTCCTTTCATTCTGCTTTGTCTACTCCTCTAGTCTTACTTATATTCTTTTTTGTTTTTAAATCCCCTTGTTCTTATTTTGGATTAGCTTCTGCATATCAGAGAAAATATTTGGCCTTAATTTTTTGGGACTGATTTATTTCACTTAGCCTGATAGTCTCCATTTCCATCCATTTACCAGCAAATGCCATACAGTCATTCTTTGCACCTGAGCAATACTACATTGTGTATAGACATCACATTTTTTTATGCTTTCATCAGTTGAGGGGTTCCTAGGTTGTTTCCATAGCTTAGCTATTCTGAATTGTGCTTCTATAAACATTGATATGGCTTGTCACTGTAGTATGCTGATTTTAAATCCTTTGGAAATATAGGGAGGAGTGGGATAGTTGGGTCATATGGTGGTTTCATTCCTAGTTTTTGAGGAATCTCCATACTGCTTTCCAGAGTGTGTGTACAAATTTTCAGTTCCCCCAACAATGTATGAGTGTACCTTTTCCCCATATCCTTGCCAACATGTACTGATACTTTTGTGACATAAGTTAATGCAGAAACAATAAGAAACTCAATGTTTGCACTTTTTCAACTTCTGCCTACTTTGATAGGCACTGAATACAATTAAATTCTCAAAACTGATGGTCATAAATCATTTAAGGTAATTAGCTTACTCTCTACAGAAATCCTGGTCTGTGTCTCTTTAGAACTTGGACAAATTGTCTTAATGGACCAATACCAACAGATTGTCTGGAGGACATTTAATTCCTTGTGCTGTGGTTTTTGTGTCACCATGGGTGGAAGCAAGCCTAATATTTCCCATTTCTAATTTTATTTGATTAGGAAAAGAATTCCTTTCCCTTCACAGGTGCCATGCTGAGCACAGTCACAATTACCTTGTATTGCATACATAAGGGAATTATAATCACTTCCTCTCTCATCCTTCCCCTATACTGCCATATAAGGGTCTCAGAGTAAAGCAGTCATTCAACATTCTAATTATCAAGATTGAGCTCTTCAGTTTTCTCCTCACTATGATATTAAATATCTTCCCATGTGTTGGGGGCTATGCCGGGTGGACAGCGCCTGGCAGCCAGCCAGAGGCTGCTTTGATCACATCAGCGGTGAGGAGGTTGATTAACATAAGCACACCCAGGTGATTTATCATTGGCTGTATTCAATTAAGTCCACGCACACAAGGCGTGCACAGGTGTTCCCGAGTGCTCCTGATCTTGCCTGCTCATTTTGACCTTTACCATGATTGGGCAGCTAACTCCTTGCCTGATCTTTGCATAATTGGCGTCAGCCCTACCCTTCACCTCCTGGAGGGGATATAATCCGGCTCACCTCGAGTGCCGGGGTTCGAAGTTCGAGGCCCCAGGTTCGAGGTTCCAGGTTCGAGGTTCCAGTCCCTGGGCTTCCTGAATCTACAATAAACCCTTCCGAATTCAGAAGCCTCGCTATTCGTTTGTCTCCCACGCCAAATTGACTCCGCTGGGCGGCGTCACCCATTCTTGGTTTTATTCTTCTATTATTTTAAAAAGTATTATATGTTTTATAAAAAAGTATCTCAAATTTATAGTGTGCCAAGCCATGCTAGATAGAGACTAATACATTCAAGTGGCTGTTTTAAATCTTCTAATAAATCTTCTCACAAATCATTCTGAAAAGGAACTTTACTTTTCGTTTTATATGTCTAAATTTTTCTTTGACTGTGGCCTTGTTTGGTTAGGTCATGGGAGAAGTGAATAATCAATCAGTGTATTTTTTTTTTTTTGGTAGTTTATATTTTTTTAATTTTTTTTTTATTATTATTGTATACAAATGGGATACATGTTGTTTCTCTATTTGTACATGGAGTCAAGGCATACCATTTGTGTAATCATACGTTTACATAGGGCAATGATGTTTGATTCATTATTTTTTTCCCTTCCCCCCCACCCCTCCCACCCCTCTTTTCCCTCTATACAGTCCTTCTTTCCTTTATTCATACCACACTCCTTATCCCTAACCCTAAACCTAACCCTAACCCTAATGCTAACCCCTCCCACCCCCCATTATATGTCCTCATCCACTTATCAGGGAGATCATTCGTCCTTTAGTTTTTTGAGATTGGCTTATCTCACTTAGCATGATATTCTCCAATTTCATCCATATGCCTGCAAATGCCATAATTTTATCATTCTTCATTGTGGAGTAATATTCCATTGTATATATATGCCACAGTTTCTTTATCCATTCATCTACTGAAGGGCATCTAGGTTGGTTCCACAATCTGGCTATGGTGAATTGAGCAGCAATGAACATTGATGTGGCTGTATCTCTGTAGTATGCTGATTTTAAGTCCTTTGGGTATAGGCCAAGGAGTGGGATAGCTGGGTCAAATGGTGTTTCCATTCCAAGCTTTCTGAGGAATCTCCACACTGCTTTCCAGAGTGGCTGCACTAATTTGCAACCCCACCAGCAATGTATGAGTGTTCCTTTTTCACCATATCCTCGCCAACACCTATTGTTGCTTGTATTCTTGATAATCGCCATTCTAATTGGGGTGAGATGAAATCTTAGGGTAGTTTTGATTTGCATTTCCCTTATTACTAGAGATGTTGAACATTTTTTCATATATCTGTTGATTGCTTGTACATCTTCTTCTGTGAAGTGTCTGTTCATTTCCTTAGCCCATTTGTTGATTGGATTATTTGTATTCTGTGGTGTAGAGTTTTTTGAGTTCCTTATAGATTCTGGAAATTAGCGCTCTATCTGAGGTATGGTTGGCAAAGATATTCTCCCACTCTGTAGGCTCTCTCTTCACATTACTGATAGTTTCCTTTGCTGAGAGAAAGCTTTTTAGTTTGAATCCATCCCAGTTGTTGATTCTTGCTTTTATTTCTTGTGCTATGGGAGTCCTGTTAAGGAAGTCTGATCCTAAGCCAACAAGTTGAAGGTTTAGACCTACTTTTTCTTCTATAAGATGCAGGGTCTCTGGTCTGATTCCGAGGTCCTTGATCCATTTTGAGTTGTTTTGTGTAGGGTGAGAGATAGGGGTTTAATTTCATTCTGTTGCATATGGTTTTCCAGTTTTCCCAGCACCATTTGTTGAAGAGGCTATCTTTTCTCCATTGCATATTTTTGGAACCTTTGTCTAATATGAGAAAATTGTATTTATTTGGGTTTGTGTCCGTGTCCTCTATTCTGTACCATTGATCTACCTGTCTATTTTGGTACTAATACCATGCCGTTTTTGTTACTATTGCTTTGTAGTAGAGTTGAAGATCTGGTATTGCAATACCCCCTGCTTCGCTCTTGCTACTGAGGATTGCTTTAGCTATTCTAGGTTTTTTATTCTTCCAGATGAATTTCATAATTGCTTGCTCTATTTCTGCAAGGTACATCATTGGGATTTTAATTGGATTTGCATTGAATCTGTATAGCACTTTAGGTAGTATGGCCATTTTGACAATATTAATTCTGCCTATCCAGGAACATGGGAGATCTTTCCATCTTCTAAGGTTTTCTTTCATTTCTTTCTTTAGTGTTCTGTAGTTCTCATTGTAGAGGTCTTTCACCTCTTTTGTGAGATTGATTCCCAAGTATTTTATTTTTTTTGAGGCTCTTGTGAATGGGGTAGTTTTCCTAATTTCTCTTTCTGAAGATTCATCACTTATGTATAAAAATGCTTTGGATTTATGAGCATTGATCTTGTAACCTGCTACTTTACTGAATTCACTTATGAGTTCTAAAAGTTTTCTGGTGGAATTTCCAGGTTCCTCTAAATATATAATCATGTCATCAGCAAACAGGGATAGTTTGAGTTCTTCTTTTCCTATTCGTATCCCTTTTATTTCTTTGGTTTGTCTAATTGCTCTGGCTAGAGTCTCAAGGATGATGTTGAATAGAAGTGGTGAAAGTGGGCATCCCTGCCTTGTTCCAGTTTTTAGGGGGAACGCTTTCAGTTTTTCACCATTTAGAATGATATTGGCCATGGGCTTAGCGTAGATGGCCTTTATAATGTTAAGGAATGTTCCCACTACCCCAATTTTTTCTAGTGTTTTGAGCATGAAGGGATGCTGTATTTTATCGAATGCTTTTTCTGCATCTATTGAAATAATCATGTGATTCTTAACTTTAAGTCTGTTGATGTGGTGAATGACATTTATTGATTTCCAAATGTTGAACCAACCTTGCATCCCTGGGATAAAACCCACTTGATCGTGGTGCACTATCTTTTTAATATATATTTGTATGCGATTTGCTAAAATTTTGTTGAGAATTTTTGCGTTGATGTTCATTAAGGATATTGGTCTGAAATTTTCTTTCCTCGATGTGTCTCTGTCTGGTTTAGGTATCAGGGTGATATTGGCTTCATAGAACGAGTTTGGTAGGTTTCCCTCCTCTTCTATTTCATGGAATAGTTTGAGGAGTATTGGAATGAGCTCTTCTTTAAAGGTTTTGTAGAACTCAGCTGAGAACCCATCTGGTCCTGGACTTTTCTTTGTTGGTAGGCTTTTGATGACCTCTTCTATTTCATTGCTTGAGATTGGTTTATTTAAGTTGTGTATGTCCTCCTCGTTCAGTTTAGGTAATTCATATGTCTTTAGAAATTTGTTGATGTCTTCAAGGTTTTCTGTTTTGTTGGAGTATAGATTTTCGAAATAGCTTCTAATTATGTTTTGTATTTCACTCGTGTCTGTTGTGATGTTTCCTTGTTCATTCTGAATTTTAGTAATTTGAGTTTTCTCCCTCTTTCTCTTTGTTAGTGTGGCTAAGGGTTTATCAATTTTATTTATTTTTTCAAAGAACCAACTATTTATTTGTTAATTTTTCCTATTGTTTCTTTTGTTTCAATTTCGTTGATTTCGGCTCTGATTTTAACTATTTCCTGTCTTCTACTACTTTTGGTATTGGTCTGCTCTTCTTTTTCTAGTGCTTTGAGCTGTAGTGTTAAGTCGTTTATTTGTTGATTTCTAATTTAGACTTAACGGACATATATAGAATATACCATCCAACAAAGAATGAATAAACTTTCTTCTCAGCAGCACATGGATCCTTCTCTAAAATAGACCATATTTTATGCCACAAAGCTACTGTTTGCAAATACAAGAAGATAGAGATACTACCTTGTACTCTATCAGATCATAATGGATTGAAATTAGAATTAAATGACAGAATAAGAAACAGAAACTTCTCCAATACCTGGAGATTAAATAATACACTATTATATGATGAATGGATAACAGAAGACATCAGGAGGGAAATAAAAAAATTCTTAGAAGTAAACGAGAACAAAGACACATCATATCAGAATCTCTGGGACACTATGAAAGCAGTACTTAGAGGAAGATTTATTTCATGGGGCGCATTCAAAAATATCACTTTTTATAGACAATAGATTTTAAGATCTAAAGCCATTTTCATAACCTGTAAAAGTATCTTCCTTTGATTTGCAATTGTATGAGTTAGAAGCATCAGAGGATGATGAATAATTTTGTTATTAAAGACAAAAATCATACCAAAAATGTACCACACATTCCAATCTGTTTTATAGGTCACCATAGTAGGTGTACGACCAAAGAAACTCTGATTTCTTCTTCTTAAAAGCTTATTATAAAACACTTGTGTCTCAGAAATAGATACAAAGAAGGTTATAAGAAAAATTGTCATTATAATTCTGAAAAATACAATTGTGCCACCTTGGGAATTGAATATAGTTTGTCACCAAAAGGTCTATATACTAGAAGATGGGTCTCCATTGTGGCAGTGTTGTGGTGATGGAACTTCTATCAGGTAGGGACTAATGTAAGGTGACTGGTTTCATCTGCATGTGACTCTTTTCCTTTCTATTTCCCTGCTTTGTTGTGAAACAGCCAAGGGGGCCTTTAACAAATGTCAACTCCATGTGGTTTGGACTCTCTAGCCACCAAAATCATAAGCCAAGTCTCTTTTCTGTATAAATTACCCAGTGTTGTGCATATTGTTAAGGCAACACAAAACCAACCAAGATGGTACCAAATCATTTCCTGTTCCACAATATCTCTCTACTTTCTGCTGCATACTTACAAGTAGGATTTGGGGAACCCTGTACAATAATTAAAATCCTTTCTAAAAATTTTGCCATTTTCACAGAAATAAGATGACATCTTCCAATAGTGTAATATTGTTAAATTATTTGACTCTATAAAAATGTCAACTTGGAATCAGTTTAAATATATGTTTTCATCTAAATTGTAAAATGGACTTCACAAGGTGACTTAAACCACATCTGTTAAGTGAACTTTCATGTAAACCAGAGCCTGGGCACTACAGTAAAAGATAAAGCTAAAACTTTTGTTCTGACTGATACTCCTAATTTCATGCCATTTTCCAGTTCTCATGGTATCTAATAGAATATTTTGTAATGTGATATTTTCAGGTAGGTCCTCTTAAGCGGTAGCACCTAAATTCTTTGTGAATTATGCAGTTCATTTGTTTGGAGATTTCATGCTGAGTTTCTCAACAATACAATTTGGGACAGTGCGCTAGTGATGTAATGTGGAAGGAGAATAATATGGGACATTATTCTGAAGACACATCACAAGGTATTAATCTCACTGCTTCTCCATGAACTAAGCCTCAACCACCCAATAATTTAACTCCTGGTCACATTGAGATTACTCTGCCAACAGAACATGGCTAACCATTTCTTATAAGGGTAGAGTGTGTGTTTTTGCACAGGGATGGCTTCAGTAGTTCTCATTGTTCAGAGAAATAGTTCAAAGAATACATGTAATCGTTTTTACCTGATTACTTTTAATTCCTTTTAAAAACATTGCAGTGCTAATGATTGAACGTAGGGTCTCACACACTAAAGTAAGTGCTTTACCACCACATCCCTAACCCTTCCTTTCAAAACAAAAATCTCCATTACACTTTGATTTACTGATCACTTTGTAAACATACCTACCTTCTGATTGTCTGAAAGACCTATTTATTTTCTTTGGAGAAATACTAATTTCCATTTGAGAATCACATCACATCAAATCAAACATAGATATCTGCAGGATTTCCTTTGAGACAGACTTGCATCAAGTACTGGGTAGTTCGTGATGAACTAGATATAGTCCTTTTCTTGAAGAAGTTCAAGAATCTCCTCTTGATGTAGACCTGGCCCAATCATGCTATTTTCAGTTCATTTAAGCCAAAGGACATTTTGGCTTGAATTACACTTGGAGATGCAGTTAACTGAAACATTCACCCAGTTTCTCTGACCTTTCGATTCCCTAACTCTTGAGACAGGAGAATGTTCCAGAGTCTCTATCCTATCCTCAAAATTCAGGGCAATCACACAGGATAGGTCAGATAAATCCTATGACTGCTTCCCACATTGAGGACCCACTGACTGAGTTCCCATGCAAAGTCCCACTCAAGTTTAGTCCTTACCTTCCTTGTAATGACCATCCTGTAATTCTGCAGACACTTCCCTGTAGACAGTTGATTACTGGACCCGACAGGCTCAGTGCAACCACCACCAGGCTGATGCTGCCCACCAGCTCCTTTCCCTATTTCACCCCTTCTTTGATTTCTGGTATTGATAAAATAGGCCCTGTTCTTCCCTTCTGTAGCCAATAGACTCTTCACATGGTCTTGTCAAACATACCAAGTCTAATTAGGATTTGAATATGATTTTTAAAAATTAGTAAAAAAATATATCTATAATGTTGTCTGGGACATATTTATACTAATTAAAATTTTTCTTATTATTCTGAAATGCAAATGTATCTGACCATCTTTTCTTCCCTAAATGATGCAATGTCACTTTTAACTGGCATTAGGGAGCCCAGACTCTAAGTAACCACTGAAGTTTGACCAGTGGATATTAGTCAAACTCTGTCAAGATTGCAGTTCTCTCTGCTGGGAAACCAGAACATATCTTTGTTCTGTAACTGTACTCTAAGTTTGGGAGCAAAGACCAATGGATGGTTACTGGGAGAATGCACACGATCATTCTAGGGGACTGTAAATAGATCCATTTGCATGAAGCAGGGGATATGGTGAAGATTTGAATTGGAAATTTTTCCTCAGTTGTTTTATATTTGAGGAATTTCTACAGCTTTATAAAGTCATTATTCTTTGATTAATTTTGAAATTGTGACGCCAATATTTTATTTTTTTCTATTATGCAATGAATATAAATCAAATTCTTTGCTATTCCTTTGTAACTTGGATTATCTTGTAGTTACACTGATAGTTATCTTTAGTGTCCTGTTTTTAGCTTTTAGAGGATTACAGGATCAGAAGATAGAAGTAGGATATGATTTTCAGTGATTAGTGTTCTAGCAATAAACAATTTGGAAACTGATTGGATAAAATTGCCACTAATGGTTTAATGATGTTATTTTTTTATTGTATTTTGCCTCATTGGGAGAGCTATACACACCTTTTTCCATAGTAGATGGATAGGCACAAGCTTTATCATTCCTGAGGTGTGAGTATGTATCTGTAATAAACATGCCTTTTGACCTTTTAACTAAGCAGTGAGAAAGTGGGTAGCTAGCAGTTCAACAAAGCTTTATAGGGCAGAGTATCCTAGCTTGTGCACAGTACATGGTTTGCTGACTGGTGGTCAACACTAGGCTTTCCATAGTTTCTTGAAACATGAATAGACACATGCACGACTCAGAGGGTAGAAAACCAAAGGTCTATTCTGGCCTATTCAAGGTATGTTCTATCTAAAATTATAATTATAGTGGACTTAGGAATCATATTGGATAAAGGAAGAAAGTATTTGACTTCTGGACTCCATTTACTTATATGCAGGAGGGTACAAATATTAGGTATAGTATCAGAGAAGACACATGTTCTTGAGTAAGATGGTAGCTATAGGTTCTGAAACTCAGTTGCATGTTCAAGTAGGCAGGAAGCATCCTCTAGTTCTCAGACTAGTGAGAAAATATTCAGAAGTCAGAGCACTTATGGGCAACTTCTGCAAAAAAGGTCTATTGCATATGACTGGTGCCTGGTTTCAGATAAAAAGTAATGCTCTAGCCATAGAGAGAGCAACCAGAATGAGCAAAACAGAGTAACAGATGGCTAAGGGTCTGGGGCAGGCTTCCCAGTCCAGTTCTGTGGATTGGTCCCTGAAAGTTAAATAAGGGAGTTCTAAGGTGCTGTGTTTAGTGAGTTTGCAAATGCTGGGGCTATGGGCCATCTTCTGGCACATCATGTTCCAGGGAGTTTGGCAGCTAAAGTAACTGAAACTCTGGGGACTTTAGTGCAGCAGTAACACATGGGCATCCAGATTTGGTCCACAACTGGTCCATCCATACAGGTTCACACCATCTCAGATTTGAAACTAGAGAGAAGAATAGCTTGGGCAGGAAATTTTAGTTAATATTAAGGGTCACAAACTGGTAGTCCAACTGATGTTTTGATGTCTTGTACAGTGTGACAAGAAATCAGGAAATCTGGAGGCTGAACATGCTCTCCAGTTTGCCACAGTTACCAGCATGCTCTTTGGCCTTACATGGTCAGCTTCACATTTTAAGAGTCCCTACTGGGTTCATAATAACATTTGATTTTCAGACCTTTGGTTTGTACCTTACTTATGCTTCGATTGATTAAGAAAGCCAAGAAGGGCATTCCTTCCATAGCAGCCGACATTGAATTCTGCTATGAGGAGCTGGGTCAATCAGAGGCAGGGAAAGTAGATAGCTGCTGACACTGCTAAAGAGAAAACTGTCATCAAAAGTACTGTTATCAAAGGCATCTAATTACTCAGACACAAAAACTAGCAAAGCTTCACATCAATTGATGAAGCCAAGACTTGTAGCTCTTAATTACAAGGAACCAACAGATACACTGTGAGTGATCAGTTATATTACAACGTGTGTAATTTGTCTGACCAGAATTTACAGTAGGCAAATTTAGAAATTATTTACCTTTACATATATAACTGACAGGAATCCAGATTGCATTCTTTTTTATGGAATTATTTATTTTTTACAGACCGCATTTTGATTCATTGTACACAAATGGGGTACATCATTTCTTTTCTTGGTTGTATATGATGTAGATTCATACCATTTGTGTAATCATACATGTACATAGGGTAATTATGTAGAAGGAAATGAGAGGGAGGGGAGGTTTGAAAAATAGTGGAATGAGACAGACATCATTACTCTGTGTATATGTATGATTATACGAATGGTATGAATCTTCATCGTGTACAGATTGCATTCTTATAACTCACTCTTTCATTTTATGATTTACTTCAAGTAGAACAATAATAATGGATAAAAGAAGCTTTCCAAAGATTGCATAAAATCCATAGACCTGTCTTCTCTATGTGCTTATGGATTGGTGTCCTCATATATGTTATTATCTAAAATGGTTGAGAAAACCTGTTTCGGATGATTGAGAAACACTAAACTGCTCTTAAAGGGATTCTACAAGGATACCTTTTGATTATAGCATCAACTTGAAAAGCCACAGCATCACTGGTGGCAGCAATTACCTAAAGGAGTTGGTTTTAATTTATGTACCTGTGCCCAGAAAATATGACCATTATAATATAATTCCAAAAAATGATGCTTTTGGAAAATATGATTCTGATAGTTCAGCCAATTTACTTATAGTATTCCACAGTGGCAAGCTGAATGTGACGCAGAGGGAGAGGGCTTACATCATAACTGATTCTCAATAAATATTTGATGAAAGAGCAGCTGAGTTGGTAAAGATGAAACTTCACTTGCATCTTTAAATGAAATTTTATTCAATATTTATGAAATGTCATGTGAGGTTTCAGTCCATGACTTATTAGATTTTTAATGTGCTCTTTGTATCACTAAGAATGTTATTCTAATAGTCTTTACCTATCCAGTTGGACAGACTTAAGCTTTCTCCTACTAGGGAACCCTCTCTAGTAAGCCAGAAGATAAACTGTTGGGGAAAGGCACATAAATATCTGCACTACAGTGAGGAAGAAGATGAACCAATAGAAATCTAGTGGAAGAACTTTCAAAGGATGATTTAACTGAAGTATAAAAAGATTCATACCGACACAGAACACATTAAGTCAAATGTCAAAATCAACTGCTTTCAAGAATCTAAAATGCTTCACTTGTACATTACATGGGCATTTTCCATTTAAGAAATTATCTGTAGCTGGAACGCACCAGAATATAATTTTTTAAACATAGTAAGTGTTACTTTTCTTCCACCCCACCCCACACCTGCCCCACTGGTGGCCTATATGAATAGGCTAGGCACTAGAGCTATAAGAAACAGCAAACATATGGTTTCTATGTGCCTGGTAGGAAATTTGCTTCTAATACTTGTCAAGTTTAGCTAATTATGTTCAACTAAAACAAACCTAGGTTTCATTGGATGACTATTAACAGATATAATGTACAAATAAGATTGCCAATATTTTTGAGATCAAAATCACTCCTAAGAAAAAAAGATTTGAGTTTGAATGGTTGGCATGAAAATAAGTTAACTGAAATTACATGCCTCAAAACAAGAGCAATGAGGCAGAACTGAGTTTGTTCTTATCTACTGATGAGTTATAACTAACAGAGTGATATTTAGTCACAGTCATGTTTACTGCCATTGACAAGCCTGGCTATAACTGCATTCATCTGAGAAATGACAACTCTGGAAAATTCAGCAAAGTAGTAGTTTTCTTCATGTTTATTTGCTGAAGAATCTTCACTCTAGAAAGACTCACTTTAGCAGGGTTAGTGTTGTTTATACCATGCTCCTGCCCATGAAGTGAGTCTTGGTTGCTGATTGTGATAAAACTTTGAGGCTGTATTTTTCCTTGGTGTGATCCTTTGTTGTTTCACCCATATAACTAGGTGTGTTGAAACTATTGACACGTGCAATGAAGTGACCTAGGCAGATTATATCCTCTTAGGAAAGACTTTTATTAAAAGTACAGTATCATGCTGCAAAATAAAATAACTTAAAATTTGCTTAATATAGATTTATGGAATGGAATTTTATTAAAACATTTGCATGTATATATTATAATTTTAAATAAAACTTGCCAGGTTAATAAGGTTTAATATGATCACCTCTTTGACTACATTTACTTCTTAGAAAGAAAGGAGAGCAATATAATTTCTGCTGCATCTAACAGGCTATCTGTGAAGCATTCATATCACAAGGGGAATAACTGGATCAATTTGCTATTTCTGGATACTTTGAAGGTGTGATATTATTGCTAACATCAGTAAGATGAAGCAAGAGTTTGCCAACTACACTGCATCACTTATTTTATGCAATGCTTTAAAAGGCATTCTAAAATGAGGGCAACACCCTAGTTTTAGTTTTTATCTTTAGTACACTCTAGATATGAAAAAAAATGAGTAAACATCAAGAGAACAAGAGTTTTGTCTATTAACTACAACAATCACAAAGGAGATCGTGAATTATTATGACATTGTAGATTGCCAAGTTTTAATTTTAATGTTCTTAATACTCCTTTGTGTTTAGGAGGTTGCTTGCTAGTGAGAAACCTAATTGCAGAAAGAAGATGACTCTACAGTTTTTGGTGCATTTATATAGATTAGGAGCACTGGTCTTTTTGAGGTCTGAGGGTTAAGTAGCACTTACAAGAGGGATGTGGTATTGCTATAAAAAGGCAACATGAAGGATCCTTGCATTGATTTTAATGCTCTGACTACTGACTGTATCAAGTCAACATCTAGATTGTGATACTATTACAGGTTTGTAAGATGCAGCCACTGGGGGAAACTTGACTAATTTATACATGGAATGTTTCTTCATTATTTTATAATATTGCATATGGATCAACAATTATCTCAAAATAAAAAGTTAATAAAAAGTCCTAATTTTAAATTTTAATCTAATTAAATGTTAAAACTAAAAACTTCTTCTTATACTTTTGGGGATCAGCTATGACTTGTCTGTAAGTGATACTTGCAGGTAATGAAATGAATAAACATATGAGAAATAAAAAATGAAGGAAAAGCTAGAAATATATTTTAATGATTAAATACAAATTTGAGGGGCTTTTTATCATTATTATGAACATGTGACCTCCTAGTAGTGATTTATAATGTAGATACAATTTCTTATGGCAAAACAGTTTGTATGTAACTCTTAATTACACATGTGGATGTAGATATAGATATAAAATTATGGTCTGTGACATTAAAATTGTATATCAGCAATAAAATTTGGAAACTTGTTTAAATTATTCCATAGTATATTAAGAAAAAAGAAAATTTAGGTATTTTGGAGATCAGCGTTTCTCCTGAGAACATTTAAAAGTGATAATAAGTAAAAGAAAATCCCCCAAATGAAAGACTGAATGTTTTCTTTGATTTGTGAATGCTAACCTACATCAAGGGAGGTTGGGGAGGGAAATAATAGAAATCCATTGGATTAGAAAAGGGGAAACAAAGGAAAGGGAGGGAGGAGGGGAGTAGGAAAGAGTACAACTAATTGGTCATAACTTTCTTAGCCTTGTATTTGAATACATGACCGGTTAACTCCATACCATGTACAACCACAAGAGTGGGAACATAAATAGAATAAGTTATATTCCATGTATGTGTATTCTAACAAAATACATTCTACTGTCATGTATAACTAAAAAGGAAAAAGAAAAAGAAAACCCAATCTGAAACCATCAGATAGCCAGGAAGATAGAATCAGAAGAAGGTTGGGAGAGGTAAACCCAGAATTGGGGACCACTTTTTCCTGGGGGTATTTTATGATTGGAAAACAGCAGCTTACAGTCGGAGAGAATGACTGCTACTTTTGACATCTTCGAAGATCTATGGGACAGGTGTAGAGTCCTTGACAGTATTAGAAATAAAGTGCATTAAAAGTATCTTAGTACATTCTAGCTGCTACAACAAAAATAACACAAACTGACTTGACTTATAAACAACATAACTTTTTTTTCACCACAGTTCTGTAGGCTGGGAAGTCCATAGTCAAGGCTCTAGGAAATTCAGTGACTGTGAGGGCCTGTTCTGGTTCACAGAGGGCCATCTTCTTACTGTAATCCCATATGACTGAAGGCATGAAAAACTCTCAGAGGTATCTTATAATGGCATTAATTGCATTCATGAAGGCTCTGCCATCATGTCCTAATTACCTTCCAAAAGCCCCACTCCAAATATTATTACATTAGGAACGAAGTTTCAATGTATGAATTTTAGATAGACATAATCAGTCCACTGCAAGAAATATATTTACACAACGATACACAGAAACATATTTGCACAACAATGAATCAGCTAACAAGACATTTCTCAGAAAGTATCCAGGCCATTAAAGGACACATGACTGCAATATAAAATAGCTAGACACTCAAGGAGATAATTCAATATACATAAGAAGCAGAAGCAATAGACACAATAATAAACAATATAGCATATCCATGAGGAGCCCAGATGTTGGTGTAAATAAGGACGTAAAAATTGCTGTTTTATATGAAGAAAATAGAAAACTAAGATGAATAATTATAACTGACACATCTCTGTACATATTCAGTAGAAGTACTAAAATGAGAAAAATATAATAATTAAAATTAAGAATTTAATGAAATGATAGTGAAGAGGTAGAACGCAGATTAGCAAAGGCTGAAGAGAGATTAAATAAACCGAAAGCAGAGTAGACGGAAAATATTGAAAATAAAAGAAAGAAAAAATGATGGAAAATGCAAATGCTCTGTAAGATGTATAGAGGACACAGTGAGGAGATACAAATTCTATATGACTGGAATTCCAGAAGCAGAGGAGAAAGAAAAGAGAGCAGAAGAAATGTTTGAAAGTATTATGACTTAGATCATTCTAAGACAGATAAAAGTCATCAGAATAGGATCTAGGATCCCTAGTATAAGACCCAACAAGGATTTTTAAAATGTACAAAGAAATACAAGAATAAAAAGAATAGTAAAAGAGTAAAGTAGAAAAATTAGTGAAGACTGCTAGAAAATAATGATAGAGGAGAAGAAGGTAAAGTCGGCTAGAGAAAGATAGAGATTACTTTAAAGGAACGATGAAAAGACTGTCAGTTTATAGCAGAAATAAAAAAAAAAGACAAAATGGAATGAAATATTTAAACTGTTGAAAGAAAAGCTGCTAATCTATAAGGTAACTGTTAATACTTGGCAAACATGTTCTTTGAGAGTGAAAGTAAAACAAAGTGAATCTCAGCAAACAAGACCAAAAAGTTATAACCCTAAGATCTGTACTGAAGGACAAATTAAAAAGTGTTCTTCAAATAAATGAATAACATTTCTATATGAAAACTCAGATACAATAAGAAATAAGGATCAATATACAATATAAATATCTGGGTATATCTAGAACAATTATCTCAAACTTAAGAGCAAAAACAGTTACTCAAAGGTCAGATTTGACCAGAAAATGTTGTTAGTTCCTACATCTTTGTAATGATTTGTGATTCAATAGGTCAACAGTGAAAAATTTTGCATTTCTAAAATGTTAACAAATGCTTTTGATGCTACTGGCCTGAGGCCCATGCTTACAGAACCACTGATGGTTATAGGAAATATAAAATGATGTAGAGTTTAAATTTTATATCAAATTAAAACCCATGCATATATTATCAATTATTTTATGAAAATGATTGCCTGTCATTTCAGTTGAAAAACAAAAAGTGGGTCTTTTCAATAAGCAGTCTCCATGAATATGCTAAGTGAATTCAGTAATCACAGAGAAAAGTATACATTATGCCTTTCTCACCTCCTGCAGTAAAGGCAGTTCTAGGTGGACTGCAATTCTATATGAAAGGAAAAACCAGAAGGCTTCTTGAAGGTGTACTGAAGGGTATCAGAGTAACTAGAGAGTTTTAAACAGGAACCCCCCAAAACACCATTCATAGAGGAAAATTTGAACTACATTAAAATTTACAATTATGTTAAACAAAAGACAGAGTCAAGAGAGTGAAAAGGCAAGCCAAAGACTGGGGAAGTCATTTGCAATGCATGCAATTGACAAAGGACTCCAATGCAAAAATCTATTTAAAAAAACGCAACAAAAAATACTTCCTACAAGTCAAAAATAAAATAATAAACAAGCCCCTGTAAATATGAGCAAAACCTCTGAAATGACAATACCCACAAAAGGTTCACAAGTGGCTCCCCAAAAGGTGAAAATTTTTTCAACCTCATAATAATCATGGAAAAAAGATACATACTCAAACCCTAATACAACATCCTCAATTGAAATCAGATGGATAAATTTTTAAATTATAGATAGTAATGCAAAATAGTGACAATATGGTACAGTGAAAACTCATACTGCTGTGGAGGCGGGAGAGTGAAATAGTACAGACATTTGGAAAATAGCTTAGCATTGTTTACTAAATTTAAAGATACTTATTCCATATGATCCAGCGATTTTCATTCCTAAGTATGTCTCTGTGCACGGAGAGATATGTGCAAGATAGTTCACACATCATGAATCATAAGAGCCCCAAATTGATAAAACCCAAATCTTCTTCTAGGGAAAAATATATGCTAGCATGTGCATAAACTGCATAATATGCATCATCACTAAATAGGAATGAACTAACTACATGTAACGACATAGGTTAATGTCACATATTGTTAAACAAAAAAGCCAATCACAAAATTACATACAAATATGGAGAAAATTACACTGATTACTTCCCTTATAAAATTTTAAAGAAAAACAAGGATTGATTTCAAAAGGAAGATAATGTGACTTTACTTATTGGAAAGACAAGGCTAATAGGAGGAGATAGCAGTGGGGACTTTCCCCTTTGTGCCAAGGTTCTATTCTGAACCCTGGATGGATACTAGACAAGTCTTTACTTTGTAATATATAATTGAACTGCACACCTTTGCATGGTGCCCCTTTGTATATTATAAATGGAATAAAATATTTTGAAAAACCAACAACTTACTCCATCCATTTTAAATACAGCAATAAATCAGACTTTTCTTACCAGTTGCTTGAAAACACCTGAAGTTCTTGATTTAATTATTTTTCCAACAATGCTTTAATTAATCTTTTTGTTTAGTTAATTTATTCTCATATTCTAGTTCTTACATTACTTTGCATTCATTTAGCAAGGTAAATTAATATTTAATGGGAATCAAATGCACTGATGTCCTCTGGATAAACACCTTGTTTAATTCATAGATGACTTTGTGTTTATTTTGGTTCCAGAACTGATTTCTCTACTTAGAGAAAAAATAATAGTATAATCATTGGAAAAAGAACCTGATAGTTTGCAAATATTATGAAAAGTTTTTTAAATATCTACCTAACTTCTCTATTCTAAAAATCTTAGTGAAGGACAGAGACTATTATATCATATATTTATATATTAAAATAATCCTATATGAAGCAATTCTATTATTGCTAAATAATTTGGTAAATAATAATAAGCATATTGTCACTAAATACAGCATATTATTCCATGGACTGACAAAATCTTGTAAATTCTTCTAAAAAACACAGTCTAATAGTTCCATCTCAGAAAACAAAATTAAGCAATAGTTTTTAAATACAGTGAAGGATCTGAGTTTTAATCTTATAAACTAACAAGTTGTAGTTCCACAGATGCCTGTAGAAGATGCAAAACTCCTGGGACAGAGATAAAGGACTTTATCACTCAGGCACAGCAGGAAATAAGAGTATCAACCTATTGTGCACTGGTCTCTCACCTCCAATTCCACAGGGCTAAGAGAAGAAAATCATGTGATTCAATTGTACACATGATGGTAGCATTACAATAAAGTAATTCTAAGTTCAGGTATTCAAATAAACCTCCTTGACTTGCTCAGTAGGGAAACATCCCTCTTCCAAGGCTATAAATAAACTCTCCCTTCATTCCAGATGGAAGTACTATTACCTCTATCTTCTGAGGCTCTTCCAAAGCTGTTCATTATGCAAATATCCTTGAAAAATTAATCTGGAAAAAAAGGAACTTAGTACTTCTTTGTCAGACCTGCAGAAACATGAGAAATCCATGGAGAATGGGATCTCATTATTGTTGATAGCTAAAACCTCTTCAAACAGTTGATATGAGACAAAAATTTTCTTTATAGCATATTGGCCAAAATGATTTTTTGAAGTTTTTTGAAATGAGAACCAAATTATTTTATAGTTCATGTTGTTTTCAGAATGCTTATAAGGGTCATAATCACATAAATTCCTAGAAGGAGATATATATGTAATATCTGAATTTCTGTATCCCTGTGTTCTGCAGCTGTGGATACAATAAACTAAGGATCAAAAATATTTAGAAAAAATTTCACCTGTACTGGACACATACAGACATTTTTCCTTGTCATTATTCTCTGAAAATATTGTATAAAATCTATTTACATAGCTTTATATTGTGTAAGGTGTTCTAAGAAACCTAGAGATGATTTAAAGTATATGGAAGAATGTACACAGATTATGTGCAGATACTAGCCCATTTTATATAAGGGACTTGATCATCTGCAGATTTTGTTATCCTAGGGGGTCCTGGAATCAATCTCCCAGATTCTTAAGGACAGCTGTATATATAAAATACACATAAGACATGCATTTATAAATAATATACATGCATATCTATATGATTTATTTTCATCACTATTTAAAACACAAATTCTGCTGGGCATAGTGGCACATGCCTGTAATCCCAGGGATGAAGGCTGAGGCAGCAGGATCATAAGTTCAAGGCCACTCTGAGCAATTTAACAAGGTTTCAAGCAACATAGTGAGACCCTATAAAATAAAAATAAAAAATAAAAAGGACTGGGGATGTGACTTAGTGGTAAATTCCCTGGGTTAGTCCCTGGTTCAAAGACCAAACCAAACCAAACCAAACCAAACTCAACAAACCACAAATTTCTTATGAGGAATGACTGTGTGCATGTGCATGTGTATAATTTAGTCTCTTATTCTGGTCCCTACATCACTTTGCATGAGTTTAATTAATGAAATGGTATGTCTGCCATACAACCTTTTTCTTTCTTTTTTGTCAATAGCATGTGCAGAAAAATAGCAATAAACCTAAGTGTGTCTGTAACTTGAAGGTTCTAATAGTTGACAAAGCATGCAATTTTTAAAAAATCTTCAGGACCACTTCCAATCCAAACACTCTAGAATAGTACCCCACATGTAGTGGTGCACATTAAATATTTTTACATGGCGCTAACTTGAACTCACAACCCCATCCTACCATTTGTAACCCAGAGTTACTGTTAGTGACAAGATCAGTATATCCGCTGTTGCTTTGAAAATAGAAAATATCTCTTTTTCTCAAACCCATTTACACGCAGAGACCATTCATTTATGGTGATTCTGGAATACAGTTGAGTAAAACTGAAGGAAACATCATGGTTCTAGAAATATTTGCCTTATTATGAGATCAGAAATGGGTCAAGTGCCTATATTCTCCTCCTTTGACAATTGTGTTCTTACTTTTTTTTTTTTTTTTTTTTTTGGTCCCGGTTCTCATTTTCATCTTCTTCAATAGGAATTTAGCAAAGAAGAGTTTATGGTTGAAAAACTTCATGTAAGTTCTCCAGAGGCTTAATCATCAACACAATTAGTTGGAACCGCTCTGATCTTCTTTACTAAATTAAACGTCTCTGTTTACAACACATGCAGAAAGTACAAAATGTATCTGTACGCCTTCCTCATCAAAATTACTTCCTAGAGGAACTAGAAAATGTGTCAATGTGGATTACCGTCTGCAGGAGCTACTCGCCCTGACACTCTGGGGTCTTGCACACAAAGGATGAGAGAGGGGCGTGGGGAGAGTGGAAGGCGTCCCTGCCCCGCCTCTCCCGGCAAAGCCCGCACAGCAGTCTGCTGGGGCGTGGGGACCGGAGCAGGTGAAACTTGGGGCTTGGGATATTTGAATGCCACCAAAATTGCCGTCCTTCCCAAAGAGGCAGGAAGAGAGGAGCCGAGTGCGTGCGCGAGCTGAATGCTTACGTCGCAGCGAGATCTGTGCTGGGATAATTAGAGAGGAGTTGGGCTGAGCCGAGTCCTCTTTTAGCAGCAGCAGCCGGAGCCGCAGCAGCAGTCCGGAGGGGCGCGCCGGACTCTGGTCACTCGGAGCCAGCAGGGAGAGGCCGGTGCCGCGCCCACCGCCCCGGCGACTCTGGGCGCACAAAGGCGGCGGCCGCCTGCGTGGCCTTTTCCACCCAGGCGTTCGGGTCCCCTCCCTCCCTTCTCCTCTCCCGAAGGCGAAAATGGCAGGACCGGGCGGGGACCTGGGACAGCGGTGGCCCTATCTCTGCTGTCCCCACCCCTCCCGCTGAGAGGCAGCGGGCTGCCCTCAGACGATGCGGCCGCAGCTACTCCCGAGCGAGTCTTCGGCCCGGGTCCCCGCTGCCGCCCCTCTTCTCTGTTCGCTCCCTACCACCGAGAGGAGTTGATGCTGCTGTCGCCCCCGCCGCCGCCGCCGCCGCCGAAGCCGGGGCTGATGGATGCCAGGGAGTGCCGCATTGCTTAGCGTCCCCGCCTCCGGGTTTGCTGGTAGGAGCCAGCTGCTCTTTCTTCTTTCTTGCTTTGGGGTTTATAGAAAAGATAGAGACATTTTTATTTCATTCTCCACAACTCCCTTCACCACCCCTGTTTTTGACATGCACCTTCCCAGAGAGATACCCTCCCTCCCCACCCCACCCCCGCGGCAAGTCCTTTAAAATGAAGGGATAGAGGAAGGCAGAAGTTGGGGGTGGGGTGGGGGGAGCCCACGCTGGTGCCAACGCCACCAAAATCTCTCCTGGTGCCTTATGAGATCACGGTGTGTCTAAGAGGGGCAGAGGGAAGGTGCGCTATCTGCAGTCTTCCCTAATTGGATCATCATGATAATAAAAAATAAAATCCCACAAAGATGTCTTTTAAAAATAGTATCTTTGAATAAGCAGAGGGAGAAATAAGCTCCTTTCCCCCACCCTCTTTTTCTCTTTTTCTTTCTGGCAAAGACGCTCTCTCCCCGCCCTGGAGCTCGGCGCTGAAGAACCACCTTATTATTAATCAGAATTCCCATCGTTATCCCTGGCAGGCGCATCCTTCAGTAGGAACCGCAGAAGCATCACAGTGCTGGGGCTGAGATGTGCGTGGGGGTTGTTTTTATTACATCTTGGAAGACAAGAGAAGAGGACAGCACCAAGATCAGAACCACTCGTGCTAGGTGGGATTAGGGGTTTTTCGTTCGGAGAGAGAAAGGACCAGAAGGAGCAGCGTGCAGGGCCCGCCAGAGGTCCACATTTCTTTAAAGAAAAGAGGGAACTAACGGGGGCGTTGTTTTTAGGGGCTGGGGGAAGAAGTTTGTATCCCCCACAGTAAAGCTGTAGGAAAGCAAGTGCAACAGGGTACTTGATTAATCACGAAGACCAAGTCTTTCCTGTAAAGGAGAAGCAGGCAGCAGGGAGGTCTGGGACCAGAGTGTGGCAGTGGCAAAGGCCAGGTTTGTTGTGGGACAGTCAACAAGAGCTTCAGAGCGAAGGCTTTGGAACAACAGAACAATGACTCATTTACAGGCTGGTCTCTCTCCTGAGACCCTGGAGAAAGCTCGCCTGGAACTCAATGAGAACCCAGACACGCTGCACCAGGACATCCAGGAGGTGAGGGATATGGTCATCACCAGACCGGACATTGGCTTTCTGCGCACCGATGATGCTTTCATCTTACGCTTCTTGCGGGCGCGGAAGTTTCATCACTTTGAGGCCTTCCGCCTATTGGCCCAATACTTTGAGTACCGTCAGCAGAACCTGGACATGTTCAAAAGCTTCAAGGCCACTGACCCTGGCATCAAGCAGGCGCTGAAAGATGGCTTCCCTGGGGGCTTGGCCAATCTGGACCACTATGGCAGGAAGATTCTAGTCCTTTTTGCTGCCAACTGGGATCAGAGCAGGTAAATCCCAAATTCAAACTTGGGAGTGATCCTTTTTCTCTCCCATTTTCCAGAATTTACCCTGAAGAGTAGTGTCATAATTTTGCAGCTTTGATGTTTATTTGTTTGGCTAGGAGAAAAGAGAAACTGAGACTAAGAAATGAGATTCTGGTGTGCACTCTGGGAAGAGAGAAGGCCTTTTATTTTTACTTTTAAAACTCTTAGTTCACTAACACCCAGTTTCTACTGCAGCTTTAAGTGTTTCCTGAACCATATTTTAAAACTGAGATCTAAGTCACTAAACTTCTAAGTAAAGCATCCAAATATTTCACCTCTTGAATAAGTTTATGGTCTGGGAAAATGAGTAAATACAGGAGACAGCTTTTCCTCCTTCCTCCTGAAGGGATTCTTAAACTAAAGACAGTCAACATCATAATTGTCATCAACACCCTCTCTCTTTAGTATTCATATTTTATTTTCTAAGAATAGCCTGGTGCTCAAGAAAGAGCAGGTAGTTTTATTGCTTGGGAACTTTTCTGCTTGGTGATGTGTAGAGAAAGGCGAAATATGATGTGTGTCACTTCAATGAAAAGGAAGAGTTGTACCCTCTGTCGCTAAGCATGCTTAGCGACACTGAAAATAAAGGCTGACTGGTGTGCTTGTTCTACACCTGTCACTAATCTGAAGAATATGTTTCCTGTCTGATGTAATTTTTCATCTTTTGGAAAGAAGTGGAAAACGTTCAGATGCATCAGTTGGTAGGCTTTTTGAGCTCATTGGCTGTTTAGTAGATGAGAAATAATATTTGCACTTCATCTACATTATTATAGGAAAAAAGCAATGACACTTTTACTTCTTCAATCAGGATTAGTTTCCCAAGCTGAAAGAGATAAGAAATTATAAAAGGTTCCTGAATAAGGCAATTTCAGTTAAGTTTAAAGTTAAATATATTTCGTGGAACTTAAAAATGCTCCCAAACTAAATATCATAAGAAGCTGGTTGTTGAAATGTTGGTGTATTTTAGTTTTGTGAATGGGGACTTTGGGTACATCTGGTTAATTTAAACTACATCTGGAGCAACTGTAAATGACTTCTACAATTAGTGAGAGATGTTTAGAGAACTTATGGGTTTCTGGATAGGATTATTAATTTCTTGGGATATTAGAGCATAAATTAATATTTTAAAACAGTTTTCCCCATTAATTGGTTACTTTTGCCTATAATTCTATATTGAGAGATACTCTAGTTTTTAAAAGTAAATATGAAGACAAAATACTACCTGAAGAATCATAAATTTTAGAAACATATATTTAAGAGAAAATTAGCCATTGGGAAGAAATAGAGCTTTCTTTATTTTAGCTAGACCTTACTCCACCTCTTATCATGTAGAACTCTTCAAAGAACTATGAAATTCCATCCAAAAACTACAAGTTTTTCTCTAGAAAGTGTTTTTTTTCTTCATCTAAATACATTATGGGGTCATGCAAACAATGATTGTGCATATCAAAACTGAAAACTTTATTTGAGGAATAACCTAATATTCCATATTACAGTTAACTTTGAACTTTGTTAAGCTTTGGTGATAGGATGGCTATGGAAATTTTATATTTAAATACATCATAAATTCTGTTAGAAATATCCCTAGGGAGGCAGATTGCATTCAAAGAGGAATACACATACATCAGAACTATTTCATTTATTTTTATAAGTGAACTAACATTCATAATGATTTATAAAACTAATTAAGATGAAAGTCACTTATAGTTCTCATGTATGTGGAAAGGTGATTATTATGGATATACTTAAGAAACTGTTTCAGTTGTCTATCTCATGCATTTATGGAAAAGGACATATTATAACTAATCAAACCTTTTCTCTCTGGGAATCTACAATAGGAGGGGATTTATTGATAGCTATGTAGAACATTTTTATTGAACCTCCACAAAATTATAAATATGAAAATACTGTGAATTTAAAATTAAAAAGTGAGAAGCTGTGTCCTGCAGAAATACCCTGTCAGGACCTATAGACTAATAATTGTGAATTATGTTTCTATGATTGGAAGGAACAGGTATAAACAAGAAGTTATAGTATGTCAAGAAGTTGTAATAAATCTAAATCACATGCAAGTGATCTAGAAGATCTAGAACTTGCCTAAATTTCAGTTGTTTCTACTTCCCGTTTTTTTTTTTTTTTTTTTAATAGATCCCTCCTTCTCCCTACCTGTTCTTTATCCCCAGTTCACCATACCAAAAAACAGGGACTCCTGGACGGACAGTTCTGCCATCTTGGCAGCCTCTATAAATCTTTATCTTCATGGTATATGCACATGAATTGCATTGGACCCTGCCCTGAAATTGGAGGAACAGTTGTCTCTCTGATAGTGCCAGAGTCCTATTATCCCTCCTCAGTATGAATCCTCTTCTTCTGCCCCAAGTCTCAAGGCTTCTCTAACTTGACTCCTACAGAATTTGCTACCACCTTTTCTACAGCTTACTTAATTATGGCTGTTGGGTGAATATGACAACTGACAGTTTCCCTTACTTCTTACCCTCCCCTGCTCTGTAAGTTAAGTGTTATGTTCCTTATCCACATCCTGCCAGTTCAAAACCACCTGGGTCTATCCCGAAAACTGCATCGATGAACACAATTTTGACCATATTACTTGAGTTGAATACTTTTTAAAAAAGTATTATATAGGGAAGTTTCAGAAATGAAATAGAAGAAAAATTATTATTTGGAAAAAAGGTTATTTTCCAACTTCCTAAATACAAAGAAAAAAAAAAAAAACCAAGATTTTATTAATTTTGAAGAAAATACTTGTAAAAAACCCCCAAAGTATTAATTTGTATAACAAAAGACATTTATTATATTTATAATAGCACCTGAGCTACAGTAGATGCTCAATAAATATTTGAGGTGAATTATGAGTTATGCAGATTTTTAAAACAAATTCTAAGTAAGCATTTCTCCATTATATGCTTTCTGCTATATTAAATTTTCTAGGGCAATTTTCTATGTGCCTGAAGACATGGAAAATAGTAAATATAAAATAGTGTCTCTACTGCAACATAGTGCAGAATGATTTCAGATTCTATAAATAATTGGACCCTTTCCAAAACCTTTATGAGATATAAATTCATCAGGAATACTAAGGTAAAATCAAAATATTTGCAGTGTACCCATCTTCTGATGAATCTTAAAAATAAAAAAGCAGAAATACTGAAATGTCAAAAATGACTTTGGTTGTGGTCTATGTCCTTCTAAAAAGAAAGAAAACAGGCTCAGATGATTTGTCGCATTCATTGAGCAGTCTGTACCTTGGAAGAGATTTGCACGATTTTATCTCCTTTCAGGTTGTCTAACATAATATCTGAAAACAAAAGCAAACACAGCAAAATTATAATTTGGTGGTTACACTACATCATTAGAATGCAGGGAGTCTCAGTGCATCACATGTTATATTTCCTTCACAAATGACAGTGCCCTACTTAGGGCTCAGCAGATACCTTCAAGTCGTCCACTTGATTTCATCAACAGAGTGTGAAGATAATGGACCATGAAGCTAGAAGATAGAGCACTACTTGAGAAAAGGAAGTTTGGAATGAAAGGAGATGGCAGTCTAGGCCCCAGGGCACAAAAACAGATAACTGAGAAGTTGAAATCCACTGACACATAATTACTGGGAATATTCATGAGTGAAATTGTGTCACCTGAAACCTACGGATGACATGCAGCCTGAGAGTTGGCCTGTAAGTCATCAGATAGCTGCTAGTAGTATTTTACTTCTGTAGACCTCATTAGACTTATAAAGTAGTTATCTGGACTTTACTAGAGGAAACAACTAGAGGAAACAGGAACTTGGTTAATAGTTATTAAAAATGATTAAGTGTAGCTAGAATTAAAGTGATCATTAATAGTGGCAATTCAGAAAGCACAGATCATCTTGCACTATCTTTGCCTTTCATAATGGACCTCGATTATCACTTACAGTATTGAAGCTCTGGAAGGGGCAGGAAACTCACTGGTCAGACATTGTTGTGATCCTCTAACTCATCCTGGAATTTGCCTAGAAAACATTTTCTTGTCTGTTTGTGCTTTGTGTGTGGCCTTTTCATATAAAAGAAAATATGTAAATGACAGGTATTTGAGGTTTCAGTTCCAATGCTCCTATATCTTTCAATAGTGTGACCAATGTTCAAAACGAAAGACAATTATGATAACGATGGCTTACCATTTAAAAAAATAACTATAGACTATAGATTTGTTTTAATATTAACTACGAAGATTTCATCTTCTCTGGAAGTATGCTAACATGAATAAAATTAAATGAAATCAAAATGACTGGGAATGGATTAAAACAGCCAAGAACAATAAACAAGAGAGGAAGAATTACTCACAATTGATAATCTTTAAAAAAAATTGAAAAAAGAAAAGACAATTATTTGGCTTGATTTTTCAAGATTTCTTGTCTCCAATTATTAAAGTATTAAACTATTTCTCAACTATAAAATCATTGTCACACTAAGTGGCAGGATCAGGAGTCCCTTATGTTCAAAATCCTGGAAGTGTTGTTATGGTGTGTGGTGGGTGGATTTCCATTAGGCCAAAGTAGAAGTGGCAAGTGTGCCTTCCAAGGGATCACAACAGCACCTCCATGTGGTAGGGAGGCTCCCTTAACAAATTCTCTAGAAACTGCAACTGATTCCACACTCTTCTCTTAGTATAGACCATGGAAAAACGAAAGAGATTTTAAAAAAAGACAGTTATCCTGAGAAATGTTAGAGGAATATTATGACAGATCTCTGAAAAAAATAGGACAGTCTCTAAAAACTGGGGTGGTCATGCAGTAATTAGTGAAATAATC
This sequence comes from Sciurus carolinensis, assembly GCF_902686445.1. Taxonomy (NCBI): domain Eukaryota; kingdom Metazoa; phylum Chordata; class Mammalia; order Rodentia; family Sciuridae; genus Sciurus; species Sciurus carolinensis. Next base: position 41,577,476 of record NC_062219.1, on the reverse strand, counting down.
CTGAAATAACAGTGAAAGCAGAGGACCAACCTTCTGTAGGGCATTGATCAAGTTATTTATATGTTTCAAATATGCAACTTCAAACAAGGTTGAAGAGGAGCAAGGAATTCGGGGTTATCAGAGTGCCCAGAAAGGAGGCCCCTTAAGAAATGTTTAAAGATATTTTAAAACATGAGCCAACAATTTATATGTTAACAAGTTGTCCTTACTAAGTTAATATATTTGCCCCATTTTGAGAAAAGATAGAGGTCTTCTAACTTAACCCTGGGCAAGTACCTATATTTCACTATTATAATAAACAGTGATATGCAATAAAAGATACTGTTGCATGTTGGATCATTATGATATTAAATAACAGAGATAATTAATATTTCATTTAAATTGATTAACAAAAATAAACTTTAGTTGAATATTTGCCGTATACCTAGAAATTTAGCAAAAAAAGTTTTTTTGTGTAGCAATAGTTGTATAATTTCAAAAAAAATTTTTTTTTCAATGAGTGATATTTTAGCAGGTATTACAGAGATATGACACAAACTTTATACTGTTAAGAGACATATAATCTCCCTGGGAAGAAAGAATATGAAAATCTAAATAACTTATTACTAGGGAGATCCCATAAACTTTATGAAGATACTGTTGGTCAGTGTTGAAGTTCTGGGCATAGGTGAAGCTGTGGGCTTTTCAGTTATGCAGGGAGTAATTACCTGTGTGGTTGACTGAATCTAACTTTTTATTGTTCCTTTTCATTTAATCACACCTTCAAAAACCCTCTGAAGCATGTAGTATAGCAGTTGAGTACTTGCCTTATGATCATACAACTAGTAAGTGACATCAGTCACTTCCTTTTGTGTATAGACAGTTATCAACCCAAATTAAGGGGAAGACAATTAAATGTCATTAAATACAAATTGAGCTCTGATAACTAAAAAAAAAAAAATCAATCTATGATTTCAAATATCTTTTTATTTTTGTACCCAGAGTTGCTTAACCACAGAGCCACATCCCCAAACCTTTTCTTATTTAGAGACTCGTTCTCACTAAGTTGCTTAGGGCCTCTCCAAGTTGCTGAGGTTGCCTTTGAACTTGTGATCCTTCTGCCTCAGCCTCCTGAGTTGCTGAAATTACAGGTGTATGCCTTTGGATCTTGTTGGTTTCAAAAATCTTGATTAAACAAAAGAATGTAGATAACTAGGGACAAAAGTTAAGGTGTAAGAATATATTTTCTGAAGGCAAAGACTGGACTAATCAGACACTTGGACAGAGTATTTGTCTCTGAAAAGAAAGGTTGATGAAATTATTTATTCCAGGACAATTCTGTCTTAAGTTTTTTTGTGTAGCAATAGTTGTATAATTTAAAAAAATTTTTTTTCAAAGAGTGATATTTTATCTGCAGATGTCTCATTTCCAGTGATTCTCTTGTTCTTATTCACCTACATTCCTACATCAGTAAAATTAAAGTAAGGCTCAGACAGCTAATCTTTTGTGCACAGTGACAGAAGCCAGGCAGATGAAAATCTCAGAGTTTCTATTTCCTCTGGGGTTTGTAGAGTTAGCTGTTTTGCTTCCCATCCTGACTCCTGTGAATGTCTTTGTGCTTCCACTCCACCAGAGCCCTGAAAGTGGGCTCACTGGATAATGGTAAGGAGGGTAAAGTTGATACCTTGGTATTGACTTCCTGATCTCCTATCTTCTGGAGCACATAGTATGATACCAAGACATGGAAAAGCAGAACAGCTATTCATCAGACTGTTCTGATGGGGCACAATGGGGAGTGGACAGTTCCCTGGTCTACAAGGTGTCAGAAAGACAAGGCTTGTAATCTAGACTCCCTCTTTCCTCTATGGTGATTTTGGGTAAACTGTTCAAATTCTCTGAGATCTTATGTACTCATCTGTTAAATAATAGGAAAATAGTCAACCCAGGGACCTTGGTGATTGTTTTGAGATTAAGACAATACATTTAAATTTGCTTTGGAAATCTTAAGCTATTACCCCATAGAGGTACTATTATCACAAAGCAGTAGCATGAAACATCTACATGGGTTCATCAGCTTTAGTATTAACCACATCTTGAGGTTTTAATAAAGGTAATTCTTCTTTGTCCTTCTCCCAAGCATCTTTCCAACAGGTCATGCTTTAGACACTAGAAAATGTTGTTTAATGAAAACTGAGGGGCTGGGCAGGCTTAATGAAGAATTTAATAGTCGCTGATTTATTCAGTGACAAAGGGAAGGTGCTGGCTGTTGTGCTGTTGTATGTGATGCCAGGATGCCAGTTTTCCCTGTCGTGCTGAAAAGACTGGAGAGTAGAAGGATATGACCTGCTTGTAATTTAAGTTGGTCTTTGCTCTGACTGTAAGCTGTGCTAGAGCGACGGTGCTGTGGACGCCAGGACAGAAGCATGGGCCAAGAAGCCACCCAAAATTGCATGGTCAGAAACAGGAGAAGCAGCAGCTCCAATCTTCTTAAAAAGTCTTCAAAGTACCTTTTGAATTCACTTCAAATGATTAACGTCTTTGAGAGAGAAAGAAAGACAGACACAGAGAAAGAGAGAGAGAGAGAGAGAGAGAGAGAGAGAGAGAGAGAGAGAGAGAGAGTGATTTGAGAGGGCTCCTGGCTACAAGCAGTACACTTCTGCTCAGCACTGCTGCATGGCACAGTCCTTGTCTTCCCTCAGTCCAAGAAGGTGTTTTGCTTCGCCCTTTGGGTGGAGAGAGAAACATACATGAATGATATAACTCAAAAATGACATCAAATAGGGCACATTGATATCCTTTGTAAGAGGAAGTAGAGCAGTATGGTCTTTACCCTTGGGAAATTGGTTGTAGCATATATTCTTGTGTACCTATAGTATGCTGGGTACTGTTGGGCAATGAGAACAGAAAGCAGTATTAAATAGTAAAACTCAGTTTTTAAGCTAAGCTTACACATCTGTGACTGTAGACTGAGAAAGGGCACTGGGGGTCCCCAGCAGATGGAGACAATCTCACACAACAGGGGTGGACCCAGAGAAAGGTAGAACTTAGGGAAAATGAAAAGGAGTGGTATCCTTCACAGAATGAAGTGAAGGAACAGTAGAGAAGTGTACCAGTTTGCTGGGGGACAGATGTAACAAGATCTTGAAGGCTAGGGGGAGCCTGTGCATGGATGTGCAAGGTAAGAGGTATAATTATTAAGGGAATGGTGGGGTTTTGAAAGAGCCATAGAAGAGCAGTATTATGTCAGGTTTTGGATAATTAATATCACAGTAGGGCGTAGGCAAGATTTTGGTAAGTGAAAGGGGAGAAAAAGAAAAGAGAAATGACATTATATTAGGCAACGAAACTCAGACTACTGGAGAAAGAGTTGAAGGTCAAAGACATATAAGTAAACAAAGGGAAAGAAAAGTAGTTGGAATTTGGTGAAAATACACAGAAGTAGAAGTGAAGGGACTATCCAAGAATGATTCTTCATTAATTGATCATTTAAAATAATCTCAGAGGGGAAGTGAGTAGTGGAGGTACTGAGATGAGTATCATTAATACTCAGGCAATAGTTACTAAGGTGCAGATGTTTAAGTTTCAACTGGGAGGATGAGGCTGTTGCTTAAGAGTGACAGTGACTCTGGGCATGTAGGTGAGGCATTCACTCATACATTGGCCAAAGGGAAGAAGGTATGGCTCAGGAACTCTGTGAGATACTATTTGGTGACAGCGGAAGACCAAGGTCTATTTCTTGATTTGGATGACTGGAGGAAAGAGTGGAATCAAAGATGGAAGATAGAGTGTCCAGAAAGTGGGAGGAAAAAATGTTAAATGTAGTGTCATGGAATCAAATATAAGAAAGAGACTCACTGAGTCTCTCAATGATTATAGCAAACATATTCTTTGACTATGTTATATGCCAAGTGTTGATTAAAAACTTTACATATATTATTTTATTTCATTTTTATTTTCACAAGTCTGCAAAGTTAAGAATACTTGGTTGAAAAGAACAAAAAGCAATTTGTAGAATATGAAACAATAAAAGTCATTATATGATTATAGAAATTATAGAAGTTCACATTAAAGTATTTTCTATGTGCTAGGCACTGGATTTAGTATTTTACATTTTGTTCTAGGAGGTAACTATTACCATTTACATTTTAAAAGAGGAAATGGAGGCTAAGCAAGTTTCCGTAATTCTTCAAGGTGTAGAGACAACCTAAGATTAGAAAAATAGGAAAGAGTTCCATTTTCGGTTTGTATTTGGGATAATGGTAAGTTGAATATTAAAAAGACTTTAAGTTAAAGAAAAACTTTACATACTTTGTCACATATATCTTTTCAGACTTTTACAGTTTATAGCTGTAAACTTTCCAAAGGGATTAGATGTTTTCCTTCTATTATACAGTGAGTAAATAGGAGATGTGATGTCAAAGTCTTCTCCTTATGTTTTTTACATATTATAGCTGCTTTGATTTCTTTCAGGAGTAATGGTCTACATAGTCAGATGTCAGTTGTAAAATTTCTTGCTGGTGTTATGATTTCTTCTTACTATAAGCTATGCATCCTTCTCTACAAATTCAAGTTTTAGTTAATTCTATTTGGGGAAGCACAATCAGGAGTCAAGAACTGCAACAATGTGCTAGTTTGTCTTTTTTTTTTAAATGGATTTCTTCCAGCACACAGGGGAAGAATAGCAATGATGGAACTCATACAATTTGAGTATAAATATCAAACATGAATATGTAACATATTTCATTATAGTGACTTCTAATTTCTAAATTATAACAGTTAAAATAATTTAAAGAGGAGAACAATGGTAGGATTCCTGAAGAAATAAATTTGTAGATGCTACATTTCTTTGGAAGGTATTTTACAGACTCTGGCAAGAGTCTATGAAATCATGTTCTTCTAAGGAGGAGCCTGCTGAGCTGCTAATGGTAATAATATGACATGTTTGACAACAGAGGACAGGAGTAAGTCAAGAGTGGTGTTGGCCTGCCCTTCAAATGTGTTAGCTAGGTTGTTTTTAGTTTCTTAAACTTATAAATTAAAATGTTTATATAAAGATTATTTAGATTTCTGGGAACAAGATATTAAATGTAAAAAGTTGATTAGATTTACTCTTGAAAACTTTGCAAACTTGATTTTCTTCCTTGCTGATCCTAAATTTGCCTATGTTACTTATTTTGAAATAATTTTATAACTTATGTAATGTATAATTTATAATATTACATATAAGTCATAATAATTTATAACCCATTACATATGTAAAATTTATATAATATACAAATTTAAAAAAAAATTTAGTTGTAGATGGACATAATACCTTTATTTATTTATTTTATGTGATGCTGAGGATCGAACCCAGTGCCTCACACATGCTAGGCAAGTACTCTACCACTGAGCCACAACCCCAGCCCCAATATACAATTTTTAATAATATAATTTATATATAAATACATTCATTCATTATTAATATATAAGTCATATGTTATAATTCTTGATTTCAACACAGTTTGAAAGAACCATACTTCAAGTGTAGTCCTTAAACCAAATTGCCTGTTATTTTTAGCCCTTACTGGTACCATGATTTATCTTTACTAGATACAAATGCATCATCCTTCCTAAACTGATTTAAGATTAATATTTTATTTTATAGCATTTTGATATTAATGCAATTTGATATTATTATGGGTAACAGAAGAAGAAATCATTCTCATAATGAGGAACCATCCTGAATTGGACTTTTCTAATTTTTAATTTTCTTTAGTGTGAAATTATTTTGAATTTCAGAAAGTAAAATCATTTTGGGGGTTGTCTAATTTTAACCTGAATCTTAGACTTCCTGTCTCAACTTCTCCATCTCTGTAGGTTTATAGGCTTTAGGTTATAACACATGCAGGCCATTATGTCTGCAATAAAGGTAGGCCATCCATCAAGTGACATTAAGTCATATAATTTTCACTAATAACAAATAAATAATGAGCCCTACAAAAAGTTTTATTATCTTATGTATTCAAGAAGTACTTTTGGATACCATATCCCTAGGCCTATAATAACCTGGACACCTTCTAGATGGTTAAAAGCAATCTCCTGATCCTTTCTTTTACAATAGAAATAGTCTATCCTAAAAATCATAATTAACATTTTAAGGAAAATATTCTTCAATTCTGATTATACCCTACCTAGTGCACTACATCTAGGGCTACTGTTACAACCAAAAGTAAGTTATGTGTTTATTCCTATGTATTCCAACTTTCACTGAATATCTGCTGTATATCTAGAATTGTGCAGATGATTTTGCCAGAATCATCTCTTTGATTCTCTTCCTTCCAGCTCCCACTTCCCACTCTGTGAGACAGACATAGATACCACTATGCTTTCAGATAATGGAAACAGTCCTTAGAATTTTAAATGAATGGCACATCAAGGGCCACAGAGCTAATGAGAGGCAGGGCAGAAATTCCTTCTAGAAGTCTTTTGACATCATGCCCTATGCTTGATTAATGCTAGAATCCTAAAGATTCTGTTCCAAACAGTTTTACAGACTGGGAAATGAAAAGCTGAGAAACTACCTAATGTTCTGTTTTTCATTGTTTATTTCTTTCCAAACTATTATATTTTATCCATTCACCTCTAAATATTTTTAGAAGTAAAAATAGAACTACTCCCTCTTCAATACCCCTTGTCTCATACTGTCTCCTTGGCGAGTCTGTCTCTTCCACTAAACAGAGATGGTTCTATTCCTGATCCCGTTCCACCTCATGCCACTTCTTCCCTGAGGTCCAGATCTCTTTCTGTAGCTTTTCCTGGACATCTTCACCTGAATGTCTCAGGAGAAAATTTTACAAAAAACAAAATTATTAACGTTGTCCATAAATTTTCTGATTCCTTTTAAAATTTGGGGATTTCTTAATGATTATCTTCTTAGAATAATTACTTAATATCTCTGTTAGCTTTGACTGTATTAGTCACTTCATTTTCTTGATCTTTAAGTTTTGACTTTTGATCCAGAACATTCTGCTTTGAACTCTCTTCTGAGCTTAGGATCTATCAAGATGATTACTTGATATATCTTTCTGGGTATATTACATGTTTCTCAAATGCAACAGTTTCTGTTCAAAAGTCTATATTTCCAGACATCCCAAACAGTCCTCTCTATTTGCACTATTGATTTTGATTAAAGATTTTTACATTTACTCAGTCTCTGAAGCTAGAATTGGTGTGTTACTCTTGTCTCTTTCCTCATCCTTAGTCTCTACACCTACTTAAATATTAAATTTTAACAAGTTTACCATTAAAATACTTCTCAAATTTGGCTTCTTATTTTTGTTCTTCTGCAGTCTTTATTTACTCAGTTTCTTAGGCTGCAATCAGTTTCCTTGTTCCCCAGTCCAGTCCCATTTGACAGGAACAAGTACATTTACTGAAATTCTAGATTGTGTCCAATATTGTCTTAAGGAACAAGATAGGAAAAAATAAAGATCCAACTCTAAATTTGGATGACTTGCATTATATTAAATAGATAAATCTCCATGATTTTTCTGATTCTCTGCTTTTGTTTGTCTTCTCTATCTGTCCCTCCTATCTTCCCTTCTTTTCTTTTCATCTTTATGATGCAAAATCAACAGAGGTAATGAAGTCTGCTGGTACTTTTATCCATAATGATCCCATACACTTTTCTTGATTTCGAAACTCCTTCAGATCTCATTCTTGAATTTTTCAAATACAGTTGTGTCTCAGTATTCTCGAGTTATTGGTTCCAGGGTCCTCTGCAGACATTAAATTCTGCAGATGCTCAAGTCTCTTATGTAAAATGGCATGGTATTTGCATACAATCTGTACACCTCTTTCTGTACACTTTCAATCCTCTCAATTTAAATTATCTCTTGATTACTTACAATATAAATGGTTGTTATACTGTATTTCTTAAGAAAGTTAGTATGAGTTCAATACAGATGTAGTGTCTTTTTTTTTTTTTTTTAATTCTATCTTCAACTGACTGAATCCATAGTTGCTGATCCCTCAGATACAGAGGGCTTAATATATAAGTAGTGTTTGTATTACCAACAGCATTCTTAAGCTGTTCTAAACTATGATGCCTACTTTTGGGGATAGTTGAAATGAGATATTAGAAAGTCATAGGAAGTCCCGGATGCAAATTAAATGACTACAAAGTATAAAACATGCTGCAGTATTTTCAAAATCATTGCTACCTGTTTGAATAGAATATGTGTTAAATACTAATATATCCCCAGAGCTGATATAAAGTAAAGAAGTTTTTTAGGCAAAATCATTTCCTTGAGATTCTTGAGGTATTTTAAAGGGACTCTTCAAGGTAATAGTCAGATTACAGTCTGTTTGAGGTATTTTAAAGGGTCTCTTTAGTTCCTTTAAAAACTGAAAAACTTTCTACAGATTCTACAAAAGTTGTCAGATCTAACTGAGTACTTTTCTGTTGCTGATAGGTACACACTGGTGGATATTCTGCGTGCCATCTTACTTTCTTTAGAAGCCATGATTGAAGATCCTGAGCTTCAAGTCAATGGGTTTGTTTTGATCATAGACTGGAGTAACTTCACCTTCAAGCAAGCCTCTAAACTCACGCCAAGCATGCTGCGGTTAGCTATTGAAGGTCTTCAGGTAGGAGATGCCAGTTACTGGGCTTTGCTCTCCCATGTTTGATTTCTCTTAGCCATTGGCTTAGAATGCAAAATATCTTACAGAATAATAAAAACAAAAAGCATGACTTCGTTTTTAGTACAAACATTAAAACACTAACTGAACAAAGGATTTTGAAAGATGGGCTGAAGGATGTTAGCCTTTTAGTAGATAAGTTTGTGATATTTCGCAGAAGCCCTCATAATGTTAAACACATATACAGATGATGGACTGAGATTTTTATCTTGATAATCAGGACATGTAACTTTTGCTGGACTTGAATTATTAGATAGTGGGGCTTGCTTTATATTTCTCTTTCCTTTTCTGTGTTTATTATAAATAACTAAATACATTTTTCATTACTCTCATATAACCTAATGAATTGGGAAGGATCAACAATGTCTTTATGTTGCCTAAGGTTGATCAAAATGATTTTTGTTTGTTTTGTTTCTAAGACACAAAAATCACCATTTTGAAATATTTCTCTAGACATTTTTTTCCTTTTTTTGGTGGGAGGTGCTGTGACATGGAATTTATATAGTTACAGTGCATCTTCCAGGGAATGGTATTGAACTCATTGGAAATTATAAAAAAGGAAGTGGATCATAATTCAGTGTTACAGTTTTGCTATTTTCAAGTTTTTTTATTTAACTTCTACGATATCCTTCTGCTCTCTTTCTACTACATGCTACTTTGTGTATAATATTTATGGAATTGATTTTAAGCTTCTAGAAAGATTGGCAAGTTCAACTCGAGTGAAAAAATTCTTTGTTCCATATTTATTCTCTGTATTTTTAACACATTTTAGAGATTTGTTAATAGTTAATTTTTCTAACTTTCATCACTGATAGTATCTCTTATTTTAAATAAATGAATTATATATGTATTATTCATCATGACAGAGTGTTAGACTTTTTTATGTTGAATAAACCAAAATAATCCAGATCTCCACTCCATAGTAATTTCTGACTGCGTTTCTGGCACGTAAATTAATGACTGCTGAACCCCTAACAATGGGCCACCGCTACAGGCTGCAGGGCTTCTTAACCAAATTGAATTCACAGTTTGAGTTCTGCCTCCAGACTGAATAAGACACACTGATCTCTCTCTCTAACTTGTTTTTCCCACTGCAAGTTTTCTGACTGGCTCCTGGTGAATCCTTCTTTCCCCTATCTTATCTTACACAGCACCTTTTTTCTTAACTCCACAGAGACAGTTAACAAGGGCTGAGAGAGGGAGCAAGATAAAGCATGTTTGGCAATGTGTATGTCATGTAGAATGAGACCTAGTTCTGCTATTCTCAGTAATGGATAAAGGGTTCCTCACTCCGTACAAGAAATTGATTTTCATCAGTTGTGCTGCTTTATAGTTTGTATCTGAAATGTCCCACAAAGGCTCATGTGTTGAAGGTCCCCAGTGCAGTCATGTTCCAAGGTGAGCCTTGGGGAAGTGATTGATCATGAGGACGCTGACCTCATTCATTGATAGCTGAATGGACTACAGAGAGGTGGAGGAAACCGAAGGAGGAGGAACCCAGATGGAGAAATCGGGTCACTAGGGCCCTGTCCTGGAAGGGTATGTTGTCCCCGACCCCTCTGTCTCCCGCTCTCTGCTTTCTGACTGCCACGAGCTGAGTAGCTTTCCCCAACTATGCCCTTCTGCCATGATGTTCTACCTCAACTCAGGCCCAAATCAGAGTTGGCTGGCTAACCATGTCCTGACATCTCTGAAACCATGAGCCAAAATAAAACTTTCCTCCTCTAAATTGTTTACGGCAGGTACTTTTGTCACAGAGATGAGAAACGAACAGTTACTTAACATATTTTGGTAACTTGTCTAATTATTTAACCTATATTTGCATTAGGAGCAGCCTAGGTCTTTAGCTGTCAGAAGGGCTGGAGAACTCATTATACCTAAGAAGTTTTTAAAAGCACCTTAAAGATAGATTCAATATTTTGCTATCATGTAACTTGCCCACTTTATGGATTTACTTAACAGTATGGGATACGTCATTGCCAGAGAACAAACTGATGACTCAGAGATGCTTGGGAGCTTCTCATTAGCCAGGGCCACTCTCAGAGCTTCTTTAAGTGCAAAGTGTGAGCATAGGAGGAGCTGCAGTCTGATTAAACCTCGGAGCTTGTATCTAGGGAGGGAAATGATCCCCTTCCTGTATGGATTTGTGCTACACATATGGATCTGCCTTCTCTCTATTCCCCATAAATATTTTAGTCCTCTTCTCCTTTCTTCCAGAGTGCATTGAATAAACAGTTCTAACTGCTCTTGTTCACCAGTCCAGAGGAAACCTAAAATGGGAGCTCTTCCTGGAAATAAATTATATATATTACTGACCTTTAAACTCAAATTTTCTCCAGTTCAAATGGATTGTCTAATACTGTATATCTATGCCCATGTTCAGACTTACGTAACTATACCTAAAAACAATGGTAATTCTGAATCCTAGATTGTAGGATTGCTTAAAATGTTCCATTATGGCATGCATGATCTCCTATTTAGTCTCATATTGAATTAACACTTTCTGGCTTTTAAAATCAAGTCCCATTTTATTTGGCATCTATTATGTGAGAAATATTGTATGTAGCTCTGTTTCATCCAGGACATTAATTAATAGTATTTAAGTAATCTTGATTAAAAAAATATTTAAAGTAAAGATACATACACAATTTTAGTTTTCTTAGTATAACGACTGCTATCAACAAGACCACCAACACTATGAAAATAGTAAATGCCTTCCAGTTAACTCAAGGCAATAAAGAAAGGACTAATATTGTACTATAATTCTGCCATGATGTTATTTTTATTTAGGTAATCATGAAACACATTTTAGGGAGTTGAGCTAAAAATAATAAAGGCTACAAGTAGATGTAGCATCAGGGCAGTTATTTTAATAAGTTATTTTATTAATGGGATGCTACTGTTTTGAAGAGATCCTATCTGTCTTCCTCTTGAGTTGACTATGCAATCTATCTAACCACCAACCTACATTTCAAACCTCAATCAAAAAGTACTTTGAGTGACCTGGCTAAAGATAGCACCTGAGACCCTGTATAAAAGTACTTGGACCATTACTGCAGGTCCACATGTGACCACGGTGCAAGGTCAAATGAGATAGAATGTGGAAGGATGGAATGCACTGAGGATTCAGACAGACCTAGATTTGGATGGCAACCCTGCCACATATCAAGTGCTTTTACAAATTACTTAACTTGTTTGAATCTGTTTATTTATTCATTCAAACTTTTAAGTGTTATTATATTAGAAATGATACATCTTGCACTTAACAGGTGATGTGATTGAAGTTGATGTGGATTAGCTCATTTTTCAGGTGGCATATTTATCTGGATATGTGCTGATTATCTCACAATTCAGTGATGATCTAATTGTGATGAATTATTGTTGATTGACTTTGGGAATCTGAATATATTTTTCTTTCAATGCTCAGATTATAAAGACAAATACTTCATTTTTCTTTGTGATATCTCTTGGTTAAATAACATGTAGATATTTTCACATTGAATGCCAAATAACATATGTTTTCAAATTGAAAGCCAAAAGAAAGAATGAGATTGTTTTACCTGTTGAAATTTAATGTTTGTATTATGGGAGAGAAGCTCCTGCTCAGTTGTAAAGGTGGTGGTTGGGAAGTTGTCCTTGGAATTAAGGGTTGAGCAAAAATTTGCTACGTAGACAAGGACAGAGGGTATTTCAGGTAGGGAGAATTTTGGGAAAATACTTTGGACAAAAGCAGAGCTACAAAGGGTTGGAAGTGCATAATGAATCTGTTTTGATGTGGCTAGATTAAGACATGAATTGAGGATTAACCTGAGATGACCCTAGAAGGGCAGTCTGGGAACCAGTTGCATGGGATAGAAGACTGGATACTACATGGTTTGACCTGTGCTCTCTGGACACAAGGAAGTCTGGGAAACGAAAGTGTTCAGGTCACTCTTCAGTTGTGGAAAGATCTTTTGGATAGAAGAATGGACTTTGAAGGAAGGATAGGTTGGATCTAGAAAATCCCAAAACCAACCTTGAGTTAATTATACCAATGCCATTTTATAGGACAGAAAATGGAACCAAAGAAAGTTCAAGATGCTTGGCCAAATTTTCCCAGCTGATATTAATACTTGGGTCTAGGTTTGTTTGACTCCAGAGATCAATATCATTCACTAATCATGTTGTTTCTGTTGATTCCTAGTCTATTTCTAAGAAAAAGAATGTGCATATTTATCCCAAAACCACATACTTTAATATGGATAGACAGTGCAGTGCTAACTAAAGAAGTTTTATATAACTATCTTGTGCCTTTGCACTTTGCTCACATCAAGTAGCAGAATCATTGTCCATTTTCCAGTGAGCAGACTCCTTGAGTGATCACCAGCCTTCCCATTCTCTGGGATACAGCATGAAGACTAAAGGAAAGGCCATTTTTTGTTGGTAACCATAGAGACCTTTTATAAACACAACTGCAGATTGATAAGCCATTCAATGTTTTGGTCCAAGGCAACTGCATGTTTTCTCTGTGCAGAATCTCCAAATATTTTCAAAATATGAAAGACATCAACCATTTTTTTTTTTTTTTTTTTGCGGTGCCTCTACCAACTGAGCTATCTCCCTTGCCCAAGACATCAACCATTTTAACCAATATAATGTAGTTTCTTTATGGACAAGGGGCAACATTAGATATTCTTGGGGGAAGAACATATTCAGGCTTCATTGGAGAGAAAAGAGAAAATTGTCTCGCTACTTATGAGAACTTAATTGATTGGTGCAGTCATAGAAACAGAACGTTTCTTAGGAAATCAATATAAGATTAAGTGAATGTGACTTACAGACTGTAAGGTATCTGCCTGGGAAGCCAATTAAAACATGAAATGTTTGAAAATACCTGGAACAACTTAGACTCTTTTTACAAAGAAATGGTGTACTTTTAATATTTTTGGTTTCTGTTCCTCTATTTTTTTAATGGCAAAGTATCTTGGAAATCTCTCTAAAGATGCACAACACAAACTTGTCCATGAATCCAGAATCTCCCAATTTGTGAATTAAAAAAAAACTTACCTAATCCTACCTGTGCTGTTTGTTGCCATTTGGATATATTTTTCTGTTATTCCCCTAGTGCTATCCTGCTGTTTCTCTACTTTTGCTTTCACAATTTCACAGGAATCCCCAAACTCCATCTGCTGAAAAGTATATAAGGTAGTTAAGACATGGCTTGCTGGCAAAGGGTTTAACTGTAACAAGGGTTTGAACTGCTACATAAAACTTGGACATAGGGTCATTGTAAAGTGCCTAAAACAGGGCCAGACAGTCCAAGAGCACTTAATAAGTGGAACTAGTGAAACAATAAAGAATATGTAATCAATTCACTGGCCTTTTCGTTTGACTCAAGAGTCCAGCAATACCAGGAGCCAACAATCTGTTAGCTCTGAGAGCTCTGCTCATTCATGTGAAAGGCAAAAAGTGCTGCCTTTACAAATTCTGGCTCAGGCTCTTTGGGAGCCCAGTTCTACCTAGGGAAACTTGCCAAAAACAGAGGACTTGCTAATGACTTGGAATATCACTGTTCAAGATTAGCGAATGAGGAGCTCCGTTACTTCAGTCTAGCCTTAGCTTATTCAGTCTTCGAAATCCTACTTGTAATTTTTGGCAGATTTGAAAGTGCGTGTGTGTGTGTGTGTGTGTGTGTGTGTGTGTTTGTGTGTGTAAGGTGGTTAAGGAAAAATAAGAAATTTGGTGTGATAATGAGTAAATTAGGAATTCATAATAAAACAAAAGGAGTGTGGCTGGGCTTTACAACAGTGTTCTCTGTATTGGTTGTGAACCTGCCAATACTTTTCAGATGTAGAATGCTTTGAATAATGGCAGAGACCTCTTGCTTGCAAGCTACCTTTTAAACTTAGGGCAGTATTGATAGGAGGGTGTTGAAACAGTGCCTGTCTCTTTGACAATGAATGCATGAATTCTTGATCTGTATTCATTCAGACAGCCTGGAGTTGGGATCATTCATTTCCACATTTTGTGTGCAAAAGAAGAACCATAATGAGAAACAGTGACAAGGGCAGTGTGTTAAAAAAAAAAAAAAAAAAAAAAAAAAAAAAAAGCACTGTAAAAAAGCAGTTTTTTTTTCATCACATGCATAAGTGTCTGAGCTAAGTGTGCTTACTTTCAGTTGTTACTTAACCTAAAGCAAAATGAATGAAAGCCCTAAAGTTGCTGCAATTTCAAGATGTGAGAATGTGTTTTGACTGAGAGGTGTAGTCCTCAGAAGTAGGATGTTTTAAGTCTTTCTTAAAAACTGACAGTAGGTGTGTTAATGCTATATATCTTTTTTAGCAAGCAGTTTAGGGATTATATAACCTTTGATAATGGGCTAGATTAATTTTGTGCATATAGCCATATATGTATGTGTATGTTATCTCTGTATTGTTATTAATGCATATGAATTATACAGAATAATGGGTTCCATTGTGGCATATTCATACATGCATGTAGTATATTTTGATCATTTCCATCCCCATTGTGCCCTCCTCTCTCCACTTCTCCTGATTCCCCAGCCTCTTTATTTTTCTTGCATTTAAATAGCTGTTCATTTCCTTTGATTAGCACCTAAATGTGTTAACATTTTCTAGTTGTAAGAAGTAGGTGTTAAACTTTGAAAATGAAGAGATGAGTGCTCTAGAGTTATTGAACACATTTTTACTGAATTAAAGAGTATTAGAAGTTATCAATAAAATTTAATACTTCTACCTTTTCCATTACTGACGAAGAGGCTTTGATCATTTGGCTTCAAATAGCCAAATAATTGAAGCCACAAAAGGAAAGAAATAAATAATACTTTTCTGGTCTGAGTCATTGAGATAATGATGAATGGATAGAAAGTAATTATCTATAATGAAAAATTGAAGGACCAGTATGAGTCATTCTGCATTTCATTTTATTGGGTATGTTTAGACATGTCCTGAAATAAAGAACAAAAAAGACAAGTAAGTGCAGATTCTCTCGTGCTTTTTAGCAGCAATGTAAATACATCTTGATGTATCCTCCACTGCCAGTAGAACCTGATTTTTTCAGTGTCTTCAAATCAGAACTGCAAAATATGAACATCCAATTATGCTTTTTAAAAATTAGTTTAGGACCCAAGTGGCATCAGATTTAACTAGAGGTATTAAAATTGGCATGTTTATCTTTCAAATACTTACTCAGTTCCTCTTCACAAATGTTATCTCATGAACACTTTATTAAAGTCACTTGAAATATTAATTAGAATAGTTATTTTTCTTTTATTGTATTTAAAAATTCTGGTGCCATATTGCTAGAATCTTGAGGGTTATTGTCTCATCTGTGAATAATACTCCTGTTGTTCTATTCTCATAAGATTGTTCTGGAAACTAAAATATTTTTATCCTTCATTATAACTATTCTGAGGAACTTTTTTCAGTGGGCTAGTTTTCCTCTTTCTGCAATTACGGAAGTCATAATAACATCATAAGAAGAATTCCTTGTATTTTTTTACTGAGATACCATTTGATGTACAATTAACGACAGTGTTTCTATGGCCGAAAGTGAATCACATTTTAAATCCCACAATCAATTGGAATGTTAAAATGTGGGTAAGTGTGAGTTTTAATATAATAAAACTGCTATTAAGACACAAACCAAAATGTGTATTTTGGCTCTACCGTCACTCTACCGTCACTCATATGAAGTCTGGTGGATGTTTTTGATCTGCAGATGGAACCACTCCTTATGGTTCTTGTCCCATATTCCTTCCTCATTTTTACTCTGCCATCTTCTCCTTGTGGTTTCCAAGTCTACTAGGCGCCATTTTATTCCTTTGCCTCGAAAGGAAAAAACAACAACAACAACAAAACAAAAACAAAAACAAAAACAAAAAACATGGAGGATTACATGTCATCGATTTCTATGGGCTAGACCTGGAATTAGCACACATTGTTTTCATTTGCATTCCTTTGGTTATAACTCAAACATGTGAACAAGTGAACTCTCATGACAAGGGAAGATAAGAAATGGAGTTTAGTTATGATTTCAGAAAGAAGAAAAATTGGTGGATAGCTAGCTTTCATTGTACTGATTCCTTAAAATAAATTTGATAAGTCTTCAATCAGCTCTTTAAGAAATGTTTTGCATTTGTTCTGTGAAAGGAAGAGGTGATAATTAGACACTGTTTCAAGGAACTTGAATTCCTATATTCAAGTACAAAGGAATAAATATATCTTTCCTACAATGCCTTCTTCATATTCACTACTATTTCTGTACCTGATCAGGTTTACATAAGTGAGGGAGCTGTTGATTTCTACATACCTCTATTAGTATAACTAGATCTCTATAACAGCCATGATTTAATGAACTCAACTTTCCACAAATTACTTTGACTCTTCTATAAAGAGTATTTTCAAACATCTTGAATGTAAAAGTAAAAAATGGTAAATCATTCCTTTAAATTCTTAAGACTGTTTCTATGGTAGGTGTTTTACTCTAGGTTCTCCAGAGAACAAGAACCAATTGGGTGTATATTTATTGAGAGACCAAGGATGATAAGTCTCAGGTAGGACCTGCAGTTAGCCATATTGAGATCAGGAGAGCTGATAGTAAAATTTTAGTTTAAGTCTGAAGGACTGAGAAGCAAAAGAGTCTATGGTGTAATTTACTCATTTTACCATTTCAAATATTAATCTTTTCAGGAAACACCCTCACAGATACCCAGAATAATGTTTAACCAAATATCTGGGCACCTTTGGGCCAAATCAAGTTGACACATTAACTATCACAACAGCTATAGTAATGTTGTTGTTGCTTTGCCTTGAAGTTAAAAACCATCTGAATTTGGATTTAATAGTATAAAATGAGAATAAGACATTTTTTTAAAATGAGATGACCTAACTTGAGAAACCCCCAGAAAAGAGTATGTGCTGCCACTATATAGCCATGTGTCACTTTATAACAGGGATACCTTCTGAGAAATGTCCTTAGATGATTTTATCATTTTCTGAACATCATTGAGTGTACTTACACAAACCTAGATAGCATAGCCCATCACACACCTAGACTTTATTATTATCTTATGTTACCACTGAGGCATGTGGTTCATTGTTAACCAAAACTACGTTGTGCAGTGCATGATGATATGGGAGTAGTTTCATACTTAGGTCTTGTTGCTTGAACTTAGAAAACAGAGTCACTATCAAATTTTATAATATATATAATCTATAGGGTTCACCATATTATCAATGCTTATCAAGTGCTCTAAAAACAGCTGGAATTTTACTTACTGTGTAGCTGTATTGTGAGAATATGTAGAAGTCAATTTATTTTAATCAGTTCAGAAATTAATAAATAAAAGGAAGAATTACATTATTATTAACTAGTTTTTTAATCACATCATGTACTATAAAGAATTTAGTTTCCTCTTGGAGGTATTCTAGGAGTGCTTTATGCTATGATTTTTTGCTCTTCTTTATTAGGGCTGTCACTCTTAACATTTTTGAAATTTTTCTCTTTGCTATATTAGCTGTTTCTTGGGTTTCATTTCCTGGGTCTTTGAATTTTTTTTCTCTCTTTTCTCTTGTTTTGAAATACTAAATCTTAAGGGTTTTTGTTGTTGTTGTTGTTGTTTTTATCTGAAAGAGTGCAGGGGAGGAAAAATTACAGAGTATTTGAATTATCTAAAATGTGTTTATTCTGTTTTCATATTTGTTTCATAGTGTTGCTACATATAGAAATATGAGTTGCTACATATAGAAATAATTTTCCCTTAGTACTTTGAGATCATTATTTCTTAGTTGTTAGACATCCATTATTTCCTGGTTTCAAACAAACTCTTGTCACTTTGTAGGCTCCTGCCATTTCTCTTTAAAAGGTTTTAGGATCTTTCTTCATGTTTGTCATTTACAAGCATGCATCTGGGATTGGATCATGTTATGAATCCACCACAGGAATTTTATATTTGTGTTCATAATCCTCTGTACTATATATTATAATGATTCTGTTTTATAAATAACATGTATTTTATTAGACTTTTTATTTTTCTGTTAAGATCATTGTAGATCCAGGTATAGTTGGAAGAAATCATACAAAAATACTTTGCAGGTCTCATTCAGTGGTAACATCTTACAAAACTATTGTTCAGTATCACCAGCAGGATGTTAATATTGATAAAACAGGGATGAGAGTCCTGACTTCCTCTTCAGTCTCTTCTGGCACCACACTGAGGAAGGTGGGTTGCCTCACTGCAGCCTGGTGCAGGTGTAACTTTAGATTCCTGTCTCAGATTGCTGGTATGGGTGGGGATGAGATCATACTTTTTTTCCCTATAGAATTTGGCTAGCTGGGGGTGGTGTAGCATGCCACTAATCCCAGCGAATTGAGAGGCTGAGGCAGGAGGATTGTGAGTTCAGTCAGCCTCAGCAAAATCAAGGCACTAAGCAACTCAGTGAGACCCTGTCTCTAAATAAAATACAAAATAGGGCTGGGGATATGGCTCAGTGGTAGTGTTCCTGAGTTTAATCCCCAGAATCTCCCCTAAAAAATTTTGGCTAGAGTAGAGCTACTCTAAAAACTGTGTGCTGCTAGTATGTACATTTCCTGGACCTTTGGCTATTAGAGTAAGCTTTTGTTAAGGCTGTTGTATGTGAGCTCTAAATCTGAGATACACAAGGTAAAGTCAAACCCAGGGAACTTACCATCATGTCTATCTTTGGGTATCACGGTGCCTGGCTAGTTTGTTTTATATAATGCTGTGGTCTTTTAGATATGATTACTGGGAATAATGGGGAAAATATGACTATCCCATCTTCCTTGAAGCAAAAGTCAGAACAATATATTTTTTTATCTTCCAAAATTTTATCAAAACATCTGATTTACTAATGTTACTCTCACTCATTTGGTTTTCAGTGATGTTGTAAACTGTTTAGAGTTTATAATGTTCACTGTCATTTAAATTTGTGGAGGACTTGTGTTTATTTGGTCTGTTTATTTCATCATTATCTAGTTATGATCACATTATCTATTTATGATCACAAGACAATAAAAATGAAGATGAAGAAGCACTGTTTTCACTTTAGCATAAGGGTCTAGGAGACCCTCATTCTTCTTTAAAGTAAATAGTTGGATGATGAGGAGGAGGAGGAGGAGGAGGAAAGAAGGAGACAGAGGATGTTCTCTTATATAAATCTCTTGAGATATTTTTTTCTGGGGTGTAATGTGTAATAAATTTATATCCTAAAGTCCAAGGGTTGCACCCATAATTCTTGACAATAAATATGGGCAGACCTGACCTGACTCTATCACTTGAAAAACTGTATTTATTTATAGCTAGGTAGTGACTCTGGCAGGTAGGAAACTTTAACACCTAGCTTAAAAAGAAGGCCTCAGAAAGATGCCTCTGCTCAGCTCATTATTTATCCTAAGATGTCTTAGGGAAAGCACATTTGGCCCCACATAGAACAATGATGGGTTTTTGCAGGACGGGACAACAGACAGCACTTGGTAACAACTGACGCCTAGTGTCTCAGCATGGGCTAGATGATCAGGAACACAGTGGGCAACTGACATATCACTAAATGGAGAAATAGTTTAGTTAGTTAAGGGAAGTAAAAGCACTTGTGTGTAAATAACAGGGAACCATATTCTAGTTTCACAAATACTTAAAACTGATGGAGGACCTTAACTCAAGGAAGAATTAAAGTGTCTTCCTTGTTGACCAGAGACCCACTAGGAGGCCCCAGGCTGACCTGAGCAGCACTGTGGACAGCTCCCAGGAATTCAGCTGTGGTTTGTTCTTTTCTGCTTTCCAGTCCTGGTTTTCTTTATCCACCAAGGCCTTTCTCGTAGGTGCCTTAACTCTTAGAACAGGTTGAAGTCACTGAAGAAATAGGGGTGTTCTCCATTATCCTCAGGTCTTAATGGCTATGTGTTTGAGTCAAGACTAGAATTTTTAAGTGGCCTAGGTTCCCCTACAAGATTCTTTTTCCTTCATTATTCCTGTTTTTGGTGTTGACAGAACTGTTTACTCAAAACTCAAGTTTTGACACTGAAAGTACAATTTCCCCCTCTTTCCTTCCACTTGGAGGCTTCCCACAGTGTTGTTTATAACATAATTTACAAACAAGACAATCTTAAGTTTGGTGTAGGAAGAGAGATGATATAATGTGATTTGTGTTTCATCATGAGGCTATGTAAGGAAGAAACAATTTTTTTCTTTTATTCAAGCAAGCTTTTGTGAAAATCATATTTTATTTTTCTTCATAAAGAGTTGTTTAGAGAACAATTATGTAGGATATAGTCAAAGCAATGTTGTCTTCTATCTTGACACCTTCTATGATAGTTCAGAGTGTAAGAGTCAAATATTCCTGAACTTAAACGTTGCCTCTTCCACATGCATGTCTCAATTTTGTATAGAATATTGAACTGATATCAGTCTTTGTTATCACATCTATGATATGAGACTATTATCTTCCACCTGGTATTATTATGAGGGTTAAACAAGATACCAAATATGAAAGATATTAGCATGATACCTAGTCAAAGTAAAATAAGTTCTTGTTGCCTAGTGCTTAAGAATAGAATGGAATTAAATTTATGTGATGACAAGACTGACCTTTAGATAGAAATAAGATTGTTATCTAATTAATCAGCCAAACATGGAAGGTTGTATGAAACTCACAAACTGAGGTTTAATAGGAAGACAGTAGTTCTTATTCTTCCACTTTTTGTTGACAATACATGTTTTTAAAGTGTATATAGTCTTCTCTTAGAAGTTTATTGTCCATGTCTCTTATCTTCCAGGTTGTAAAACAATGGTTAAATATGATTATAATAGTTATTTTTTCTTGATAATAAATGGAATTCATTTTTTATAGCTCTATTAACTGTGATCAACCAGATAATGAGATCTTCAGTGGTAAGAACAGCAGCCAGTTAAACTCACTAACTCACTGGCCAGGCAGCAAGAAGGATGATACCACCAGTTCTCAGTACATGAAAGGCACATTGTAGAGTTGTGGTTTTTGAAACCTTCACCTGACCGGAAATGGGATGGGGTTAACTTGAGAGAGCACACACTGTGGGACTTGACATCTCTGGCATTTGAGAGACTATAAATAGTTATCTGATGGGACAATTGAGTTAACGTATTAAAGAAATAGTTTCCTGAGCAAAGGAGATGAGGGGATTTGGAAACAAACCTGGGGAGGTGATAATATTTAAATATCGGAAATATATTGAGTTGAATTATTATAGTGAGTAACACAGTTGGAGTGGCAGCTGTAAGGACCTGGTATTAGGGAGCTATGGCAATTAAATTATGTGTTCCTGTGAAGATGATAGGTGGAAAGACAGTAAAAGTACTACTTAAAGTATCCAACCAAAAGAATGAGGGGAGTCTTCCCAACAACAAATAAGAACACTATGCCTATATTCCTGATCTGAGCCAGATAACAGACTCAAAAAAATGAACTAATGAAAATATTTGATTCTCATGGAGAAGGACCCTGAAATACCAAGTGCATCATTTCATCATTCTTTTATAAAGGGATAAAGAGTCATTTACTTGGGTAACTGATCACTGGCCTAAGGCATTTACTCCATTTCAGTGGATCTAGGACACAGGAACCCAGTTGATATTGATATCTGGGGAGCTGAAACACCATCTTTAAATTCCTTCACTGGTGGACAGGAGCAAGGAAATGAGTAGTGTTCTAGCTGAGATCTGACTCACCATGAGTTGTCATGGGCTTCTTTCCCGTGACTGGAAAGAAACTCATTGTAAAAAGGAAGTGCTTTGTGATCAGTAGCTGCAGTGAGGGTTGAGGTTTGTCCCAAATTCTTGTTTTAAATTTCCAAAGGAACAGTAAACTCACCTAAAATCTAGAGGTACTATTTGCAGGTATGATAAACTTTTTAATGAAGTGTGTGGGTCTAAGTGGCACAAACATTGAACTGCAATGGATAATGTAGTGGGAAGCCCAGATCCTTCCTCTAGGACCAAGGCAGCTATTCTCCTGGGTGCAGAAATTTCAGCTGCTGATACCTTAAGCTGAACAAGCCCTCCCCCCCACCCCATTGCCTTTCCTTAAATGGAGCTACTCTGTTAGAGGCTATGCCCCCAGGGAGCATAAGTTAGCATAGGAGAGGGGTCACTGTAGAAGTACATATGCTTTGCCCCTTTTCCTCCTTTCTGGACACCTCAACTCCAGAGCTTCTGCCAGAATCAGCAAAAGCCTTTGTTGTAACCACATCACAGTCGAATGTCTCCCTCTGTCTAGTTCTTCTCTGACTTCCTTATGAGTTTTGTTTGTCATCACTCCTTGATGAACCTTCTGCAAATAAGTCTTGGTCTCAGAGTCTGTTATCCAAGGAACCCAACTTAAAACACATAGCATTATCTATAGCATTTATTCTAACTTTATAAAATGTCTCATGATAATTGTATGCAGCAAAGTGGTCACCTAACAGGCACAGGATAAGGATAGTAAAGTAGGGTGGGGCAGGTTTCTCTGGTGAGTGTTCTTTCAATGTTAGGAGTAACGTTTGCCAACATTTTGTGAATAAGATGAGAAATGGTTATGTATACTGTTAAGAAGAATAAGTGTGATACAAATTGCTATAAAATTTCACTTTCATATTAATATATTCAATAAAGGAAGAAAAAATGCATTCAAAGGGAAGTAATAATTATGCAAGAGGTGTAGTACTATTGAGAAATTTTCCATTTTCTATTTTCTACATTTTATCATTTGAATCAAATTAATTTGACCATAGAAACTTCATGTCGAACAGTCATGATATACAGTAAAATATAAAGGAAATTATTTAATGAGTAAAAATAGAATATGCCAAGTTTAAAAGGTTAGCTTGTATTTTAAAAGTAATACTAGCATAGTTTGATGAGTAAGTTAATAGAACCAGGCAGCTGCAGATGCTCATCTCAAAAAAAAAAATTATGCAGCTTTAATACATGTGGTTGTGATGGGTCACGTTTGGATCCACAACCCAAAGGAAATTTACAGGAAGACCTAGGCAAGCAGGGTCAGTATAAATGTAAATATACAGTAGGGAAAAAAAGATGAGATACCTTTTCAAAAGTATGTTTTATGAAGCCACCAGACTGATCCAAAATCCCAAATATCATGTTAACATTATACCTGGCATGTACTAATCAGATTTGGTAAGCAGAAGGAAGTTGAATTTGGTCCAATACCCATCAATACTACTATTTAAAATTTTTTTTTCCAATCTTTAATAAGATTGCCATAGATGAGTTAAAGACAAAATAATGGAAATAAGTGCATCTTATAAAGACACTCATGCTTTTACAACACGTTTCTATTTGTTATATCCTTATATTATTAAAATCTGTTTAATAAATGATAAAATTAGTATTACAGAGAGGAATTGGTTAAGAGTTCAAAGGATGGGTTAATGATGTATGGATTAAAATGCTAGATAACTTTATAAAACAGAGTTGGAAGTTGAGCTAGGTCTTCAAAGATGATCTGACTTGGGTTTGTGGAGGGACGAGAAGAGATGGTGTGGGGTAAATGGCATGTAGAGGTGAAATGTGTATCTTGCATTGTGGTTATAATAAAAAATTGCAAGCAATCTTATGTGAAAGATTATCTAAGAAAGGCAAGCAAGATAAGGTGAAGAAATCATCTAGCAATTTGGAGTAAAATGGGAAGGACGTTGAATTTAAATAATATTTTATGGAAAATGGAAAACTGGTGAGTAGTTTGAACAGAAAAAGCCATGAAAGGAGGATAATAAAAACAATTAACATAGCATCATTCATTTCATCATATTTTTATTATACAAGTCCTCATTGAGTGGGATATTTTAAAGAAAAAGTGTGAAGTTTGAAGACTCGTATCACAATTCTTCTCAGACATTAATGTGCATTAGTGCTGGTCAAGTGATCTTGAAAGAAGCAGAGGATACATTTTGTTCATGTCCTCTCCTATCCACATTTTAATCTCCTCATTTAAATCTCTGTCCTGTCTCACGATGACTTTCTCAGAAAGTAGAACAGTGGCCCAGCGGGCAGCCCACAGCTGCCTTTCTACATGGTCCCTCCTGTACATGGTGATCATAGTGGCTCCCTAAAGCATGATCTTTCTCATCAGACATTCCCCAAACCTACATGTTTGTTCACATTGTACCCTCTGCATGGACAAGAAAGAAGGGCTCTACCATGCTGTGCATGTCCAGGGCTCATGTGGCTTCACTGATGAAATAAACTAGAGACTTTGGCAAGACCACGGTTTGGGACCTATTTTAGAATTCTGTTTAGAGAGAAGTAAGTTATTATGCATGCTAACATCTCCTGTGGAAAAGATTTGCTTGAAAGGGTTTATATTTGCTCAACATCTAATGATAAATTGCATTAATCATACTAATGTACTGTGCATTTTCAGAGTAGTACATCAGTGGCATAATATTTTATATGATGTTTTAATAAAATCTTTTGTTTTTATTATAAATCTGATCAACTGTTGGTAAATTGTAAATAGCTAATTATATACTTTAAATTTTTAAGGATTAGAAATTCACAATTGGACACATTTTTCTGTAGCCTTTCTTGAATAGTAACTAAGTGCACATGAGTACAAAACTAAGCATTGAGATATCAGAAAGTTACCTAATGTACTCTTCCTCATCCAATAGTAATTTATTTCTTGGCATTGTGTGTGATTCTGTATGGAATTGTTGGCTGTGCTCTACAGATCTAAATCAGTTTTAGCAGAACTGCAACACAGATGCACGTGCTATGTCAGATTCTGTATTAAAAAACTTAAGTGTAGACTTGTTTGAAATCTTAGGATCCGAGTGTCTGAAGGGAATTTAGAAGTCACACAGACCATCTTATGTAACAATCGCTTCTGTGGCCCTAAGAGATGGCTCTGCAGTTTCTGTTTGTGCATGGAGCATACCAGGACATTGCTTCACAAAGTAGCCCTTTCCACTCTAAGAGTCTGGCAACAGGATCTCCTGTAATTTATTTAAAATTGCCTGTGAATCTTTCACCATTGATCTTTGTACTGGCTCTTGAACAGAGGATTAATGCCACTCTACTTAATGCAATGTCTTGTATACATAATTTCAATAATGCAGAAAGTCTGTTCCTTTGAATGATTGAAGCTATCTGATATTCCTCATGTAATTTTCTTCTCTAAATAATTATGACCATTCTTCTATCCCTTTCTCTCGTGATGTAGTTTCTAAGGTATATCATTTTGGGTGCCTTCTTCAAAATTCACCTTTTGTTAGTTAATCCCCAATGAGATGCACTAAATATGTCCTTCAAAAATTTGTATGTTCAAACCCTGTTCTTGAATATGATGATGATATTTGGAAATGGGACTTTTTTGGAGAAAATTGGGTCATAATTTTCATAATCTCATCATGAAGCCCTTATGATGAGATTAAACTTTTTAATGAAGAGACATACAGAGCTTTTCTCATTCCCCCATCTCCATATGAGGAAATAAGGAAAAACCAAAGCATGTTGGTACCATAATCTTGACTTCCTAGCCCCCAGATCTGTGAGCAATAAAAGTTATTTAAGCCACTCAGTCTATGATATTATTGTTATAGTGGCCCAAACTACAACATTGCAATAGAAGAAATAATCACTCCGCATATGAAGAAAAGTTTATCACTTAATAGTTAATTACTATAGTAATTTAAAATGTAAAATGGTTTCTAAAATTGCAAACAACCTACCAAAGGAGCAAGAAGGAAAAGGGAATTATATCTCAGGGAAAACACAAAGAGAAAAGTTACCCATAGAGGGCTCTAGAAGGATTTTGAAAGAAAGGAAATACATTGTTAGAAGCATTATATGCTGAAGGAGAATTGGGATGGATGGCAGAGATGATTATGTACATGGTGCATTTGGGTATTAGGAAGAAGATTTATTTGACTGTATTTGGCACTCATGAGAAAGTAAAGTAGGAAAAGGATTGCAAAATTCAGCTGAGACCAAATAGTAGGAGGTTGAATGCCACTCTGAAAAATTTGAATTTTGCATATAGAGAGAAGTTTTCAATTTGATAGAAAAGTGTATTTTAATCAATAAATCTGGTGGTCCTATGATAAAATGTGGACCAAATGGAATGTGGCAACAGCTGCAAATGCTATTGGTTGACGTTGAACATGTCTTTTTTGTTTAATAGCAAAATATTTTTATGTGTTCTTTTTAGATATACATGAAGTAGAGTATATTTTGACATATTATACATACATGGACTATAACGTATCCTAATTAGGATTCCAGTCTGGTGGATGTACAAGATGTTGATTCACTGTGGCATCACTGGTATTTCTAACAAATACTATCTGATGATGGAATTCATAGATAGCAAGGAGCCTGTGTGTTAAAACGGACTGATGAAGCGGTTTTTGTCAAAAGCACTATCTGACCAGTTTTCATTAATCATCCTACATAGAAGATTGCTGCGAGACCTGAAGAAGGATTGCCTTCAGTTAGTGAAATGTTCATAACCTCTGAACACTGGTCATTTAGCAAGCCACACAGAGAGCACAGAAAAAACTGTGCAAATGCCAACTGTCAAAACAGGAGGTACATCCACAAGACTAGAACCCTAATTAAAATACATATTTTAATATATGAAGATATATCCATGCATGTGTGATTTTAACAAAATGGACTCTACTGTCACATATAACTAAAAAGAACCAATAAAAATGAAGAATAAAAAGGAAGTATAGTTTATCACTATCACAGTGTTGTAACATTCTAGTGTCCTTTTTATATAATTTTCTTATTTCTGTGAAATAGACTTCTAAATAAGCTGTTAATAAAAATGTGTGAATTTAGTTCTTCTCTTGTTCAATTCTTTCTGTGTCTGATCTTTGATTTCATCTTTTGCTGGTTGGAGATATTAAAAGAGACACATAAGAGCCCGGGCTCTTTAATTCATTGTGTAATGTTTGATCTTCGGTGGAGTCCCAGTTATCTAACAACCTTATCTAATGTTGTTTAAATGTTCTCAGTGCACTAGTAATGAAAAGCAGGAATGAATTATTTTCAAGTCAACCTTTGTACCATCTAAAATCGAACATTGTTCAGACTCATATATGACTGCTTGCTTAGAGAATTGCCTCCTCCCTGCTGGAGAAGTATGAAGGTCGGCCCTATCTTCAGTAACATTTTTCCAGATCTGCTTCCCTTTGATTCTCTCCATAGTTCCAAACTGAACTTTGCAGTCCAGGTAATACCGAAGTGGTTGTGCAGAGCCAAATGGTTGCAGATACTGTTTACATGTTAATAGCTAGGACCAAAACTAAGCCAAACTAAATGCAGTGCATCTTTGGGTAGAGTCAAAATAATTTTGTAAGGACGATCGGTTGTCATTAACTTCATAGCAGAATGGGAGATGAGTGGATTTTGTTGTGGAGTCTCTATTAAGATACCTCTGCACAAGCAAAAGTCAGTTTTTAGTTCTAGCTCACCTCCTGCTGAAAGAGGAGGAAATAGTGTGTGTTGGTCAAAAAAACAAAGTTTCAGTTATATGAGGTGAGTAAGTTTTAGAGATCTAATGACTACAGTTCATTAGATCTACAGTGTTTAGAGATCTTATGACTACAGTTAATAATACTATATTTTATACTTGAAATTTGCTAACAGCATAGACCATAGTTACCATGAAAGGTGATGAATATGTTAATTAACTTGATTATGATGACTATTACACAATATGTATGTAACTTTATTTATATATATATATACTATATATGCATATATATATACATATATATATATAAATTAGTATACCTCACTAAGAATTCGATGATCTTTTATGTGACTATTTCTAGAAATATTGTAAAGGGATAAAACTCCAAATTCTGTTTCTAAAACAGCTAGACATGTATCTGAGATCTACTAGCAGCACATTTTTTAATTGTAATAGCTTCACTATTGAGCCTCTTGATCTTATTTTTCCTTCATTTACATTTGATTTAGTATTATAGTATCAAGTAAGATATTTACTTATTGATAAAAGAATAAAATAAAAGAATGTACATTAATAAGTAAAAGACACTTTCCCTGTCTACTATCTTAGATATCTTATAGTTACCTTTTAATAATATTTATTTAGGAAACTTTCTATTCTTTAAAAACTATTATTCATTTAGCTTAGTCACTCTCCCTTCTAATTTGTCTGATTACTGTCCAGTCTGGATGCTATCATTCTGGATTGATTTTCACTTAAGTCTTGTTTAAAACTACCATTTCTTGTTAATATGTCTACTCCCCTGACCCCCACTTTCTACTCCTATATCACTTCATTTTTGTACATTAGGAATTTATCTCCTTTTCTAATTCTAAAAATGCTTTGAAATAATTTTTATGATGATATTTTTCCTCTGGTTCTGTTACTCTTTATGGTTTCATTTCTTTAAAAATATTTCTTTTTATAGTTTTTAATTAAGTCTAAGGAGGAGAGACAAATACGTGTGCTTTCTGTCACTTTAAGTCAGGAAATACCTACTTTTATTTTCGTTATGGTTTAGATAAGAGGTGTCCCCCAAAATCTCATGTGTGAGACAATGCAAGAAGGTTCAGAGAAGATATGATTGGGTTATAAGAATCCTAACCCAATCAGTGATTTAATCCCTTGATAGGGATTAACTGAGTAGTAACTGAAGTAGTAGGGTGTGGTTGGAGGAGGTGGGAATTGGGGTATATATTTTGTATCTGGAGAATGGAGAGACCCTCTCTTTGCTTCCTGATTGCAATGTGAGCTGCTTCCCTCTGCCACACTCTTCCACCATCATGTTCAGCCTCACCTCCAGCCCTGAGGAATGGGAGGAATGGAGCCAACTGTCTATGGATTGAGACCTCTGAAATTGTGAGCCCTCAGATAAACTCTTCCTCCTCTACCATTGTGTTGTTTGGATCATTCAGTCATGGCAGCCAAAAAGATGAATAAAACAATTTTTCTTTATTTTTTAAAATAATTTTTTAGATGTTGATGGACCCTTATTTTATTCATTTACTTATATGTGATGCTGAGAATCAAACCCAGTGCTTCACACATGCTAGGCAAGTGCTCTACCACTGAGACACAATCTCAGTCCCAGGAAATACCTACTTTTAAATAACATATATCATTGTAGGCCACCAAAAACATTTTGATCAAACATAGAATATGAAAATTGTATTTTAGTTAGATGGAAAAATTCATGGGTGACAGAATGATATCTTATAATTCAGTAGGAAAAAAGATGAGGTTCAACAAATATTCCCTAAATTAATATATCACCAATAAAACATTTCATTTTCACAAACCTAGGAACATGTTAAAGATGGTGCTGGTTGTAGATTAGTGGATGAAGCAGCATCACTGCTATAGACATATAATCTTAGTATTGATCTTAGCTCTGATATAATATTGAAATTTTAATCTCTTTTCCACTTACCAATAAGTGAAACAAAATAATCAAGTATGGTAAGGAGTTCATTTGAATCTATGGCAAAGTCCATGCTTACCTTGGCCAACAACTGCTTGATCAGGTAGAGATGTAAGGTGTCTCTACCTAAGTTTCCCTGGGAATAAAATTAAGATCATGCAATGACAGGTTTGTCCAAGAGGTTATGTAAATCAAAAACACCAAAGACTACTGCCTATTGTTTCTACATATATGTCAGAGGTTGTTGTTAATTTCATTTCTTAGTTGTGTTTTTCCCTATTTTTTCTCAATCTTTATATATATATATATATATATATATATATATATATTTGTATTATGGTGTTCATATATATATAAACTGGCTCATGATTATGATTGATCTTTTTCATGTTGGCATATTAATCTTTTTCTATTTTAAAAGAAATATTTCTAACTCATATTCTCTGGTTCATGAAATTGAAAGATTTAAAATGACAAGCTAATTTGTCAGCTTTATCTGGGAAGGAATCATTTCTTTAAAATTCAGCTTTTAGCAGGGCTTGGTGGCACACTTCTGTAATTCCAACGGCTTGGGAAGCTGAGGCAGAAGGATTTGAGTTCAAAGTCAGCCTCAGCATCTTAGGCCCTAAGCAACTTAGTGAGACCCTGTCTCAAAAACAAAACAAAACAAAAGGTCTGGGGATGTGGTTCAGTGCTTAAGCACCCCTGGGTTCAATTCTTGGTAACACCATATTTAGAAAATATTTTTAATTTGTGTACTTAAATAAGTAGATTTTGTTTTTATTCTTTGTCAAATTTATATGGCAGCAGTAACATTAGATAAATGTATAATGCAGAACTGATAGAAAAATAGACATATAGGTCAATGGAACAGAAAAACAACAACAACAAAAAAAAAACAGAAGTAAATCCTATACAAATCCAAAAACCCTATTGAAATACTCAACAATTTTGATGGATACCAAGGGTATTATTATGGTAAATGATTAAAACAGTCTCAAAGGTGCCACAATGCACCATCTATGTGCATCAAATTCT
Organism: Sciurus carolinensis; assembly: GCF_902686445.1. Lineage (NCBI taxonomy): Eukaryota > Metazoa > Chordata > Mammalia > Rodentia > Sciuridae > Sciurus > Sciurus carolinensis. The sequence goes on along the minus strand of NC_062219.1, from coordinate 41,546,333 downwards.
CAACACAATAAAATTGTGGAGAACAAATTAGTGGTTATCAGGGGCTAGGAATTAGGATCAGATGCATTGGGTATGACACTAAGGGTTTCCATGAGGGAGTCTTTTGTTGAATCACCATTTCTTTCATTATTATTAGAACTATTAATATACTTTAGTGGTACAAACTCATGGGTCTCACTGTGATACTTTTATGGATACATATGTCCTGTTTTGATCATATTTACTTCACTACTAGTCTTTGACTTCCCCTTTTTAGCCTTTCCCTAGTTCCCTTCTCCTCCCTTATAGTCTCTCTTCTATTTTGTTTGTTTCCTCATATGAGACAGAAAACATATTTGTCTTTCTGTATCTGGCTTATTTAGCTTAACATAATGGCATCTGGTTCCCTGATAGAACATTACATTGTATATTTTGAATATAGTGGTGGTTACACTGAGCCTCACAGATTGATTTAAATTTATGTAGAGGTAAATACACATTAATAAATGAGTGTTTGCAAAACTGGTGGCATGCAAATAGGCCCTGAAAATGGTATCAATGTTGATTTCCCAGGTTTGGTCTAGTAAAGCATCTCATTGTGGGGAGCTGGGTGAGGGTTGCAGGGAATCACACAGTTGAGTTTTTGCAACTTCCTGGTGAGTCTCTAATCATATAAAAATATTTTTTATAGAAGAACCATGAGTCAACAGATAGTTGCAGGTACCTCATAAATGATAAAAAAGTAGTAAAAATATGATGGGTCAGCATTTTTCTGGTAGTACTGTTCTAATATATAGTAGGCACAATAAATAGTTGTTGAATGAGGAAAACATCTTTACTATCTCTTGAAGAACACCATAAGATTACATTTGGAAAACATTTTTATTTTGCATCATTAACAGAAGTGGAGAATTTTGTTCATGTTCTGTTTTTCTGGTCAACAACATATAGACATCAGAAATCATATTAGATAAAAGCAAAACTTTTCAAAGCAACTTCTACTTATTTGTTAGACTTTGCATGGAATTTTTAATGACTTTTTAAATGTGGATATTTTTTCGGAATATGCATAGTCCTTAAAATGAAAGTTTCTACTGGGTACACCCATATGCTCATGAACATGAGTACACATAAGATTCATGTTGAAGGAATGGGAAATGGATATTAAGAAAAAGAAGTATCAAGATTTGAACCATTGACAAACTACCCAGATGAAGTAGGGTAGGTAGACTGTTGAAGATGGAGTAAAGGTGTCTGTATTTTCTCCTCTAAATTTCTAGAATCCACCAAACTTGTAACTCACAGTTGAGCCATACTGTCTTTTATAGAGAGTGTTTTAGAAACTCATAGATCTAAATAACAGCTGATAAAAGTCACATAGTTCCATGTTTAAAAGGACATGCATTGCCCCAATGTCAGATTTTCATGTTATGGAAAATAGGTTATTGAATAAGCTTTGTTACTAGTTTCAGAATTGTTGTGTTTAATTAGGTATCCAGGGTGGGTGGAAAAGTGAGGAATATCATTCCTTTTACTTTGGCTCTTTAATTTCAATGAAGATATCTAAGCTAGATAGACTTTTTAAATTTAATCATATTAATTGTACAAATTAATGTTTTCCACTGTTAACATTTCCATAGATGCATATATTGTTCAGTGATCATGTCCACTAAGGAGATCTTTTAAGCATCCAATTGTGTACCCATATACTTAGCCACCATTGTAAGAATTTCCTTATCAGAAAATATGTGCTTCCTTGAAAATGTTATACAATATTGATGTGACTTGACTGAAAAAACTTTTTTCCTTTATATGTCATGACTGAGATTGTGAAAGAAAAGACTATAGATATGTGTGGTAGTCATGATGTGAATGCTTGATCATGTAGAGAAGCTTACATATCTCGTTTATGTGAATTTGCAGACTGAAAGATTAATATGAACTCTCCAATTCCTTCATAAAATCTAAGAGTGAGCACAGTCCCTGAATGGGCAGTAATGGTATGGGTAGATGGTAAGTGCTAATGATTGACATCTCCACTCCAGTGTAGTATACAATGGTTCAACAACTTGTTGAAGACTCTACTGCTGTGTGAAAGAAAACATCTAGAGAACAGATTTGGGTAATTATTACTTGCTAATAAAATCACAAGGAGTAAAGCAAAAGGAAGAAAAATCCTACTCTGGCCACATTTCCTGGTGTTTTAATTAGAATGTTCTTAAATTAAAATTAATTGATAAGTATCTGTAAAATTTTGTACTAAAAGCAAGAAAACCACAGTAAAGTCTTTGAAGCCTTGAATAGAAGTTCTTCTAAGTATTTAAGTATTTCTGGATTTTGAAAAGGGAGTAATGATCCAAAGATGAACCCTTGCTTTCTTCTTGCCATAAAACTAACTGATAAGAGAAAGTAATTATCCCAAATTAGGTAAACCAAGGTGTCCTCCTCCATGCCCCTAGCCTTGCAGGAGATGTTTAGAGACTGAATGGGAGTTCCTCATGGCAGTGTCAGTTGGAGGACTGTCCACAGCCCGAGTTTCTGTCGTCTTGTTCATGTGTACTTCTTTGAGGAACATGTGCTAGAACATCTTTAGATCCTCTCAAGCTATCTTTATAATCCACTGCTTCGCAATCCATATGGACACCACACAGTTCTGGAAGGAGGTGGCACAGCTAAAAATGTTCTGGCAAGTGACTGGAAATCATCACTCTGGCTTCAGTAACCTATTCTATCTAACTCCTTACTCCAGCCAGTTCCATATTGGTCAAGAGCATAAATAAGGGAGGAAAATATGTATTATTTTTATTACTTTAAAATATATAGATTATTATAGTATTTTAAAACGCCTTCACATATATTCATGAGACCGTTAATTTTTTGCTATGTTTTTGATTTCTACATATTAACCCTAACCTGCACTGTCACAGCTCAGGGATATCTTCATATATACTGCCTACTGACCCTTGAAATTTAGCACATCACATTTCCCCTCAATTATGACCCTTTTCCTATTTCAGTTTTTAGTACAATTAGCAATTTCTCAACTAACTGAGAATAAAATAGAGCAACGACCTCTCAGCCTTTCTCTGCTCTGTCCCTTCGGCATCCAATCATTTGTGAAGTCATATAACTGCGATATTGTTATGTTTCTAACATATACCTTGTTTTTCTTTTATAGTTAGCTCCTTGATACAACTAAGATTCAGGCTCTTGTTATTGGCATGATGCTAACAGCTTTGGCCTCACATCTCTGATTTTACTCTCTCTACTTGAAATGTAAAGTATATAATTGTGAAAATCTTCATCAAACTCAGCAGGTCAAGACATAAGATCACATTTTTCCCCCAAGAAATTTGCATCAGAAACATCCAAGAGACTCCTATTCTACTCGTATATCCATCAGTTCCCAAGTCTCATTCCAGCCCCGATCCATCCCAACCTTTGGTGTCTTATCTCTGCTATCCACTGGTGGGTGACCTTCACAGAAGTTAAGGGTGTGCCTGGAATATGGATATCTATCTCGTGTTATTCAGTCATTAAAAAAAAGACTATTCTAAAACTATAGTTATTGTTTTTAATTTGAAACTGAATAACTCAGGTTGCACTAAAATATAAATATTAAAATACTGTTTCTATTCCAAACTAGATAACTCTGCTAAATTAAAGTTTCTATAGCACAATTCCAAAATGCCAATTCTCTTCTCAAGAATTTCCGTGCTAAGATACACCACAAAAGTTTTTTTTTTTTTTTTTTTTTGCCAATTTGCATTGTCCAGGTAGTTTCAAAACTGCCTTCTTCCCCACATTGCCAGGACCTCACAGTTACCTTTATTCCAGACAAACTGCCTGGTGACTATATGCTAAAGGTGACCCAGTCCTTCCTGTCTTGGTTCCTACTGCTCTTCTCCTGGGACACTCTGTCCCAGATTCTTATCAACAGCCCCCAGATCCTTTCCAAATGCTCCCTGTCCTTGAATTCATTCCTTATTCTTCCAACTTTTAAATCTCTCATTCCTTCTCTCTTTTAAATTTAATAACACCTTGTGAAAATATTTCCTTGTTTTGTGTTATTATTGTCTTTATTAATATAAGTTCCTTTAAGATGAGGTCTCGTTCATGTATATTCCCCTTACCTTTCCCATCCTTGAGTATCTTTCAGTAAGTATTTGTTAAACTTACTTGACAATTAGGAGTGATATATATTATTGTTTTTGTGCTGATTTTTGAAAAGTAATATTTTACTATTATACATATGTATAAGTGCATACACATGTACACATGTATGTAGTATATGGTCATTTCAGAACAATTGAAAAATATAAAATATACAGAGTAAACAAAAAGTCACCTATTATTCCATTATAGAGTTAATAGGTTTATCTTTTGATGTAGTTTTTCAAGTCTTTTATATTCCTTTTTAAAATAAGTTATTTTTTTCCCAATTTATTAATCTACTGTTATGATTCAATTTTTTTGTATTAGGAATTCTTGGAAGGTGCCATTTTAATGACTCTATAATATTCTATATTAATGATGGATTATTCATTTATCCACTGAAGTAAATTTAAATTGATTCCAATTTTTAATTACAAAATATAAAAATGAAGCAAACATTCTTGTACATAAAATTTTGCCACAATTAGTGTTAATTTCCTTAAAATTAATTTCTAGAAGCAACATTAGGGAATATAAGGAGTAGTTTTTGAAATTTCTTTCAGGAACGTTTTATGAATGATGTTTCTGTCAACAGAATATGACAGCTTCTTTTCTGCCAAACCTTTACAGCATTGTTTCACCCATTCGACACAATCTTGGCAAGTCCTCACTTGATGAGACCAGAGTGTTCTGAAGTCGTCACTTAAGGATTTTCACCTGATTCCCTCTGTCATTTGCTCTTCTCACTTCTGTTCTTGCAGAAATTCTGCTGGTTACCTCCCCTTTGGCAATTTTGGATATGGAACATCAGCTCTTGTAGATACGTGTTATCTAAAGCAGATAAGTCAAGTGGGAAATGCAATGCTTTATTAATGTCCTAACTGAAGTAATAGTGAGGCCATCATCAGCAAGCCTCCATAGAGGCCACAGAAAAATCCACTCTTCCTATTTTGATTAGGAATGGCACCATTATTTTTGGTACCTTTGCTGTGCACTCAGTTTTAATTGAAGAGCCCAACTTAGGAACATGATGATGTCACCTTTTTTTGTCTGGTGGGAATTTTTACTCTGGGTTCTTTCCTGCTGTTACTTTAGATTGAAATTGGCACTTCATGGATCGTGAGGAGAGGTGAGGATGGCTTTCTGTCATGTTCTCCAGCTGTCTCATTGCCCAATTGTGTTGGGCACATGCACTAGCAGTGACTGTCCTAAAAAAGCCTGTGTCACTGTGTTAAGGCTGTGGGGCTGTGATTTGCGTCAATCTGTTTTCAACCTTCTCTGACAGAAAAAAAGCAGGCTTTGAGAACGCCACACCTGTTCTGCTTAGGAAAGAGAGAGCTTCTGGCCCATTCAGTTATACGATGAGTACGCATGTTGCACACTAGTTGTTTGTGTTGGTTTTACTTTGGTAAATAGTGATTTATCACTGGAGCCTAGAAGCCAAGAGTCTTTCTGATTATTTCAGTACATACATTCAAAACATAGCAGGAAAAGGAAAAAACACAGAGCAAAACTAGGACTATCACAGACCTCTCATGTATTTTAACATGGGCAGGTGACATTCCTGTGCTTTTTTGGATGAGGAAAGGATAGGTCTGTGGTTTTTTTTTTTTTTTTTTTTAATTTATTTATTTTTTATTTTTTTAGTTGTACATGGACACAGTGTCTTTATTTTATTTATTTATTTTATGTCTGAGGATCAAACCCAGTGCCTCACATGTGCTAGGCAAGCTCTCTACCACTAAGCCACAACCCCAGCCCAACTTTTAACCTTTTTTTTTTTTCTTTTATTTTTTTTTACATTTACATAGGGTAATGATGTTTATTTTATTTTTCCCCTCTCCCCCACCCCTCCCACCCCTCTTTTCCCTCTACACAGTCCTTCTTTCCTTCATTCTTACCGCTCTCCTTAGCCTAACTCTAAACCTAACCCTAAACCTAATGCTAGCCCCTCCCACCCCCCATTATATGTCCTCATCCGCTTATCAGCGAGATCATTCGTCCTTTAGTTTTTTGAGACTGGCTTATCTCACTTAGCATGATATTCTCCAATTTCGACCATTTGCCTACAAATGCCATAATTTTATTATTCTTCATTGCGGAGTAATATTCCATTGTATAAATATGCCACAGTTTCTTTATCCATTCATCAACTGAAGGGCATCTAGGTTGGCTCCACAGTCTGGCTATTGTGAATTGAGCAGCTATGAACATTGATGTGGCTGTATCTCTGTAGTATGCTGATTTTAAGTCCTTTGGGTATAGGCCAAGGAGTGGGATAGCTGGGTCAAATGGTGTTTCCATTCCAAGCTTTCTGAGGAATCTCCACACTGCTTTCCAGAGTGGCTGCACTAATTTGCAACCCCACCAGCAATGTATGAGTGTTCCTTTTTCACCACATCCTCGCCAACACCTATTGTTGCTTGTATTCTTGAGGCCTGTGGTTTTTTCAGGACATGCAGCTTCATAAACTGGAGCAGCACTGACCACCACTGTGATCTGAGTGGCCTCTGAAGATTCTTCCTTTTCTTCTTGAGTGGAAGTTGAAAACATTTTCCTGTCCAAACAATAAATTGTGACACCAAAGCAGTGCAACCAAATGCTTCTGCCCTCAGAATGTTTCCCAGACATCCCTCCTGCCCCAGGACCCAGTCACCACAGCCGAAATGACTTGATTCTTTAAGACCTCTGACTCCTATGGTGAATTTGCTGGTAGGGATTGAGAGGATATGTCCCTCCATTTACATCCCTCTGTGATTTCTTTTGTGTCACCAGTAGAGGAGACTATCAGTTAACATTATGAGATTCAGACATTATTTCTAAGTAACTTAACAAAAATAAGACACTCTCAACTAAATAAGAACAAAGCTACAACATCTTTGTAATGGGAACCAAATTTCACAGGAGAACGACAGCAAAGGAATGATTTTCGAGGGGTCACAGTGTCACAAAATCTTCTTTAGCCAAATAGTAACAAATAGAGGATGGGAAATGTCTTTTTTTTTGGAAAGGGAGGGTACCTGGGCTTGAACTCAGGGACATTCAGCCACTGACCACATCCCCAACCCTATTTTGTATTTTATTTAGGAACAGGGTGTCACTTAGTTGCTTAGTACCTTGCTTTTGCTGTGACTGGCTTTGAACCTGGAATCCTCCTGCCTCAGCCTCCTGAGTCTCTGGGATTACAGGTGTGTGCCACCATACGTGGCAGAAAATGGCTTTTTAAATAGAAATGTCAGAAGGAATGTGCACCCCTTTTGGCAGAGCACATTCTGTTGACCACCTGTAAGAGAAACACACATCAACACCCTTATATTCATGATAGATAGTCTCAACTATAACTGATATTTTGCCAAATATCTTAAAACAGACAGAAATTGTAAAGCACAGAGGTACACACCTAGAAAATCAGTTTTCAAATTTTAAACTTGAACCTAAATGCTATAGACATATTGGAATTTAGGAATTTAACATTGGGAAGGGCAAAATCATTTCAAAATACATTGATATTTCAAAAATTAAAAACGTGAAAAGTAATTTTACCTACATAATCACATATTATTGTAAAATGAATGTATCCTATGTATCCTTTTAGTCACTTTTTTTTTTTTTTTTTTTTTTTTTTTTGGTACCAGAGATTGAGCCCAGCTGTGCTTAACATCCCCAGGGAGCTATATCCCTAGGCCCCTTTTCAAAAAATTTTTTGAGACAGAGTCTCCTTAAGTTGTTCAGGGCCTCACTAAGTTGCTGATGCTGGTTTTGAACTGGCCATCCTCCTGCCTACGCTTCCTGACCCTGGGATTACAGGTGTGCACCACCACACCTGGCTTTTTTCAGTCACTTTTAAATAATCCATCATGGTAAATTCATGCTGCTTTCTTCAAAGAGTTATTAAAATTAAGACACTGTTTTCTGAACATTGATGGAAATATAAATATGTGATTTACCTGCATGTTGTTTCAGATATTGATCATCAAATATAAAGCCTTGCTAAATATATATTTTGAAACACAATGTCATATGTCTTTGGAGACTGACTTGTTTTCCTTTAAAAAGGTTGACTATTCACCTTGTTAGCCAATTAACTTTTTTCTCTTTTCTCTAATGAAAAACTCCAAAGGATTAAGTAACCTGGCTATAGAAAATGTTTATTTATTAGCTTCTTCTCTATGTATCAAAGAAATTACTTTCTTTTGGGGTAAAATTTTACTTTTACACAATTCTTCACATCTACCCAAGTTCCTTTTTGTACATACATCTACCTGGATAGTATGAGATTTTAACAAGCAATTAGAAGTTAACAGGATAGAGGTGAAGTATCCTCTTGCATGCCTATGATTTTAATTTAAACTCTTACCTCTGTGTGATATGAGGGGTAAGATTCTTTGTTTTTAATCTGTTATTTGCATTCATTTAAATATGGCTCATTACCACTTATAAGATGGGCACAGAAAGAGACATTCCAATTAGCTAGTAATTAAATAGTTTCTTGGCTGTATCTTCTCAATTTGGCAGAAGACACTATTTGGATTGTTTGGGTAAAAAATTTGTTTCTGTCATGAAACCAAGTTAATGACTTGCTTGGATCTCTCTGTCCACTCATAATGAGACCAAATACACAGAATCACAACTATAATCCCCTTCTTTTCAATTCCACATGCTAGCAGTGGGGGACCAGAGCAGGGATTTAGAACAAGGACAAACTTGACTTCCTTCATGAATCTTAATCTGGATGAATAAGATATATGTACAAATAGTTAATACAAAATTTCAAATGATGGAAAGAAGGTACACAAATATTTTATACTCTCTAGAAAAGCTATTCCCAAAAGACATATTAAGGAAAACACATGTGGTTAGTTAACATGTCAAAGCAGACCAATCTTAGTACATTTAAACACAGTTGAAAAGGACTAGTTGTGATGCTATGAAGGGATCAGCTGCAGCAGCTGCTGCAGTAATAACTTTTAATCTCCATACTAAGGTGTGCTTTTAGAGATGGTGATACTGTATATGTTGTACATCTATGAGTTATTATAAATAAATAACAGTTATCACAATTAAGACTGCTATTTAGAGTCATCTATATAAGACTAAACTGAAAAATAGGAAGCATGCACTGAGATACTTAGAATCTTCCTGTCATTGACTTTTTTATTATAATTTTTTGTAGTTAATATTTTTACAAAAGCCTTGATTTATATTTATACTGCAAGAGACGTGAAGGAATAATGCTATATTTTGGATTCTAGTACAACCTTACGGATAGAGTTGTAGAATTAAGGTTGTAATTTCTAGGTGAAGATTGATACAATTTATCACTCCATATGCTTTACTATGGTACATTAGTAGTTAGAAGTAGCAGAACAATTTGAAGTGCTTCAGAAAAGTATAAGAAAGGAAGAAAAAGAAAAAAAAAGAACGTTCTCAAAAGCTTAACAGATTTAATTCTGAATGGGTGAGTTACATATATAATTTTTTCCTATGTTAATACTAAGAACACTTCTTAACATGACTGCTTTGTTTAGGAACCCTACCCAATCTTACTTGTGAAACAAAACTAGAGTTATGAATTTAATTCTCATAGAAAAGTTCATTTTGCTATCATTTGTAACTATAAACTGTACCCTGATTGTACCAGAAATTGTTGAGTATTTTTGTTTCCAAATCTGACCCAATATGTAATAATATTATTGTAACTCATGATTTTATATTTTATCAAAATTAACTCATACATTTGAATAATGTGCTAATAGTTCAGATTATCCAATTTTGTTGAATTGCTAGATACTTGAAGCAAACATGTTTGCTATAAATAAATGAATAATTCACTGGTATCTACTAAGTACTGTGCTCAAGTTTGAGAATCACTAAGCTAAGACTCTTGCTTGACTTAATAGCTTGGATAGCTGGTGTTCATTCAGTTTTGTTCTAGGGTTCAAATGCTCATTCAAGAGTATATTTAAAAACATATTAATTAGTTATGCTTCAGGCAGTGCAGTAGGTTAAAAATTCTTATAGATCTTCCTGCCAATCTACAAGAAAACCAGCAAAATAGATGAAGTGTGGGCGGCAGCCCAGGAGGCAAGTGACAGTATAAGGGAACCTAGCTTCAGAGGGTAGTGATTGCTTGGGTTATGGGTGCTCAGGAGCAGGAACAGTGTGTGTGTGTGTGTGTGTGTGTGATATAAATATATTTACCCAAATTTCACTGTTTGTAGCACCCATGAAGAGAAAAGAGATAATTTGCTTTGATTGACCCTCATTTTATGATTGTTTGAATTAATAGTTCATCCTTGGGGAAACCCACATACTGCTTGCTGGGGGTACTTCTAAATCCATTTTCTGCCACAGAAATGTATATATGTTGGAGGTTACTCTCAAGAAGAGTTGGAGGAATGCTGAATTGCTCTAGAACTTGGTGGTCCATTCATTGAATCTTTCAGGCAAGGTAACCTGTGCATCCAGTGCAAAATGTTCTGCTCAAGGAAAAAGAAAAAAGTGAATGTGAATGGGAGAATCAGTCAATGCTTTGGGAAAGGAGAAATTCTGTTGAAGTTTTTCATCCATCTTGGCTATGCTCTCACTAATTGCAGGGCACTTTTTCTGTCACTGTCTCCAGTGAAGAGTGGTGTGTCCTGCAGAGTCAATGATCAGTGTGTTGCATGCTGTTATTTTGTACTCTACAGAGCAGTTTAGGACCAACAACTGCCCATTAAGGTACATTACAAAATTACCTCCATAATCATTTGCACATTTGCAAAGTGGGTTTGACAGTAAATACGGTAACCTTATATCTGGGAAGAGTGCTCATTAAGTAACAAATATTGTTAGCTATTAGCATTCCTATCAATCTTGTTCTTTACAGGTAAGGAAATTGTGGCTCAGGGAAGATATTTTACTTACATAGTAAATATCAGAGTCTGTTTCATTCAGCTAAATTCATCTAACTCTCTGCTGGGGTACATACATGCACTTGCAAAATTCTGGGAATATAACAATGAATCAGGCACTGTTGGGTCAGTGGAGTACACAAAACAGTCATCTCTCTGAACAGTTCAAAAAACAAGTAGATGCATTACAGGTTGGGATTGTTCAAAACCTCTTTGAAAGAGCTAGAGCAATGGGAGGAGAGGATTGCTCCTGAACTCTTAGTTTTAAGGTCACATTCCTCCAGTCCTCCAGTGGGATTCAGAGGTCTATAAACCGCAATGTCCACCTTTGCTGCTATTGTCCCAGAAGTCTTTTACTTCTTAGTGGCCCCTAGAAAGTGAAAGGCAGACAGGTCCAGCTCCTGATGACTGCTAATAATCTCCCAGTAGTTTCTCAGCAGCTGCCACTGCAACAAGAAGATGGTTGTTGCTTCCCTGAGTCTTTGAATCTTCCTCAAGTTTCTTCCCAAAGCATGTCATTGGAAGAACTCTCAATCCTTCACAGTCTAATTTCAAGAATCTTGTTTGACCTTCCAGTCCTTTCCCTCCAGAGTGGAGCAGAAGGACATGGTTTCCTAACTAAGCATCAGTAGACCATATAGAAAACACAGCCTCTGTGCTCAAAGAGCCCACAGCTATATGGGAGAAAATAATTCCCACAAGCTAAAAAATGGCACGGTGACCACAGTCATGAAGTGGATGCAGGGAAATACACATGATGGAGGTTATGGGTTTTGGATTTAGGTTGGATTACATTGGCATGATGTGGGAAGAAAATATGTAGCCCTACAGAAGCAGGATGGTAAATATTGCAAGACCTGAAAGATGCAAAAAAAAAAAAAAAAAAAAAAAAATGGAGGAAGATCACAATGGGGCAAGAAGGAATTAATGGTGATATTTTTGTTTTGAACTTTGATGCTTGAGAGGTGAATTAAGTCAGAATTTCATAATAGATCTACTTGATTGCAAAGTCAGAGCTTTCCCTGCTCTTTCACTGATCTGGTACCATCGAGTCATTGTACATGAAAAAATGTGTCCAAGAAAGCCCATGACATTGTGTGCAAGTTATGTGTATTCTCAATGCTTGAGAATCACTGAGCTAGGACTCTTGGCTTTATAACCTCGATAGCTGGTGTTCATTCAGTTTTGTTTAGGGGACCAAATGTTCATTTGGGAGTATATTTTAAAAACATTAAGTAGTTTGGCTTCAGGCAATGCAGTAGGCTAAAAGTTCTTCTAGCTCTTCCTGTCATGAAGCAGCACAATGTGGGAAATATCACAACACAATATTTCCAGATGTATTACTGAACTCACAGAAACATGAGAAAAGTCCCCTGGGTCAAGTACACAAAAATCTATAGGATAAACAGCAGAGTAGATAAAGCATGGGCAGGTAAGAAGGCAAGCACAGTACTTGGGATGTGGGATGCTCAGGAGCAGGCTTGGACACCTTGAAGGCAAGGACAGGGCATGAGAGCCCACGTTCATCTGAGTGCTACACTCTTAGGGAAAGGTTGTGAGGGAAATCCTTGGGTGGCAAGGAAAACTTCAAAGAAATCACTCTCTCACTCCTTTATCTAGGTGGAAAAAGAATAATATCCGTATTACTAATGATGATAATCACTTTTCCCTGGTTATCTGAGGCCATAATGGTCTCAGAAGTGTCTGAGATTTTCTATATAATGCATTCAGAGAAATTCCATGATGGGAAACAAAATTATAGTCATATAGGTTGCTAGCACCTTGTGCATAGTAGGAGATAAAACAGATGTTGTCTGGAGAAAGGATTCCTTAAGCCAGCTGCATCAGGATACCTAATTAATATTAGCCCCTTGCGAGTCCTTCCTCAAAAAGATATCATGAAAACAGTCACTAGAGACAGTAAACAATTCAGACTCTCCAAAATAATATCACGTTTGAAATGTTTGTTATAAAACAGCATTATTTTTGATGAAATAATAAAAAATGAGCAAAGACCAACACTAGCAAATTAGTCATATGAGAATCTATTTTATATTTACTAGATTGGCAAAGATTAGAAAGATAGAGTATACCAGATATAGTATGTGGAACAACTGGAACTATCTTTTAATAATGTGGAAAGGAGGAGTATAAATTAATAGAATTGTTCTTACTAATTTTGTGAAGTACTCCATGACCCTTGATAAACACTCTGTGTATACCCTTGAATGTTTACAAGAATGAAGTCTTCAGATCACCAGTCCTGGTAATAGCTAAATAAGCAAACCCTCCCCCCAAAATGTGCATAGATAGAGTAGATGAATTAGGTAGATGTGTACCATATGGTGGTCTAGTATTCAGCAGTGGCAATGAATTATAGCTGTACACACTTATAACCTCAAGTACAGTGAACTTTAGAAACAATATTATGTGACCACAGAAGAATACATTCAATATGGTACATTTTTATGAAGTTTAATTATTTAAAAACCTATCAATGTATGTTAAGGATACATATATACATATTAAAATATAAACTATCTTATATAATAATAAGATGATAAATAGGAATAAGTAAAATATAGTCTTTATATACTTATATTTATTATATTTATATTATAAAATATAGGCAAAGGAAATTTAACATGAAATTCTAAATTGTGAGCAGGGAAAATAATATGAATTCAGCCAACTTGAAAGTACCACATGTTCTATTTCTTAAGCTGAATGGAAGCCACCTGGGTATTTTAGTATTCCCCCTATTGTTTACAGGCATGCTACTCTTTTCCTTTTATGTGTAAAATTTTATAACTTGAAAATACTGTTTTTATTTCTATATGGTTCATTTCTATTATTGTAATAATAATCTCTTGCTGAAAGGAAACTATATAAAAGTTTGACACTGACCTAAAAGGAGACACATTTTACCTTTAGCTGTTCTGATCTATTTATTTCTTGAAGTATTGTTTTATAAAGTGCTATTCTCAGACATAAAAATTGTTTGTGCAATAAATGTTAATCAGCTCTGAAAATCAGTTTACAAAATCACTAATTCACTAATGATCATAAAGCATCCCAAACAAAAACAAAACTCTTTTTATGCAGGGTGAATAAGTCATGCAAAGAATCTTATTCAAGAACTCATTTAAATAAACGATAACTCACATCTATAGAATTCCAATTATTATAATCCCACTTGTGGTGGTTTAGTGTTTTTGGAGAAGACTTTTGCAGTCAGTTCAGCGTGGAAGTTTGAACTGGTAGCAACACCCAGGTCCATTGATGTGGCATCCTTAGCACAGTCAGTGCAGTATCAAAGGTTGCAGTTGATGTGGAAGGGATTCCCTTCACATTGCGTGAGGAACTAGGGGCACAACAGGTAGTCATAGGTAGGAAGAAAATACCTTCTCTGTTCATCACTTCAGATTCAAAGGTACATGGGGTAGTTTCTTGCTGAAGGAGGCTGTGAAATGTATCTTCAGATTTCCTACAGTACAACCCCAGGATTTTGGTTTGCTTGAGCATGATTTCTTTTTTATAGTTGAAATAAGGAAAAGACAATGTTTATAATAAAGTTTATGAATAATAAGAAAAAAGAATAAAGTGATTTTTTTATAACTGGTAGTATATACATTATAAATGACTATATTTGAATTTAATAAAACATGTTAATTTAAATACATTTTATTATAAATAAGTAAAACATTTATATAACATACATTCATTATTCGACAAGTCTGTCACGCTTTACATTTCTGGAACTATAAGGACAGCAGTTAAACGTATGCTTAAAATATGACTTTCCTAAAAATGCTGAAATTCTTTTCAACAATCTAATCTTGAGAAGGATTTGCTTTCTTATACATTGCTTCAGTTTCAGCACAAGAGTTGCAATGTGGAAAGGCTCTTCCATCTCCTTAACTGCACAGATAACCACATTTTAGTATGTGGAATACCAAATTTGACCTTTCCTAAACCTCCTCAGTATGTTAAAGCATGTCTTGACTTTATTTCCTCCATGTTGCTCCAGGATAGCTTCCCAGCACGATTTGGAGGAATTCATTTTGTCAATCAACCGTGGTACATCCATGCCCTGTACACTGTGATTCGCCCTTTCCTGAAGGAGAAGACTCGGAAAAGGGTAGGTTGGTTTCTTTATTTTTAAATTTCCTGCCCCATGTAATGAGATGTGATACACACTGTGTGTATGGTATTGACCATGATAAAATGGGCTTCTATGTTGTCATGTGAATATTTAGTATAATAAAATCTTAAAATTCTTAACAGACCTTGTATTTCTCAATGCTGCATCTGTGAATGGAACATTTAAAGACAAGCTCTCCTACTTTCTTACACAATGGGAGAATATTTTAGCACATTCATTACACATGAAAGTTTCAGTGTAGAGGTCAAAAGAATTTTTGCCATGTAACTACATTAATATTACTGCACTTAATTTCAAGTAAGGTCTAGAGAGAAATTAGAATAGTATTTGCTGGTAAATGGGTGTTTGTTATTTTACAATATACATTGCAATAAATATAATGAAGTTTGTAATATCTGATATAACTTTGTAATATTGTCATGATCAATCATACTTTGAAAAGAATGATAATGTTTAGATGTTTTAATATTTCTTTAAATTACATGTTACTTGCTTGAAGATTTAGTTTCATCTAACAATGAGATAATCAAAGCACGTACAACAAAATCATCATTTTTCTAAGACTAAGATAATAATTTATTTAAAGCATTGAGAGTAATGCATGACACATGATACATACTGAATATGTGTATCATTGTTATTAAAATAGAGTTCAAAATGCATTTTAGTACATGTTATTTCATTCAATTTTTATAACAGTTCTGAAATGTACATTTAAAAAATTGGTCAACCATTTGCTTATTTTTCCATATCATGTATACCTTTTATAATGTTTAAATCAAAAGAAGTATACATATCTCTTCAAATATTTATCATTTTTTGTAGTGAAAATATTCAAAATTACTTCTCCTGGCTTTTGAAAAATACACAGACATTATTTATAGGCACCCTCCTATGACTTACTTTTTTTAATCAAATTATAATAATGCTTATGAACCAACTCTCCCCCAGCTCTGTCTCCCCAGTCTCTGGTAACTACTGTTCTACTCTCAGTTCTGAAAAGTCAATTTAGTTAACATTATCTCCTACTCCAGAGCTAAAGAAGACGGTTTAGGATGGATAAGTAAACTTCTTCCTCATCTATACAACTGTAAGTTTGTAGAGCTAATAAATAAATCATCCAGCTCCGTATTTAGACCTATTCTTACCTCTTTGTGCATGCCCGTTTTCCAAATGATTA
Organism: Sciurus carolinensis; assembly: GCF_902686445.1. Lineage (NCBI taxonomy): Eukaryota > Metazoa > Chordata > Mammalia > Rodentia > Sciuridae > Sciurus > Sciurus carolinensis. Next base: position 41,529,961 of record NC_062219.1, on the reverse strand, counting down.
ATTGCACAGGAAAATATACTTACTTATAGACCTATTATGAGAAGATAACGCTCCCTGAGTGTCAAATAACTGAGAAGGTGCTTGAGGTATTTCAGTGTTGCAGGGCCCTCATTGTGAGTGTGAAGGTGCAGTCATTATGGGTTCATATCAAACACTACTGAACAGAGGGTTTACTGTGTATGAATTTGTTGAAAATGTTTCAATAATAATCTAAGAATTGTTTCTACCATCAAAAATCAAATTATTGATATTTTAAAATTCAAAAGTATATCAAAGTGCCTCACAAATGCACTTTTAAGCTTTGTTTTATGAAGGAGTGATCAGGTTATCCAAAGCATCTGCAGGGGCTTTTAGTACAAATGATTCTATTCAATGCTTGTGTAGTGTTCATTCTGTGCCACTTGCTGTTCTCAGCTTTACATATATTAACTCATTTATTCTTTATAAAAATGTTTTAGGGTAAGTATTGTTATTTTTCTCATTTCAGAGATGGGAAAATGAGGCATAGAAGATTAAGCAATTTGCTCTGAATCACAGTCAGAAGGTTGCAGAGTTGGGTATCTGGATTTATGGGGAAGAGAGTTACAGGCAGAGGGGATTGTGAGGGTAGGCATGTCTAGGTGTCTAATGCATTTGACAAATAACAAGAGGACCAAAACAGTTGGAGCAGAATGAACTGTGGGGGATAGTGGTAGAGAATGGATAGGAGGGACTCTGGTACACCAGATCATATATGGCCATGTATCCCAGTGCAAGGATCTGGACTTTCAGAGTGAAATTGGAAGTACTAGGAGGGTTTTGACTACAGGGGTGACTTGTTCTGACATGATTTTAACATGATCCTGCTGTATTAAAAACACTGAAGAGGTTCAAGTTTAGAAGACCAGGATAGGAACATGTTTGGAGGTTTTGTGATTGAATTTGACAATTTTAGCAATGCCTAGAAGAATGCATTGCTGGTATTATTCTAGATGGAAATAAAGTATCTGAAATTTATCATTTTAATTAAAATGATATGAATTAGAAATTTTCATATAAAATAATTAGAGGATAAAATGCCTTTAATTTCTGCTTACATAATCAATGCATAATGCAAAGCTATTATTGTATCTCTCACTGGTATTACAAGTGACTCAGCAACACAATATTACTCTAACACCTCACACTTGAGATACCATAAATCTATGTTCTGAAAAACTGATGAAAGTAAACCTATGGAAGAATTATGAATCCTCTTCCATAAACTCAGGTATGTAAGAAACATCTAGTTCTTCATTATCTTAAATTAAATGAAATCTGAGTTTTAATCTCCATCATGCTGGGCTGATAGTAAAATCAATCTTTGGTGTTATAAGTCCCTTCTCAAACTCTCACCAGGATCTGGACTCTTTCATGCCAAGCTTCCATCATAATCACTTCCAACATGCTCCTTGCTCAAGCCAGTATTCATTAATGGAATCAAGGTTTCCTTGTGCTCTTAAATTGTCTGTTAAAGAAGGACCTTCTTGTTCAAGCTGGAAACCAAGGGCTCAGCTTTAACCCACAACTAGCACTCTTCACTCACCCATGGCTGTGGCTTTGTTATTTTCCAAGAGTTGACAGGAAGCAGGTTCTCCCAATAGTTGGCACAAATTACTATCTCTTCCTCAATATAGTGAACCCCTTTTTCTGTTGCTTGTTGATTCTCAGAAGTTTTTCATCCTCTTCTTTTCTACTCCAAGTTACTTAGCACATTCTCTTTAATGGCATAGTATAGGAAAGCAAAATAGTAGAGGAAGTATTATTCAGTTTAATTCCTAAAATTGACAAAGAAGCCCACAGGATCAAATTTCTTGCTTGAAATGAGAAAGAAGCATAAAGGAAAAAAAAAAAAACAGTAAAATTTCAATAAAGTTTGTTACTGCAGAGAATTTTTCAAAACAAAGAAAAGTCTAAGGGCAAAAATTTAACAGTTAGGCAATTGCAATGCATCCTTTTTGCTGAGCCCAGAGGAGCAATTCACATTTAATCTTCTTCCATAAACTCAGGTAACTTCAAAAAGAACATTTTCATTTGATATATATATTTCAAAAAATGTTGGATTTGGAGAAACAAAGGTATTATTTTTCTGTGAATCTTCAAAGTAGTATCTACATAATGTAAATAAATTATATCAAACATGACAAGGTGGAAGATGCTATAAAAACATGGTGTAGAAAAAGTGGATAAGCCTTTCTAGGTTGGGCAAGGTTATAATGTTAAATAGACAACTTTCAAAGAAAGATGAGGGTGTGAGACAATAAGCTGTGGGAACATTCAGAGGTAGAAATCTCCAGGCAGAACAAAGATCCATTGCAAATGTCCTGACATATACATGTACAGTACGTCACAATGGGGAAGGAGGGAGAATTAGATGTTTTCAGAGCAGTTGTACTTACAGAGTCTTACAGAGTTTACTCAGAGAAAGGGGAAGTCAGCGGGGGAATTGTGAGGAGAATGATATCATCCTACTTGCATTTTGCTATGGTCATTCTGTCTGCCATGTTGAGAATGGAGAGAAGTTGGATAAGTAGAAATGGGAAGTTTGGTTAGGAGGCTAATGCAGTAATACAATTTACAGTATGATAGTAACTCGAGACATTGTTATAGGGATGGACTTGCTAAGTGTGATTGTATTTAGGATACATATTGAAAACAGCACCAAAAAGATTTACTAACAGATAATACGAGGAGTAAAGGATGAGTCAAAGGCTTTGGTCTGAGAAACTAGAAGGACAGTCATCCCACTGATTGATTTTGAAAATAGGGAGAAGATCTGGGAGAAAGATTTTGAGTTCAATTTTAGAACTGTTAAATTTGAGGAACACCATTAAATATTTAAATGAAGACAATAAGTAGAGTGGAAATTCAAATATGGAGTTCAAGAGAGAGGTGTGGATTCCAGACATGAGTTTTTAATGTATGGACAAAATTGAAAAATCACTGAATGAAAGAAATGGACTGAACGAGATCACCAAAGAGGAAAATGGTTTAAAAAGAGAATAGAGCCAAGAACTGAGACCTGTAGCTCTCCAGTGCTAAAATGTTAGAAGAGCAAGAAGAATATGGCAAGGTAGGAGACAAGCAAACAAAACTGGAAGAAAATATTTTAGCCAAGCGGTCTTGTTAAGGAAGTTAGTTCCTAAGCTGACATGGTGGAGATATGGGCCTACTTTTTCTTCTAGTAGGCACAGGGTTTCTATTCTAGTACCTAAGTTCTTTATCCACTTTGAATTGAGGTGTGTGCAGAGTGAGAGATAGGAGTTTAATTTCACTTTGTTACATATGGATTTTCAGTTTTCCCAGCACCATTGATTAAAGAGGCTATCTTTTCTCCATTGTATGTTTTTGGCACCTTTGTCTAGTATGAGATAACTGTAATTATGTGTGTTTGTCTCTGTGATTTCTATTCTGTACCATTGGTCTATGTATCTGTTTTGGTGCCAATATTGTGTTTCTATGGCTCTGTAGTATAATTTAAGGTCTGGTATTGTAATATCTCCTGCTTTACTCTTCTTGATAAGGATTACTTTGACTATTCTGTGTCTCTTATTTTTCCAAATGAGTTTCATGACTGCTTTTTCTATTTCTATGAAAAATGTCACTGAGATTTTAATAGGAATTGTATTAAATCTGTGTAATGCTTTTGGTAGTATGGCCATTTTGACAATGCTAATTCTGCCTATTCCATGAGCATGGGAGATCTTTCCATCTTCTAAGGCCGTCTTCTTCAATTTCTTTCTTTAGTGTTCTGTAGTTTTCATTGCAGAGGTCTTTCACCTCTTTTGTTAGATTGATTCCCAAATATTTAATTTTTTGAGGCTATTGTAAATGGAGTAGTTTTCCTAATTTCTCTTTCAGTGAATTCATCAATGATGTATAGAAACATATTTGATTTATGGGTGTTGATTTTGTATCCTGCTAATTTTATGAATTCATTTATTAGTTCTAGAAGTTTTCTGGTCAAATTTTTTGGATCGTCTAAATATAGAATCCTGTCATCAGCAAATAGTGATAATTTGAGTTCTTTTCCTATTTGTATCCCTTTAATTTCTTTCTGCTGTCTAATTGATTTGGCTAGAGTTTCAAGGACAATGTTGAATAAAAATGGTGAAAGAGGGAATCTTTGTCTTGTTCCAGTTCTTGGAGGGAGTGCTTTCAATTTTTCTCCATTTAGAATGATGTTGGCCTTGGGTTAAGCATAGATAACTCTTTCAACATTGAGGTACATTCCTACTATCCCTAGTTTTTTTGGTGTTTTGAGTATGAAGGGGTGCTATATTTTGTCAAATGTTTTTTCTGCATCTATTGAGGTGATCATATGATTCTGACCCCTAAAGCATAAGAAGTAATATCAAGAATCAATAAATGTGATGGAATCAAACTGAAAAGCTTCTTCATAGCAAAGGAAACAATCAGTAATGTGAAGAGAGAGCCTACAGAATGGGAGAAAATCTTTATCACATGCACCTCAGATAGAGCATTCATCTCCCGGCTGTATAAAGAACTCAAAAAACTCAACACCAAAAACCAAATAACCCAATCAATAATGGGCTAAGAAACTGAACAGACACTTCACAGAATAAGAAATACAATTGATCAACAAATATATGAAAAAATATTCAACATCTTTAGCAATTAGAGAAATGCAAATCAAAACTACACTGAGATTTCAGCTTACTCCAGTCAGGATGGCAATTATCAAAAATACAAGCAACAATAAATGTTGGCAAGGATATGGGGAAAAAAGTACAGTCACACAATATTGGTGGGACTGCATACTGGTACAACCACTATGGAAAACAGTATGGAAATTCCTCAAAACACTGGAAATGGAATCACCATTTCACCCAGTTATCCTGCTCCTTGACTTATACCCAAAGGACTTAAAGTCAATATACTACAGTGACACAGCCATATCAATGTTTATAGCAGCTCAACTCATAATAGCTAGACTATGGAACCAATCTAGGTGCCCTTCAACCAATGAATGGATAAAGAAAATGTGATATATGTCACAATGAAATATTATGCAGCCTTAAAGAATGAAACTATGGCATTTACTAGAAAATGGGTGGAAGTAGAGAATATCATGCTAAGCATAATAAGCCAATCCAAAAGAACCAAAGGCAGAATGTTTCCTCTGATAGGTTGATATTAATTCACAATAAGTTGAGGGAAGTAAGCTAGGGAAGCATAGAGGTACTTTGAACTAGAAAGGAAATGTGAAGGGAGTGGAGGGGTTATGGAAGTGGGAAGGACAGTGGAATGAATTAGACATTATTACCATATGTTTATATATGATTATACAACTGGTGTAATTGTACATCATGTATGACCAGAAGAATGAGAATTTATACTCCATTTATGTATGATGTGCCCAAATGCATTCTACTGTATTTATAACTAATTAGAACAAATTTAAAAAAAGAAACCATTTCAGTCAAGGGATGAAAATGTTTCATTCAGTGCTAAGAGTTCAAGATACATGAAGACTGAGAACTTGAATGCCTCATTTAGCAATAAGAAGGATCTTTCAGAAGCTGTTTGCTTACAGTGGTGGGAGACAAATCTTGTTTGGATTGGAATTATGAAAAATGGGCAGAGAGTATTTGGGCAATGACTATAGACCACTCCTTGGGGAGTTCTGCACTGTAGGGAAGGCGAGAAGTAGGATAACAATGGCGGATGGGTACAGAGCCAAGAGAGGTTTAACGTGTCTGCACGGGGGATAGTGGAGTCAGCTTGTTTTTTCTCAGATAGGAAACATCCAATAGAGAGTGGAAATTTGTGATGTGAGAAAGATAAAGAGATAAGGGAGACTTGTGAGAAGTATAGCTGAGTGGGGGAAGGAGGATGGATTTTAATGCGCAGGTGGAGAGCTCCGTCTTGATGGGGTTTATTCCTCCATTGTACCAGCAGTGAAGGCGGAGCACATGGACTCAGATGCGGGTGGGTGGATCTGCTCTGGTTGGCCTATTTTCTCAGTGAAAGTGGAAGCAAGGCCAAAGCTGAAAGGGATTCTGAGGGAGGAGATAGCAGCAGAGTGTTAGGGAAGAGAAAGAGAAGTCAGTGTGCCAGGATTATTTTATTGTTGTAAGAATTTTTTAAAATTTTACCATAATTCTTGCATGACTAGAACGAAGTTTCTTACATGAAGAGATACATGTGATTAAAAAAAAAAAAAAAAAAAAAACTCACATACCTAATAAAATAAGGGTTTTAGGTGCTTTCTTTAGAAAATTCTTTTCATTTCTGAAAAGAAGAATCTGGGACTGGGAGAGAAAGAAAGAATATTGTTTTCCCAGAAATAAATATTGTCTCTTGTGCTCTCAGGCTGGAACAGGAAGGTGTGAAGTTTGCAATTAACCTGGTGTACCTGGGCAGATGGTACCTTCCACCACTGTAGGCCTCACATCATGTATTACAGCTGCTGTTTGCTTTGCTTGCTTTGGCCAGTGACCTGCTGTTTTCTGTTTTACTCTTCCATAGTTTACTAAAAATGCTTGCTAATTGCTGACTTCCACAACTCCGATTTTATTCGATGTCATAGACTAATCTTTCTTTTGTTTTCTTGTGTATTTACTTATGTGTATTCTAAGGTGCAAAAAGCAAATACGAATGTGTTAGCCTGTTCATCTTGAACCTAAAGTATGGAATTCTTATGTTAATTATAAATTATACTTCTTAAATATTACATAAATTTATATGAATGACAATAGTGCTTTATCAGAGAAACTGAAATGAAAAAAGAAAGGGGTAGCAAATCATGGAGAAATACATCTTGAGTATGTGATTTGATGAGTCTTCCATTTAATAAAAGAGCTCTCTATTGACAATAATACCAATAATTAATGTTTACATACAATGCTGCATTTTCAATCCATTGTTGGACTTTCTGTTTGGACAATAAGCATGGAAATCTCTAGAAGAGAGATTGCTGGCAGCATTGCAGAACACACATCCCTTGGGACAAGAACCTTGCTCAGCCTTTCATTGTGAGGATGCTAATCTACTTCTTTTATTTACAGCACCCACTTTGCATTATAAAGCAGTACTTTGGTGGTTACAGTATTCTTATTTTTATTGATGATAAAGAGAAAGCCATACTGGTGACAGCTTTTGAGCTTAATAACTCAGATAGGCTCAGTAATTGATGAGTCCCTCGTGAACAGGGTCAGGGTCTGTTTTAATAGTACTCATTGTGTGCTTCCCAGGCTGGCACAGCCAACACCAGAACAGTGTGGAGATTGCACACGCATCTTATTCTGCTCATGACCTGAACTAGGACGCAGAAAACCTTATTTGTATTTCTAGCTTTTTAACCCAATCATTATCTCACCTTCCAGAAACTACTTACATTCCTGAACCTCAGGATTTTTATAGGAAATATTAGGACAGGAGTAGCAGCCCAGCCAGTTTCTCAGAGTAGATGAGAGTTTTAAATATTTTAACAGACATGGAAAATCCTGAGGTTCAGGAATGTAAGTAGTTTCTGGAAGGAATGTAACCCAATCAGATAATGATTGGGTTAAAAAGCTAGAATCACAAATAAGGTTTTCTGCTTCCTAGTTTGGGGCATGAGCAGAATAAGATGTCTTGCATTTGCTTTTCCTATCCTCTCTTCTTCCCCAGAGCATTTTGGACAGTATTTAGTTTTCTCTCACCCTTTTCTTGCATTTTAGATATTTCTGCATGGTAACAATCTGAACAGTCTACACCAACTAATTCATCCTGAGATCCTGCCTTCTGAGTTTGGAGGAATGCTACCCCCTTATGACATGGGGACATGGGCAAGAACACTGCTGGATCATGAGTATGATGATGACAGCGAATACAACGTGGACTCCTACAGCATGCCTGTGAAGGAAGTAGAAAAGGAGCTCTCCCCCAAGTCCATGAAGAGGTATGCAGGAGGCGACTGCGGAAGGTCTGGGACTGGGATGGGGGTGTGCCTCAAGTCTATCACCAAGTTTTATACATTTTTCCTATATTTTCTTTTTGTGTGTGTATAGTTGTGTAATTTTAAAACCTGTCATGTCCCCATGATTGGATGTCCAGAACTTTTAAGTCAATTTTTTTTTAAGTGAGAACATTTAATAGGTACTCTCTTGTTGAAGTTTTCAAATATAAATCACATTACTATTAACTATAGTCTCCATATGGTGCAATAGATCTCCAGAACTTATTCTTCCTTTCCAACTGAAACTTTGACCAGTATCTTCTCAGTCATCCCACAGCCCCTCCCAAAACTCCGGCAACCACCCTTTACTCTGTAATGGAATGAGTTCATCTCTCCTGGATTACCACCTCTAAATGAGATCATGAAGTATTTGTCTCCCACAAATACATGCAATTATCTGTCAATTTAAAAAAGGTCAAGTCATTGAGGATAACCTCAATTTAGTGTTTTTTCAGATTCATGGTCAATCTAGCAGGGCTCTTAGAAATCACCAAATCCAGTAGTTTTCAAATGATACCCTGAGGAATCAAGGCTTTTGATGGAGTGCCTCAGGCCAGCAGTTGGGGTAGGGAGAGTACCCATTTTTCCTATAGTGCTAGCAGCTTTCTCTAGCTAATATATTAAACTTCTTGTAAAATTTCCTTTGAAGAAAGGCACCACACAGACTCACAGATACACATATAAACACACACACACACACACACACACACACACACACACACACACTTTAATTCAGTCACTAGTTTCAAAGTTTATGCTACATTTTCACTATCTTTGCCAAGTCTTTGTCTGACAGTCTAATTATTCCTGGTGCAGAGCATTCTATTTCTTTACAGGTTTGATCTTTAGAAAATTCACTGTTGAGTCACTTGCTTTGACTCATGGCACTTTTATTATGCCTGCGTTCTTTCAGTCAGTGGGTGAGGGAGTCATAGACACATACAAATGCACAACTGGTTCTGAGTTTTCATCCTGTGGCAAACAAAGAAGACACATAAGTCAGATGTGGTGGCACATACATGTAATCTCATCAACTCAGGAGGCTGAAGTAGAAGGATGGCGAGTTCAAGGCCAGTCTAGACAACACAGTGAAATTCTGTTTCAAAATTAAAAAAAAAAAAAAAAAAATGAAAGGTTGGGGATGTAGTTCAGTAGTAGAGTGTCCCTGTGTTCAGTCTCTCAATCCACACCCTCCCTACCCCACAAAACTGCCTAATTTTCAGGCTTCCCCAGGCTATACTAGCTTAGGGTTCAATAGAATAATGGTAATAAATATTATTTATTTGGATCATTTCCCACCCACAGGAATAATAGGAATTACAGCCTCAGCAAGATTCTCCTCACCTAGCTCAAGTAGGATCCAATGACATCTTACTTGTCATACCAAACCCTGTCCTGTGTACTTTTTAATGGAAGCATGATGGGGTAGTGTGCCTCGTCCTTAAAGCCAGTCTTTTTCATGATGATGATGATGATGGTGGTGGTGGTGGTGTGTGTGTGTGTGTGTGTGTGTGTGTGCAGGCCTTGAAGAAAATGGAATGGTCAGAGACTTTACCTACTGTAATTTTTCCACTAGTAGAAAATCTTATATTTAAAGCAACTTTCACATCTCAGCTCTTTTCTCTTTGAGCAGAACTTCCTGATTTCAGAGCTATGCTCTTCTAATCTAAAAGGTTTATTGATGGGTTCTCAAAGGATTCTGCTAACTGTTAGGAGTATTCAAATTCTTGGGTGCATATGTATCAATGTATACACACATATGTGCATTTTATTTTTTCTGAAGAAAGGCATAAACATCACATTCTCAAAGAACTTTTGAAAATAAGAATTCTTAAAAGCATTTATCTGTGAATAGCTCCCTTCTAATAAAAATAATTATATTAATAATAGTTGTTATACCCTATTGTTCACTATGTACTTATCATAAGTAAGGCCCTTACTAGATTCCTTTATTTACATTAACTTATTTAATCTTCATACGAACCCCATTACATAGATATTGTATCCTCAATATAACGTATTCTATAGTTAGCAGAGCAGGGCTCTAATCTATGAGGCATACAGTCTTTCTTCTTGATGACAAAAAGCCTTTCTACCCTTTCATGACAGCATGGTGCCAGCTCCCTCACTTTGGAATTGAGCTATATAATGATTAGAGACAGGTGTCATAGATGTCCCCTAGTTTTCTCCTTTGCTGGCTAATAAAGTCCTTTTCCTTTGGCCATTCCTCCCGTGCCATGTGTACTCCCATGGGCCATCCCGTGAACCTGCTTCTCTCTATACCCTGCAACAGCACCCACCCCTGCACTCTGCTCACCTGCACCCTCCCGCCAAACCTTTCCTATCTACTCTCTCAGACCCCCATTTACTACCCACAAGGGAATTAAAAAATCTTTTAAAAGTGTAACTCAAATAATTTCCTATTTCTGACTTAAACTTTTAAATGACTGCTTATTATCATGAGTAATATCTACCCTGTTTTGTGGCTTACACAGTGCTAAGTGCTATGGGATCTGCCCCTGTCTTCCTTTCTCTTCTAATTTAGCAAATCTCCCTCCTTCCCTACCTTTCAGATCCCTAGGCTCCTGTTTGTTCCTGCAGCCTCTTCAGCTTATTCCTAGTAAGGACTTTTACCCTTGTCACTGCTGCCTGGAATGCTCTTTTCTTGCATCCTAACATGGCTGGTTCCAATCAGAGGTCACCTCCTCCAGACAGTCTTTGGTCTTTCTCCAACACCTGGTCTTGGTCATCTCTACTTACACCCGATTCTTGTTACTATCTATCAATTTCCTATTTTATTTTTTGTAGCATCCATTTTGTGAAATGACCCATCTTATTTAATGTGATATCTAATCCCCCAGTATAAACTTTATGGAGCCATGGTGATGTTGTTTATCCTATTTTCCTTGGACTCTCCAGTGCCTGGAGGAAAGATTTGCCTACAGCAGGTGCTCACTAAATTCCAGTTGAGTGAGGGAATGAGTACTTCTGTCTGTCAGTGGTTGTCTTTAAGTTTAATGTTCAAACTGAATAGGTGATATCGGACACTAGTGTCACCACTGACTTTGAGGTTCCAGAATTCTGGTTTCCAGCATGGGCCTCCTTGGTATCTTCTCTTGCTGTCACTGTTGCTGCTGCTCAGGTGACCAAAGTATTCTGTCAACTCATAATGTCCTCTGTGAAACAGGGAAGTTCCTTTTTTATCAAGTCATCTCCTAATTCTGTTTCTGCATTTAGATTTTTCCAAAAGCATTATTTTAATTGATTAGCACCATCTCGTTAGAGTTGACTTAGTTTATCTACCCTCTGAAGTAATTCTGGATCCATTTTGTTCCCTGCAGACTTGGCTTACATTACATCCACTGCCCCAATCATATGTCTTGCTTCTCACATGGGCTGATTAGACTTTTAGATGTCCTTTGGTGTATCTTTTATTCTGCTGGCAAAATCCTGAAAAATGGCATTATGAAAGTTGTTTCATCTGATTCTCTTGTTCTTTGTGTCAAGAAATTAAAGTTCGTCATTAAGGATGCCCCTTGTCCCTTTTCCTTTTATAATTTTATATTATTCTTAGATTGAGAGGGAATAAAATAATTCTATTACCAACGGTTGTTTGTAATTATTCCTTTGGGTGTATTCATTCAGACACATGAAAAAATGAACTTGTCCTCCTGTGTACATTTATAGAGGGAGAGAACAGTTATGTGAAAAGATACCAAGTTTGCTAGATTGTGAATGTTTTTGATCTGAAAAGTGTCTTTTACCTTGCGTCCCTAGGGCTTAAGATTGTGCTTTCACATAACTGTTGCAGTGAGCAACTCTATTCATATTGTCAAGTGATATGAGCTACTGATTGCATTGAATTATATCAAACATTTATTATTACTACATACTAAACCCTTTTCTACTGACTTGTGTGGAGGGACTCATTTGCTCTTCAAGAAGCTAATAAAGTAGTCCTGCCCCCACTTTGTTAAAGAGAACGGTTCTAAGGGAAGGTAGATGCCTTGCACATGCTGTCCAACTACAAAGGAGCAATGTTAACTTCAGTACGTGGGTAACAGTGTTCTATGAGCCATTTCCTTAAGCACTATTAAGAATTTGTACTGGAGCTTATGCATTATTGCATCTGGTCCTCACTATACCTATTTTCTGTAGGGGATCTTTTCCCCATTTTACAAACAAGAGAACCTCTATCCAAAATCTAGCCTCTTAAACATTTTTTTTGTTGTTGTTCTTAAACATTTTGGTATATCACAACATTGTGGATGCAAAATGAATGAATAAATGAGTACTTGACAACTATATTTAAATTACTGGATATTTATTCATTGAAAGGACAGTATGGGCTGCATGGAGACTCCCGGATGTTTTATAAATCAATGATAGCTCACTCACTGCAGCTAGAATAAACCTGTTCATTAACATTTATGATCCTTTGCAAACTGTCCTGCTCTTTCATATGAAAAAGTATGAAGAAAAAACAAATCTGGACTAACAGTATCCTTGGGGTAACTAAATACCAGAGAAACTTTTAATTGCAAACTATTACTGTGTGGTTTTTTTTCCCTTTTGCTGAGGAATTGTCTGACCTTTAGAGGCAGCTTCCATCAACCAACAATTTTGTTATCTGCAGGTCATGATAAAAGTAAACTAGGAGCTAATTTCAGTTCAAGTATGAGATGGTTTAAAATATCTTATTAAAATTGCCATATCTTTTAATGATATGTTTTAGAAGTCACAATGCATACAGATTTAAAGAATGTGTACCCGTGTGTCTTTGTTATCTTTCTGTTTTAACAGAATATGGTGGCGGATGCAAATACTTAAATTGTCTGCCTTGTGCTGTCTGAATAGCTTTGGTATTTACTTATTGACATAATCAATATGGATCTCAACCTTTATATAATACATATAATTAGGGGGGGTTTCATCTGTTTACTATAAGTGTTTTCTTCATTATCCTCATTACTCTTCATTTTGAATGCATAACACTGAAGTTCTTTTAGTACGGAAATTATGTATTAAAATCAAGATATTGTGATCTCACTGTGCACAGGACCCTGTAACATACTGTTTTCTCTGTATTCCTTCTCTCCCTTGTCCTTTCTTCTCTCATTCTTTTTCTTGAAAACAAAGGGACACAAAACTTTGGTCAGTTTCCTTTCTGAGATAAATATCTAATGCCTATTTAATATTCAGATCAAGTGGAGAAAATGACTTAGGAAACAAACCTCTCCTTTTTTTTTTAAATTAATCCTTTCACCTTTATTTTCATTCCCTCTTTTGGAACAAATTTAGGTTTACTTAAATGAAGGAGACAATTTGTCAGTTGATCCTGTAATTTTTTTTTTTTTTTTTTGATAATTAGTTCCATTGCTGTTCATTTTCATTAGCATGCGTGGCTGTATTTTAGCTTCTAGTCTTCCTTTTGGAAAGTTAATGAGGTCTGCTAAGAGGCATATTGCCACAGCAGAAGCCAATTGGCTGGCATGCAGCAGCAGGGGAGAATTCATTACAGAGGAGAATTTTAAAGGCAGCTGCCTCCTTAATGCTGTGGCTATTAAGATGGCAACATTCTGCCACCACTGTAGCATGTTTCATTGACTTTCCTCCTTCCTGCTTTCCTGTTGTTTTCTAATGATGAATCGGGATATAATTCCCACCTGCTAGCAAAGGCAGGTAAAAGGAAGTTTTCAAATTATGTGGTTTCCTAATTATAGAGTGTTGCTTTCTAAACAAGAGTTTTTACATTTTTTTAAAGAAGGCATTAAGCATTTTTTTAAAGCTTCAAAAGTAAAGCAGATTTTATTGAATATTCTATTGGGAACTGTAACAAAAAGAATATTTGAATTCTGATTTTTTTGTTGGTATACTCATTAATATAAAAATGATGGTTAAAGAAAAACACATTCATGTTGAATTTGTTTTATAGATTTTTTTTGAGGGCAGTAATCCAGCCTCCTATCATTTCTATCCAATTTTTAATAACAATCATTTAACTGTAGTGGTTTTTTTCTTTCCATTTGGATATATTTTATTAGAAAACATTTGTCCTACATTAGAAATTCTCCATATCTCAAAGAGAAGACTCTTGTTCAGTTGTGAAGAGGAGAACAGAGGGCAACTAATGTCTATTTAGAATCCTTTTCTGCTCACTATTCTACTGAGAGGCCAGAGGGGACTGTTTCCTCACTTTGATGCCAAACACCAACATCAGTGTGCGATATCCACGGTTCATAAATTCCTTGATGTAGGAGAGGATAATTCACATCCATAGGAGAAGCAATGGTGAAGAAGAGAATGTGATCTGGTAATTATTTGGTACTAATCACTGACCCTGGTTTTATCCATTGCAGATCCCAATCAGTAGTGGACCCCACAGTACTAAAGCGCATGGATAAAAATGAGGAAGAAAACATGCAACCTTTGCTTTCTCTGGACTAATAACTTCTCCACACCTACCCCATGGATTAGAAATGTAAGGTACTGGTTTTCAGCAACAGGGCTAGCACTGTGGAGGAATTACCAGCTGGAAATCTACTTACTCATGTTAATGTAGCATAATACATAATAAGGCATCAGGCTTTCTCATTTGCCTGAACCATGGGTGCCCTGTGCTGGATTTAAAAAAAAAAAAAAAGTCAATAATTTATTCTGTAAGTGCCAAGTTCTTTGTAAATACAATGTAATCTTCATGTCAAGTTTGTAAATTTTGGTAGTGATTTACTTTGAGAAAGATTGACTCAAGAGTTGAAGCCAGTGATTTGAACTATAATAAAAAGCAGAAAAGATGCGTAAACTATCAAAGCTAATTAAATGTAGCCCTGTTTCCTATGAAGCCATATTTCTGCTCTCATAGTGAATTGTTTCCTTGTTTGTCTCTGAAACTCAATATTCAAATATACTTTGAGTGGGCACAGGAAACTAGAGAAATTGTTGTAATTAAGGTATTCCTATTTAGTAATTTTCAATACAGAGAAAATGTGTCCTAGGACTATCACTGGCTTTGCATTCTGGAGACAGAGAATGACAGATGAGCTGGTGAACTTAACACTTGAACTCTTCCATGTTCATTCCTGGAGTCTTGCAAAAAGATATGTCTCCCCACTTAAAATGTGGAATTCTGAACTGCTGTCTTCACAACGTGTTCTTTATTCAAGACCCTCTCGTGCCCCATCTGATGTACTTTAATATTTCCCTTCAAAACTCTTTGGCCAAGAAAATGAAAACTCATATGTGAATAGCATTTTGACAGCTAATTTTGAACATAAAATTTGCCACTTACAAATAAGGGGCTAATTTCTAATTATTGTGCACTTGTTGAAATATATATATATATATTCACACATACAACATATATATTTTTACTGAGCTCTAATAAATCCTCCATGTGACAGGCTTGTAAAATAATTCATGCATATTAATGGTGTTAGAGATGTTGCAGATAATTAATTGCCTGGGATACTAACTCTGGAAATCACCTTCACTGAAGTTAATGAAAATGAGAAATAGCGAAACACACTTTAATATACCTAGTTAAGGGAAGTACAATATACTTTATAATGCAATGTTGAATAGGTGCCACTTTTCTGAAAGGTATTTTTCCTTCAAATGATAGGCCTCAGCATTGTGTAGGAGAACAAAAAGTAAATTATTTTTTCTCAGTTTAAGTTAGTTGTCATAGAGTTCGTGTATGTCCACATTTTCTTTTCCAAAAAGATTGAAAGACTGTGCTGCAATCAGGAGTTGTAATGAAAGCATGTGAGGGCATCTAAGCATACAATAGTTTAAATCTGGGGTTTGAAAACTGTTTAATATTAAAATTTTATTTCATAAAAATTTTTCATTACAGAAAATTTAAGATCTTATTTTAAATCTCAAACTCCAGCATGAAAAAGCAAGATTTTTATCATCCTTTCAGCATGGTGAATTTTGAGATTAAGTATTTACCACTGAAGTCTTCTTTTGAAAGACAAATATCTCCAATAACTCTGGGAAACCAACATAAGTAAAGGCATATAATGAATGACCTTTATATACTTTTTAGCCAAAAGCTTCAAAAAAAATTCTGTTATAATTCTAACACCAACAATCTTGAAAATCCAACCAGTACAACATTCTGCAACATTATCAAGACTGTCTGACGTTTGTAAAAATACATACATTAACTTAATGAAAGACACTTTAGAAATGGCAGCTTCCCATCAAGTACAGAAGAAGAAGGACTATCAAGTACTCTTACCTATCCTTGTCACAGAGATTAGAATGAACTGGGTATTAAAAGCTATAGCAATTATCTAAGAACCCAATCCTTATGTACTTGAGTTTTTGCCTACCTGACATACATACTATAGTTCTGACTTTGTATGCTACATACACATGTGTTAAGCAGTATGATCCATTGGAATCCAATAGAAATCATGGAAGTACAGAAAAGCAATCAACTGTTTTTCCTATGAATTTCTCTGAATGTGCACCATTTATTGCCAGTTTTCAGAATTCTACCAGCTTCAGATGTCAACCAGCACAGTCAGCTTCTTTCCCTGTCATACATACAGTCAGTGTCATATATAAAAATAACTAGTATCATTTGTACTCTCTCTGTACCCCACATTTGGAAATTTTGCATTGGCATTGCTGTGTGTGTGCCTGCTCTTGCACAAATGAGCAATTGAGAGTTGGCTAGATTGTGTAAAATATTTAAAAATGAATGAACAAATCTCAGCAATGATGCCTTTTGAAATTGCTAAATCTAGTTCAGTCAGTGAGTAAACTCATTTCCCAGCAGTTCTGAAGCTGCTTAGTCAAGGGATTTTCGTTCAACTTTAAAACATTTCCCCTCAGCACCATCTAACTAGTGCTATTTAGGCATTTTTTTCCCTCATGTGATTTTTTCACGTCACGTAGCTGTCTATTACATAACCAAGTAAGTAGCTATCCCTATATTTTTTCACCTTGATTACAATAGTACTCCTAGTATCCCACTTACACACACATCTACACTAGACTCTTAATAATTTTGCCCCTCTACTTTGGGAGCCACAATTTACTCTTTCAATTGTCTTGTTACTTGAAAATTGTGGACTTCGAAGAATTATAACACTGATTTGGATAGTCCGGTAGTCCATTTAATTTTTTTTTTTTTTTTTTTTTGGTGGATCTGGGGATCAAAGCCAGGGCCTTCAGCATGTTGGGCAAGCACTAAAGTAAACTACTTAGCTACAGGCTCAACCCCCCACTGACTTCTTTTAATTGGCCTGCTCCACCATCTTTGATTTCTAATTACTTTCTTCCCCTTGTTTCAGGGAAGCAGCTTCCAAAACTGGTTTACAAATAATAAATTCCTGTTTTCATGTCATCAGTGATATTTGCATGTTTCTGACTACTATTTAAAAAGGAAGAGGTTATCATGAAAATATATTCTAAGAACTATGAAGAAGTGCCTCTTTAAAAATGGGATAAAGCAGTGACACTGGTGTGTATGTCTTATTTGTACCCTCTTTCAAAAAGCCAATATATACACTTATATTATAAGGTAAAACAGATACTACTTGAAGAAGGATATTCTGCTTAGAATATCCTCTTACAGTATTAAGTCTATTGTGTAAGTTCAATAGAGTAACATTAATCCATGCTATTTGCAAATCTAGCACTATGCTAAAATAATATAAGTATTAACTAGAGTTTTCAAAGCAAGTTTTTGAAGTGGGCATGAATGATTTCTTTCATTTTAATAATAGTTTGCATAAGTGTAGGCAGAGGTATTTTAATAAGTCTTTTCATATAAGACGCTTGTTTGCTTCATAGTACTAAAATTCACACATTCACAGACAGGAAACCCAAGCAAGTAGGTTCTCTGTAATATTGGTAACTAGGTCACATTGTTAAATCAACACTGCAAGTTTATGCAATATTCCTGAGGGAACAGATACTCTATAGCATCAAGATAATGGAGAGTAGGTTTTAGACTTTGGGAACAAATTTGTGACTCTTCACAAAAAGAAACCTTTAGAGCCAAGGCAGTGTGTCTTCAGGCATAAGCTTCCTATGCTTCTGCAAACAGCCTAAAGGTTTCTGGATGTATCTGTAGCCCTTTAAAAAAAAGTTGTATTAAGAAAACCTGTTGAGAGGCTCTACACGACTTCTGTTGTTTTATTTAAAGGTCTACCTTCTCTGGTTGGCTAATAGTCTTTTTGCTTCTTTTTTATTTTTATTTTTTGTTTGTTTTTGGTGTGTATATTAATATCTACTTGAAAAGTTGCTATTAGCCATAGAGACATTCCAGAAAGAGTTTCAACACACAAAATCAAATGAACAAAGCTGGTATGGGATCCAAGCTTGCAGATGGGAAAGCTTGACATCAAGTAGGCTCGGAGTAGGCTCGGAGGCATATATTCCATTTAGATGTGCTCTACAAATGCAGAACACAGTCATGCTTTGTAAATTTGTGAAACCATACATTACATCATGCAAGAATAGATGGATATACCAATGTATCTGAACAAAAGAAGAGAATTGGCTAAATATTCAGGATGCGTATTATCTTCGGTAATGAAAAAACATTTATTTGTCTTATTTTGTTTCAGTTGAAAAAACAGCTTCTTACATGCTGTGGGAACTATTGGGCACCATTTATTACCTGAAAGTGGTAGATAAGTAGAAATAAGAAAGAACCTTGGCTTTGCAACATTACTGAATGAAAACATTGATAGCTTAGAGACTATCACATTTCTTCATGAGTTCATTTTAATTTTATACATATTTTGAGGTTAACCCCCACATAAAAGTAATGCTACAGAGTCTGTTATGTGTTAAACAGGAGAATGAATTCTCCTGTACTGTTGGAAAAATACAAAACAGCAATTCTGTGTATTTGAAACACTCGTATTGGACTTTGCATTCAAAGAAAGAGGAGTACAAATGAAATTGTTATAAAAATTATAAACCAAATAATTATAGATACAATAAAGGCGCTTTTATAGCAAATACTGGGAAATGTCAACAATTTATATGGTATTTTGTCAGTATTTGATTTAACTTCAAGTCTCAATGCAAATATTTTTGTCCTTAATAATATAATTACATCGATACTGTCAGAATTACCTTTTGTGGTGAATGAGATCAACCTAGATAACAAATGAAATAAATTTTAACAAAACTTTTTTAAGCATGAATCAATGCCCAATTATTTTGAAAAGTTATCATGAGCTGTAATTGTTTTACATATCACAGAGAATCAAAGCATAGTCTTGTTTCTAATGTGTTTTTTTTTCAGGTTTCATGTTTGTTTTTAAAATATGTAAAACCTTAAAAGTCAATTCTTTTCTTCTTTTTATTTTCAGTGGTTTCAGGAAAAATATGTCTAAGAGAAAGATTATATAAGTTTCTGAAGAATATTAAGCACACTATTTATTATTGGGCTCAAATGATGTAACTATTTATTACTATACACTATTTATGTACTACTACACACTATTTACTATTTGATCTTTTAAGGGAGTTCTTTATTCCAATAGAATATTGTAAATAATGTAATATAATTTTTGAATAAGTATACATTTCAGTTTTAAAAATACATTTATTTTGCATATGGTGAATGTTGAATTTAGAGGTACTGGATCTATAAACTGAATATTTCTAATACAGCATCTAAAATTGACAATATTTTTATTTTGAGAGAAATAACTGGCTATTTAGGTTAGGATACTTCAAGTTTTCTGTCATTTGTGTTGGGTTTAAGGGGGAAAACATAATTTGTTATGTATTTTCCCCTTAAAATGATATTCAGTGTTCTATAACTTCTAGACAAACTTTCAAAAGATAATTTGAATGAAGAAGTCAGCCTGTAAGTCATATATAACTTAGGACTGATCATTAAATAAAAATTTAAGATTCTGATATTCCTGCATAAAACTATTGGATAGATGACAGAGTTAATTCAGAAGTTCAAATTGAAAAAAGAATGAAGAAAGGAAGAGAGAAAGTAAAGAGTAAAAAGAAAACCCATGTTTGTTTTTAAAAAGATCTGCTAAAAATAATCACAAGTAAAACTATTAAGTAAAATAAAAATATTCAGCCTGATTTAAGAAAGAATGCTTAGTCAGAACAGCTTTGCATCCTCTGTAACTTCTCATTATTTACCTGTGGATGAAAACTCACCTAATGAAGTAAGAGACTCCTCTGCATTTGAATTTACTTAAAAAGCTCTACAGTAGACTATGACACTCTTTGGCCCAACCACAGAGGATTTTTCCCATACACAGCTGCTCCCTCCTAAAGCCAGGCCAGAAGGAGACCTGTTTCCAGCAAGGACTGCAGAAGTATCCCATGTGAGACCAAACCCAGGGTAATCAGAAAATGAATGAAAAAAAAGTCAGAGATGCATTCTGACCTTTTATCACCAAAAGGCATTGTCCTTCTTCAGGAGGATCAATGGGAAAATATTTATAATTACAATACAGAAAACTATTTCAGAAGGTCAGGGGTTCTGATATCCAGAGTACAACAGTTGGCCAATGAAAAGAGACATAAGGAAGTGCTAGTCAGTGCTCAGGTGTGGAGTGTTTTCCCATAGCAACAATATTCTCAAATCCCTATGTCTGAGCATCACTTTTTCCCCTAAAAATAAAAAGTAGTATGCTTTCATTCTCCTTTTTTTTTTAACTCACATACTTTGTTTGCTGCCTTTTAAGAAAAAAAAATACCGTATCATTTGAATATAAACACAATTCACTTAGTTGCATATGATTGAAATATTTGCATGGTGATTTATAAATTATTACCTAAAAGTTGAAAAAATATATAATCATAATGTTTTAGTGCTCAAACATTATTAAATGTTCTTTGTATCTGGGATTCATGGAGAAGACTGGCCATATCTTTTCTTTTGCTTTCATATATCACTTTCTTCTATGTGCAAAGATATCTCAGTTTTGAAATTTACAAAACCCCTTTTGTTTTCCCATTTCACCAAATGTTGACCCAACATTCCAGTTTCTAGAGCTAAATCTTTTAAATTCTCCCCCCATCAAAACCACATCCACCCATTTCACCTATACTGTCACTCTCTTTCAAAATATACGCCCACTCTGACAGCTTTACTAATGATCTTTAGTACTTCGGGCCACATTTCTCCTTTTTTTTTCTGCCCTTAGCTGCTAGAATCAATGATCAAAATGTTAGCAATAGTAAGCCCCCTCAAACATAAGTCAGTCATTAACTTCTCCTCAAAACCCTCTGAAAGAACAAAACCCTAAATCCTTCAAAGGTATATGAGGAGAGTGGACTCAAAGTCATTAAGCATCAGTGTAGCAGAATAGCATATTTTCTGATTGGGTTGGCATTTTTACCTACAGGAGGCACAAGAAATGTTAAATATTTTAATATTTCGTTTCTAAAGACTTCTCACTCCTGACCTTAACTTTTCTTAGACCATCTTTTAAGAATCTCTCTTTTATTATTCTGTGGTCAAATGGCCATTCTTGCTGTTCCAGGAGCCTTCCAAGCACACTATTGCTTCAAGACTTTCACTCTTTTGTAGCCTTTGTCTTTCTCCCAGATATCTACATAGCTCATTCCCTCACCGCCTTCAGGTCTATGTTCAATTATCTCCTTCTTAGTGGGGTCTCTATTTTCTAATTGAAAATGAAAGAGCCCTATAGTTGTTCACATTCTCCTTTTCTGCTGTATTCATTCTCCATTGTATTAATCACCCAATATTCCACATAGCTCATTTGCTTATCTTAATTTACATCTCCTTCCAATAGAATATGGACCCCACAAGTCCAGGGATTTTTGTCAGTCTGTTTGCTCTTGCGTTACCAGTGCCTTGGACAGTGCCTGGAACTTAGTAGCAAATCCAAAATGATTTCATCAAGATCTTAATTGGTTTCAGCAAATTATATTATACAGTAACCAATAACATACATTTAAGGGGAGCTTTCCTTGTTTTCTTGTTATTCATCTTTCCAAGGGGAAAACCTTCCTCTGAAAGTGATGAAATTATGAACCCAAATTCACATTTTCCTGTCTCCAAATCTGATCTCTATTTCAGGGCCTAACTTTTACATTTTTTTTCTTTCAGGTTTACCTTTGAAAATGACTCTAAAGTCATTGAGCCCTATATCCATCATGCACATGGCTTATTTTACTCTTTTGAGAACAGAATCATCACGTGGAACATGGTTTTGAGATTAAAACTATACTGAATCACTCTTTGGTTAATATCCCAGTTCGTTTCAATGTTTAAAAGTTGCAGTGAGTTAAAACACCATAATTCCTCCAATATTAGAAGCTAGTTTAAAAAATATGCCATATAGTTACTTTTACTGTAAAGGAAACGATGAGGAGGAAAAGGAGAAGGAGAAGAAGGAGGAAGAGAAGGAGGTAGAAAAGGAGGAGGAGGAGAAGGAAGAGGAGGAGGAGGAGGAGGAAGAGTAGCAGATATTATGATCATTCCCTTCTGAGTCACAATTACAAGATGAATGAGGAAGTATTTTGGTGTTTTTAAGATCTATCTGTGATCTAGAAATACACATGTTGGAACCATTTAGTCTGCAAACCCTTTTAACAGAAGTCTCTTATCAATTGGGTTTTGTATTTCATATGTTTTTATTTTGAAAATCTATAGTTCTGACATAAAATAATAGAAATTGCTCATGCTTACATAGTCTAACTGGCTTTTCAACTTCCTTTTCCTCTTTAATTCTAGGTATCCTTTTTAGAATTTTGCAGTCTTATTTGTTATTCTTACCTCTCCTCAGTTTTATTTCCTACTATTCAGTCTGCCTTCTCCATATTTATACTAATCAAATATCCTAGATATTGGTTTTGTGATGACGGTTTCTGATTTCATCCTTCTTTGTTCTTCTTTAGGTTCTTACCAACTCTTTTTCCTTTCCTCAGCTACATTTTTGTGCCATTCCCTTATTGTATAGCTCAGACCTTCAGTTACCATCTCCTACCAGGCCTTCTGTTAAGAGGACATTGAAAATAAAGGATTGGCAGGTGGTCCTGATGAAGGAAGCACAACCTGAAGAATAAGGATAGATGCTTGAAAAAATTTTCAGAAGTCAACCAGACTTTCAGTGGCTTTAGGATTTAAGGGGTTTCACCTTCAGTACTATATAGGACATCAATAATCAATTTCACTTATGTTCATTGTCATTCACAAGGACTACGTGGCAATCA
Organism: Sciurus carolinensis; assembly: GCF_902686445.1. Classification (NCBI taxonomy): domain Eukaryota; kingdom Metazoa; phylum Chordata; class Mammalia; order Rodentia; family Sciuridae; genus Sciurus; species Sciurus carolinensis. The sequence goes on along the minus strand of NC_062219.1, from coordinate 41,506,788 downwards.
GGGTCAACAGATACTTTGGAAAACCTTCTCCAGAGAAGAGGTTAATGGCTCTTGCTCAGGAACAAGGCAGAATTTTCTCGTGTTTCTTACTATTTGATCCTTGACAGTCTGTGCGATGGAAGCCATTTCCCTCTGTGATATCCTTTTTTGCCAGCCTTTAAGAATGTGTTTAGCATCACTTCAGAAATAAAGAGTTCAAGCTTATGTATACACAGTAGGTGGAAGATACTGCTGTTCATTGTCTCTTTTACTGAATTTTGTTTCTTTTCATAATTACCTTTATGATTGAATCCTAAGAATATGTTCCTTGGCAAATTTTATTAATTACATCCCTTATAAATGGATTTAAAAAATTTTTGAACCAGGTCATTGTTTATTGTATTATTAAAATCATAATTTTAATATTTCATTTCCTTTAAAAAAACATTTTGTTGTCTTTGCTGATTTGTGAGAATGAATGGAGTTCTGTTAAATAAAATGTCATTAAATGAAATTCTGGATTTGCAAATGTGGGTGTGTGTATGTGCCCATGCAGTTTTTCATCAGACACTAAATTCCTACTGGTATGAAACATATCAAATAATTGTAAATAAATGGTAAAGTATGAAGACATGAAATTGATGTGAATATTTGGAAACATAAAATGCTTTTAAAACTGAATGAACATATGTGGATATGTTATAATATTGTTTTGAATTTACTATTTATTGGATCAAAACTATCTGATAACATTTATATAAACTTCAAATCTCTAGGAATAAGGTCCTGTCTTCTAAGGATGATAAGAATAGATACAAGATGGTATCACTTTTAAGATGTTCCCCTGAAAGCAGTGAAGTAGATTGGGTGATGAGTTCAGTCTATTTCATTTTCATATTAACAAATGTATTGAGCACTTACTAGTGTCCCAAGCTATTCTCTAGGTACCAAGGGTACAGGAGTAAATAAAACAACAAAACAAAATGGACATCCTTATATTCTAGTGGAGAAGACACATTAAAAACAGATTAAGAGTTGTATGTGGGTTAAAGACTTACTAATGTCATTGTGTACCTTGGGCACTGTTTACTCACCTATAAAATGGGGCAATATTTTTACCAACAATATTATCTAGATTTTGTCATGTATATTTTGACAACCTGACCTCTTCCCTTTCGTGAAAAAACTCAATGTAAGCTCCCTTATCCAGGCTGTTGTTGGGAAAGCTATCTTTATTCTAGGAGCTGATGGTGGTTTTTTTGCAGATGCTTAGGCAAAGCCACCACATAATGAGTCCCTTTCAGGGTCATCTAGGGGTACCAGCTCCTGGACAATTTTTTTTTTCTCTTAGGGTACATTTTATACTGCTTTAATTCATTATAACTAGAAAATAAACGTTGATTTTCACAGAAAAGATAAAAAAGATTTGAAAATTTCTTATAGAATTCACAATTTAATCTTTTGATTTAATATATTTCCCTGCTCCACAGGCAAACCACAAACCTATGATTTCCATTGATGGGTTTAGGTATATTATATGTAACACAGTTAAAGGAAGCCCCAACTATTGTGGTTCCAGGGTGCTAGTTTGGATAGTATTGAAAGGATCATTTCCTGTTTGTATGTGCAATTTAATAAGAATTTTTGTTCTCTGTCAAGTGGTTATATCATAATATACCTTGAGAAACAAATCAGAGTAAAGTCTCTGAAGTATGGAAAGAGTAGAAGAATACTATGAATATTGATCATAATTCATCTAGGAGGAGCCACAAGTAAATAAAAGTTCTTCTTATGAAATAAAAAAGCAGCAAACAACCTCTGTCTCAATGAAACATGAATGTCTCTACTTGGGTTCACTAAAGCTCAGTGCCTATGTGAGGGTGAGCTGGATGCCGTTAATTAGTGAGCATAAGAAGTGGTTCCCTGCCCTTGCTGAAACATTTTTACAAAACACATAAACTTAGAATCTCATCAGCACATACTTTCCTGTGAAAAATGATTAAAGAAAGAGGAAATCCAGGGTTGGGTGGGCAGTGGGGACGTTATTCTCTTTTCTTATAATGGTTTTCGTAAAGGAACATTTTGGGCCACCAACAATTGATTCATTAGATTTACCAAGGAAAACACAGAGCATGAACTACGGTCATGATAAAACATTCTGTTTCTGGAAGCAAGAAGATACAGATACCTTTCAGAGATACCTTTTAATGAACTGATTTCCTTATGAAGTCTTTATAAATTTATTTCCTTCATTGATTGTGTACGGAAGATTTAGACCAGTCTGTAAGAAGAAAGTATATTGTAATTTTACACAACTTATTTATAAAATGGTATTCAAAAGCATTTTTTGAGAGCAAAGAATTTTAAACCCTTTTCTTCACAGTTACTCCTTAAATGTCATTTGACTGACATTGTAAACATGTTTTAGCAAAGTTGCCTAAAAATTAGTAAAACACTGTAGAAATAATTTTATATTTTTAATGAATTTCAAATACCTAAACACACATGTTTTAAATAGAATAATTGTGAGAAAGTTTGGCAACTATATGGTATATTTGATGGATGGAGACTGTCAAGTAGGTAATTATTAATACCTAAACAAATAAACAAAAGAATAAGTTTTGTTATTTTTCTCACCCTAACCCAAAGTCCTTTGCTTTTCACCTTCTTTGAGATAACTGATGTTCCTGCTAGAAAATCTCTTAGAAATTAATTCAAATCCTTCACTTTACTGGTGTGTAAATGGCAACCTATGGCATATGTCTTGCTAGAAGTCATACAAGTAGCTGAGAGAAATGCTAGTGCCAGAACCAAGGTCTTGAACCATCTGGTGATGCTGATATTTCTTTTAATAATTCTACCCTGCCTCTCCAGACCTTTCTTCTATCCAACTTAGTTCTATATGCATACAGCCACATTTGATTTTCATTATCATTTACTGTGGGTAGAATCCTCCATCAGTATTCTATTAGGTAAATATCTTCTAATGCACTCAGAAATCTTCACATTAGAAACCGATTTTGGCAATCCATGGATGTAAGATCCAGTCCAGTGAGAAGATAAGACTTTATCAGGCCCACATCTAAACCAAGTGATAGTCACTCAGTAAGGCCAAGTATCTTGTTGAGAACCACGTGCTCCCTGATTTGAACAAGAGAAATATTTCTCTGTGCCCCTTTCACATCTCTTTTCCAATAGGCTTCCCTTGGGCAATGAGAAAGAGAGCAGCTCAACACAGTTGTTCTACTGAGTGCTTAACTTTCTCTACATTTATCAATGACTTAAGACCAGGGTAGCTATTATCCTGCTTGGGAGAGATTCCTCCCAGAGTTGATTCAGAAATTCCCTACTCTATTAACTTAAAAAGTGCTGCTTCATAAGATTCACAATTGGAACTTTATATCAAATTTTAACAGATTAGATTTGTTCAAATCCTAGAAAAATGTGGAGAATAGCTATTGATCCTAATATGCTTTTTTAATCTAAGCATATAAGAATATATTGTATTCATTTTTCCATGAGATAATAAAAAAGATTTGCATCCGGTTTTTTCCTGACATTTTCTCAGCTTTGCTGTTGTTGAGTTTGCAAATGATTGGCATGTTGGTTTCTTGTTGCTGATTTTAACTAACTGTCCAACTGTGTTTTTATGGTTTTAAAACTGATGTGTGAAAATATCATATGGGATTGACACTGAGTATATAAATGTCACAAAAATTCATATTATATTAAAATGATGCATTTTAAAAATGGCATTTATAATCTGTTCTGAGAATAATCTATTTTACATATTATTTCTGAGTAAAGAAATATTGGTAAAAACAGTACAGTTCTATACCTCATGTCATACAGCATGATAACATACCAAAAATTTCAAATTAAAATAAAAAGAACAGTACAAAACTATCACTAGAACACATGAAAGAGTACCCTTATAACCTTCAAGTAGGGACCTTTATACCTATGATTCAAATTTCAAAAATTTTGAAAAAGAAAAAATTTGATGAAATGAAATTTAAAAATTTCAATGTGGAAAAAAAGTCATAAGCAAAGTTAAAAGAGAAATGGAAGCCTGGGAAAATAGTCAATTCATATCATAGACAAAGCTAAGCTACTTAATGTATTCAAAAAACTTTTAGAAATTGATAAGAAAAGGAAAAACTGACTAGGAAAATAACTTTTATTATGGTTCACAATAAAGAAAATATAGTGACTCTAAAAATAAGAAAGGACTACACTATACTCAAAATGAGAGCAATAAAAATTCAAACTATGCAATTTTGATAACACACTTTCATAGAGACTGAGAAAAAAGATGTCCCTTACATTGCTGTTAGGAAAAGTACATTGACACATTTCTATGAATGATAATTTGTCAATATCTATTAAAGCTACAAATGGAATTATCCCTTGACTCAACCATTGAACTTCTAGAAACTTAACCTTCAAGTTTTTGTGCACTCATAAGAAATATATGTGTAAGTATATTCATGCAATAATTGCAAAAACAAAGTATTTGAGGAAATTCAGAAAGTTTTAAAAATATATTTTAAACCCACAGAGAGTACTATATAAATCTATGATTTGCTTAAATTGATTCAGTTATTCAAAAGACCAGTTAGTACACAAATCTGAAAAAAATGATACACTATGAACTAAAATAGAAAAATATACCCTTATGCCCCTCCCCTCCCTTCACTCCCCTCTACCTAATCCCAAGTAACTCTATTCTTCCCTAGCACCCCCGCCCTGCTACTTATTGTGAATTAGCATCTACTTCTCAGACAATACATTTAACTTTGTTTTTTTGGGATTGGCTCATTTTGCTTAGCTCTCCAGCTCCATCCATTTGCTGGCAAAGTACATGATGTCATTCTTCTTTAAGGCTGACTAATTTTCAATTGTGTATATATATCACATTTTCTTTATTCATTCATCTGTTGAGGGACATCTAGCTTGGTTCCTTAGTTTAGCTATTGTAAGTTGAGTTGCTATAAGCAATGACATGGCTGCATCACTTTAGTATGCTGATTTTAAGTCTTTTGAATATAAACCAATGAGTGGGATAGTTGGGTCAAATGGTTGTTCCATTTCAAGTTTTCTGAGGAATCTCCATACTGTTTTCCCTAATGTTTGCACCAATCTGTAGTCCTACCAGCAATGTATGAGTGTACCTTTTTCCCCACATCCTCGCCAACATCTATTGTTGCTTGTATTCTTGATGATTGTCAATCTGACTGGAGTGAGATGAAATCTTAGAGTAGTTTTGATTCGCATTTTTCTAATTGCTAAAAGTGTAGAACATTTTTTCATATATTTGTTGATCAATTATATATCTTCTGTGAAGTGTCTGTTCAGTTCTTTAGCACATTTATTGATTGGGTTATTTGTTTTATTGGTGTTAAGTTTTCTTAGTTCTTTATACGTCCTGGAGATGAATGCTCTACCTGAGGTGTGTGTGGTAAAGATTTTCTCACATTCTGTAGCCTCTCACTTCATGTTATTGATCATTCCCTTTGCTGCGAAGAAGCTTTTTAAGTTTGAATCCATCCCATTTATTGATTCTTGATTTTACTTCTTATGCCTTAGGAGTTTTGTTAAGGACGTCAGATTCTGGGCTGACATAGTGAATATTTGTCTAGTAGGCATATGGTCTCAGTTCTAGTGTCTAAGTCTTTGAACCACTTTGAGTTGAGTTTGCACAGAGTAAGAGATAGGAGTTTAATTTCATTTTGTTACATGTGGATTTCCATTTTCTCAGCACCATTTGTTGAATAAGCTGTCTTTTCTCCAATGTATGTTTTTGGTTCCTTTGTCTAGTATGAGATAATTGTATTTATGTGAATTCATCTCTGTGTCTTCTCTTCTGTACCATTGGTCTTCATATCTGTTTTCGTGCCAATACCATGCAGTTTTTGTTACTATGACTCTGTAGTATAGTTTAAGGTCTGGTATTGTGGTGCCTCCTGCATCATTCCTTTTGCTAAGCATTGCTTTGGCTATTCTGTGTCTCTTATTTTTTCAAATGAATTTCATGACTGTTTTTTCCAGTTCTATGAAAAATGCCATTGGGATTTTCATAGGAATTGCATTAAATCTGTATCCAGGAGCATGGGACATCTTTCCATCTTTGAAGGTTTTCTTCAGTTTCTTTCTTTAGTGTTCTGTAGTTTTCACTGTAGAGGTCTTTCACCTCTTTTGTTAGGTTGATTCCCAAGTATTTTATGTTATTCAAGGCTATTGTGAATGGGGTAATTTTCTAATATCTCTTTCAGTAAATTCATCACTGATATATAAGGATGTATTTGATTTATGGGTGTTGATTTTATATAGTGCTACTTTGCTGAATTCATTTATTAGTTCTAGAAGTTTTCTGGTGAAAGTTTTTTGGATCTTCTAAATATAGAATCATGTCATTGGCGAAGAGTGATAGTTTGAGTTCTTTTCCTATTCATATCCCTTTAATTTCTTGATTCCGTTTAATTGCTCTGGCTAGAATTTCAAGGACAATTTTGAAAAGAAGAGGTGAAAGAGGCCATCCTTGTTTTGTTCCAGGTTTTAGAAAGAATGCTTTTAAATTTCCTGCATTTAGAATGATATTGGTGTTGGGTTTAGCATAGATATCCTTTACAACGTTGAGGTGTAGTCCTACTATCCCTAGTTTTTCTGGTGTGTTGAATATGAAGGAGTGCTTATTTTGCCAAATGCTTTTTCTGCATCTTTTGAGATGATCAAATAATTCTTGTCTTTCAGTCTATAGATGTGGTGAATTATGTTTATTGATTTCTGTCTGTTAAACAAAATTTGCATCCCTGGGATGAACCCCACCTGATCATGGTGCACTATGTTTTCAATATACATATTTGTATGTAATTTGCCAGAATTTTATTGAATTTTTTTTTTGATATCTATATTCATCAGGGATATTTTTCTTTCTTTGATGTGTCTTTTTCCAGTTTTGGGATCAAGGTGATATTAGCCTCAAAAATGAGTTTGGAAGGGTTCCCTCCTTTTCTATTTCATGGAATAATTTGAGGAGTATTGGTGTTAATTCTTCTTTGAAGGAATTGTAGAACTTGGCTGAGAATATGTCTTTTCCTGGGTTTTTCTTGGTTGTTAGGCTTTTGATGGCATCTTCTATTTCATTGCTTGAAATTGATCTGTTTAAATTGTATATGGCCTCCTGATTTAATTTGGATAGTTTATATGTCTCTAGAAATTTGTCTTCAAGATTTTCTATTTTATTTATTTATAAATTTTCAAAATAGTTTATAATTATCTTCTGTATTTCAGTAGTGTCTGTTGTGATAGTTCCTTTTTCATCACATATTTTTGTAATTTGAGTTTTCTCTCTCTTTCTCTAGGTTAGCATGGGTAGGGGTTTATCAATTTTATTATTTTTTTCAAAGAACCAACTTTTTGTTTTGTCAATTTTTTGAATTCTTTTGTTTCAATTTGATTGATTTTTAGGTCTGATTTTAAATATTTCCTGCATTCTACTGCTTTTGGTTGTTCCTCTTTTTCTGGGGCTTTGAGATATAATGTTAGGTCATTTACTCATTGACTTTTTATTCCTTTATGAATGAGCTCAATGTAATGATCTTTGATCTTAGTAGTACCTTTATAGTTTCCCAGAGATTTTGATATGTTGTGTTGGTATTCTCATTTACCTCTAAGTATTTTTTTTTTATTTCATCCTGATTTCTTCTATTATCTATTTATCATTCAATGGTGTATTATTTAGTCTCCAGTTGTTAGAGTAGTTTCTATATTTTATTTTATTGTTGATTTCTAGTTTCATTCCACTATGATCTGATAGAATGCAGGATATTATCTCCTTTTTTTGTATTTACCAAGAGTTGTTTTGCAGAATAACATATGGTATATTTTAAAAAGGATCTGTATGGTGCCAAGAAGAAAGTGCATTTGCTTGTTGGTGGATGAAATATTCTATATATGTCTGTTAAGTCTAAATTTTTTATTGTATTATTTTGTTCTATAGTTTCTTTATTTAGATTTTGTTTGGAAGATCTGTCCAGTAGTGAGAGAGGTGTGGTAAAGTCACCCAGCATTATTGTGCTATGGTCTATTTGATTCTTGAAATTGAGAAGGGTTTGTTTGATGTACAAAGATGCTCCATTGTTTGGGCCATAATATTTATAATTGTTATGTCTTATTGATGTATTATTCCCTTAAGCAGTATGAAATATCTTTCTTTGTCCCTTCTGATTAACTTTGGCTTGAAGTCCACCCTATCTGATATGAGGATGGAAACCCCTGATCCGTATGAGTGATATGTTTTTCTCATCCTTTTACTGTCAATCTGTGAATATCTTTGACTATGAGGTGAGCCTCTTGTAGATAGCATATTATTGGTTTTTTGTTTGCTCATTTTTTTTTAAAGTACAGCTATTTTGAACTTTCATTACTTTTGTTTTAAGATGTAGCTATTTATAGTAGTGTTTGAGTGCTTAACTAGCATGTGTGAGACATTGGGTTCCATCCTCAGCACCACATAAAATAAATAAATAAACACATTGTGTCCATCTACAACTTCAAAAATTCTTTTAAAATCTTTTTTAGTAGTAGATGGACATAATGTGTTTATTTTATTTATTTACTTTTGTGCAGTACTGAGGCTCAGACCCAGTGCCTTACATGTGCTAGTGCTAGCTAAGCACTCTACTACTGAGCTACAACTCCACCCAGGGGTCTTGTTTTTTAATCCAATCTGCTAGTCTGTGTCTTTTGATTTATGAATTTAGGCTGTTAACATTCAAGGGTATTATTAAGATGTGTGGAATTATCTTTTCTTTGAATGTTTCCAAAACTCAGTTAAGATTCTCTTAGACTTGTATTTTCCTTCTTGAAACATTTAAACTTTTAATCCCATATCCCCAATAATTTCAGGTATAGTGTGATTTTCAGTTTCTAGTTGAGTTGGTTTTGGTTACTATATTTCTTTCTCTAGGAATTTGGCCATTTTCGCTGAGTTTTTCAATAAATTTTATAACATTCTCTGTCTTTAAAATTACATATGATACATTTGTATTTATTATCCCTTTTATTCCTCATATTATTAACATGTTGATTTTATCGTCATACATCTCCTTTATATAATTTAATTGAAAAACTATTGTACCTTTGTTTCCTGTTTCACTAAATCTACCATGATCTTTACTGCTTGCTTCATTCATCATATTAAATTTTGGGAATTTTGTTTCTTAAAAAAAAAAAAACTTTCAAATTTTCGTTTCATGATTGGTTTTTGTCTATTTTATTTCTTGATATTAAAATTTTTGAAATCTAGGGATTTTCCTTAGGGTCATTTTTTTCCCCTTTTCTCTCAAGCTGTTTCACATTTCTTATTCTCACAGTTATGGACATTTTCTTATAGTAAGTGGTAGAGATCACATGTTGCCCTTCTGCTTTGAGGCCATGTTCAAGGCATAGAGGTTATCCTGACTTGTGTTCACTGCTTTGTTCTTCAAATGCTCCAAGTTGTGTAGGACTCTATGCTTTATCCTGAACCTTCTGTATCTGTTCAAACCCAGACTTAGGTAAATCAGGATAAGCAGAAGTTCCAGGTCAATGACTGCCCACTGTCTTCTATATCTCTTTCTGAATTCTCTTACCAGTCTTGTAGTTAGCATCTGGGAAATGACCTTATTTTCTTGCCAGCTCAGCATTATTTAGAAAGTTTTTTGTTTGTTTTTGTTTTTTAACACATCTACTTGTTTTTAAAGAGAGTAATTGTCAGAATAGAAACATATCAGTAGTATGAGAAATCTTTCAAATTCATGGCCATCATAGGAATTTGGAATTACAGTCTAATAAAGACCTTGGAATAATAGTCCTAATTTAGATTTTTAAGAAATGTATATACTTTATAGTAAAATTGCTATAGGGATTTTAATTTTTATTTATTTATTTATTTTTTGGTAGTGGGGATTGAACCCAGGGATGCCTAAACACTGAGAAACATCCCCCAGTCCTTTTTTGTATTTTATTTGTAGACAGGGTCTTGCTGAGTTGCTTAGGGCCTGGCTACATTGCTAAGGCTGGCTTTGAACTTGCAATCCTCCTACCTCAGCCTCCCAAGATGCTGGGGTTACAGAGGTGTGCCACTGCACCCAGCTGCTTTAGTAATTTTGTCGAAATATTTTTACAGTGCTTCAGTATATGTTCAAATATCATATGTGAAAAGAAAGAAAATATGAGCATAGGAAACTGAATAGTCATTGATTTAACTATGAACATTCTAGACCTTTTAAGGACATTTTTCAGCCTTCACAGTATTTGAAATTTCCCGTTACATTTTCTTGGAATTGCACTTGCTTAGTCATTAACTTTTCTCTTGCAGATAATTTGTACACTGTTTCAGGCCACAAACACTCACGTATCGCCTGTTGCCTGTGTACTTTTGTGCAACAAGAGGGCGGATTTTCTGAGGGCCTGAGTATATATGAAGTATCATTTCCTTTGAATTCCTTCTCTTTAAACCATCACATAGCAGAGATGGAATACATTGGGGATTATAAAGACAAAGTCATGATAACCAAAGATTATATTTCTAATTTTTTCTACTGTCAGAACTACCACACGGTTTTTAAGGAAGTTTCTTAACAAAATCATGTATGACTTTGGTAATGAGTACTCCAGGATTGCAAGACTCTCTTACAAGATCTGTCCCTTTCAGGATTCCTGGTGGTCTTTTATAATATTTGTCTTTTCTAGACTGATAAGAAGTCTATCAGAAGTTACTCAGAACCTAAGGTGAATTTAGGATTCCTAAACAACTATCTATAATTGCATAGATAAAAAGACTCAAGGCAGGTATTAATAAAACAGACAGATTACAACAACTGATACTTATTAAAAGTATCAATAAAAATAACACATGACCCTTCCCCATGATACCTTAGAAAGGTTCTTAGAACTGTGGTCCCTCAGTTTCGTCTCTTGAGTTTATGTGATTTGAATTAGTTTACTGGGACTGCTGTATCAAAATACGGCAGACTAGGTGACTTAATAAAACTTATTCACTCTCCTGGAAGCTAGGAGCCCAAGGTTAAGGTGACGGTAGCTTTGGTTCTTCTGAGGCATACTTCCTCGTTTATAGAGGTCTGCTCCCTCACATAATCCTCATCCCTAGTGTTTCTCCCCATGTCCTAATTTTCTCTTATGAGGACAAGAGTCAGATTGAATTAGGTCTGATCCTAATGACCTCATTTTAATTAAATTACCCTTTTAAAGACCTGTTCTCTAAGTATAGTCATACTCAGATTTACTAAGCATTTGGGCTTTAGCTTATAAATTTTGTGAGGATACAGTTGAGCCCATAAAAATCTTTGTCATTTACCAAGTAGAGACATTTGGTCAGTTGTTTTGTTCTCCTTTGTAACAAATTTAGGGTTCTAGTAGTTATAGTGGATGAGAAACATGCAAAGCACTTAGGATAGTACTTTGTAAATAGCAAGTATTAACTATTGGTGTTAATTATTATACCACAGAATCGTCACAATTTGGTGAAAATTATAAAATACCTAGAAATAAGAATTTAAAGGAATACACTACCATGGGAAACCATAAACTTGACATCTCTTTTGCTCCAAGTCCCTTTGTATTTTCTGAGTGGATTAGGCCTTTCTCAGGCCCTGGGATCTCATTTGAAGAGGAAAGAAAGAAGGGTGCTGCAGGACTTATAGGATACCCACCCCTATCTTCCATTAGGTATCTTATAGCCCAGTAACTCGAGATGCAGCTTGCTAAAGACAAATGAGAGATTGGAAAATTGTGACAAGGTCATGAAGTGAACTTGAAGTCAGCAGAGAGAAGACTCAGTTGGAGATGAGTGTTACTAAGCAACACTGCAAATTATGGCAAAGAAAATTCTCAAAATGATGAATGTTGAAATAATATTGCTCATTATCATCATTAATTATTGTTAGTAGTAAAGACAATGAAATGAATGATTATTGATTAATTACTATCCATAAAACACTGACCTTATTTATTATTTAATATGAAACTTATTTTAATTTTTAAATGTTTTACATAAACATAAAAAGAAGGAGAACATATTATATGACAAGTACTATTTTAATGAAAGGAGGACATTTTTAACCCAACCCAATCTTCAAATTAATGAAAGTGAAGATTTCCTGAAAATGGGTTCAGAGAAATGAATGGTAGATGCAAGATTTTCAAACTTAGTTATCTAACACCTAAGTTATTTCTACTACATCATCCATTCTTAAAGATATCTTGACATAACCAGAAAATTAACTTTATCAGATATTCTGCTCTTTAAAGAATTCTAATTGATATTTTGCAATATAATATATGCTATAACATGCAGCATATTGATCCTATTACATATAAAATATTTTGTATAATCCAAATTACTAAATTATTTAACTTCTTTTGGAATTAATTTTAAGACATTTTCTAGTTATTAAAAATAATTGTTATGTTCATTTAGTGTGATGTGGCTTTCAACACTGACACATTTGCTAAATGTATCAATAAAAACAAAATAAAAATTACACAGAGGATCTTTCTCAGTAAACAGTACTTTCTACATACGTTCACAGGTCTTTAGTGTGGTATAATAATGGTGATATGAAAATTCTGGTGTGTGAATGTCATTATTTCTATGTACAGGTAAAACTAAGTAAAAAATAGGAGTTGAAAATAAGGACTGATAACCTCAAAAAGAGATTCATACTGAAAGTGTATATTAAATCAACCTACTGGAAAACCATTAGCCAAAAAAAAAAAAAAAGCTTCTAATTTTCCATGATAACTGAAGATGAATGCTGCATGCATTACATGAGATGGAGATATTTAAAGATTTACTTTTTGACAAAAGCACTATATGAAAAAGAAATGTTTGAGAAAACTATTCTCTACTAAACAAGTGAATTTCTTTGATACATATTATGATCTTTATTGCTTGAAGAACAGAGACCCTGTCTCTTGCTCTTCTTTATCTGGACAAGCATGTTGAGTGAAATAGAAAAAAGGACCTGGCACAAGAAGTGTTCAAAAGCTGACAGTCATCCCTACCTTTAATTTTAGAAACTCTCTTACATTGGCTCAGTTTGATCCTACCATTGTACCCATTCTAGGACCTGGCTTATCAAAGGAGATGTTGAATAGAGTTCTGGGAACACTAAAGCTAAAGCAGACCTTTACTCGGCTGATTAGATCAACCATATGCCTCCTAACCATTTCCCATGAGTAATTGTCAGCAAGAACTTAAAAATGACTAAAGATACATAGAGAGAAAGAGATGAGAAAATACATAAAATAAAGTTTGGTTGATTTTAAAAAATATTCTGAATAGAACCTTCCGGAATGAGAAGAGAGAAATAACATGTACTGAATCATTTGATTCTGTCTAAAGTTAGATATATGATATTGGGGTGGATCATCTGGAAAACTGCTCAGAAAGATGTTTGTGGGACACAAAAACAGTATTGGCATAAATTGGAAAAAATCAAATTGGTCCTATTCTCACTCCCAAGTGGTGGGAATGGGAAACATTCTTGATAGTACAATATCTCACTAGGGTATTTTTGCAATTTTCATGACAGCAGAGATTTGGCAGCTGGTCACAATCAGTGGGAATTCTGAAAACAAATAATTCATGATGAAGTGTTCTTTATGGTAACGTAATCCAAATTTTAACCCTTTAATAAACTGCTCATGTAATTTCTCACTAGAAAAAAATAAATAAAAGTGCTGAAAAAATAGAACTATAAAAAAGAGAATATTTTGTTAGTGGTTTTAAAACTACAAATCCTAATTCACTGACTTAAAGTGAATCAATGAATTGATTTGATACGTAATATTTATAAATAGAAGAGCAAGATATCCATTAATAGCAGCACATATAAACCACACAACAACTTGAAAACCACAAAACCCTTGAAAGGGTATTTTTAAAACACTTTAAATGCATAGGTTGGCAAGCAAGAAAATAAGGAAAAAATTCAAGAAAACAAATTAAAGAATTAGCGGGGTGCATTGGTCCACACATCTAATCCCAGCTACTCAGGAAGGCTGAAGCAGGAGTACCACAAGTTCAAGGCCACCTTGGATATTTAGTGAGATCCTGTCTCAAAATAACAAAAGAAAGGTCTGGGATTATGTTTTAGTGGTAGAGGGCCCCTGGGTTCAATTGCCAGTACCACAAAAGAGGGCAGGGGGAGGGTAGGGAAAAAAAGAAAAATGAAAAATAAAAATAAAAAGAATTAAAGTACTAAAACACTTGAATTATATTTGGTGGGTCTGTAGTTTGGAGATGGAGGAAGTTGACAGAAGAAGATGCTATTTTGCTTTGTTTAGGTTTTAAAAGTTTGGTGAAGATTTCAGTTCAAGGAACGGATGACAAATCAAACCTAAGATGGCACACTATGGTAGTTCCCATAGAAAGCTCCATTTCCATTAAAGGAGTGAGAAAGGAAAAGTCCCTTCACCCCCATAGGCAAATTGAGTTTCTTAAGAAGCCTGATAAGTGTATCTGGTATTAAAAAAAAGAAGAGTCTTCTTTAAGAGTTCATTGTCATGGTTCTCCTTCTGTCTCATGTGGCCTCAGGGTTCCAATTACTTTATATGAGTGGTGCAGAAAGCCATAATCAGAAATAACATTAAAAAGTAGTCCCACATAGCAATCTCCCTGAGGAGCCTGGGAGAAACCAAAGCCCTACTGCTCTGGAGGAACAGTCCAAACCCACATTCTCAGGATTTCCACCTATGAAAATTCCTTGAAGAGGTCTTCGAAACAGTTTTTAAAACCCACATGGAACAATTTTCCATGAGTAAAAGTTATCAGATACAACAAACCGTGAACAGGAAATCATCCCCCTGAAAGTTTCAGATATGAAAACTATCAAATAAAGATCATAAAATAGATAAGCATGCCTTCCAATGTAGTTATTCAACTTTCTTAGGAGATTATACACTTTGTTTTGTGCTCAATGAATAAAGGACTTGAATATCAACATAAAACTTAACATTTTAGAGTAAAATACTCAGTAGATTATCTGATATGAGGACAGGAAAATATTTCTTAACCTCTGTTATGGTTTAGTTGAAAGATATCCTCCAAAAGTTCATGTGTGAGACAATGCAAGAATGTATGGAGGTAAAATTATTAGGTTACTAGAGTCTTAACCTAATCAGTGGATTAACCCAATGATATGGTTAACTGAATGGTAACTCTAGGTATCTAGGGTGACTGGAGGGACAGGGTCATTGGGGCCAGGCCTTTGGGCTTTTTTGGGGGGGGCTTTGGGGCCTTTGTCCCCACTGAGCAGAGCTCTTTTTGTTTCCTACTCGCCATGTTCTGACCTGCTTCCCTCAGTCATTCCCTTCTGCCATGATATTCTGTCCCACCCTTGACCCAGAGCTATGGAATTGGCCAACCATGGACTAAACCTCTGAAACTATGAGCTGAAGTAAAATTTCCTCCTCTAATTGTTCTTGGCCAGTCTTTTAGTCACAGTAACTAAAAACACCTCTTCCCACAAATAAAGGGTGAATATTTTCTATGATATGTAGATGATGATACGTAATAGGGGATGGAAGGGGCAAGGGAAGAATGGAGAAAAGTTGGATTGTGTAGAGGGAAATGAGGGGTGGGGAGGGGCAGGAGGAAGGAAAGATAATGGAATGAGACAAACATCATTACCTTATATATGTGTATGACTACAAAAACAGTGTGATTCTTTATGGTAAAATGAAAAATTTTACCCCCATTTGTGTACAATGAATTAAAAAAATAAAATTAAAAAAACTAACTAAATTAATTAATTAAATAAAGATTTAAAAAAAGAAAACATAAAGATTACCTGAGAGAAAGGAAGGGTAAAAATATGATTAAGTGGGGATTTGGAGCAATTTCAAATGTATCTAAAATATATTGCTTTTTTAAAAATTGATGTATGTTTCTGTTGACTTTTTTGGTAGGGTACTTATTTTATTATTCTTTAAATTTTCATAAATATTTGAAATATTTCACTTTGAAAGAAAAAATACATTTATCCTAAAATAATAGATTGGATAATAAAAAGATTTGATAAATAAATGATAAAGAAATTTCAGTTTATTAATGTGCTCAAAGGGAAACATGTATTTTCATATTTATCAGTCCCTACCTAATGTGTTTACATATTAGGCCTAGATTCTATAAGAAAATGATCTTTCTTGAAAGGTGTCTATAAAAATGTTTAGCTGTATGAGTGTTCCACTGAACAGGGTCAGCAAGATTGATCCTTATTAATTGATTCATTTGTAAAGATGTGCTATGTACTAAATTATGTTCCCTGAAAATTAACATATTAAACTGCATTTCCTGAAAATTGATATATTAATAAAACAAATTAATACTACTAATATATTCAATTAACACATAATTCCAATGTGTCGATACTTGAAGAAGTATACTTGAACTTTTAAAGAAGTTATCAGAATTAAACGAAAACAGAGAATGGGGTCCTAATCTAATATAACTGGTGTCCTTAAAAGAGGAAGGGACACCAGAGATGTGCACAGAAAGAGAGAAAGTCAGTGCTGTCAACGAGTGGTCTCAGGAGAAGCGATATCTTCCACACCTTGATGTTGACTTTATATTCCTTAGAACTCTGAGATAATTTTTTTATTATTTAATTCACCCAGACTATGCTATTTTGTCTTGGAATCCCTAACAATTAAATAAAGCTATTTTTCAGCTCACAGAAGATATACGATTGGAAGCCCAGAAATAGATAAAAGACCAGAAATGGAAAATTGATCTATGAAATTTAAATATTCAACAAAACAGCAGATGGTCACTTCAGAAAGTGGTTGGCAGTGTCAAATTGGTTAAGCTAGAGATGTCATAGAGGCATCAAAGTGGGCCACAGTCTTAGCCAAAATCACCTGATTGCCAACAAAGGCTGAAAAACCAAATGTAAGCACTAATAACAAACAGAAAGAGATTTTAACTCCTGTGTGAATGTGTACTTTCTTAGCTGTGAGTTTTATCCATATTTGTATTACTTCTAAACAGTACCTGATGAATTCTGACATATTAGTAAATATGCTAGTTTATTGTCCAATTACCTAATATAAGTCCATTTCTATTACTAGAAATTTTAAGCAATTAAAAAAGACAAATAAACAAAAACGTACATCAACTGGTTCTTAGCTGGGCCTTAGGTTTAATTTCTTACATTTTAATCTTTTAGTTTTTAGAGTAATATAAGTGTTACCCATTTTTTTCTCTTCTCAGGCATATGTAGCTTTGTGTCTTTATTCCTTTTGGATAAATGTATTGTTTTTGTGCTGAAAGGAAAAAAATACAAGATAAAGAGACATGCTGTGAAGAGCTAAGCCAAAGGAATGACTAAATAAAAAACTGCATAATGTTAGAATATTGGATGGTTATGGAAATGAGATACTTAATACTGTAATAATATCTGTCAGATTTTAAGTTCTTGCACCTGACTCTATGCCTTCCCCTTGATATCTTTTATTCTTCCTTAAAACTACTAAGGTAAATTAAGTCTAGCCAAAATTCACAGATAAGGAAACTGCCTTTTAGTGACATCAGTTCTCAAAGAGAGTAAATGTCAGGATCTGACTCCAGTTTTTTGTTTTTTGTTTTTTGTTTTTTTTTTTTTTGATTCATAAACATATGTTCTTGTCTTAGTCCATTTGGGCTACTAGAACTAAACATAATTAATTGGATCTAAAATAATAGTTACTTACTTCACTCTCTTCTGGAGGTTGGGAAGTCCAAGATCAAGATACAAGCAGATTCGGTGTCTGGTGAGGGCCTTCTTCATCATTGGCAGTGGTGGGTTTACTCTAATCTCACATGGCAGATTATGCCAGAAATTCCCCAAACATCTCTGGACAGAAATCACACCGTAAATGTTCTGCCTCCATGACCCCATCACCTTCCAAAGACTCCACCTCCTAATACTTATCACCAGGGAGGGTGAAGATTTCAACATGTGAACTTGAGGAGACTAAACATTCAGATCACAGCAGTCCTTAACCATGGAACATACTGATTCACACAGGACAGATTTTTTTTTAATGCATTATCAAAGTTAACTTGAAGCTAAATAGTCCAACTCCCTTGGCATTATCAGTGCTCAGAAGAGAACAAAGCTGAAGCCCAGCTCTGCTTTGCTTTGCATCCTATCAGGACACCTTGTACTCCAACTCGTGTTTGCTAATGACTCTGAGTGATTGGCTTCTCCATAACATGCCAATTAGACCAGAGAAGCAGGGTTTTCACTGAGCTGAACCTGGTTTCCAAGGTAGTGCACACCAATCAGATCTATCCTCAGAGGACTCCATAATCAGATCTGAAATGTCTTGGAAGGAGGCCAGGCTTTCTATTCAATAGGAGTGGGCTGAGAGTCAAATGTAAGTAGACAGGAAAGGCTTCCACAGCAGTGGAAAATAACCACGTAGCCCTGGATTGTAGATTTAGCATAACTGCTGCAATGATTCATCTCTGAGTTGATAAACATGTTTTCCAAAGTGAAAGTCAGACGGGATGAGGCTCTCAATGAGAAGAGCATTATTACTGAAAGACTTGTAGAGAGAAGCTATTTGGCCCAGGACTGCACCAGGCCATAAATGGATTTGTCCTTGGGGCACAGTCTTCCTTTCTATGACGTATAGACTAGGGGGAATTCTGGCAGTTTGTTTATTACAGAATAGTTGATCTTTAGCCTTACTTTCTTGTATTTCATATAGTGACACAGCTCTGGGGTTATGTTTGGAGTTCAGACTACGAATAGAAATGCAGGAGATGCTCACTGACTCACTGTGCAGTTGCCTTAATGTTCATGGTGTGAAGGGGCCCCACAGACCCAGAATTCTAAAAGGGAGCTGACATTGTTTATTTAGGAATTAATGTAGAAAGAAATTAAGTACCTAGTAGATCTAGGGAAGCTACCACATGTGATATGAACACATTAAGTTTATACTTTTTCTTTCACATGTTAATACAACTCAAGTTGATCATCACTACCATCATCCTATGCCTTTAAAGCACTTCTTTATAATTGGAAGGGGAGAAAGAACCCTGTGCTCACAAGTGAACAAACTTTCAAAATCTCTTTGAAAGGGTAGATAGGCAATGTATATTTAATAAGAGGTCACTGATATTTAAAAATAGTAAAGAGGAAAGTATTGTTCAAAAGAAGACAAAGTAATACACACTGAGAACTCTGCAAGAGACTGGACAGTAGTCCAGGGGAGTAATATAGCAAATATTTTGTTGGAGGTTTTGACTTTCAGAACTTTTGATATGAAATTATGTTGGTTATGCCCAAGCTACTTTTCTTTTCAGGAAGACCGAAGGTGAGTTATTTATGATTTTGTTAAATAAACAATTTGATGGCGAAATATCCAGGTGATATCTCTATTAGCTATATGACTATGAGGTAAAGGCTTACAAGAGAAGTCAAGATAGAAATGTAGGTTGATTTGTGTTCATGATGTAAAAGAAATAGAAATAGATAAAGAAACTGAAGAAATGAGGATAAATTCAAATATGTAGAGGGTCTGGACCTGAGACCCTGTGAAATTCCAATCTTAAAGGCCTGGTAGAGGAGAAAGATTTGGCATGTGTCACTAGAAGGAGCTTCCAGAGAAACAGGAGAAAAACTAGAAGGATGTGATGCAAGAGGAAAAATTAAAAAAATTGTTAACTTGTTGAATCCTGATGAATTAGTTTTCCTTTGATTTAGCAATTCAGATGCCATTAGTGTCCATTACATGAACAATGTTTTGTAATGTTAGGCCAAGGGTCAGGTTAAACAGGTTAAAAAAAAAAAAAAAAAAAAAAAAAAACTAAAGAAAAGAGAGTAGTTTCATAGGTGGATTGGTAGATTAATCCAGTCTTGTGAATTACTAACTTAGGGGTGATAAGGAGAAAAGAACTGGGAAGTTAATTCTATCTGTGAGATGGTGACAGAAATTAATATTTATGGAACTGAAACTGTATGAGGAAAGAAATTAAGAAAAGAGATGATAAATATAATAAGAATGATAGTGTCTTAGTCCATCTGGGCTGCTATAACAAACACCTTAGACATAGTAACTTCCAAACATAATAAATGAAAATTTATATCTAACACTTCTGGAGGCTGGGAAAGCCCAGGTCATGTTGAATAAATATATTGGAAGGCATGCTTACCTGTTTTATGATCTTTACTTGATAGTTTTCATATCTGAAACTTTCAGGGGGATGATTTCCTTTTCACAGTTTGTTGTATCTGATAACTTTTACTCATGGAAATTTTGTTTCTTGTGGGTTTTAAAAACTGTTTTGAAGACCTCTTCAAGGAGTTTTCACAGGTGGAAATCCTGGGAATGTGGGTTTGGACTGTTCCTCCAGAGCAGTAGGGCTTTGGTTTCTCCCAGGCTCCTCAGGGAGATTGCTATGTGGGACTACTTTTTAATGTATTTCTGATGATGGCTTTCTGGGCCACTCATGTAGAGTAAATTGGAACTCTGAGGCCACATGAGACAGAAGGAGAACCATGACAATGAACTCTTAAAGGAGACTCTTCTGTTTTTTTTTTTTTTTTTTTTTTTTTTAATACCAGATATACTATACTATCAGGCTCCTTAAGAAGCTGAATTTGCCTATGCAGGTGAAGGAGTTTTTCCTTCCTCATTCCTTTAATGGAAATAGAGCCCTCTGTGGGAACTACCATAGTGCGCCATCTTAGGTTTGATTTGTCATCCGTTCCTTGAACTGAAATCTTCACCAAACTTTTACAACCTAAACAAAGCAGAATAGCATCTTCTATCAACTTCCTCCATCTCCAAACTACAGACCCACCAAGTATAATTCAAATGTTTTAGTACTTTAATTCTTTTTATTTTTCCTTC
Source organism: Sciurus carolinensis (assembly GCF_902686445.1). Lineage (NCBI taxonomy): Eukaryota > Metazoa > Chordata > Mammalia > Rodentia > Sciuridae > Sciurus > Sciurus carolinensis. Next base: position 41,485,896 of record NC_062219.1, on the reverse strand, counting down.
TTTTTTCTTTTTCTCCCCCCTGCCCTCTGTCTTTCTCTTTCATGGTACTAGTGATTGAACCCAGGGGCCCTCTACCACTAAGCCATATTTGGCATCTGGTGAGGTTCTGTTCCTCATAGGCAGCATTTTCTGTGTCTTTTTGTATTGGAAGGAAAAGATGAACTCCCTTGGGTTTTTTCTTTTTAATTGTAAACAAATGGGTACAACTTGTTTCTTTGTTTGTAAATTAAGTAGAGGCATACCATTTGTGTAATCATACATTTACATAGGGTAATGGTGTTTGATTCATTCTGTTATTTTGTTTTTTCCTTCCCTCAGGTCTTTTTTATAAGGACACTGTAATCACTTCCCAAAAGGGCCACTTGCTAATGCCATCGCCTTGGGGGGTTATGATTCCAATGTGTAAATTATTGGAGGGACACAAACGTTCAGCCCCCAGCAGACAAATGGAGATTGGTGATTTAAATTATTTTTTAAAATAACTGCTTCAGAGGATAGAGCCAGGCACTTAGAAATTGAAAGAATGGGACACTGTAGTCAGAGTGGGATATCTTGAATGGGTAATTTAGGAGTGGCTTAGTTTCTTAGAATGACAGGATTCAAGTTATGATTGAGAAAGCAGGCAGCTTTGGTGAAGTAGAAGAGATCACTGGGAAGTTCAAGAAACACAGGTTCAAGATTGTTGATGGTTCGTCCATGTGACTATTATATTCATTTAAAATGATAGCCACTGCCAAGGTTAAGGTGGTGATTGTGAACAGGGCCTAAAGTCTTCAAGGAGGGTTTGGAGTTGGTAGATAATTGGTGGAGGAGGGAAGAATGGTGAAGCTGGACAATCATTCTGACAGTTCCAGAGCAGAGAAGGGGATTTGGATGGAGCCACTGGAAATCAGGAGGACACTAATCTCACTTCCTAGCCCAACCCTTAAGTGTTGAGGTATGAAGAGGAAAACAAACAAGCAAGCACACAAACAGACAAAAACCTCACCTGGAAAGGGGAAACCACACTTTCTGGGGACACCTACATTTTAGTTAAGGTAACATTTTTAATAACTGATAAAAATTTAGGGGAATATCAGTGGTCATTGTGAAAGGTTTTGTATAGAATGTTAGAGATATTGGGTTAGTGGAGGAAAAGTATTTAGAGCATTGTGTTGATGAGAGTTCAAGAAATGATCTAAAGATCAGAGTTTTGGATTCTGGGCAGTGACAAATAAACATGGAAGAGAGCTATCAGATGCTTGATCTTCTTTTATGTTGGAAATGAATGAATTTATGAGTGAATGGAATCATCTGTGATCTGGAAACAAGTCTCAGCAATTGCTGTGTAGGTCCTGGCATTCCTCATAGTTGAGGGGAAGGAGGATATTGGGGTAATATATTGGCAGCAGGTGCAAGTGGGTCCAGCTCAATGTCTGCATTGTGTGGACAAACCCACGGATTGGTCAGAATTCCCCACTATTTCCAAATAGGTAGAATTCTGAGGGATCTCACCTCAGTCTGACTGTGATGGTTGATTTCTGGAATCTCCAGCAGCTTATGAGGGAGGTTGCAATAAACACAGACTTAGCTCTGTGATAAAATATCTCCTTAATTTGATGAACTGTAAAACCTGAGTTTTTATAATATACAGAATATAAATTGGAAGGATTTTTGTATAAAACCTAGAGCATAAATTTTATTTGAATTTGAAATCTAGCTATACCACTTACATAGAGAATGACTTTGGGAAAGTCACTTTTTCTATGTTCAGGCTCCCCATCTTAAAGTGAGAATAAAACTACCTAAACTGCTGTCCATAAAAATCTATGTATATATGTATGTATGTGTGTGTATATATACATACACTTGCACAGTTTCTGATGATAAATATGAGTCAAACATAAATTCTATTTTAACAGGATGATATATTGAGGAGTAATGTTCAAATTACTTAACAATTAATGAAACACAAATTTCTCTTACGAGTGAGAGCAAATATTGATGAGTTTATGGTATTGTGTTTTGATTCCAAAGACAAACACAGAAGCAGCCAGAGCACCAGACCAATCCAGTCTATCACCATTCAGAAGGGCCATGTGATATTGTGACTACTCACAAAGGAGCTGGCTTCCTGACTTCTCCCACTGAAATTAGTAATACCACAAAAAGCAATAGTTTCCTCTGCCAAAAATTGGAGTAATCTTTCAAATTTGACATAGGAACATCTAAACAGATTTCTAAACTACTCTTTAAGAGTGAAGAAATAGGCCAGCACGGTGGACATGCCTGTAATCCCAATGATTTGGTAGACTCAGGCAGAAGGATCACAAATCCAAGGCCAGCCTGGGCAACTTACAGAGGTCATGTCTCACATCTTAAGTGGGACTAAGGATGTGGCTCAATGGTAAAACTTTCCTGGGTTCAACCCACAGTGCCACTCACAAATGAAAAAAGTGAGGAAATAGTATTTCACCTTCTAGAAATAACTTACAATTGCTTTCTAATTTTCTCTTTGCAGAGATAAGTATTATGAGGAAGTAGTAACATTTACCTTCTAAGACCTTTCTTAAAATATGCTGATTTCAATTTATAGTTTAGATTTATTTTGATGAGTTAGTGTTTGACCATAAGGTCTGTGCAGGCTACAGTATTAGTATACATAAAAAAAAAAAAAGTAAAAATACAGTCCTTTCTAAAATTCAATTTTATTAATAACAATGTTGTGTTTATATACATATTGAAATGAGGAATTTAGAGAATTTTTAAAATCTTATTCTTTTTTCTGCCCCCCATCCCCTATCTCATTCAAGGAAAACTATCTAGAAAACTTAATCCAAAGTCAGGATTTAGATTTAAGTAAAAAATTGCTTCTCCATAGCATTTTGAGGCACTGTAGTTTCCCATAATCCATGACTTTATTTTTCAGTTTCAGTTGTGTGGGGTCAATCATGGTTTAGAAATGTCACATAGAAAATTCCAGAAATAAATAATTCGTAAGGATTTAAATTGCACACTATCCTGAGAAGTGTGATGAAATCTGATGCTGTCTCACTTGTTCTGTTCAGGATGTGAACCATCCCTTTGTTTAACACATCCACACTGTGTAGGTGACCCACTCTCAGTTATCATATAGGCTGTTCAGGCATTGCACATGTTGCTTATGTTCAAGTGACTTTTATTTACTTAGTAATGGCCTCAAAGCATAAGAGCAATCATGTTGGCAATTTGCATATGCCAAAGAGAAGCTGTAAAGTGCTTCTCTTAAGTGTAACAGTGAATATTCTCAATATAAAAATAAAAATCTTATGCTGAGATTGCTAATATCTTTAGTACAAACAAACCTTCTGTCCATAAAATTGTGAAGAAGGAAAAAAAAATGTGTCAGTTTTTCTGTCACATCCCTAATTGCAGAAGTTACAGCCACAGTGTCAGGTAGGGACATCTTTGCGAAGATGGAAAAGACATGAAATTATGTGTGAATGCATAGGAAAAAACAGTATGCATAGCAAGGTACTATCCACAATTTCAGCCATCCACTAGGGGTCTTAGAATATATCCCCTACAGTTAAGGGGGTGGGAGTGGGGCTAGTACCTAGAACCATGGATCCATGTCATCCCTGAGATGTCTTCGAGCTTTTTCTCAGACTTTGATAAAAATGTATTAAAGATTTGTCCTAGACATTAATTATAGCACAGATTTCATTTTCAATGTTTACATAGATATCAGTAGTTTATCAGAAATACACACTGATTTTTTTCTACATGAATTTTATTTATATTTTAGTGTAGTTTCATTGAGATAGGATTTCCCTATGTGGCCCAGGCTGACCTCAAATTCCTGGAGTCCAATGATGCTCTTACCTCAGCCACTCAAGTAGCTAGACTTAAAGGCATGCACCAACATGCCTAACTCCTTTCTATATAAATTTTGAGTTCAGAATCCTTAATCTTGAGACAAAGAAAAATTTTATAAATAAAATGTTTATTATCTGTATTTCTCCTCTCAATCTAAGATTGTTTATTTTTCTAGAGTTTAGCATGCTACAATAAGTTATGATTGAAAAAATTTTATTGTATATAATAATGCTTATAAAATTTTGCATATAGTATCATAACAAAAGTGATTACTTTCTGAAATCTTCCAAGTTACTTAAAATAATGTAGTCATGAGTTACATGACTTGGATCATGAGAAATTAGAGATGCAAATAATTATCTCAGTTGCTATAAGCCTGTACTTAATAACATTTATCAAATAAAAATAGTTTTTAGTAATAACTCATTATTTTGGTGCTTGTACATAATAGTGGGATCTGTTATACCATATTTGTACATGCACATAACATACTTTGATCAGTCTCATTCCCTGGTACCTTCTCTTTCTTTTCTCCTCTCTCTTCTGGTCTTGCTGTACTCTACTGATCTCCCTTCTATTTTCATTATCATTTTTTTTTTTACTTTGTGAATTATAATTATATAAATTTATACATATATAAGTATATGTTAATTGTAGTCCATTCATACAAGGGTATAGAATAATTTGGTAGATTTTGTTCCCCAGTACTTCCTAAAGCTCAATTACTTCCTAAAGTTCAAGAAATAAAGCTGAGAATCAATAAGTGGGTTGGCATAAAATTAAAAAGCTTCTATACAGCAAAGAAACAACAGTGTGAAGAGAGAGCCTAGAGAATGGGAGAAAATCTTTGCCAGCTACTCTTCTAACAGGAGATTAATATTCAGAATATCAAAATCAATATTATTTTAAATTTTTCTTTACTGATAAGTGCTCTTCTTTTAAAGTGATGTTATCCAAATTATGGGGAGATCACTATAATAAATATGTACAACCAAGTTAGTTTAAGAAACTTGCATTTTCATACTTGCTCTTCTATGAAATGCAAGATTGTTATAGAGTGAGGCTCCTTTGGTCTTTGCGATCCTTACAAATTGTTGCATGATTGATTGCTCTGATGGGTATCTAAATAAATAAAACTGTTGTGCGTGGGGAACCCAATTCACTGTTTCTTCTGTGACATGGTCTCATTTCATTTCAACTCAGCAGACAAGTATTGGGCATTTAACATTTGGTGCGCCCCATCTGGTTGCCAGGATAGGAGTATGAATGAGATGCAGTTTTTACCCTTGAGGGCCTTAGAACCCACTATGGGACACAGAGGCATAAACACAAGTGACTGCCACACAGCATGAAACCTACTGGAATTAGAAAGTACAATGAGAGGACTAATGGAGCAATTTTTTCTGATTGAAGGCCTGAGTTGGAGATGAAGACAGAATTATAGAAAGCTGTGGATAGGAGATAATGTTTGTGCTAGTGTTTGAAGCTTGGGGAAATAATTTTCCAGGTAGCCTAGTGCAGAAAAGGTACACCAACCCCAAGGAGGAGCATGGGAAAAGTCACAGCATGAGTTTTTTGATGTGTTTTAGCAATAGGGGCTCACCAGTCAGGACCATAGAACGAGGTTTTATGAGGACAGCATGGAGGCAAGACTGGAACGATTCACAGCAATCAGTGTGGGGTAATTGGGGCCAGGTGGTAAGTGGGCACGGGAGGTGGGAAATAATAATGTTGCCTTTTAAGCTCTGGAAGGTGGGAGGCAAGCAGAAGCTTTATCCCAGAACAGGACAGCATCTGAGTTCAAATACAAACATTTTCAGTTTATTCATCCTTTTATTATATTGTTTCATTTTCCTCATACGTAAAACCTCTTTTTCACATGATGATATTAATCAGAAGAGCACTGATCTTGTACTACCATGAAAAAAAAAAAGATGAAGTAGGGAGAAGGAAAATCAGGAGAGCCATTTATATGAGCAAGAACTAAAATGAGTACTGAAAACGAATTGTTCTGTCCTTTCTCTCCTAAGTCTGATTAAGTCCAGGCAAAAGGAGTCAGAATTGGCAGTTTTTATAGCCTTAGTGGTGATAATGTCAAGATTCTTTCACAGCACACAATGGTCGTCATCATTTGGGTCTCCTTAGTAGGAAAATCTCATTTTCAGTACTGCCCTTTGTGGACAGTGCAGGTTAGCCCTTCAACAGGAGTTGGAGGAGTCTGAATTCACTTTGTCCTTCCTTCTGCATTTTTTTTTTCCTGATCACTACTTAAAATAGACATTTCTCTGATTTGTCTCCTTTTGTTTACTGGATAATTCTTATTTATTTTTTTCATGCATATATAATCTACCCTAGGAATATTCCTGAGTATTTTGAATCAGAAGTAATTCTTCCCTTTTATGTCCCAGTATCATTCCCTATGTTTGATTATATCCCTTTCTGCAGTGTATCAAAGTTGCTTACCTTTCCTACAGGAAAATGCAAGCTTTTGTAAGGCAGACACAGTGTCTTACCTCTTTATTCTTTAATTTTTTCTTCTATAAAACCATTTATTGGGGACGGGGGAAGGATGGGGTCCAAGATTCTAGCTGATATCACTGGAAACATGGGACACATTGGTGGAAATGCTGCTGGAGAGGCTGCAGTTTCCACAGGACTGGCCCCCATCTGAGTCCTCTTCTCTGGGGTCAGAGGAATCAGTGTCCATCTCAGTGCCTTGCAGGCATTGCCCCAGGATACATAGCAGTTTTTAAATAAAGGGCAGGAACATGAGCAGAGCCTAAGGAGGCACTGTCAGGGTCAGGCAGTACAAGAGGTTGAGAAAGGCAGTCACTTCATACGCAGAGAGATGGGACAGCCTGAAAGTCAGCCAGGTGGAAGATATAGGATTGATATTTGACACAGGAAATGGATGGCTCTTGCAGGCTATAAAACTTCTGGTAGAAATGAAGCTATTCCAGTTTTTGCTTCTGAATCAGGAGAGTCCATTCAAAGCCACGAGGCTGATGTCCTCCCTCTCTCCATGTCTGGTCTCAGGTAAGCAAAATAGATCATGAAGGTGGGCTGGGTCAGGGAGGGTTGGATGGAGTCCTGCGGAACCACAAACACCTTCTTGCAGAAGCTGAGGGGCAGCTGGTGCTTGAGGAAGCTGAGCCACACCACCTGGAGTTTTCCTTCAAAGGAGCAACCTTTCTTCCACTTGTCCAACAGCTCCAATGCTTCACATAGACATGGGGGCAATCAAGCTCCCAGCAGGAAAGGCTCACTGCAGACAGCAGTGTGACGGTGTTGTTCCTTAAGGTGAAGGACACATCAGGGTGCCAATTGGTGACCCAGACAGCAGTGTTCATAACTGCCTGCATATGTGGCAGCAGATGTTGCATATTTCAAATACTTGATGAACTGGGAGAGCAACTGGTGATGACCAACTTCCAGCAAGAGCGAGCCTTCGACTGCTGCCTTGTGGAGTTCCCAGGGGAATGCTAGCTGCCTTCCCTCTTGAGCTTTCCCACATTCCTTCCAGCTGCACAACTTTGTGCACACTCTGAAGGCCAGTTCCTTAACGTGAAAGTAAGGACAGGGCAGGAACTTCCCAGAGTGGCTGCAGCAGCTGTGATTACTCCTGGCTCCCAGGGACCCTGCTGTGACTGTATCCTCAGAGGGCAGCTGGTCCACAAGCAGTTCTTCCCACTCCAGCAAGGCCCCCACAGGTCAGCTTTATGTGCAGACTATTTCCTGGATCTCTTCCTGGTCCTCACACTACAGCACAATCAGGGCATACAACATGGCATTGGCCAGACACCAGGAGGTGTCCCATCAGGCCACCCAGGACCCAGCACGCACCAGTGGAGCCCAAGCAGAGGGAATCTGAGATCTCCTACCTCTATATTCTTCATGTCTTATACCCATGTGTTTGCTAAATGAAATGAAGCAGCATGGAAAAGAAGAAACAAATGAATTAAGTGGATTTAATTCTTAAACCAAGAAAAGTAAGACAATGGACTCGCCACAGGCCAGTCCTAGATGATTCAAAGCCAGTAAATAGAGGTAGGTGTCATATGAAGAAAGCAATTCCTTTCTTCATCATGGCAGAGAAGTTAAATTGTTAAAGAGTGGTCAGTGTATAGTGGAGTAAAGGGTGATAAATTAGCAATGCATGCCTGTGTATTTATTAATGTATTTACATGTACTTGGAAAAGGGTGTCAGTGGCAGGGAACTGCCTATTCATACTTCCAGCATGGTGACTTTTCATAAACTGCTTCCTTCCAGCCTTAATGGTATCTTCATCTATGAGTTCAGAAAATACCTGTGGGTTTTCTATTGCTGTGCATCAAATTTCCACAGAGTTTTCAAGGGTAAGGAGTCTGGGCACAGTTTAGCTTAGTGCCCTGCTTAGGGTCTCACAGGTTGCAGTTAAGGAATAAGCCTTTTGAACTAATTTGAGCTCTGGGTGCACTTCTAATCTTGTTGATTATTAGCAGAATTCAGTTACTTTTTGTCATAGAACTGAGACTCTTAGCTCCTAGATATCATCCAACATTTGCTGCCACGTGATAGTTTGCTTCTTTGAGGTCAGCAGGAGAGCATCCTCTACTGCTTCCAGTCTCTGAACACTAGGCCCTGTTTAAAATGACAGGAACCCTTTCGTTATTGAAAAGCAAAAGTCCCTTTTGAATTGATTTAAAGTCAACAGATTAGGGACTCTAATCACATGTGAAAAATACCTCTACCTTTGACATATAACCTAACCTAATCAGTCAAGTAGTATCTTAGCATATTCACTGGTCCTATCACAGGTTAAGATGGGGTTGAAAAGGGTGTAACTCTTTGGAAATCATCTTAGAATTTTGTTTAACTTGCTTGGATAGGTAATTTCATTTGAATTCAATGTTCCGCGTTCCTTACACTTAGCAAAAGTATGCAATCAGATCAGAGTTCATAAGCTCAAATGCCAGGAAGGTTTTGCTAATGAATAAAGGGCCAGTACAGAATGTGCTGCATTGGAGGGCTTCTGGCCATCTGAAGAACCCAGCTTTCCTCAGTTTTGACCAGTCATTGTCTTGCAGGAATTCTGGCCCAGCACAGGTCATGTGCATTTTTAAAGATTAATCAGTAATCCAGATTTTTGTGTGTATATGTGTGTGTGTGTGCGTGTGTGAGAGTATGTGTGAAGGCTGAAGATTTGTGTTTGCTTGAATCCTGCATGAGAAGATATATTTAGAGAGGGGACCTTAGGCACGTGGTTAAGTCATAAGTGTGGAGCTCCAATGAATGGGATAAATGCTCTTATAAAAGGAATGTTAAGCACACTTATTCTCTGCTACGTGAGGATACAATGAGAGGATTACCATCTGTAACTCAGGAGGATGGTCCATGCCAAACACCACCATATCTGCCAGCACCTTTATTGCAGATTTCTCAGCCTCCAAAACTATGAGAAATAATTTCCATTGTTTAAACCATTCAGTTTAGGGTATTCTATTATATCAATCTGAACTAAGGCAATGCTTAGGTATGAACTCTTTTGATTTATAAATGTTAACATTTAATTCAGTAAAAACACTCTCCAGGCCAATACTATGGAGAACAAATGCATGAAGTTGCAGTCAGGAGTTTTCCTTGTACTATTACTTTGAAAATTTTGAATTGAGCATTTTTGTTATCATGTATTTTTTAAAAAATACATTTTTATCCCTCTAGACTATATGTTCATGAGGACTTGGATGATATTGGGTTTATTCACTTATATTTCAGAATTTAGTACAATGCATGATACATAATGTATGATCAATGAATGTTGGTTAAATAGACTAATAAATAAGAATATTGTGAACTTTCTCAGCAAGATAGACCTTGGTTAAAATTTTGATTTGCCAAGTAGGGAATTGATCTCTGACAAATTGCTTATCATTTCTGATCCTTAATTTTGCCATTTACAATATGGAGCTAATTATAATCTCTAGTTTTGTTGTGAGAACTAACCAGAATAATACATATAAAGTGCTTAGCACAGTGACTTTTCATTATAGAACTATTTTCCTTTCTTAGGGATGACTTGTGAATGGGAATAGATAACTGTGTGGTATGTTTTGATATTAGTATTGTATTAGTTTAGGGTATTTATGTGTGTGTGTGTGTGTGTGTGTTTGTGTGTGCACTTATGCACATGTGTGTGTACGTACTATTTTAATTTCACTTTAGGGTTAGGGAAGAGAGTTTGCAAGTGTATTTTGTGGATCTGTGGCAGGAAGAACAGGGAGCAGGCAAAGTTGTAGAGCAAGTAGGAAGGTGATGGCAGGTGACAGTGTGCGCAGACCCCTCCCCATCAAAAGTGAGGAAAAGGAGCTGCACTCTAGCAACAATACATATGTTAGAAGGAAATGAAACCCAAATGCTCCTAAGGTGTTTTATCCACAAACATGAACAGGAAGGGAGATTCCTATTGTGCCTGGTGGATGAATTAAGTTCTGGATTTGTTTTTATCATTTTTCTAGGAATGATACAAGCATTATTTTTAAGCAGACAGTTATACATAACTTATAATTCACTGTTAATGGGTGATAAAATACAGGTATAAAACAGAAAATGCTGTGTCCATTTTCAAAATAATAAATGCTTTAGTTAATGTGATAAGAGTTATCCACATATATAAAGAGAAACAACAATAAAAAAAGCCACAAGAAGCATCTCTGTAGGAAGATCATTTTAGCACTTTAGAAATATCCAATGTCATTGTCCTTATTTCATTTTTTAGACTTCTATTATGTCTACAATGAAAGCCATTTTATTTTGTTATACATCAGAAGGAGATGAGAATGTGCTTAAGGGAATTTGATCCAATTAGTATTACATTCCTGACCTTTAGTAGAATACACCAAATGAATTCAAGAGTAGGATGGAAATAGATTGGTTATATGTAGCATATATTCTAAAGGTTCAAGAGTGTCAAAAATTTAACTTTGCAATTATAAGCAAGGACATTGTAAGATTTTATAATCTGAATTGTTCATAGCTGTAGGGAATCATTTCAACAAACTATTCTTAGGGGAGAAATGCAGTCAAGTGAAACTGAACTATATAACAAAATTAACAGTATGTACTTGGTAAATTCCTTACTTCTAAATGTATTAATGTAATCAAAGATGATCTCCCCTATTATCTGCAGAAGCAGCTACAAGGTACAAGAGTAAAGCATATCCACTGTTGTTCAATTTGTGCTATTACAAAATTTGTGGTGTTATTTTGTAAATCAACTCATAAGACATTATCTTTATAATCATTACAATTGTTACACCGCAACCTGTGTACTTCTGAAAAATGAAATTTTAAGCATATAAGATAAAATATGTGTATACACACATATCTGCAAAATAGAGCCAAATATGTTACCACTCTTTATTTTTCTCAAGGTCACAACAATTCATTTTTACTGTCTTGGGAGTACTGCACAGGAACAAGGCCATAAAGAATAATTTTAAGTACAGTACATAAAACGGAACTTAAGAGATGTGGAATCTACCACATGTGGATCTTATTTTACACAGCAAATATGTGAACCAAGTAAAGAAGGACTTATGCATATAAATGGTAGCTGAACTTTTGCAAGTATGTGATGTTGCTTAGAGAATATTAGTATCTATCTTAGCACCAATTGAGATGTCCAGATGTATATCTTGGTCAATTTAAGACTCTCTGTCTACAGTCTTCCTTCACTCATAATGTGGTTTAGAAAATATCATTGGTTATTTTAAGCCAAGATCTCACTATTTGGGAATCAAACTCGGTTGACAAACCTCTGAAGTTACTTCTGTGGGGTGGGCTCTCTGACCATCACTTCTGCTCCAGAAACATGAAAATCTGTCATTACTTATTTCTGGTATCTCTAGATCACACCATGTACACCTTGCCATTTTTTCCCATGAGCTTATTTAGATCCTGACCTCTATTGCCCTACTCAGGGCTTCACTCCAGAAGATTCCCCATCTCCTTCTTGAATCATCATCTTTTCCTCTCCCTGGATTCATTCACATCAGCAAAAATACATGCTGCCTTTCTCCTAATCTTCAAAGCAAGACCAGCAAAAACTTTCCTTTACATCACATTCCTTTCTAGCTATACCCATTTATTTTCTCTCTCCAGGACAGGGTGGGCTCCCTTGCATCCTGTCTGCCACAGAATCACATCCCAAGGAGTCTGAGTGCATCCTGGAGGCTCCCAGGAATGGGACAGTATCACCAGAAAGTGGAGGTCTCATTCTGTGACTTCTGCTGTCTTCCTCTGCAGTGCCACATGCTGCATTTCTTTCCTTGTACCAAGAAGCTGAAAGTGGAAAATGTTAGGATATAAAGCACATAACAACGCCCCTCAAAAAAAAAAAAAAAAAAAAGAAAAGAAAAGAAAAAAGAAATCCTGTTTAAATATTTTTCTGTTTTTTCAGTTTCTACTACTTCACCTTTGATATCTATTGAACTCATTCCAGTTCTTTTTTTTTTTTTTTTGCAGTACTGGGGATCAAACTCAGGGCCTTGTGCTTGCAAGGCAAGCACTCTACCAGCTGAGCTATCTCCCCAGCTCTCATCCCAGTTTTTATCTCCATCTTTATACCAAATTTGCTACTGTTGAGGTCACTAATAATCTCCATAGCAATAAATTCAAACTCCAGTCTTAATTTCTCTTGATTTTCAACAACATTTGAAGTGGTCTTTCCCGCTCACTTTAAACATTGTCTGACCTTGGCATCAATAGTAACACTCTAGTTTACTTACAGTTTTTCTTCTTGGATTGAATTCATCTTCCCCAATGTTAAACACAGTGCCATCCATGCTTGGTTCTCCACTATCCTTTTTCTTCCAACAGCATTTACTATCCATCATTCTCAAAATTTTAATGTCATTCATATGACATTGATGACTCCTATGTTTATATCTTCAGCCCTGACTTCTCTCCTAATCTATTTTTATCTCCAAATTACTATTTGATATCTCCTTTAGGATATATAATAGTTATCCAAAATCAGCATATCTTAAAACAAATTCTTGATAGCTCTTTCTCAAATTGATTCTCCCTTTAATCTAAAAAAGTGATTCTGGGGATAAGTTTATCCCCTGAAGTACACTGGTAATGTCTGGAGACATTTTTTTGTCACAAAAAGGGGATGTATGCTACTAGCATCTATGATTTCAAGATAGTCTCCCACAACAAAGAACTATCCAACCCAAAGGCTCAATTCTCATCTCTTCCTCTCAGCCTTGTATCCAACCCCTCAGCAAGACTTGTCAACTCTACTTTGAAAATAGATCTGACATTTCTCATCATTTGCAGTGCTACTTCTCCAGTCCCTTTCTCCATAGCCTATTTTATATTAATTTTTAATTGTCTGCCCCACTGTCCTAAAATATAAGCTCAAAAAGGACAGTATCTCTGTTTTGTTTATTTATTATAGAGCCTGGAAGAGAATAGTGAACACAGTAAACATAAATTACAGATTGAATGAATACTCAGGGTTAGTCTTGCCTAATGATACAATCAATTAATAGTGATAATCCAAGCACCACTGGGAGACAATATTATCTGCAGAGCAGGTCACATGGTTATAGCAGAAAATACTTTTAAAATGTCCTTTCAAATAGAGTTTTGGTAGCCCTATGGTTGCTCCCCATTAAAAACAAGAAACTCCCAAACTACTACAAATTGGTGCAAACACTAAAAAGCAGTATGGAGATTCCTCGGAAAACTTGGAATGGAACCACACTTTGGCTCAGTTATCCTACTCCTTGTTATATACTCAAAGGACTTAAAATCAGATACTACAGTGACACATCCACATCAATGTTTATAGCACTTCAATTCATAATAGCCAAGCTATGGAACCAACCTCAGTGCCCTTACAGATAAATGGATAAAGAAAATGTGGTATATATGCATAATGGACCATTACTCGGCCATAAAGATGAATGAAATTATGGTATTTGCCAGTAAATTGATGAATCTGGAGAATATCATGCTAAGTGAAATAAGCCAGTCCCAAGAAACCAAAGGTTGAATGGTCTCTCTGATATGTGGATGGTAACACACAACAAGGGAGGTTGGGGAGGGGAAGAATAGAAGTCCATTGGATTAGACAAAGGGAAGAGAAAGGGAAGGGGAATAGGAAGGAAAGTAGAATGAATCAGACATAACTTCCCTATGCTCATACATGAATACATGACCAGGATAACTCCATTTCATGTACAACCACAAGAGTAGAATCCTAACTAGAATAAGTTTTACCCCATGCATGAAAAATATGCCAAAATATATTCTATTCTCATGTAGAACTAAAAAGAACTAATAATAAAATAAAATAAAAATGAAAGCAGAACCTACAAAAAAAGTAAATCTCCCAAACTGGCATAGACATTTTTAGTTTTCTTATTCCCCTTCCCTTTCCACCTCTCTGAAATGAAACTAAATCCTTTCCTGTTGAACTTATCCTAATGTCCAACTGGCTAGTTACAGAGATTTCCATCTCTTCTAATTCAAATTCACCCCTTCCTGCATAAAAAGTATTTGAAGGCTGTTACCATCTACTATATTAAGGAAAATATTCTCCTTTGGACACCATTGGTGCTGCTGCTGATGTGAACCCAAGGGAACTTTCCAGCTCTAGTGTTGACTATTCATTTATGGAGATTCTTTCAGTCTCTGAGCAATTCTGCATTAAATTTAAAGTTCCTGTTCTCTAATCCATAACTTTTCTTTGACATTGTACTTAATCCTTGAGGTTCATCTAAAATGGCATTATTCCTTATAAAACCCTCCCCATCTTCCCTTGAAAGAGTTTTTCCTTCCATGGAATGCCATAGTGACCTATTGGTACCTCCCCCTTTTTTTTTTTTTTTTGTCTTTTATCTCTTCTTAAGAAAGGAAATATTTTTCCTTTTTATAATTTTTTGATAACTTATTAATATAGATTTTGGATTCAATTGAATCATATATATTATGTTCTCTGCATTTTCAATAGTATTACAAGTTTCTTAAGGTCTAAAATTGTGTCAGATCTTTTTGCATTATATAAAATATTTTTTGAATACCATCATTATTAGGTCCATAATAAAAGCTCAATAAATAATTATTGAATAAAATTTTATCTAAATTTTTTTGAATTTATGATTAATTGTTGCAGATATAGGTTTATTTCTGTGCTAAAAATAAATCCATAACTCTTTACTTTTAAAGAACAATACACAAAATATTTATGTAAAATTTGGCTATTTATGAAAATCTGAATTTGTGTTGATATTTGGATGGTATTAGTTTACCTTTTAATACAGCTGAACAAAACTCCTTTAGGGACTCAAAAACTATCATGATGCTCTGAATTAGATATATTTCATCATTTCCATGTCTCTCATTTCCTTCTTCCTGCTGGGATAGCTTCAATGTGTTTTTATGAACAACCTAATATATTTCCTTTGGGAAACCCTTTTTATGACCTTCCCCATATAATTCTTTTTTTATTTTGGGGGTTACCAGAGATTGAACTCAGGGGGACTTGACCACTGAGCCACATCCCCAGCCCTAATTTGTATTTTATTTAGAGACAGGGTCTCACTGAGTTGCTTAGCACCTTGCTTTTGCTGATTCTGGCTTTGAACTCGAAATCCTCCTGCCTCAGCCTCAGGAGCTGCGTGTGCCACCACACCTGGTTCTCTATATAGTTCTGAAATAAGACTACCTGCCCTAAAATAATAATAAAATGCTGTTTTATTATTTTTCTTTGTATCAAAACATCATTGAATTTCTTATGTAGTTAATGAAGTTAATATATTTCAAAAAATAGCACATGAATGCTTAAATATATTGTGTTTATGTTAAAAGATAAAAACTATATATGTGAACTGTGAAAAATTATGTTTAAATGGATGAATCCTGAGAGTTTCAGGGTCTCCCAAGGTCTGGTCTTGATACACAAACCCACTCCTGTGTCACTTTTAAGCTTTCTTTTTACTGAATATCTTCTCAGAATATAAATACGACATCTCTACTACTACAAGGAGAGGTAGTGACATCACACTTACATAAGTGTTTTATAGTCATCTAGTTCCTGTTGGTTTTCCCTTCCATTCCCAGCCAAGTTTTCAAAAAAACTGTTACAATTTCCTGTTCTAATTCTGCAGTCCACCTGGTAGCAAAGAACTCTAGCTTTGGTCCCTGTGATGCTTCATTTTATGTATCCACTTAGTTCATGGTACTCAGATATTTGATCAAATGTTATTCTAGAAGTTCTTGTGAAGATGTGTTGTAGATGAGAATAACTCAGTAGACCTTGAGCAACGCAGACTTACTACCCCCAATCATTTGAAAGCTTCATAGAAGAAAGAGTATCCTATAGGGAAAAACAGAGAACTCTGCCTCCTTGCAATGACTAAGACACATAATTGAATATTCTGCCATAAAAAGAATAGTATCATTTGCAGCAAAATAGATGTAATTAGAGGACATGCTGAGAAAAATAAGACAAAAAGAGATACCATATATTCTGTCTTATATATGGATATTTTAAAAAAAGTCTATCTAAATTTATAATAGTGATTGCTAGAGACTTAAAAGATATGGAAGGGGTTAAAAGGAAGTTAGATAATGATAATCAGAACACAGAATAAGTTCTACTGTCTACCCACAATAAAGTGGGGTGACTATAGTTCACAGTAAGCAATTATGTATACTTGGTTTATCTTTTTTTTCTTAAATTACATTAAATTTAAAAACATTTAAATGGAACATATTAATGGAGAATCGTGATGTTTTGATGCATGTATACATTGTATAGTGTTTCAATCAGGTTAATCATATTTGTCTTTACTTTTTATTATTGCATTTATGTTTTGCAATACTGTGGGTTGAACCCAGGGCCTCCCACATGCTAAGCCAGTGTTCTACTACTAAGCTACATCCCCAACTTTTCTTAAAAATTTTATTTTGAAACAGGGTCTCACTCAGTTGCCTGGGTTGGACTTGAACTTGTGACCCTCCTGCTTCAGACTTCCAATTTTCATTTCTTTATATATTTTATAGATAACTAGAAGAGTGGAATTCAAAGACTGTAAACACAAAGTAATGATAATGGGATGGAAATGTTAATTACCCTGATTTGATCAGTTCATATTGTATACACGAATTGAAATAGCACACCATATCTTACAAGTATGTACAATTATTGCTTGTTAATTAAAATTTAAAAAGATGTTTGAGATAGAAATGTTAAGTGCCCCGATTTGAGATTTACCACATTGTATCCCTAAAATTTGTACAGTTAAAATAATAATTTATAAAATTTGCTGTTCATCTTTCTCCTTTTCCTGTTCTATTTACTTCAAGAAATGTTCTTGTTGTCCACTAAAGCATTGTAGTGGAAAAACTGTCAGATGCAACTGTTCATCTATTTTCACCTCTAAACAAATATCAAATTCATTTACCTCTGTGTGTGTGTGTGTGTGTTTGTATGTGGTGGGAGGATAATTTTAGACAAGTTTTATTTTCTCTTGGAACTCCTAAAGATGTTCCATTAGTTTTTGAATTCTGTTGTTTGTTAAGAGATTGGCTACCATTCTCATTATTTTTAAAATAATTCAATACTTCTCAGGCTGCTTTGAAAATCACTTTTAGTCTGTATTTGGATTTAAGCAGTTTGACTCTCAAATATAGATTTCTTTTATATTCTCAGTGTTTGAAATTTTTAGATCATTATCTGATTATTTATTTGATTCATCCCCTCCCTCTTCCTGATACCCACTAACATACGTGTTAGCCATTTCCATGCACTTTTTTTTTTTTTCAGTTAAAAACAGATCCACTTTATCAATATAGAAAGTTAGGAAGATTTGAAAGCCTATGAAATCAGGCTCAAATTAACTCAGGACAAACCTGTGACTCTAGAGACCTTTATGGTCATCATTATTAGGCACTGTCATAAGAATCCTTCTTTTATAGTCTCCAGCCGTACTTACTTTTGGTAGGCCTGACAAAAGTGTACATCTTAAGTTTCACTAAAATAAACCATTGTTGGTCCTTTTAAATGTCCATACAATACTGTACTTAGGCTATACTCTTCTGCCAGGTGTTTAAGACCAAGTTCATAAAAACTGACCTTGTTCCTACTTACTCTTTAAAAGTCCGCTGAGATTCCTCAGAGATCACTCTTGGGGATGTGTGTGAAGTCTCTTGACTCCTTTAGCTCTTCTTTACAAGTGGTGCCACCTGTCAGGATGGGTTGGGGTCTGGATGACCATATGTGACTTCTTTTGGAAGTATCAGGGACATCTCCATTGACCCGCCTCTTTGCAGAATGTGCACTTGTTGGCTTCCTATCCTCTAGGATCCCCCTTGATCTCTCTGGTCTACAGATTGATTGATCACAGACAGGTCCCATCATTCTCTATGTCCTGGGTGACCTTAGAGGGCAAGGGCCAAAATGTTGGTTGCCTTTTCTTTGGCCCTTTTACTTCCTTGACATGACTCTTGAAGTTTTGGGTTTTATTGGTTTTTTAATTTTTATTTTTATAATTAGACATTATTTTACTGTTTTCTCTTTTTTCTATTTTCTTTTTTTTATTGTAAAAAAATGGAATACGTGTTGTTTCTCTGATGTACATAGAGTCAAGGCATACCATTTGTGTAATCATAAATTTACATAGGGTAATGTTGTATGATTCATTCTGTTATTTTTTCCTTTCCCCCACCCCTCCCACCCCTCTTGTCCCACTATACAGTCCTTCCTTCCTCCATTCTTGCCACCCTCCTTAACCCTAACCCTAAACCTAACCCTAACCCTAATGCTAACCCCTCCCACCCACCATAAGTGGACATCATCATCCACTTATCAGCGAGATCATTTGTCCTTTGGATTTTAGAGATTGGCTTATCTCACTTAGCATGATATTCTCCAATTTCATCCATTTGCCTGCAAATGCCATAATTTTATCATTCTTTATGGCAGAGAAATATTCCATTGTATATATATGCCACAGTTTCTTTATCCATTCATCAATTGAAGGACATCTAGGTTGGTTCCACAATCTGGCTATGGTGAATTGAGCAGCAATGAACATTGATGTGGCTGTATCTTTGTAGTATGCTGATTTTAAGTCCTTTGGGTATAGGCCAAGGAGTGGGATAGCTAGGTCAAATGGTGGTTCCATTACAAGATTTCTGAGGAATCTCCACACTGCTTTCCAGAGTGGCTGCACTAATTTGCAACCCCTCCAGCAATGTATGAGTGTACCTTTTTCCCCACATCCTCGCCAACACCTATTGTTGCTTGTGTTCTAAATAATCGCCATTCTAATTGGGGTGAGATGGAATCTTAGGGGAGTTTTGATTTGCATTTCTCTTATTACTGGAGATGTTGAATAATTTTTCATATATCTGTTGATTGCTTGTACATCTTCTTCTGTGAAGTTTCTGTTCATTTCCTTAGCCCATTTGTTGATTGGATTATTTGTATTCTTGGTGTAGAGTTTTTTGAGTTCTTTATATATTCTGGAAATTAGTGCTCTATCTGAAGTATGAGTTGCAAAGATTTTCTCCCACTCTGTAGGCTCTCTCTTCACATTACGGATAGTTTCCTTTGCTGAGAGAAAGCTTTTTAGTTTGAATCTATCCCAGTTGTTGTTTCTTGCTTTTATTTCTTGTGCTATGGGAGTCCTGTTAAGGAAGTCTGATCCTAAGCCAACAAGTTGAAGGTTTGGACCTACTTTTTCTTCTATAAGATGCAGGGTCTCTGGTCTGATTCCGAGGTCCTTGATCCATTTTGAGTTGAGTTTTGTGCAGGGTGGGAGATAGGGATTTAGTTTCATTCTGTTGCATATGGTTTTCCAGTTTTCGAGCACCATTTGTTGAAGAGGCTATCTTTTCTCCATTGCATATTTTTGGCCCCTTTGTATAGTATGAGAAAATTGTATTTATTTGGGTTTGTGTCCATGTCCTCTATTCTGTACCATTGATCTACCTGTCTATTTTGGTACCAATACCATGCCGTTTTTGTTACTATTGCTTTGTAATAGAGTTGAAGATCTGGTATTGTGATACCCCCTGCTTCGCTCTTTCTGTTGAGGATTGCTTTAGCTATTCTGGGTTTTTTATTCTTCCAGATGAATTTCATAATTGATTGCTCTATTTCTGTAAGGTACATCATTGGGATTTTAATTGGAATTGCATTGAATCTGTATAGCACTTTTGGTAGTATGGCCATTTTGACAATATTAATTCTGCGTATCCAAGAACATGGGAGATTTTTCCATCTTCTAAGGTTTTCTTTAATTTCTTTCTTTAGTGTTCTGTAGTTCTCATTGTAGAGGTCTTTCACCTCTTTTGTGAGATTGATTCCCAAGTATTTTATTTTTTTTGAGGCTCTTGTGAATGGGGTAGTTTTCCTAATTTCTCTTTCTGATGATTCATCACTTATGTATAAAAATGCATTGGATTTCTGAGCATTGATCTTGTAACCTGCTACTTTACTGAATTCACTTATGAGTTCTAAAAGTTTTCTGGTGGAATTTCCAGGTTCCTCTAAATATATGATCATGTCATCAGCGAACAGGGATAGTTTGAGTTCTTCTTTTCCAATTCGTATCTCTTTAATTTCTTTGGTTTGTCTAATTGCTCTGGCTAGAGTCTCAAGGACGATGTTAAATAGAAGTGGTGAAAGAGGGCATCCCTGCCTTGTTCCAGTTTTTAGGGGGAATGCTTTCAGTTTTTCACCATTTAGAATGATATTGGCCATGGGCTTAGCGTAGATGGCCTTTACAATGTTAAGGAATGTTCCCACTATCCCTATTCTTTCCAGTGTTTTGAGCATGAAGGGATGCTGTGTTTTATCAAATGCTTTTTCTGCATCTATTGAAATAATCATGTGATTCTTAACGTTAAGTCTGTTGATATGGTGAATGATATTTATTGATTTCCGGATGTTGAACCAACCTTGCATCCCTGGGATAAAACCCACTTGATCGTGGTGCACTATCTTTTTAATATATTTTTGTATGCGATTTGCTAAAATTTTGTTGAGAAATTTGCATCGATGTTCATTAAGGATATTGGTCTGAAATTTTCTTTCCTCGATGTGTCTCTGTCTGGTTTAGGTAATCAGGGTAATATTGGCTTCATAGAATGAGTTTGGGAGGCTTCCCTCCTCTTCTATTTCATGGAATACTTTGAAAAGTATTGGAATGAGCTCTTCTTTAAAGGTTTTGTAGAACTCGCCTGAGAACCCATCTGATCCCACACTTTTCTTTGTTGGTAGGCTTTTGATGACCTCTTCTATTTCATTGCTTGAAATTGATTTATTTAAGTTGTGTATATCTTCCTCGTTCAGTTTAGGTAATTCATATGTCTCTAGAAACTTGCTGATGTCTTGAAGGTTTTCTGTTTTGTTGGAATATAGATTTTCAAAATAGCTTCTAATTATGTTTTGTATTTCACTCGTGCCTGTTGTGATATTTCCTCGTTCATTCTGAATTTTAGTGATTTGAGTTTTCTCCCTCTTTCTCTTTGTTGGTGTGGCTAAGGATTTATCAATTTTGTTTATTTTTTCAAAGAACCAACTATTTATTTTGTTAATTTTTCCAATTGTTTCTTTTGTTTCAATTTCATTGATTTCAACTCTGATTTTAACTATTTCCTGTCTTCTACTACTTTTGGTGTTGGTCTGCTCTTCTTTTTCTAGGGCTTTGAGCTGTAGTGTTAAGTCATTTATTTGTTGATTTCTACTTCTTTTGTTGAATGCGCCCCATGAAACAAATCTTCTTCTAAGTACTGCTTTTGTAGTGTCCCAGAGATTTTGGTATGATGTGTTTTTGTTCTCGTTTACTTCTAAGAATTTTTTTATTTCCCTCCTGATGTTCTGTTATCCATTCATCATATAATAGTGTATTATTTAATCTCCAGGTATTGGAGAAGTTTCTGTTTTTTATTCTGTCATTTATTTCTAATTTCAATCCATTATGATCTGATAGAGTACAAGGTAGTATCTCTATCTTCTTGTATTTGCTAACAGTAGCTTTGTGGCATAAAATATGGTCTATTTTAGAGAAGGATCAACGTGCTGCTGAGAAGAAAGTGTATTCGTTCTTTGTTGGATGGTATATTCTATATATGTCAGTTAAGTCTAAATTGTTGATTGTGTTATTGAGATCTATGGTTTCTTTGTTCAATTTGTGTTTGGAAGATCTATCCAGTGGTGAGAGAGGTGTGTTAAAATCGCCTAGTATTATTGTGTTGTGGTCTATTTGATTTCTGGAATTGAGAAGGATTTGTTTGACGTACATGGATGAGCCAATGTTCGGGGCATAGATATTTATGATTGCTATGTCTTGCTGATTTATACTTTCCTTAAGCAGTATATAATGTCCTTCTTTTTCCCTTCTGACTAGTTTTGGCTTGAAGTCCACATTATCTGAAATGAGGATGGATACTCCAGCTTTTTTGCTGTGTCCATGTGCATGGTATGTTTTTTCCATCCTTTTACCTTTAGTCTGTGGGTATATTTTTCTATGAGATGAGTCTCTTGCAGGCAGCACATTGTTAGATTTTTCTTTTTAATCCAATCTGCCAGTCTATGTCTTTTGATTGATGAGTTCAGGCCATTAACATTCAGGGTTATTATTGTGATATGATTTGTATTCTCTTTCATTTGCCTCATTTTTGTTTTTGACATGATTTGGTTTCTCCTTTATTTGGCTATTCCCTTAGGTTAGTTCCTCCCGTTGCTGATTTGCATCGTTGTTTTTCATCTCTTCCTCATGGAATATTTTGCTGAGAATGTTCTGTAATGCTGGCTTTCTTTTTGTAAATTCCTTTAGCTTTTGTTTATCATGGAAGGATCTTATTTCGTCATCAAATCTGAAAGTAAGTTTTGCTGGGTATAAGATTCTTGGTTGGCATCCGTTTTCTTTCAGGACTTGATAAATGTTGTTCCAGGCCCTTCTAGCTTTTAGGGACTGGATTGAAAAATCTGCTGATATTCTTATTGGTTTCCCCCTGAATGTAATTTGATTCTTTTCTCTCACGGCCTTTAAAATTCTGTCTTTATTTTGTATGTTAGGTATTTTCATACTAATGTGCCTTGGTGTGGGTCTGTTTTAATTTTGTATATTTGGAGTCCTATAAGCCTCTTGTACTTGGTTTTCCATTTCATTCTTCAGATTTGGGAAATTCTCTGACATTATTTCATTGAATAAATTGTTCATTCCTTTGGTTTGTTTCTCTAAGCCTTCCTCAATCCCAATAATTCTTAAATTTGACCTTTCCATGATATTCCACAATTCTTGTAGATTCTGTTCATGATTTCTTACCATCTTCTCTGTTTGGTCAACTTTGTTTTCAAGATTAAATATTTTGTCTTCAATGTCTGAGGTTCTGTCTTCCAGGTGTTCTATCCTATTGGTTATGCTTTCTATGGAGTTTTTAACTTGGTTTATTGTTTCCTTCATTTCAAGGATTTCAGTTTGTTTTTTTTTTTCAGTATCTCTAACTCTTTATTGAAATGATCTCTTGCTTCCGTATTTGGTCTTTTAACTGTTGATTGGTGCGATCATTTAATGCCTGCATTTGCTCTTTCATCTCCTCCTTCAATGCCTGCATTTGCTCTTTCATCTCCTTGTTTGCCTCCTTGATTGTTTTAATTATGAACATTCTGAACTCCATTTCTGACATTTCTTCTGCTGTGCTGTCATTGGGTTTTATTGATACAGTATCTAGGTTTGTTTGGGACATTTTCTTCCCTTGTTTTCTCATATTGGTCAGATACCAGTGGGACTCTGAGATATTGCAGATTTCTTCTATTGGCTTACAGTGTCCCTGTAGATTTCCAGTATATCACCTCCCAGCCTTCAGTAGCCTGAAGTCTTGAAGGAACTTGATAATGCAGTGCTTCCGAAGAAAGCTGCTCCTAGCCAGCTACTGGTTCCAGGGCTTGGAGCTGGCTCTGTGTGGAAAGGCTCTCACTGGGGGCCTACTCCGAGAAGCTGGCCATGGAAGGAGCCTGCCGCCGGAGGGTGCAGGGCTGCTTGGAGAATTCTCTGGCTGCCCTGCCCTGGTCCCAGAATCTTCCTGCAGGCCAGAGCTCACCACTGGGTCTGGGACTTGTAGCTGGCTCTGTGCAGAAAGGCTCTCACTGGGCAGACTGCTCCGAGAAACTGACTGTGGAAAGAGCCTGCCACCGGAGGGAGCAGGGCTGCCTGGGGAAGACTCTAGCTGCCTTGTCCTGCTCTGAGAAGCTGCCCCTGTCCTGGCTTGCTGCCCGGGCTGAGCTTCACCTGGTGGGGGAGACTCACCCCATGGCTCTATATTAGTCCGAGTCTCTCAATGCCTCCCCTTCTTGAATCCTGGGTTCTGGAGCGACAGGAGATGCAGTCACCCTCTAGTCCGCTATCTTGGATCCCTCCTCCATGCACTCTTGTAAGTCACTGAGGTCTCTTCTATGTACTTCATTGTTTTCCATTCATGCTTCAGTATTAATATTTTCTATTGGCCTATTTTCCCATTCAGTAACACATGACCAAAAAGATGTTGAACTTCTACTCAATCCTTAATATGTTATTGTATTTTTATTTTAGAGTTTAATTGCATAATATTTATAGATTTCCAATTTCTGATGAAAATTTCCATGTTATTATCTCATTAATTGAACATATTAAACACGTTTATTTTAAAGTTTGTGTTTGTTCTAAATGTGAATCTCTTTTTGACCCTTATTCTGATATCTCTTTATCTCCTCATTTTCTTAACTTGATTTTCTTGGTACAATCTTATTGATTGCCAGTGATTGATTATTATTGTAAACAGAGTCTTGACTGATTCACAAAAAGGGTAGATGATCACATTATTCCAATCTTAGATTGAAGTGGTTGAATTCTGACTTTTTTGTTTTTGTGAGCTGATCTATTTTCAGTTTTCCCTTGCTTTTATGGTGTGCTCCTTCGGATGACTCTACACATAGACCAAGATTTATTTTCTTGCCCTCGGGAAACTTTTGATTAAAAAATTATTTTAACTTCTTAAAAGAGTGATCGTAACAGGATGGTTTTAAGAGTGGTATTTCACAACTGGCTGTAGTGTTCATGAATGCCTTTGAAGAAGATATCAATGTGAACAAAGAGTAGTGTTAGCTATACAATCAAGTACTTGTCCTATGTCAAAAGGTTTTTCTTCTCTTAAGAATAAATAAGATTGTATTGCTTTGGGAGCATAAAGGGAATGACTCAGAGGAGAAGCTTTGATGGAAAAATTAAGTATAGATTAGAGATGAAGGTGACAGTTTTATATCCCAAATGGAATATCACTGTGCCTTCGCCCCAACTTTGACAACAAAGAAAGATAACCTGAGCATTTTCTCATCCTGAAACTTCCCGAACAGTCCCAGTAAAATAAATCTCTTCCACTGTATTATTTCAAAAGCAGGGAAGTGATGTCTCTGAGACTTGAAGAACAAATTTCAACTCATTTCATAGGGTATCTCTCTTGTAATTATAGACATATTATTCTGTTTTCTTCATAGAAATATATACATGTTGGTGTGTGTGTGTGTGTGTGTGTGTGTGTGTGTGTTGCCTGCTCATATGGAAAGTAAGCATGTTGGTCAGCTTTTTCTTGCTGTGACGCAGCATATGATCACAACTTTGAAAAGAAAATGTTTGTTTTGGCTGATGGTTTCAGAGGTTCACTCTATGGTCAACAGACTCCAAGGCTGAAACCTCATGGGGAAAGGGTTGGGTAAAAGAAAGTTACTCAGCTCATGGCAGCCAGGAGGCACAGAAAGAAAGGAAGGGGCTGGGAGAAGTTAAACCCTTCCAGGGCATGCCCTTGGTTACCTACTACCTCTAAATAGGTCCCACTTTCCAGAAGTCCATTCAGTCGGTGAGAGCCAACAAGATCCAATTGTTGCCTAAAGCCCCATCTCTGAACCTTGCTTCATGATGGAGTAGGCTTTCAACAAACAAGGTTTTGGACATTCCAGATCCAAAACATAACAGTGAGCAAAGCATATGAAATAGTATTTCAGTGATGCTAAAAAGTTTCTCTGTCCAAAAATGTATATGTAAGCACTGATAAAAATATTAAATTGCACTTCTAGAAGTGTTTTTCTTTAGAAATGGAATATTCTTTTGGTAGGAAGAATATTTATATTACTCCTGTTGAGCAGCTGACATATTAAGGGGAATTATCTTGTTTTCTCAATTAGTGAAAGATAAAAGATCATACCTTACTGGGGCCAGAAAGAAATGTACCTCAGGTACAGGGAAGACTATTAGGAAAGGAGGAAGTGGCAAAGACAAAGACTTGAACTACTTCACAGTTTTGCTTAGGGTTGGTTCTGAGAAATGGTTCCTTATTGACACATTATAATTCTTCATGCTTAAACTACAGTTTTTTTAAATTGTCTTTTCCATAACAATTATTTTTATTTGTTCTTTTTAGATATACATGACATGAGTTTATTTTAACATATAGAGAAGAACATTGTATATCTATGAAGGCACCATTCCTGGGTTTCCATAGAAGAGATGGAGGGTAGATACTGTACTTTCCTCTGTATGGAGTCCGAACTCATCCTCCCCAACAATTTGACTCTCCAAGTGCTCATGCTTTGCACAAAAGAGATATTTCCCTGGTAAAGAACCATGGTGCCAAGAACCTTGTGCGTCATCCTTGGAGAAGAGGAGGGTAAAACACCATGTCCCTGAAATGCCCCTTATTTTTCCTAAGAACTTAGTCAAATTAAGGGAAGAATGAGAGTGAGTTTGGGTTGGAATGTTCAGATAAATATTATCTTAAAGGACACTGGCTTTCTCTCATATAATCAAGTAATTAGGACAAGTTATTACTATCTGTAGAAAGCAGTCTGCATCTATACTATTTTCCTTGGGATGCTAATCAAACAATGGAACAAAGCAAGCCCAGCTAATGATGTCTGATGTCACTGCTTCTGTGACCTCACCTCTAAGATCCCTCTCCTTGTAGTGACTGGTGTGGAGCCAAGCATTATGGGAAAGATGAGCACTCATCCAGCTGGCTGCCACTAGTCAGAGCATTGCAAGGGACAGCGGCACTACTCTTTGAAGAACTGAAGGCCCTGGGAGAAATGGAGGAACTACTTTATCAGCCTGTTGCCAGGGGACCTTCCTTGTAAGCAGTTTTTAATAAATGCTCACATTCCATCTCCATGTGTCTTCTTTCCTCTCAACATGTCACCTCACTGCCCTTGAACAACTAGGCACAACTAGACTCTGGACGGTGCACTTTGCTATAAGTGTTCCTACATTAAAATGTCTAAAATAGTCAACACTCTCCTTGAATTCACTAAATACACACCGTAGCATAATTTAACATGTTTTCTGATTTTATTTTAAATTGATGTAATTATATGCTCACTTTAAGAATTAATACATGAATGATTTATGTGAAATTTTACATATATATCGAGATATACTTACACGTGGCTTAAATAAAATTATATACATATATGTATATAAATATGTATAATTAATTTAATCTACATTAATGTACATACATACATATATACATTAATATGTATAAATACTGTGAAATAATTTTATACATTAATTTTATATTATATATAATATATGCATATGTGTGCTTGTATATATATGTGTATATGTATATATATATAAATGCTATATATATGCATATATATATGGGATGTAGCTCAGTGGTGGTGTGCTTGCCTAGCATGATCCTGGGTTCAATCCTAGTAAACCAAAATTTTTATGTTTTGTCACTCTGATATACATATATGTATATATTGTGGGAAAGATATGTAGAAAGAGCAAAAATTGAAATTCATAAAATTGAAATGCACAAAATAATTATATAAACTAAGAAATGTGGTTCTATAAATTCTGGAATAAACATACCATACATCGACAAAAGTGGTTTTATAATACATTTGAAATACTCTCACCTTTTCATAATTTAACCTTTTAAAATATTAACATTTAAAAATATCTATGTGCTGCTTTTCCCTTCTACATATGGTTGTTTAACTCAATATCAATTTGTTACTGAAACTGTATATCCAGCATACTGGAGTTTTAACACAACAAATCTCCCCTGCCATTGTTTTCATTCTTTAGCACAATGAACTAGATGCTGTGCCAAATACTTTACTGACTCTTTAATCTGTGCAATGATCCTATATGTAAGTCACCTACCACCAATTTTAAAATGAGGTCCAAAGAATTGGTGTTCATTGCCTAAGGTCAAAGCTCAGTTTTTAACTCAGATTTTGTCTAATTCTGAAGCTTGCTTTTAACCACACTATGCTTTACATTGTACTACTGAAATGAATATGAAATAACTCCTAAAGTTATTTGCAAAGAGTCTATTTTCTATTACAGAGAATAGCTTCATAATAATATGAAAGTTCTCTCACACCCATAAAAAAGATGAAAAGAAACAATTTAAAATGTATTTTCTTAAGTAGAATTTTCTTTTTGGCAGAATGAGCTTAGCAGTCACAGGTACTCAGGAAAATAAAAACGGGCCAAGGAGAGTAAGTTTGTAAAGTGATATTTTCAACAGCAAGGGTGGTCTCATTTTCTTCTGTTGAAAACAATTATTTCAACTTAATTTTACCAAAGGAGGTAATTTCATGAATTTAGTAATCTGTAATTAGTGACCAGAATTTCTCTCAAGGTACTAATTTTCCATTAATGAGCAACCGCTGTGCTCGACTGGCTTTATAAACTGAAGTGTGTGCTTCTAAGTTAGTTAAAATATCTGATTTTGATCCTAACAGAAGGTAGTATTAGAAATCTATTGAAAGGAGCCATAGCTTTTTATTATTATTTTGCTGTATAATATGGATTAATCATCAGGAATAATAGTATACATATATTCTATTCACCACCGACGATCTTATGGCTCATAGGGGATTTGGTTTGCTTGTTCTTTTATTTTTGTTTTGTTTTTGCTAAACACTTTGCAAATTAATAGATTTTTCAATGTGGGTTTCAATAATGAGGTTTATTCTCATAAGATTTTACATACCCAAAACTATTTTAGGCAAATCGTTTGAAAATATTTTCACATTATATTCATGCATTGGAAAGCAGAAGCAGCAGTTACATGTACATTAGAACATGAACAAAGGTATCAAAAGTTAACCTCCTGATTAAATATTTTCCTCCAGATGGAACTGCTTTGCAGTCATTCATCTGCATTTCTTTGCATTTCCATTTGGTGTGACTGAAATGGATAGTGACTGTTATGACTTGTGTATGGTTTGAGTGTATCATCCAAGAGCTCATGTGTTGAAATTTAGTTCCCCATTGTGATGTACTAAGAGGGTAGAAACTAAATCTGTGGTATTTACAGAAGAATTCCTTGGGAGATGATTAGGATTAGATTAATTCATCAGGGCAAAGCCACAGCGATTGAATCCTGGTGACTTTATAAGAAGAGAGAGGTCAAGTCACATGTTTGTGTTTGCTGTCTGTTGTCAAGTGAAGCTCTGCACTCCTTTAGGACTCTGCTAAGGTTATCACAAGATGCAGCCCTTCAACTCAGACCACCAGAATCATGAGCTAAAATAATCATCTTTTCTTTATAAAGTAGTACAGACTCAGATATTTTATTATTGAAGAGTTACAGAAAATAATATTCCTACAAGGCAGTTCCCCAAGAAAAATGGAGGGACAGTGTGACCCAGGAGGAGGGAAGGAAATGAGCCAAACATTAAACCTCTCCCAATACACCCTGTCCCAATAATAATGGGCCCTTCGGGGAAAAAGAAAACTTTCATCTCTTCCTGGGTTCATCCCCAGCATCTCCACCAAAAGTAAACATTTACATCTTTCCAAACCCCAGTGCATGTTGAAGGAAGGAGGCAAATACTGAAATGCTTCCCCCATTGCATATTAGTTCTAAATGGAGGCACAGCAAGTATTGAAACTCTGGAAAAAAATGGATCCCAGAGAAAGAAAAGCAATGGACAAGATTTGAGTACTCATCCCTCAGGATTTGGACTCCTATCTCCCCAGATAACAATGAGTTTCAACCTTTTTACAACTACCTTCCTAAGTTAAAGTTTTAACCTGTACAACTAGCCCTGATTGTCCAAACTTCACGTCCGCGCAGTCTCCAATGAAACTATAAAAACCCATACTCCTTCTATAAGGAGGAGGTGGGTGGGTGGATGTAGTGGTGGTGTTCATCTCCAAACTCAGGCCCTCCTTGAGATGGGCTGACAGATCTGGCTCCATGAGAATGTTATAGGCCAGACTCTAAGGGAAATGACTAAACAGACTCCATTTTGCTCTGAGACTCCATGTTATGTAGAAAATAAGCTTCTCCCATGGAAACACCCCGCCTCTGTGCCCATCATCAGTTACTTAGTGTGACATGTTTAACAATACAGAATGATAATTCTTATGTAAAGAAACATTGCTCTCTTTTGATCCCTATTGCTCCTAAACAATGTACCATGTGAACAGTGATTGTGTGGATGTTAGTAACCATTCTTTAGTTTGTTCCTACGTAAGGGTCATTTTGACCCACTTCCCCCTCTGTCGATGATCTCATGATGTTAGTTTGTAATTTTGAATCATAGCAACAGACACTTATGATTGATGTAATTTTTGGTATAAGAACCCCTACAACCCTGTGGTCGGGGCTGTTCTCCCAATAGCCATTTTTTGGGGCATTGTGTGAGGCAGTCAGCTGGACAGCTTAATAAAGACTCTCAAATTTGAACTTCTCAGTGGTGATCCATCTGTTCTTAAGATGTGCCCCATAACATCCCAAGCCTGATGGATGGACAGCAGGATAAAGGAAAACTTGTTGATCTGCTGATCTGAGGTTTTCTCCTCATGTCCTGCCTCCATCATTTGTGGACCATGAGCTTACAGTTACAGTAATGCAAAATAGACAAATACAGTGATCAAATAGGATTCCTGAAGCTCTTATAGAAATCTCAAGTTTATCCTCCAGCCTCTACACCAACACCTGGCTAATTCTTCTAATGCTAATTCCCCCTCAGTATCATGGTGTTCAATTTTCAAAGGTTTCCTCAGCCATTTTCCTTCTCAATATTTGACACCACTGAAACTAATATTGAATTTTTTATTATTCTCCCACAGGTCCCTATAACTGACAGGTTATCCTAATAACTTTCTTATATTTTTTAACTATTGTTCAGGGTGACTAAAAGCCCTAATTTCAAAAAATAAGAAAAGACGTCTCTCATGCAGACAACACAACAGCTAGTAGAATATACCCTTTTAGCCACTTAGACTTGAACTGGGCCACAACTTTCATAAATTAATGCAACAAAAGCTGGGTCAGTTTTAAATTCTACATTGTTCTATTCTCTCTGGTTGGCATTGTGTTATTTTCCACATGTTTTAATATGTAGTATCTCTTACAAAATTCATTTCTAAGTATTTAAATTTTTATCATGCTCGCCTGTGTAGTATGTCAGTTGCCAATAAGTATATATATTTAAGATTTCCATCAGTAGAAAGTTTATTTATGCTTGGTTAAATAACTTTTCTAACTTAATTGTGTTGTGATCAGAGAACTTTGTCTGTGTAATATCAATTTTTCAAAATTATTCTAGTCTTGAAATATCATAGTGCATTGGATTCTCTTGCATTGCAGCCAAGCACATGTTCAAATTTGAAAATGTTTGTAGTGTGCCTAAGGTTTCATTCAGAGTTCATACTATGTACACTAAATCAGGTTTCTTAATGTGGTTAATTTGAAATTTCTAATCTCTACTTAATAATGCATTCCTTTCCCAGCAATAAGAGGGTGGAAATTTCTCATAATAAAATGTTTCTTCTTGTAGTTCTAATAATTTTTATACTAACTAGTAAATTTTTGCATTATCTAAGTTTAAGCTATTTACTACATTATAGACATTTATAATAGTTATATGTGGAGTGTTTTCATATCATGCAGATACTCTTTTATTCATGAGTGCTTTTTTAAAGTTCAATTACATTTCAATATTAATATAACATTAAATAGCCATTCATCAAAATAGCTATTCTTGTTTTCTTTCACTGTGTTTCCTTCATACATCTTTTTCCATTCTTTTCTTTTGAAACTCCATGGTTTGTGTTTTTATTTTTTTCCCAACTTGTAATTGATTTTTTAAAGTTCGGAGTGGAATTAATGATTTTAAACTTGCATATTAAGTACATTTATATTCACTATGATTAAAAATACATTTAGACCTCTACACCCTGTATGTGTGTGGTTTTTTAAGTTTGTCCTACATTTTTCCTGCTATGATCTCCCTTCTCCTTCCCTGCCTGTTCTAGGCTTTTTCTGCTGTAATTTTTCCCTTTTGCTATTTTTTCCTTCTCTAATACATAAGTTATAATTATTTCTATATTTTAAGTATCATTCTTATAATTTTTAAATGCATATTACTCTCAGTATAATTTCATTTCCTTTGTAAGTGTTGTCTTCTGTCTGTATGCTTTTAAATTTCAATTTAAATATATGAAATACATTCACTAGGAAGTGCTTAAGTCTAATTGTTTTTTACTTTAAGTTATGGAAATTTCAAAATATATTCATCAAATTAGAAAAAGTAGCATAATGAAGACTCCTAAATAATAAACACATCACCATCAACCTGGTTCACTTACATACTTTCTCTCTTTATATTTTGAGATGAACACAAGACATAATTTAATACATGACTGTCCCTATAACTTAAAGCTTTTTGAAAACTGCCCTATCATTAACATACAGAAAAGTAAAGTGTTTTGTCATATAATATGTGGTAAATTTCAAAAGTCTCTGTTTCTCTCTTCAATCTTCTCTCTCTCTCTCTCTCTCTCTCTCTCTCTCTCTCTCTCTCTCTCTCTCTCTCTTTCTCTCATACACACAT
Source organism: Sciurus carolinensis (assembly GCF_902686445.1). Classification (NCBI taxonomy): domain Eukaryota; kingdom Metazoa; phylum Chordata; class Mammalia; order Rodentia; family Sciuridae; genus Sciurus; species Sciurus carolinensis. The sequence continues at coordinate 41,453,155 of NC_062219.1, read as the reverse complement.
GCACCCAGGCACATACTTACTGACCACAGTAGAATTCACATAGTATATAAATAGTATAACATACGAAAATTGGCCAATAGGGGTATTAGGCCTCATTTCCTTAAAGTCAACTTTTATTTGAGATATATAATCATTTTTAAAATTATAATTTATCTTTTGCTGTTATTGTCCTTATTTAAATGGAGTTCATAACCAAGTATCATGGTTATTCCACTTGAGGTAAGCTTTACTGGCTTACATGCTTTTTATACTAGTATATGTTCTAAATTTGCCAGATGATAGTTATCATTTAGAGAGACTTATTAAACTACTCTTATCTAACAAAAGTCATTCAAGAGAAATATCTTTTGTATCCATATACAGAGCTCCTTGTATCTTCCACTATAATTTTTGTAGAAAAATATTGTTATGATTATATTTAGCCTAAAATTTTGTAATAATTATTATCACCCGTTGGTGTTAACAGTTAAATTACATGAATTACCCTTGGTACTGACTTTACTCATCACGGCTGCTACACACACCTTCCAGATTAATTTTTCTTACAGAAGTCCTCCTTCTAGTGAGTGTTTTTAGATGGTCACCTCTTCCACAATAATTTTGTCTGAAATTGTCTTTAGATGAGTATATAATATTAAACTTATTGTTGTTTTTCTTCAGCACTTCTAAATAATATTTCAGTCTTCAACTGTCCTCTGCTGAAGGTTAGAAATCTGTTGATATAAATGTTTTCCATCTCTCCACAACCCCTCTTTCTGGTAGAGCTTAAGATTTCCTCTTTCCTTTTACAGAATTATATTCTGTAATCCCAATGGTACCTGAGTTGATACATAATCATCTCCTCTGTGACTGTGTTTTACCTATTGCTAGGATATTTTCACCTTTTTTTTTTTTTAATGTACTGCTTATGTTGCATTCATTCTGTTTTCATCCAGAGAATGTCAATCAATTTTCCATACTTATTTTTTCCATATTTTCTTCTGGAAAAATACTGTACTTTTAATTTTGTTTTTCATTTACATTTCCTTTTGTTATTGTGTTGTGTTTCTATTAATCTTTCAACACATTAATTTTATTTTCAGTTATTTTTAGTCTATTTTTAAAAATAACTTTTTAATTCAATGAAATGTGGAATTTTACTTTTAGAAGTTCAAGTTGATTTCATTTTAATATGCATATTCTTCTTTTAAAGTTTCTTATTTTTTATTCTAGTATATCAAAAGTGAAATTTACCAAGATTTTTAGATCTGGGACTGGTTTCCTTGTTGTTGTATTTCCTAATATGCTGCAAAATTTTTGTCCATGAATTAATCTTCAACCATAACTTTCTTCTGCTGTATGCTGTGGAAACTTCCCCATGCGAGTGCCCAAATGACTTGTTAATTTAAAATAAAAACTTTTAAAAAATATTTGTTTGGTATTTGTACACTGCAAATGTGGACTCAATTGCTTGATGATCATTTGGGCCTAGGTCTACGGTACTTCATAAACAATGCTTTCCATCTGTGTCAGTGACTCACAGTCTCATATGTGAGTTGTTCCCTGCCTCGTATTGGACCTGAAGGTTCAATTTTTATCTCTGGTCCCAGTACTAAAACCTTAAATGTATACTAAATTCAGGTACCCCTGGGCACAAAGTGTCATCTCTATTTCACTATCATTGGTTTAACATTGGTTGGGGAAAGTAGAAAGGTGGGCAGAATTGGGAAAAGTTTATTAATTAGTCCTAAATTATAGTTAAACTGAAGAAAGAAATTGTGATTTACTATTGTACAGTAGGGTGACTATAGATAGTAGTAATATATTGTATACTGTTTAAAAATTAAAAGATTTTTCTAATGTTTTCTTCATAAAGATATAATTTATATTTTAGGAGATTGGCGTGTTTACCTGAATTTAAATGTCATACAATGTATACATAGAAACATCACATGACACCCAATAAATATGTATACTTTTTGTATATGGGTTTAAAATTTGTTTCCTTCTTTATTCACACATTTATAGCAAGGGTGTTATATAAATGGAAGAGATTTTCATATTTTCTAATAAGTAGAACTAATTTGCTTATCTGCTTATTCATTAACTTTTTAAGACACATTCTATAATAACTACTGCGATTTAAACAAAATTCCTGATTTTCTTCTCATATAATAGCCAAAACCACCTAAATAACCTCAGTAATATAATGAGCCATGTGCTATGACAGGGAGGTCAAAATTCTCCATAGCAGGGCCGCCTGGGTGGGCTGAAGGTATGTAACAGGACAGATTTCCTAACAGGCTAAGTTTTGAATTAGAGATAGGGATGTCATTTCCCAGGGAATAGAGAAGTATGAGAAGGCTTGAGTCAGGCAATGGTGTATACCCTTTTGGGTATGATGCATATGAGGCCTTGTCAGAATGCCTAAGTGGAAATGATGAGTGAGTTTGAGTTCAGGAGAGCAGATTATAGAATCATCTGTATGTGACAGTTGGACCTTTAAGAGTGAATGATATGCGAAGTTGGAATCTTGATGAACAAGAAATAAACTCAACTATTGTAAACTAACTTTTCCCCTAAAGTGTTTGAATATAAAACATTTTCCTACGTTTTACTGTTCTTTAAAAATCACGCTTAATTTTAATTATTTTCTTCTTAATGGTAATACATTGTGTGTGTTTATTTTTAAAAATATTAGGAAAAAGCAAAATCCTTGGAAAAAATTGTCATTCATGATCAAAACAACTGAAATGGTCGACTATAAATATTATATCAAACTCTGCATTCTTTATAACTTTATTCCTGGTTCCTAAAAACCTGAGCCTTCTCAATAACTTTCCCAACACTATTGATCATAAGAATTTCACATCTGATATTCCCCTTACATCTTACAGGAATGGTGCAGAGTGCGAGCATCTGCATGTTCACAGATCTCTGTAAGTAAATCTGATGGAAAGTCAGGCTGTGACTTCCCTGAAGAATGCAGGTTTTAAATTATATTTTTAAAATGTACCTGTATTACAGCATTTTAAGTGGTTTTCTTGGGGCAACAGTTTTTTGGGATATAGTCATCCCCCTGTTTCTCTCTCTCATTCTCTGGTAGAGCACTGAAGTTGTGAAGGTGAAAAAGACAATTGTCATAATCTTCATGTAAATTATGCACACGTGTACAAAATAGACTGTGATAAAAACTATAATAAAATGCATAGTACTGTGTGGAGAATGACAAAGAGAACTTATTTGGAGATAAGTCAAAAATTACTGATGGACAGGTCCACCAATCACTTTAAACAAAAAGAAATCTGCCCCTTACCTGGCCCGTTTCTTTTTTTATGTATACAGTATTGAAAACCTCCTAAACTGGCTCTTCATGTTTTCACAGGCACACTGATGAAATGGAAAGCTGGAGACAACATGATAGGTGTGGGGCTTGGAGCAGGGTAAAGTGGGGAAGGAAATAAGACCTGTAGGCTAAATCAATCTACAAAATGAAGTGTGAAAGATATAGGAAAGAGAGGGAGGCTGGTAGTGATGAATGAGATTCTACAGTGTCTTTGAATAGAGATCTAGAGGGAATCTACAGGATGTGAAAAAATGAATAAAATAAGAAAGGAAATACTCTTGGGGTATTTGTATCTCCTTTAATGTTTTTGAACCCTATGAATAATAAAGGAAACCTTATTACATTACATTTGTTTTTTCAAACATTCCTTTCTAACAGTAGCATTCTTGATAAAATATAGCTTTCTAGCTCAAAAGACTTATTTTGAGAGATATAGACTTGAGGGAACATATCCAGTGTTCTGAACCTAACATAAGCACTCAAACACAGTTTCATATGACTCCCTCTATGAGGGAACATGGTGCCAAGGGGCAGAGGTTAATCAAACTTGATCCATCATGGTCACTATAACATATATGCCGAGTCAAAAAAATCAATATGAAAATGATACCAAAAACAGAAAATTGTCAGTTCTAGGAGAATGCACTGTTCAGAAATAGATGTAATGTCGGTGGGGGGGGAGGGGTTAAATCTATGCCACACTGCGTAAGTAATCAAATAGGACCAAAACACATATTCTTGACATGCTCAGCTGAAAAATTAGTTTAATCAATTCAACCTTTTCTGCATTGAGGAAATGCTCATTATTGGCCTTCCTTGAAATGCATGAGTCACTTTTGCACAGAGAGAGGGAGTTGATGTTTGATTTTCTTGGATGAATTTTAAATTTTTCTTCAGATTTATAGACCAACCCTAAGAATTTGGCTTTGGGCTGGACTCAGAATTAATTTGGCTTTAAAACTTCCAGAATAAGTTAATTCCTTCCAAAATCCTAATGCATTTTCAGAAAGTGGTAGGCCAAATTGTAGATACAAAAGAGCTGAACTGGGCCTAGGGCACAACACATTAGTGGGGTAAGGGTCAAGTTCAGAGAAATATCCATATTTACTTGTGACTTTACAAGCACATGATCTCAAAGTTACCATCAGAATCAAAGGCCAAAAGGTAACCTCTAATGAACATATAACAGGGTAGTAAGTGACCAGAACTAGGGGGTTGAGTCCATAATCAGGTGTGTAAAGGACCAGTTCAATTGTCTACTGAGGACAGCACAGAGAAATGTGGAGGCTGCCATGGTATTTTATTCAGGTGTGATAAAGAATGGTGTCAACGCATTACTGACACCACTGAAGTCTTGTTCAGGCATGGAGAAAGGGCACAGTGCAGAGAATAAGTGCTGGCAATGACGTCTTCACAATATCCATTTCCCTGTATGCTGAGGAGGATTTGATCTTTGAATATTCAGGTTCTTCCATCACTGAATGGAGTAACATTTACTGTATTAGCTGAATGCCATAGACTGAAAAAAATGGAGAAAAGGATTCAGAACTCTTAAGAGATAACTAAGATTTAAACCTAGAGATTACATTGATATAAACAATGAAGTACTGAGAAAGAGAAAAGCAATTAATTGAAGAGATAGGAAGACTAAAGGGAGTTTAGGAGACCCTTTCACTAGTAATACAGGAATGGAGGAAGGAAAGAATCTGGGGAAAACAGGTGGGAGAGGAAGGAGACTTTGGTAGTATGGCAATTTCTGTTTTCCAAGATGACTGCAACTGCTAGCATCTCCCTGCTCTTTTGCAATATTGTCTTGACACTACCCCATCAAGAGGAGGAGATGTGTTTACTCCTCTGAATCTGCACAAAGTTGTGCTGTTGTCTGACCAACAGAGTAGAAAGGGTGCTACAGGAGACAAAAGATGCTAGGTAGCTCCTACCTATTCCTATTGGAACCCTTGCCTAGACTTCAACTGCTCCCTCTCCGATCCCAGCTGTCAGGCTATGAGAAACCAACCAAAGTAACTGGGGCCACAGTCGACAATCTCAGCTTGGCCCCATTTTTGGGGCATTGCAATCCAGGTGTTAGATATGAGAAGCTTCTAGGGAGTTCTAGCCCAGAACTAGCTTATGATCAAGTCATTGTGGAGTAGATACTGCCATCTTTATTTCATCCCACCTGAATTTCTAACCCAGAGAATCTGTGTGCATAATAAAGTGACTATTTTTATGCCACTGATCTTGAGTGGCTTAGTTTTGCAACATCAGAGAACAGGAAGAATAATGCTGTACATTTGTATTCCTCTAATAACTTTGATGGGATTTAGTGAAAATGGAATTGTCCTTTAATTACATTTGGCAATTGAACGGTACTTATTGAAAGTATTGTAACTTGGAGACTGATGACATCACCCAGAATGGATACTAATTTAGTGAACTTGATTTTCAACAAACATTTGTTTAGTGATAAGCATGTAAAAACACTTCTCAAGCACTCCAATTTTGATATCATCATCTATTTAAAGGACGAACTTCTGGCCAACAAATGTTATTCACATAATGGTACTTAAAGGCCACCTTCAGTTTTAAGAATTTTAATTTCTTGAAAAAGATGCTTTTTTGACCAAACACAGTGTTTTTTTTTTCCTTTGATGCAAACCCCTTATAAAAGTCTATGACATATTATTAGTGGAATAATTGCAGTAAATATGTCTCAGAAAACCACAACTTTTGACATCCTTATTAGACATACATGGAAGTAAATTTTATGAAAATTCAAGTGCCTGTGGAAAAGCACTTTGAATTTTCCTTAGTGTTAAACTTTTATGAAAGTATATTTGTGGCAGTAATAATTATTACCAGTCAGGCTTTTGGTTTTATCAATATAATTCTTTTTCTTCCACAAAATGTTTTTTTATACTTTGTATCATTTGGTCTGCTATTACTTCCAGATTTGGGTCCTCACCATATTCTGCAAAGTTGTCATCCAATTTTTTAATACAACTTCAATTGAGGAAGTTTGTCCCAGTTGCAAGCCTAAATTGGACTTAATTCTTCCATAAACTTAAAGGACACTGGGCATGTCATAGTGAATTCTGGAAATCTCATTAAATCCTGGGACCTTATAAATAATATTTTCCAATAGTATGCCCAAAGAATAACTTGTGTATTAATATATTTTAATATACCCCCGCAGGTACATCAAGAAATAAATATGAAATCATTCTACTCTGCCTGAGAGCAACAAACTGAATCAAAACCAGTCTTATTTGATCTTAGAGGCTGTAAAACAAAGTTCTTTGTTCAAATGAAAAAAAAATATTCCTTATCTGTATGTGAAAGTATAATATCATAGGCAATATAAACTTTTGAGTCAGAATTAGAAAAATACAGACTCCTTTTTTTAAGTAAATGCTTTTATTTCTTCCAAAGTTTTATAAAATAATTATGACAACTCTTTTAAAGCAGGGGTCAGTCCAACCATTACTTGAATGTAGCTCAAAATCTTATACCATGTTGGTCCTGTCATAGGCCTCTAATCATTTCTTCCTTGAAATGGATTGAGTTGCACAGACCTAAAGCTCACACAATCCCAGTTCCACAACATGAACTAATATGAAAGCCACATACCTCCTCCTCATGCCACATTTCCTTGTTCCTGTAATTGGGAACTCCCCAAATTACAGGCAACTAAATTTGTACCCATTAGCATACACATAGAAAGATACACTGCAGGAGAAACCTTAAGGAATCTTTAAAGTCAAACTGTGGATATAACTGATTTGGGAGGAGAGAGAGAAAGGCTTGCATTCTCATAGATACTGTTAGGAGACCAAACTGAAGTGAGTATGGCCCAGCATTTGAGGTCATGAGAGTTAGAGTTAGATTCATTCATCAATTCACAGATATTTCATGAGTACCAAATATGTGGGTGTGCTATAGTAGGTGTTGGGGTAAAATGGATAATGGATAAGCAAATCCTTTCCCTCACAGGCTTGCAATCAATCACTGTCCAGTGGGGCATCAGATACCCCACAAACCCAGAAGCACATAAATACAAAATGGGTGTTAAAGACCTGCGTTTAGGTATGGAAACAAGGGGAAGTTCTTTAGTAAAGGAAGTAGCTGGTGGTGGATATTGCGGAAGAGAGAGAAGAGTACACAGTACTTAAAAATAGAATGAAAAAGATACACAGCTGGGAAAAGACACTTCAGAATATACTAAGTTTTAAAGAAGGGTTAAAAAGTTTGTTAGAATACAGTCTTCTGCTATGATTTTATTCCTCTTCTGAAGGAAATCACACTTGATTTTTGACTTTTTCTGCCATAGTTTGGATCATTGTGCTTTAGGAAATGTCTTCTCACTTTATACCATCAGTCTGACTTGGTCCGATGTCACTAATGACCCTTCAAGAAGCCCCACCTCCTAAAGGTTCTACCATCTCCCAATAACACTGCCCAGTAAACCAGCCTTTAATATGTGGACCTTTCGGAGAGATTCAATATCCAAACTGTAACAGATCTTAAGTGATTTTTAAAAAGGAATCAATACCCCTGTAAAATGCATGTAGAAACTGCTTGATCAGAACAGATGTATAAAATAAGCTTCTTTGCTCTGAAATGCTTTCGATATGAACTGTGTGTGAGCAGAAAGAATGGACAGCAGATCCTCCAAAATCATCATTACCTTGATAGTATAAACAAAATAGGAAGCAAGTCACAAACTAAGAGTAATGTTTACAACATAACCTCAAAGGGGTTAAGTCCAAAATCAATAAAGACCTTTCACCCAACAAATACATCAGACACCCCAATGGAAACAAGGAGAAAGAAAAATAGGAAATTCATGGATGAAACACAAATGCCTAATAAAACATATGAAAAGCAATCAGGGAAATTCAAATTAAAGCAATGAGAGGTTTTTTCATAAAATTAGAAAAATTTGAAAGTTACTGATATCCACTAATGGTTATTGGTAGGAATTTGTGTAGGTTTTTTCGAGGTCAACCAATAATATAAATCTTTCAGTTTAACATTTTACTTTAGCTATTGCTCTTAAAGAAATACATAATTGGCTGGGGTTGTGGCTCAGTGGTACAGTATTTGTCTCACATGTGTGAGAAACTGAGTTCCACAAGTAAATAAATGAACAAAATAAAGGTCCATTCAACAACTACAATAAATTTTAAAAAGGAGAAATGCATAAGAAACTAAGAAAGCATGTATGAAGATGATGCTTTTTAGAGAGGGTATTGAGTTTCAATACCTGGTCTCATCCTCATGATGTTCATGTACTTGGAAGTTTAGACTTGTACCTAAGGAAATTATAAAGACATTTAAATGCTATAATTTAAATGCTAACATTTAAATACTATAATTTGGAGTGTAGCTTAGTGGCTCAGATGGAAAGAAAGATAAATATGACCTGGTTTCTCAACAAAGATTTTGTGGAGGAGGTAGAACTTCTGGTTAATAAACTTGCATATCCAATCATTATTTAAAAGTGAGTATTAATTTCAATGAAAACAGGGCTTTTTGTTTTATTTCTTACTCTTCCAGAATGTCTAGAATAATTCCTACCACTGTCAATGAGTATGTGTGTTGAGGAAATTAAATGATATAAAACTGTAGAAAATAGTGAAATTTTTTGAGAAAGGAAGTTTCCAGATGGAAAGTTGAATAAAATGACATTAGAAATTAAAATGAAACAAAAAACCATAGCATCCATATTCCCATTGTATTATAGGCAGGCAAGGATAATATCAGCTGCATAACAACAGAATGGCATTTTCTTTTATTCTCTGTGAAACATGTCTCTAAAATGATTTAAAATGACACATAACTATCATTTTAAAGCAAAGTGAACTCAAAACAATCCTAGAGGGATCCCTAAAGACACTATGTACACATTAAAATAATCTTCATCTCTTTATGTTCTAAATTAAAATAATAGTTTGCTCTTTTCATAAATAGTATCTATCTAAGCTGTCTTTTTTTGTTTGTTTGTTTTGGTTTTTGGTTTTTTTGGTGTTGGAGATTGACTCCAAGGGCACTTAACTACGGAGCCACATCCTCAGCCCCCTTTTTTTTTTAATTTATTTTCATTGTACACAAATGGGATACATATTGTTTCTTGGTTTGTACATGAAGTAAAGGCATACCATTTGTGCAATCATACATTCACATAGGGTAATAGTGTTTGATTCATTCTGTCATTTTTTCCTTTCTCCCCATCCCTCCCACCCCTCTTTTCTCTCTACACAGTCCCTCCTTCCTCCATTCTTACCCCCCTCCCATGCTCCACTATGTGTCATCATCCACTTATCAGCAAGATCATGCGTCCTTTGGTTTTTTGAGATTGGCTTATCTCACCAGTCTTTTTTATTTGTTATTTTAAGACAGGCCCTCAGTAAGTTGCTTAGGGCCTTGCTAAATTGCTGAGCTTGGCTTTGAACTTGTGATCTCCTGCCTCAGCCTCCTGAGTCACTGGGATTGCAGGCATGTACCACCACACCTGGCCTAAGTTATTATTTCACTGAATGAAATACTTTTTCATCTGCTTATATTCAAAATCAAACTGCTGAAAAATTCAAGTTCACTTTTGATCTATTAAAAGAAGTGGTTGATATTTCTTTGCTGCATTTGTATAACTATAGAACAAGGATGTTGTGTGCATGAGCTAAATAGAATAAGTTATGAAATTCCAGTGCTGAAATCACTAAGAAACTGTTTAGTTCTATCCATTTTTATTTATCTTACATATCAGGAAGACCAATGACAAGAGAAGTTAACCTACAAAGATTTTTAAATCAGAAGGACTTATATATGAATCAGATCCAAACAAGAACTGTGGAACCCTGAGTAGGTTTTTAACTTCTCTTGGATTTAACTTTCCCATTGATACAATGGGCAGAACATATTCCTCTCAGTGTTTTGGGATAAGATGAGACAATATGTGTAATATGATGCCCTTGAGATTTAATCCTTCAATAAATTGCAGCCAGTATGCACAGTTGTAAGGTTAATTAGAATTTTTAGTAGTAGCAGAGGTCAACCCATTTAGAATGAGTGAATGGTACATTTGCAAGTTTAGTCTCAGTTCAGCCATGCTTAGTGCACTATTTTCCATTGTTCATAAAAAGTGTTTACAGTCAAATAAATTACAATACACACTGAGCAAAAACACATCATTTAGGACATATAGACCACATTTCTCAAAAGGAAAATTACAAAATTTAGTAGCAGGTATTTTCTCTAATTTTGATTGTGAGCCATACATGTAATTCTCAGTATCAAACAAAATTTTCTAGTTTCTTCCCCTCCCAATTTTTTAAAAAAATTCTTGGCTTATGCTTTTTGTCTCAATATAATTACTAATAATGCTTCCTATTAACTTCAAATTTTTTCCTGGTTAGGTGATAAGTTACATGATTATGCTAGGCCTAAAACAAATATGCATACTCTAATTGACACACAGGTGTATCATCTTTGTTCTTTAGATTTCTTATCATAGGTATAGCATTAGGAAAAATGTTGCAATTATGGCCTTATGATACAATAGCAAATTTAACAATGATGCTAGAAAACTTTAGTGGCTAAATATCTATTGAATGGGACATAGGTAAAGTCTAAGAAGAAAATTTTAACAAGTCATCTATTCACAATGGAGTTTTATTTTACCATAGTGTGAAGTTATGTCATTTTCAGAAAAATGGATGGAACTAGGAACCTTAGTTTTGACCAAAATAAATCAGACTCAGAAAGGAAAGTATCTTATATTTTTTCCCATTCGTGGAAACTAGAGGGAAAAAATAAGAAAAAAAAAAATGGAGACTCCATGAAGGTAGAAAGAAAGACCATTAGAGTTCAGGTAGGGGACAGAGGGAGGAGGGAAGAGATGGACAGGTACTGAGGAGTGAATTGACTGAAATTGACCAAATTACATTTATATGTATATATGACTAGGCCACAATATAACCTTCCCTTCAGCATAAAAACAAAGAGCTTTCTGAAATACCTCTCATAGTCACTGGTCAGATAGATAAAGCCACCTTTCTGAGAGGTTTGGGTCGGGAGTCCTGGTGCCAGATGCATTGTTAGCTAAAATATGTTCACAATTTTAAACAAGTATCAGTTTCCTTGTGTATGTGGAAAAGTGAATACACCTTTGTGGAAATGCTTTGGGGAGATTTTGTGCTTGTAATAATTATTGTAGGTGGCTATAGTTCTTAATTATCTTAAAGAAAACTTTCACATTTATCCTTCAAATACCTCTTTTTCAAGAGCAACCTTGTTCTTTCAGGTGTTCTCTTTATTATGGAGTTTGCATTCTGATTGTGGCAATGAACCATGATATATACAAAAGAAAAATGAAGACGGGTAGCGCCTGTGAGTTTTCCACAAATTGGATCCCTGTGAAACTGGATGCTAATAGAATAAACAGTGGACTACTATAGTTCACATTCAGAAAAATACAAAGAATAAAGCTCAGGGAATAAACAGATGGTTTCCTTTCTCCCTCCCTCCCTTCTTTCCTTCCTCCTTGCTTCCTTTTGTCCTCCTTCCTTCCTTCCTTTCTCAAATTGGAAAGCTTATTTCAGTGTTATATAGTTAAAATCAATAATAATAATAATAATGCCACAGACTAGATTCTGGAGTGACATTGCATTACTGCAGAGGTCTTCACAGTTTATGGGAGTTTCCTACAGAATTCTGAGCAGTAGGTAAGAATTCACAACTTAATTTTCTAGCAGAGACTACAGCTTATAGACACACAGCAATAACGGAGCAGACTAACATTATAACTCCTGGTCTTACAGGGGGCTCACTGGAGAGTCACTGCTCTTTCCTCATGGTCTTTTCAGCACTAACTAAAATAAGGCTATTCCACTGCACATAGAATGTGCAGGTAATTTTATATCTTTTTTCAAAATGACAAATCTTATTGTGCCTGTACATTTCTGAACCTTTGTTTATTTAGGTTTCTATGCTTTGAAGCAAAACTGTCAGAAGAAGTTAATTTTTAAGATTATGCAGAAATGGGAAAGCAGGGAAGCCAGAAAAATCTAGTCACTATCATTTTTTTTTTAAATTCAACTCTGCAAGGAAATGGTCTTATTAGAGATTTTTAGAGAAAGAGAAAAGCATTCAATTCTGCTTGAATCCTAGTAATAGGAGGCATCCCCTCTCCCTGCTAAGAGATTCATCTACATGTATTTCAAAAGTAAAGACTGTCTTGCAAAGATCATTTTTAAAAATGGGAGTATGTAATTAAGTGCTGCACATGACAAAAACAATGACTGAAATCAAGAGTACACGCATAGTTTGGGAATTCCCTGAGGATGTGTATATTCTGCAATGCATACCCACTGAGCCTGGTCCTTGCCTCCTTTGCGTACATGTTACTCTTTACCTTACCTTTTACTCTCATCTCCAGCATCTGTGCTCTTTTTCATATGTCTCCTTATTTCTCTCTGGTTGAAATTATTCTGGATCAGAGGAAGGGTCAGCCTAGACCCAACTGATGTTCCAAAGATGTCCCGGAAGTTGTCAACTTTGTCCTGCCTGACCTTCTAAACTCACTCTAGGTAATCATGCTCAAAGGCACTCAAGACATATGCCTCTTGCCTAATTCCTGTTATTATACTTTTTGTAAACTATTGAAATTATTTACTCTTCCTTCTTCCTATTATACTTATGTTCTGTGAGGGTAAGGATTATGTGTTTTCTTTATTACAATATTTGAAGCACTTAACTGTATCAAACACATAGTAGACCTCTATAAATATCTGTGAACAAAAATATTGATTAATTAGCTAATTAATTAGTATCATATGGTAGATAATACCTATAGTAACTCTTTTCTTTGCCAAAGTATAATAGGGACCTAGCTTAAACTATTACTGATTTTATTTGCTCATGGACATCCCAAGGTGTAACACTTACTTGTTCACTGACAAGAACATATAATTTTTTTAAAACAAGCAAATTTTATTCATCTTACATGTACATTAAGACCTTCACAAGAGAGTGAAATCCAAAGAAATGAACAAAGTGTGATGCTTTTTCACTTTTTGGACATGGAACAATCAATTTGTGAGGGCATGATAGGACAAGTTGGTCCTATCATTGGACTAAAGTAGTAAATTCATAGGATGTTATGAAGGGATGTAGGGGGGTAATGTAGAAGCTACTGGAAGAAAAATATTATTTTAATGAGTTTGTTTACTAAGGTCAGTACAGCCTCAACCATCAGTCTTTGGTGATCACAGACCTTTTCTAGCCATAGCATGTGAAAGATGTCCCTCCTGAAAGAACATATATTTATTGTGCACTTTTTATGTGTCAGGAACTATTTTAGGTACTAGGGAAAAAGCGATCAACAAAGAAAACCAAGTTTCCTGTCTTCCTGGACCCCAAGAAATGATATGGAAAAAAGAGAATCAGGATAATAATATAATCTCTGAACATGCCATTTTGTGGATAGTGAGTTAAGGGGAGGCCTTTTGGGAACAAAAACTACTTAAGCAGAGACCAAAGTGAAAGGGCAGACTATGTGGACCTCTAAAGGAAAGAGGGATCACAGTTTTGGTTCAGAGAAAGATGAGCCATCTTTGTAGAGTTTGGAACAGAAGTCTGCTTTTGTATGTTTTCCATTTTAATGGAATTATTCTGAAAGTTGAGTAGAAAAGAATGAAATCAGGAATACCTGTAGAGGGCTACTACCATGACCATTATTTAGATGGTGGCTTGATGTGAAACAGTCATGGTGGAGGTAGCAAAAAGTTGTCAGATTAAAATGCATTTCAAGGACAGAACCAAGAGAATGCATTAGACATGCAGTGAAAGAGAGAGAGAGAGAGAGAGAGAGAGAGAGAGAGAGAGAGAGAGAGAGGAAGAGTCAATAACTCCTCTATTTTTTATCCTCCTGAGAAACTTAGGTGAATTAAGGTGGCATTCATTGTGGCAGAAATTGCTGGGAAATTAGTTTGGTTAGTTTCTGGTTAAGTTTATGGGCTTACTAGATATCACAACAATGAGAATGAGTAGTGAGTCAACTATGAGACAATAATTCAAAGCCTCAAGGTCTGGAATAGAGAGGTGAGTCAGGGCATCAGCACACCAATATCACTGGAGCAGAAAGATACAAGCAAGGATATGAGTGTAGATACAGAAAAAAATTAATACTGGGGACTGAGTAATGTGCGTTTTTTTCTCTTATTATTTATGTCTCCTATTAAATAATCTATTTCTATTTTAGACTTTAATTATTTTCTGGGGGGCACTACTCTTCATCCTAAATCCTACTTATTGTTGACCTCAATTTAAATGTCATTGCTTCATGGAAGCCCTCTCTGAATTTCTAGAGAAATTACATGCTGTTTCTATAAACTCCAATATACTGCTTAGCTCTGTGCAACAGCATCACCTTTCTGTGTGGTGACAAGTAGTATTATGTTGCACAACTCTTGAGATCAGGGATTGTACTTGTCTTATTTTTTAGTGCACATAGTTTCTAATCCAGTGCAAGCATATAATGAGTAAGTATTTTTAAACTCTATTGAACCATTAACCAGAAATCAATCCCTTCTGACTTTTGAGTAAGTAGTCCATTATGACACTGGATTGTCATCAAACAATTGTAATTGCAGAACTGATATGATTCCTTAGCTGAAACTGTAGTTCTCCAGATTCACACTTGCGTTCCATTGCCATCTTGATTGAGCACTGCAATTACATGAAGTTAATTATCTGCTAATAGGAGGAATAATGACAAAATTACATAGTTTATTCATGTAATAACACTCAAATTACTGTGTTAGATTCCTTTTCAATTTATAGTGAAGTTCATTGATACTGACCCAATTTTTCACAAGCATATTTGAAAATTGTGTTAGTAGAAAGTGTCTCCAAGATCTGGATTTAAAATAAATATTGGATTTGCATTTGGGCATAATCTGGAATAATGGCATATTCTGTTTTACCATTTAAAGTAGTCATCTTAAACAGCTTTTGTAAACACTAAATCTGGAAGGGAATATAGTGATTTCTCCAGGATTAGTTATCAGATTAGATGTGAGTTCTGAGAGAAAGACAAAGAAAACATTGAACAACTGAGAGTATTTGCTAGCTACAAATAGAATTTTCAGTTTAAAAAAAGTATTGAGGGGGGAATACTGAGGTTAATTTAGATGCTAGACATTCATCTACACTGATAACATTTATGCTGATGTTGGCTGGTTGGTTGACTAGTTTGTGGCACTGGAGATTAAACCCCAGGTCTTCCATATACTAGGACAATACTCCACCTTTGAGCTCCATCCCCAGCTATGCCTGGTTTTTATTCTGGTCTCATCTTATTGTGAGTATCCAGTCACTGGTCCCCATATGTTTTTGGTGAGACATAGACCATATATATGACAGTTATAATGGTGCTGAAAATTTCTATTGCATTGTACTTTCATTGTACTGTTTCTATGTTTAGATACACAAAAGCTTACAAAAAAAAAATCTGTGTTAAAAGCTCTATAGCATCCATGCTGAACAGAGTTTACCAACTTGGCCGTAGGCTACACCATCCAGGTTTGTGTAGACGTGCTTCATGATGTTTGCACAATGGCAAGGATGTACTTCTCAGAATGCATGCGCATTACTAAGTGAAATATGCCTGTATGTTATGTGTAGTCCTTCTCCTGACTTAAAAATTCTACAAAGCAAACCTTCTTATAATATTCCTCAGTGGTGTGTAAAAGCACAACATGTCTCATGCTATTAAATTGTAAATTTGCCTCTGATAGAGTAATCATGTCAAACAATAAATGTTTGTGCTTCTCAGAAATTTCTCATTACCCACTGATTATGGATATAGCCTGATGAGAAGTCCTTCAATCTGATTTTGGTTACAATCTTTCCTTTCACATTAATTTCCCATTATTTTCAAAAACAGCACTTAAACCTCAGGAGAACAGACTTGTCCAATTTCCTCCCAAACACTGCCCCTAACCCTTCTGCTGTGCTTGTGCTCATACTGATCCTTCTGCCTAGAATTCCTTTCTTTCTCAAATTTGAATCCAAATCATATCTAACTTCCAGAATGAAAATCTTGTTATCCCCATATATTTCAATATGTATCTGTATCTAAAGGTATGAAGATACCACAGTATTATTTTAATGATTTTAAAAACTTATTTTCGTGCACATTTACTGACTTCTACAATTCAATTCAAAATTTGTTCATCATCTTTTGTAGGCAATACATTGTTTGTAGGCACTTTGGGAAATGGGATAGAATCTTATTTTTCTCTCACAACTTTCACAGCATTTGCTTCATGCTCCCAATAAATAACTGTTGAATAAGTGGATGAATGAATGTACTTACAGATTGCATATTCACCCAGAAGATCAGTGTAGTAGAGCATGTTAGTGTTGTGGCTGGCAACCCACTACCCATTGCAGTGAGTGCAGGTGGTGGTGGTTAATGACTCCCAGAGGTCACTTTGGCCTAGATTTGCCCTAGACTGACAGGTATAACCTTAACTAGAGAAGCCTAGATATTACCCACCATTCTGCCTACCTAGTGACTTACTGTTTGTGGTAAAAAGAAAACAAACAAATAACAAAAACAAACAAAAAAACAGAGAAACACTTTCACTAAATTGATACATCCTTATAGAACTTGCAGCCTAAAGTCCTTTTCTTACCACCACATCACCCACCATTTTACTCTATTTAGTACCACACCTTTGCTTCACCCTTTCCCTTACTCCTTGTAGGATCTTCCTTAAGCACACTTCAATAAGTCCTGTACAAATTGTGGACTCAGGTTCTGCTCCAAAAAGACAGAATAAAATTTCTGGGTGACTCAAGGGAAATTGTTACAGTTTAAAATCTTTTCACTTGGAGTTAAGTACCAGGAGATCATATGATTTTAAGAACATTAAAGTTGTTGGTTTTGTCATTTTCAGCATTACTAAAATGTACGTAATTTAATAAGTTAGTAGTGTAATAATCTGGATAAAATCCCAATGTGTTCTGGGGTTACTTTAAGTCCCTTTTCCCCTGATAGTAGTTAACCCTGATGTCCTTCCCTCCAATTGGTATTGGCTGTTCAGTGATAGTAGCATCATCAGAGTAAATCTTCTCAGAGACTTTCTGTGTTACACAATGATGCCAGAGAATGATTGCAGCATAATATTTCATGGTACACACCTTGAGTGTCCACCTGAATGTGTAAGGTAGTGAGCTGGCCTCTCTCTGATACTCAGAGGCTTACATTTTAGTCTCAGTTCTGTCAGATACCTGGAAGAGGTCTTGAGATTGAACGTCTTCATCTTTAAAAAGGCAGGAATAAGGTTTGTCTTACTGAACTGATGAAGTTGCCTGGAGACCAAAGGAGAGAGCATGAAAATGCTTTTGGAAACTTGAAGTACTGTACAAAGTTAAGTGTTTATCCTCTGCGAAAAGAGAAAGGAAGCAAGCGGGGCCTGAACTCCTATTAAAACTGCAGATGTGCACAAAATATTTATGATAAGGACTTGAAAGTAAACTAAAAAAAATTTTGTGTTGCTATTATTTATTGACTTTATTTCCAAGCCTCAAAACTTTGGAAATATGTGTTCTCTTTCAACTATTATATGATACCAACCTTTCAAGCATCACACGATTTGGGGATGCAATCTGGCACCACTTTTCAGTCCTACAATTCCTGATTTGGCAAACTGACTAGCAAATTCAACAAATGGATATTAGAGGAAATCCAATGCAAGAAAAAGTAATGATATATTAAAGTTCAAAAATACGTGTTTTCTTGAAGGCAAGAAGGTTTAAAAATGTAAAATCTGTGCTGCTTAAAGGATCAACTGTATATTTTAGTACTGAAAATCAATAACTCTAATATGTACTATTCATTTTCTTCTGTATTCTTTCCCTCTCTTTCCCCAAATTGTACGATTTATCAATTAATGGTCAATTTTACCTAAGAGAAAAGAGAAAGTTGTCACTTGGAGTAAAACATAAATTCAATGCTGAGGGGCTTGACAAATTTAATCCCTCGCCAACTTTCTAGCAGAAAATTTCAGAGAATACTCAAAGTACGGTTGCTTATTTATTGACTGGTATATGCATTCCTAGTTTGGAAGAGTCTTGAAAATGTACATTCTACAGTCTTCCCATGTTAGATATCTCATATTATGAAATCATTTAAAATTTAAGAACCTTGATTATTTTAGTTTTCTATACTGAAATTTAAAATCATAATTGTTAACAATTGTTAACAATTGTTAGTTGGTTTAATAGTAAATAAGGGTGCTCTGTTTGTTCACATAATTAATAATGCCTTTGTTACCTAAATAATATAATAGATATTTACATGTGTCATTTTTTTTGTTTGGAAATATATGGCAAATGGTCAAAGTCCATCAAGATATAAATAAAGGACAATAATTCAATCACTATATATTCACATTTGAAATCATTTGGTACAAAAAATTCTTTAAGTGAAAGACAGTATTTAACGTTGAATACTTAATACTTATTTTTTATTGTGAATTTTAGGTTTATAAATATCTGTCATTGCCACTAGATCGTGAGTCTCTTAAAGCTGGAAACTCTTCATATATTTTTCTTCTTCTTTCCCAGTCATGCCTGACACATAGCAGGTATCATGTGCTGAATGAGTGACCTAATCTTAGATGTTGAAATGGAGGTTTTTACCTAATAGATATTGCAATCAGAACGCTATTTTGTTGGAATGCCAATTTGCCCTTCCCTTGACCTAAGGTAAGTATGGCGATGGATGTTTCTTTTTACATTGATTGTTCTAGAAATGAATATACGATCTCGTTCTAGTCAGTAAGATATGAAGGGCAGTCTACTAGGATTTTTCTGGTAATATATATATTATGGTAATATATATATTTCATAAAATATATATTATGAAAGAGATAACTATACAAGTAGAATGCTACTATTCCATTTGGCCTGTCCTTCCTGCTTAGAAAAATGATATATATGAAAATCAAACTTAACCCTGCAACCCTGAGGGCAGGACCTCCCTGATACTATTGAGGAAGAGAGAGCAACCAGGGTAGAGAGTTTAGGTATTAGAAAAAAGTACTTCATGATCATTTCCATTTCTGTACAGGCTGGCCTTTGTGTTTGCATAGCAAGAAACTAGTGACTCTGGATTACTACAGAGAGATTTAGAGACTAATTTCCTTTGGACCTATTTGCTTCCATTTTATGGAAAATAAAACCTAAGGGCCCTCCCCATGAGGACACTCTGAGTAGTGACCTTTTTATTTATCAAACCCTCCTGTTTCCTGTGACGATAAATGATGCATATAGACATAAAAAACCTAATACTGGGTCTATTAGAACATTATTGGGTTGGTATATCAATCTTGGAGTATTGTCTTATCTGAGATAATTAGCTGTCTTATTTTTCTATTAAAGAAAATTTAAATTAACAAATAATAATTCTATATATTTATGGGGTACAATATGATATTATGATATGTAAATACATTATAGAATAGTAAATCTAGACAATTAACATATGAATCACCTTATATACTTATTGGGAGAAATTTTTGAATCAAATCTCTAAGTAATTTTTAAATATATAATACATGTATAGTAGGCTATTAATAAATTAATTCATAATTAATATATTTATTATTATTAATATAATCATCCTGTCCAATAAATCACTATAAATTATTACTTCTTTGTATCTGAAATTTTGTAACATCACTCATTTCCCTATCCACCTCCACTCCCCAGCCTCTGATAACCATTGTCCTACTTCTATAATGGAATACTATTCAGTCTTCAAAAGGAAGGATATTTTGTCAATTAAAATGATATGAATAAATCTAGAAGATATTGTGCTAAGTGAAAAAAGGTAGGTACAGAAAGATAAAGACTGCATGAATTGTCATATGTGAAATCTACAAAAGTAAACTGCTCTATTTTAAAGACTTTTTAGATAGATGTTTTGAGATTACTTTAAAAGAATCCCTCTAACTTATTGCCTCATTGGATTATTAAGAAATCCATAATACTCAGCCAATTCATATCCTCTGTTTACCTGACTGATAGCATAGTGTTTATAAGTACAAAGTTTGTATTCGGATAGATCTAGTGTGTCATTCTAATTCTAGAATTTACCAACTATATGATACAGAATCTATATTCTCAACTTCTTTGCAGAATTCTTAGTCCTGTGCTTCAGGCCTTCAAACTGAATCAGACTCACAGTGATCATGTAAGATAATATTCCCTTCTTGAAAATCAACTAATTATGGAACCTTAATCACACCTATAAAAATAACTTCACCTAGATCAGAATCCAATTGAATAACAGGCACATAGTCTAGGTACGTTCACATATAGAAAAGAAATTCATGTTATTCTCTAGAATCTCAAGAATATGTCAGAAGATTTCAAGACCCCTACAAGCATCTCATTCCCTAGCTCTTCCTTGCAAACTTCTGATTATTCTATTTGAGGCCTAACTGTTGTCTCTGACAACTGGGGGTAGGGGGGCGGTTTTCCATGGCCTATTATTGTTTTCCAACTTTTCTGGGGAAAGACTTTCCACACTGATGAGTACCAAGTCATTAAGACAATCTTATAAAAGAAGTCATCCAGAGAAAAAGTGCACAGGCCAAATAACAGTATATTCTGGGAAATAGGCTTGAGGAGCTACAACTCAAAGCTCTGTCCCCTTTGGTGACTGCCTGGCTGCTGATTTTCACCATGGTTTTCTTGTTTTGCTTTTCAGGTTTACCATGGAGCTAATGAGTAGGGATGGGAATCAGACACTTAAAACACTACAGAACTTGCTGTTCTTACTGCAGCTGCTTTCCTTGATCAAAGAGCTCATGCATTAAAGAAACTTTGGTTAATTTCCAGAGATTCAAAAATAAAAGATTTGGACAATTTATTGCTTTTATAGAGGAAAGCGTTTGCAAATATTCTTTACCTCATCAGTTTTGCTGATGTAATGCAATCCCTTATTTTCTAATATAAGGATACATACAGTGTCATAGTCATTATTTAATTATTCATACAGCCCATTGCTTACTTATACAGTTCAGTAACTTTATAGGAAGGTAGGTAAAAATTTTAAATCTTAGAAAATATTGAAATACAAATAAAGGAAGATTAATAAAATTTATTCACACTAAGAAAAATCTGTTTGAATAATCAATTATAAACAATAGGAATTGAGAGTTTATTTTTTCACTAGTTACTGGATGGAAGCCAAGGAATATAAGCTATCTTCTATATTAGTTGAAGTTTAGGAAAACTTAAAAAACTCTTAAGATCTGAAACACAAGAAACAGAAAATTAAGGGAAATTTTATTCTACAAGAAATTAAAATTAAGTTAAAATCAACTTTTTATATTATATAGAAAATATATTCATAAAATCAAAACACTTTCCACTGAAATATTTACAGTCTTTTTTGTTGTTGTTTATTTGACTTTGCCTTTTTATTTTAGTCATAAACCTACTAGAGTTAGACTTAATGTCCTTCTTCTGCAGTGGGTACTCCAGTGTTAATATTCTACAATTATATTTTTGGTGTCCCAAATAAGATATTAATAGTAAACTACAAAGGAGTGCCAAGACACAACTGTAACATACATATACATATAAAACAGAAACGACCTTGGCAACAATATTTTTGTGATAGTTTGCCTTATTTTATTTCATTAAAAGATAACAATACAGATCCCTTGGACTGATTTCATGATTATGTACTCTTTGAAAAATACAGATTTACTAGTTTGTTTTAGAAACTTTGGTAAATTTTAATAAAAATAAGAAAAACTCTTAAGATTTAGATAACAAGTGTTGCTCTTTTGTTATTATAATAGAATGTCTGAGATTGGAAAATTTTTAATGAAGAGATTATTTTCTCACAGTTCTAAAGGGTTTGAAATTCAAGATCAAGGTGCTGGTATCTGGCAAGGGTCTTCTTGCTGCATCATCACATGGGGGAAGCCTGAAGGTCAAGGAGGCAAAGGGGGCAAAACTTGGATACTTATAAGTGCATTAATCCCACATAAGGGGCTCCACTCATGAGAACTAATTGCTTTTCCAAGTTACTACTTCTTAATTCTTCTAGAATTGTGATTAAATTTCAACATGAGTTTTGGAGAGCACAAACAAACCATAGCAATAAAATAAAATGAACTGGTCTCTCTGTTCTATCTTCTTCTAATCTGAAATTCTATTCAAAATGGAAAATATTTCACAAGTTATACATCTTTAGAGGAGTACTCAGAATAATAAGATACTTGTAACTTTAAAAACATGCAAAAACTGGCAAAATATATTCTGAAACCATGACATGTTGCTTGCTAGTAAGTATTTTCTGATATATTTTCATATGTATGTATATAAATTGTGTACCAGTTCCTGTTAAATGATTCATTTATGTTATTTTTTGTTTCTTTCATTACAACATAGTGAGGTAGATTGTAATGGTATCTTTCTCTCAAGGAAACTGACATTTACAGTGATAGTGTTATTTGACCATTATCACACGGCTATGAGGAGACAGATTTGGAATCTAGTCAGTCCATGTGGTGACAGCAAATTAACTCCTCCTACTCTTTCCACACGTCCTTTGGTTCGCAATGGCTACACTATAAGTAGCAATGAATTAAATTCCCTGAGAAAAAAGAGAAATTAAACTTTGGTTATACATATTTTGTGTTTTTATTGTGACAAAAATTATATAGTTATTATGTCCTCTAATTTAAGAATCCAGAACTCTTATGTGGATCACTTCTTGGTGTTATCTTTGGGGGTTAAGGTTGTATGGACATTTTAAAAAATAACCTTCCTCCACAGACTTACAAGTCCACAAGTCCACAGTCCACAGACCTACAAGTCATACATAACACACTCATCACTTTTATATCCTTCACTGCTTGGTCATTCTCTGCTATTTGGAGCTGAGATGCAATTCCTAATAAACCTTTAATCAAACAGAACTCACAGAATGTCCCCATAAATCTTACTGCTTGGCACTGTCCTGGGGACTGAGAAACATGCCAAGACTGTTAAATCCATTTCTTTGAAGAGAGTCTGTAGCCTTTGATCAATTTTTGCAGGAGTAGAAGAGAAAACAACTGTTTAAAAGAGGGAATTCTGTCCTTTGAAAAAGGTGACTAAGCTTGATATGGGGAGAAGGTGTCAGGTTGCAGAATTGTTATGGTTTAGAAGTGAGATGTCCCCCAAAAGTTTGTGTGTGAGATAACGCAAGAAGATTTATGAGTTTTGAGAGTCTTATCCCAATCAGTGAATTAATCCCCGGATGGTATTAACTGAGTGATAACTGTGGGCTGATAGAGTGTGGCTGGAGGAGGTGAGTCATTGGAGATGGGCTCTTGGGGTTTATATTTTGTCAGTCAGGGGATCTTTCTCTGCTTCTGGGTGATCATGTCCTGACCTACTTTTCTCCACCACACCCTTCTACCATGATGTTCTGCCTCATCTAGAGTCCCAAGGAATAGAGCTAACAATCTATGGACTGAGACCTCTGAAACCATGAACCCCAAAATAAACTTTTTCTCCTCTAATTGTTCTTGTCATGTATTTTGGTCATAGCAGGAAAAAAAAAAAAAAGACTAAAACAAGAACCTAGAGAAAAACTTCTCTGAACATGAAGGCTTTTTGGAAGAGGTGACAGCAACCTTGCCCATAGATAGAGTACTTCGATCATCTCTCCTGTGACATGACTAGAGCAAATATGCAACCACACATACCAAGCTCCTCCTTTGGGAGGAAGCATCTTGATATCTCCACAAACAAGGAACCCAGCATTGGAAGGCATGACTTTATACCCGGGTCTTCTGCCTTACCAGCCATTAGTCCTTGGAAAAATGATAACATATTTGGAAACTCAAGGTGGTCATCTGTAAAATGATGACAATGACTTCCCAAGCTTGCTTGCTCCAATGAGAAAGTATACACGAAAAAGATAGTCAAAGACTATATCAATAATAATTGTTAATATATTTAAAGTGGTGATTTTGCTATTTGTATTTCTATTTTTCATGCCCTAACACATGTGTAAATTGGATATTGAGTTCTGGAACCAATATCTAAATGTATAAGTGGAAAACCAACCTTTAATTTTTAATATACTATTTTCATCTCACTTAAAATTTCACAAATTTTAGCAAATACTTTCATATTTTATAGTCTGTGACAATAGAGATTAATGATGACAGTATGTTTAATTTCCACTCATTATTGCAATGAATAACTTGTAATTTACTAATGACTATCAGATTTTCTGTGAAGAAAGAAACTGATACCTAGTCAAAGATCAGTTTTGCTTTATGATTAAAGCCAATTAGTACTGTACTAATAAGTATAATCTTTGGTATCTTAAAAATATAATTTTTTTAATTTTCTGAAACTTGTTTGTACAACTATAAAAGGAAGATGATGAAAGTCATTTTTTCCAAAGGAATTCATGAATAAAAGCAAATTATGAATCACAAATAAATGCCTGGAATAAAATTCAGGGGAATTCTTTCATAATTCAAAGAATATTTACCAATTATTTGCCATGTAATGGATGCTGAAATTTTCCTCAATATTAAAAATTTTGGTTTCATTTAATAGTTACTAATATATTTTAAAATTTACTTTTTGTTTTTCTCAATAATTAGAAGACTCATAATCTTTGTGTTGAATGTGAAATACTTAGTTTTACCAAATTTAGCTGTGAATGGTACTGAAAATGAAAATTGTACATTTTTAATCTTATATTATGATTTTTATAAACAATAATAAAATCATATTAAGACTAATAAATAACACTTAATCCTCATAACAACCTACTGTTGTACCATTATTTTATGCCTGAAGGGAAGTTCCTTACAGTCACATTGTTAGAACACAATAATAGAGTCATGGTTCATTTATAGATATAGTCCCCAAATCCACTCCTTACCACCATGCCAACTTGCCTTTCCATTCTAAGTTGTGAAGCAATTTCTTTTAGATTTAAATATGGAAGAAAATGCTGGAATAATAAGAAGAATAAATGTCTTTAATAATTAGGTAAAATTATGAGTTTTCTATCCTAATGTTTGAGCATTCCTAATCCAAAAGTTCAAAATCTGAAATGCTCCAAAATGTGAAATTTTTGAAAGGTGACATGATGACACAAGTCAAAATTGCACAACATGAAACATTGTTTCATGCAAAAATTATTTACTTACAGAGATAATAAGCAAATACAGCAAAGTAGCAGGATATAAGACCAACATACATAAATCCACTGATCCAGCATACATAAATCCTATACTCCAGTGATGAATCTGTTGAAAAAGAAATCAGAATTATCCCATTCAATATAACCTCAAAAAAAAAAAAAAAAAAAAAAAGCTCTGAGAATACATCTAACCAAGGAGGTTAACAACTTCTATAATAAAACTATAGAAGAGTGAAGAAAGAAATTGAAGACAACCGTAGAAGACGTGAAGACCTCCCATGTTCTTGGATAGGCAGAATTAATATTGTTCAAAATGTTCAAAATGGACATTCTACAAGAAGCATAAATGCAACATAATCCCTATGAAAATGCCAATGACATTCTTCACAGAAATAGAAAAGAAACAGTCCTAAACTTCATTTGGAATAATAAGAGTTGCAGAATAACCAAAGCAATCCTGAGCAAGAAGAGCAATACAGGAAGCATGGACAATACCGGATCTCAAATTATAGTATACAGAGCTATAGTGACAAAACAGCACTGTATTGGCATCAAAACAGACATGACCACCAATAGAATAGAAGAGACAGAGACAAAGCCCATATAGATACAGTCATCTGATGTTCAACAAAGATGCCAAAACACACACTGGAGAAAAGATAAACTTTTTAAAACAAAAGGTGCTGGGAAAGCTAGATATCCATATGTCAAAGAATGAAACTAGATCCCTATCTTTCAAACTGCTCAAAAGTCAATTCAAAGTGTGTCCAAGACCTAGGAATTAGATCAGAAACTTTCCAACTGCAAGAAGATAGTAGGGTCAAAATTCCAACATACTAAGGCAGGCATCACCTTTCTTATTGAGACCTCAAAAGTTCAAGAAATAAAACCAGGATGTCACTGAAGTAAAAAAAAAAAATCTGCAGAGAAAAGGAAATGATAAAAGAGTGTGAAAAGGAACCTACAGAATCCTCTGATTGGGGATTAATATTAGGAATATATAAAGAACTCAAAAAGCTTAACACACACACACACACACACACACACACACACACACACACACAGCCCAATCAATAGACAAAAGAACTAATGACACCGTTCTCAAAAGCTAAATCACAAAGAGTTAGCAAATACATGAAAAAAAAAATTCAACATCCCTAGCAATCTGGGAAACACAAATCAAAACTACATTAAAAGTTCATCTCACCCTCTTCAGAATGGCAATCATCAAGCATACAAATAATAAATGTTGAAAGGATGTGGTGGAAATTGTACATCCATATAGTGTGGATAGGGCTGCAAATTAGTACAAACATTCTGGGAAGCAGTATGGAGGTTATTCCCAAAACTAGGAAAAGGACAACCACATGACCTAGCTACTCCCCCTGCTTATTTATTTATTTATTTATTTATCCAAAAGTGATATAGGCACATTGATGTTTATAGAAGTGCAACTATAATAGCCAAATACGGAACAAGACCATGTGCCCATCAATAGATGAATTGAAATAGAAAATGTAGTATATGTGCACAATGGAGTTTTACTCAGCCATTAACAATAAAATTATGGCATTTGCTGGCAAAT
Organism: Sciurus carolinensis; assembly: GCF_902686445.1. Classification (NCBI taxonomy): domain Eukaryota; kingdom Metazoa; phylum Chordata; class Mammalia; order Rodentia; family Sciuridae; genus Sciurus; species Sciurus carolinensis. The sequence continues at coordinate 41,425,996 of NC_062219.1, read as the reverse complement.
GGATGGATTGGAGAAGATCATGTACAGTGAAATATGTTAGACTCAGAAAGTCAAGGATCAGATATTTTATTTCAAATGTAGAAGTGAAACCAAACTAGGGGGAATATGGAGGGATTCCATGAAAACAGAAGGGTGATCAGTAGACTAGGGAAAGGGGATTAAGCAGGAGGTAGAAGGAAAGGGAAAAGAGAAAAATGGTGGAATGAAATTGATCAAATTATGCTATGTACATATACAAATATACCACAGTGAATTTCACCTTTATGTATATCTACAAACACTAATTTTAAAAAAAACCTACAAATAAATATAAGGAATACCAATAGAATAGGGAAAAGGGAACAGGGGGAGGGTGAAAGGGAGAAAAAGGGGATTTACTGGGAACTGAGGTGGAATAAATTATGTTTCATACTTGTATGATCATGTCAAAATAAACTCCAATATTATGTATAACTATTATGCACAAATAAAACATTTAAAATTACAAAAACTTACCTTGAGTTATGCACATAAGATATATGTGGAACACAAATGAATTTCATTTTCAGAATTAGGTGCCATTCCCAGAATATCTCATCATGTATAATAAGCAAATATTCTAGTCCAAAAAATGTGAAACCTGAAACACTTCTGGTGCCAAGAATTTTAAGCAAGGAATCCTTTACCAAGATTAATACACCAAGAACTAGCTCTGATCTTCCATTTTTACACATTTTTCATATTCTTTTTAAAAAAAAATTTTATTGGTTCTTTTTAGTTCTGTGTAAGGGTAGAGTCCATTTTGATATAATTATACAAGCAAGGAATTATTATAATTAGGACACCATTGTTGTGGATATACGTGATGGTGAGATCCACTGTGGTGTATTCATATATGTACATAGGAAAGTTATGTCAGATTTATTCCACTCTCTACCATGTCATTTTGCCATTTCTTTTTCTCTTTCTCTGCAGTTTGTGTAGTAGATATTGTTGTATAAATGTGAATGCATGATGAGTATGATGGGAAAATTTATTGTATAATTTATTCAGAAACTTTCCTTCTTTTAGGAAGAGTATTTTCAACAAGCTTTGTGTTATATTTTAGATATGATGTGTCTCCCAGAAGGTCACGTGAGAGAAAAAAAAAAGAATTTTTAGAGGTGAAATGATTAGATTATGATCTAATCAGTGGATTAATCCACTGATATGGATTACCTGGGTAGTAACAGTAGGCTGATATGGTACTAAAGCCAAACCCTTGAACTGGAGCTGTGGAACAGTGGAAGAGGAGTGGGCTGGAGGGTGTGCAACAAGTACAGGCCATGGCCATATGAGGCTGGCCATGCTGGCTCGGTGAGTCAGGCAGAGGAGATCCAAGGCACACCAACCATTCAAACTTTGGCAGCCTTGCCTGGGCCTGGTGAGGATGCCTGCTCCACTTTGCACGATAGTCTGGAAATCTTGAGCATCCGTGATCCAATAACCTCAATCCCCTGCTTTCCATAAAGCAGTGGGAAAATGGAAGTGATTTCAGGGTTAACCAGCCAGGGGTATTTTCCAACCCTTGATTAGCATGATTAGCATAAATTTGGACAAAGATCATTGGCCTGAGTGCTATATAAACCCCTAGACTAGCACACTCAAATGGCAATCCCTCTTAGGTCACCCCTCATGTTGTGGGAGTTCTATTTCTATTCATATTGAATAAATCCTACTCTTACACTCACTCATCCTCATCTGTAGATTTCATTCTTCAAATTCATTAGACAAGAATCCATAAAGAAGAAATTGGCAGTGAGCCTCTGGGGTCTGCTGCAACACTGGAGCCTATAGGCCACCATTAAGAGCTGCAACACATTTCTTGGCTGCAAAAACCTGCAACTTATGCAGACCCCACCCACCAGCAAAAGCAGAGAATCTAGTTTCATCTCAGATCTGGTTTTAGTATGACTGGAGAAGTAGGTAACTGGGGTGTGTCCTTGGAGTTTATATTTTGTCCTCAGTGAGTGGAGCTCACACTGTTTCCTGGTTTTCATGTCCTGAGGTGCTTCTCTTTACAATGCCCTTCTGCCATGGTATTCTGTCTCATACTGGGCCTATAACTGGAGTCAGCTCACCATGAACTGAACTTCTGAAACCTGAGACACAATAAACTTTTCTTCCTCTGAGTATTACTTGTCAAGTCTTGGTCACAGCAATGAAAAACTGACCAAAACACTCTGCTATCTCATTCCAGAATTGGTTTGTTCTTCTCTACCATTAGAGTATGCCTTTTGAGTTCTTAGAATCAATTGTCAAGAGCTAACTAGATGTACAAAAATATTGTGTTTCTGAAGTCAACATTTTTAATGTACTTTCTTCAAAGATTGTGAGAATACAGAAACTCAACTAAAGAAGAGAATCCCAGAAAGCTCAAATCTCAACTTTGCAATGATTTTTTACAACAGCAAGGATTCCAACCCCCACATCAGTTTAATTAATACCCAATAATTGTACATATTTATGGAGTACAGTGTAATATTTAGATACTTGCACATAACATATAATGATGAAATGAGATCATTACACATCTCTATCTTCACAGTATTAGTACACCCATTATTTCAAACATCTATCATTGCTTTATATTGGCAACATTCGAAGTCCTCTCTTCTAACTATTTTGAAATACACAAATTATTTTTAAACATAATCACTTACTGTGCTGTAGAAGACTAGAATTCAGTACTTCTATTATTTTTTAATCCCCACACTTGCCTCTCCTCTCTTCCTCTCCTACCCTTCTCAGCCTCTAGCAATCAATATTCTATTCTTTACCTCTATTTGTGTGGAGCAACATTTTTTAACTTTCACAACTGAAGAAAAATATGAACCTTTCTGTGCCTGGCTTATTTTGCTTACCATAATTCCTTCCAGTTCCATCCATGCTGCAGCAAATGGGAAGGAGTTCTTTCTTTCTCCTTTTTAATAGTTAAATAGTGTTCCATTGTGCATATATCCGTTCATCCAACATGAACACCTCAGTTGATTCTGTATCTTGATTTAGTCTCCCTTTGCAACTACATTTAGATTGGATGCCAAACAGTAAAGTCTAGTGAGGCAATCATGGCAAAGTAAGCAACATTTTCTCCAGAGGACAGTTTTGAATGGAGAAACTGGGAGATGCTTAAAACTGTATCTGAAGAAAAGCAAATATAACTTCCAGTGAGAAACTTCAAAGACAAGTATAAAAGAGCAAATAATATTTTCTCCAAAATTTTTATTTCAGAATGACCTAAATTAGGTGTAAATATTATCAAAGGTTGAACTTAGAAATTGAGAGAAGAAAAAAAAAAAAAAAAAAAAAAAAAACTATGAGAGAGAGTACCTAAGAAAAAACTACTTGGACAAGAATAACATTTGAAGTACTCAAAAACAAATCGTCCTGTAGTCCAGAAAATAGGTATTTTTCCCTTTAGTGTTTTAGAGTATGTGTGTTGGTTTTGTTTTGTCTGTATTAGACATGATGACCACTGAAAAACAAATAAAACCGAATATGGTGGTGCATGCCCGTAATTATAGTAATTTGGGAGGCTAAGGCAGGAGGGTCACAAGTTTGAGAGCAGCCTGGGTAACTCAGTGAAAGCCTGTCTCAAATCTAAAAATATAAAATAGTGCCGTGATTGTAACTCAGTGGCATGCACCCCTGGATGTGTTCAATAACTAGTCACACACAAAAAATGAAAGTATTTTGTGATGTAAAATTGATATTTGCTTAAGTATGAAAGTTCTTACTAGATCACAGAACATGAAAACTACTGATTTTTCTGACAGCTTCCTGGACATTGTAAGTCATGTGAGATATTGTGTGAATAAGGAAAGGATAGGCAATTAATTATGCCATTTCAGGCTGCAGAGGTTAACAGGTCAAACAAATGATATCTCCTGGAAATTGTTTACCTTTATTGAATGAGGATATTTTCTTGCCTAAGGACCTGCATAGCTCATGATCTTTGGGCCAGTTGTGTTCATGTGCCCCTCCCTCAATTGGTACTTGCATGTGCCATCTCTCCTGAAAGGCTGGTGACACCTGAGGACAGACTGAACAAGTTGTAAGCTTCAGGAGTGACTCTCACTTGTGCTATAATAGGACTTCTATCTAGTGGTAAAACCGAAACATGTATTTTTAATTTTTTGGCATTTAAATAAATTTCCTAACCATTTGTAAAATAAATTACTTTTAAAATTTTTATTAATATCCTCAAATCACATGGATACCATTTTTTAAAAATTAAATGTTTGACCCAGATCAGTGCTCTGTGATACTCTATTCCTCTGCATTTTAAAGGAATTCCAGTTGTTTATTTTTCCTCCAATAACATTGTTAATGATGAGGAAACTAGTTTGGTATTACACTCTACTTCAGTGTTTCTCAAAATGTCCCCAAATAGCAGTTACTCAGTCTTGTGATTTAAATAATAATAAGGGATTGAAATAGGAATTATGAGATTTCAATTATAATTTTACAGAAAATAATTTGGGGATCAATGAAGTGCCAGACTGAACAAGATAAATAGGTGTTATTGTGTGACTTATCACAAAATTTAACAATAATTATAATGACAATAATATTAACTTGTTTTAATGTATACATAATTTTCTGGTATGGTTCTAGTTCTTTCCACACACTGACACATTTTCCCCAATAACTCTGAGTAAGTATTGTCATTTTCTATTGTTTTAGAAGAGGATCTGAAGTATGAAAAGGACAAATAACTTGCTCAAGGTCACATAGCTAGTAAGTGGCATAACCTGAAATTGAGCAGATGACAATACTCCAGAGCCTGAGTCCTTCAGTGAAGAAGCTGCTTCACTCTTGGAAATGCCTACCTGTGGTGCTGGTGTGAGCTGAGACTCTCAAAGAGGCTGTATTATGTTTGACGGTAAGACTCATTCCTCTGACAATCTGGAAGTATTACTCCTTAGGTCATACTTTGGGAAATTGGGATTTATAAATAATATTAATGCTTCAGACATTTGTGAATAAATACATCAATTTGTGGTTATCCTTATCCCATGAAAAAGGCAGAAATCACCTAGTCTCCATTTATCAGATAAATTATGCTTTTAGTAACATACCTGCACAGCCACATGATTTCAATCTCATCTGCCATGTACAAGAGAAACCAGGAAAATTGCTACATGAAATTTATTTTATGCACTGCTCATACTTCACTGAAGTGCTCCTCCTACCATTAATAACATTGTTCTGTTATCATTCATTTCCATTTTTCTGTCATTCTGTATTTGCTTTTTTTCTGCCTTATAATGTTTTATTCTTAATCAGGTCTTTCTCTTTTTTTAATATGACTACACAGTATGACACCATCTGATATATGCATATGCACATACATGTGTATAAATATGTGCATCTATATACACACATACAGGTATAAATATCCAAATATTTTGTTAAATAAAACATAAATTTAATGTTTTTGTACACAGCCTATATTGGTTATTAGAATTGTTAATGTTTTCAGCTTGTAATTCCAAAATCATCTAATGCAGAAATAAGGGGAAAATCATATTTTGAAGTTTCTATAAAAATAAAATTAACCTAAAAGCTGAATGAACTCGTAGAGAATGAATTGATTTAGAACACAAGGAATGTGTGAAAAATGTAGTGGTAAGGGAGGGAAGACGGAAGAATTACAGTTTTTAGAAATATCATAAGGTCTTCAAAAATATGTGCCATTGTTCTGTATAAGTTGTGAAATTGAATGCCTCTGTTTTTCTGTATTCTATGAATATAGAAAAAAGAAAAGCTGTGAATGTTCTAGTAAATAATTGATAACATTACATATCTCAGGTCTTCCCTCTCAAATGAAATTTTGCAGGGCATCTGCATTCAATCCTCCCTTTATCAGGTAATGAAGAAGCATGAAATTTGGGTCAGGAATTTCTTGTGATCCTAAGAATGCAGCAAGGAGCATGACTGACAATAACCTTACCTTCATGGAGAAAACATTCTAGGAAAGTAAGGGAACATGGCTGGCAATATTCCCATCCTTGTGGAAAGAACATTCTAGGAGGGTAAGACAGACAATAAACAAACACATACAATTTGTACAGGTTTCAATATTCAGTAAAAGCAGGCAGTTTGGGGCAAGTGTGCCTACTACATGAACACTGAACAAGATCAGAACAAGTTGAGTTTTCTCTCCTAGGAATTTCCCAGTGTCTATATGATTTCAGAGCACCCTCTTCATTGATCTCTTTCTCCTTCTGTTTTGCTTTCTTGATTTTATTCCCAACACATTTTCCTGAGTACCTGGAAGTTGTTATCTCTCTGTCACTACTGCTTTCCTATCTGGAGAGCTATGTCCTGACTTAAAGCTGGAGTTTTGGAAAAATAAGTATTATCATTTCTGTTCTTGTAGATGAAATTCTGAAGTTAAAAAGGAAACAACTTGCTAAACATAACAAAAATACATCCATGTTCCTTATATCCTAGCTCTCTACACCTGTGTGTGCACTGGTTTCCTAACGTCAGGTGGGCACAACCCTGACAGGGTGTCAGAGGACATTTGTATGGAGTGGAGTAGGAAGAGAAGCCTTCCCAATCCACAGTATGTGGCACCAGCTGGTGAACACATCACTCTCTTAGAAAGGTGGAAGTGAAAAAATGGGATGAACAGAACTCTCCAGTGGACAATAAAACCGTAAAATCACTGAAGAAATTTAAAGTAAACAAATATATAACCATAATTGCTGAATTATAGGAATGCCAAGACATCATGAGCCTCCCTGCTAGTTGTATGATATCTCCTGAGTGATTTCTGTGCTATACTGATAAATGTAAAAAATCAGACTGCTCCATTGCTACCATGAAGACAGTCAAGGAGGAATGGGTGCTTCCTGCGCTTTGCAACTCTGAGAAAGCACTCAGGAGGAAGACTGGAAAAAACCAACTGCAGATAGCTCCTAACAGAGATGCTCCTAATCATTTAATTGTACCAAAGAAAACCACTTTCAAAGTTTTTGTTACTGAGATTCCATAAATGCATCTGTTTTCTGGGTTTTATATGTATGGCTCAGTCCCCATTACTTCAGAACCTATCAATCTATGGTCCAGGTCAGCTCCTTATTTCTATCAGAATAGTATTTAGGCTGTCCCTTGAAAATACTACACACATAAACACATACACATACATACATACACAATGTATGTATTATCTATATGTGTGTCTACATATATTTATGTATATATGTATATGCATACTATATATACATATAATACATCATAGGGAAAGAATGAATGAAGCAGTTTATATAAATGAATGTGTGAACTATTTATTGGACTATGAATACAGTTTGGTCTATGTCTCCGCAATGAATTTCTTATTAATAAAAAAAAATTCTGAGTCAGGCAGATGTGCAATAGCAAATGGCAAAGACTTTTTAGTGGTTTTCTTGGTTTTCAAAAATGACTACTTGTATTTAGTAGCAAAATTTAATATATCATTCTAGAAGTACACAAAATATTCAATAAGAACTGAAACTATCTAATTTAATGTTACCCTGTGATAGTACATTATGTTTCTACATGACAAGAGTAGTCCACCCACTGGACCATGACAAAGACTATGCTGAGCATATGGCTTTGATTTTTTGCCTGCTGTTAAGCTGATGGTGACTCAAGTGTAATGTATTGTCAGTAACATGAAGGACTATGACCTTTCTAATGAGTTATTGCATGGCTGCAATAACAAAAATAAGTGTAAATTGCACTTTATAACTTAAATTCAATAATAACCTTAGTAGATATTTTTTATCACTTATCCCTTGTTCTGATGGAGGAAACAGAAAGTGAGGTTAAGTATCTCAATCACTCAGTTGGTAGGTAATGTCACCCAGCTCTCCAATTATGTGCTAACCATTGCTAAACTGCCATATCAGTAGCACATTGATATCTCAAATGCTAGGAAACTTATTTGCATATATATGTACAATATATTTTCTAAAATATGCTGGAAATGGAATTTGAGTACTATTTGTGATATCGCAAATGTATGCTTACTTTTTGGCAGTCAATGCCACTGAAGAGAAACACCAAAGATTGCTTCTTCATGTAATTTCCCCCCTACATTTAGAATAAATGACTCAGTCATGTTCCATTAAAGAAAATGTTACTGATTGTCTATTATGTGTCTGGATATAGAAGGTAAAAAGATGAACCAACACAGTTCATTCCTGTAGAATCTTCCACTCCAATAAGTGAAGTAACACAAATATCAACAATTCAGGAAACAGATGTAAAAGGAAAATGTGAATCAAATGTTGTAGAATTTTAGAAGAGGAGCAGATTACTTTTTCAGGAGGAGAATTAGAGACCATTTGACAGGAAAACAGAGGGAATTTCAGTTCAAGCTTAATAATGGACTAAATTTAGATGGCAAAAGATGAGTATTGCAATGGTTGCATATGCAAATGCGGAGGAAGTTAAGTGTGACTCCTTTCTTTTGGTATAGAGGGATTAAACCTAAGGTTGCTTTACCACTGAGCAACATTTCCAGTTCTTTTAATTTATTTATCTTTAAAATTTGAGACAGGTACTTGCTAAGTTGCTGAGGTTGGCCTTGAACCTGCAAACCTCTGCCACAGCTTTCCAAATCACTGGGATTACAAGCATGTGCCACTGCCCTCAACTTTTGCAAATACGATTCTTCCTGGTGTATCAGTGTTAAAAATAGTCATCACTCATAGACAATCCATGTTCCATAGCCTGTATTATACACTCTACTTACATTTATTTCAACCCCACAAAGAACTTTGACTGCAGATGTTACAGATGTAGAAATTATAGCACAGAGAGTTGAAGAGATATCTCCATAGTACTAACTCCTTAGTATTAGTCTGAATTCCAAACCAACTATTTGACTTTTTCTATTACACTATTTTTAACCCACTACAAAAAAGCAACTTCCTTTATTGTGGATAGATTAATAGAAGAGTATTGATGGAACAAAAAGTTAAAAAGTTAATTTGCTTTCATGAAATAAAAGCAAATTTTCAGATGCCAAGGATTGTTTGTGACTTTTTCCTCATTTAATATGCATAACAACTCTATGAAAGAAACAGGATTATGATTAATCCCATTTTCAGACAAGAAATGTGAGAAATAAAGAAAGTAAATTTCCAGGGCTTAAGAGCCAAGATCCAGCATTAGATTTTGGACTCTTGGCTACTAACTACATTGGCTTCCTCTCAGACGAAGGAGGATGAAGAATGTTGAAATGCTGAGTAAGGAATTTGGATTTCCTACTGAAATAATAAGGAGCCAGCAAAGACATTTCATCAGAAAATTGACAAAATCAGAGCTCATGCTTCAGATAATTTGCATAAATTATTTTTCTGGTAATCTGTTCTTTAGATCATAGAGAGAAAAGACCAATCAAAGGATAATTTTCATAATCTAGATGAAATATGATCAAGACATGAACCATTTTGTTTTATAAAGAAGATCAAAGTCTTTGGTCAGAGATATTTTGTAAGTATAAAGCTGCAGGGTTACAACTTATAAGAGATGTAACAGCCAAGAAGAACAAGGAAGCATTTCTAATTAAGATAGTAGTCAGGGACTGGCAGAATTATTAATGAGCCTGGTAAGGTTGATTCTTGTTGTTAAAGTGGAGTGGCATATGAAGCTTTAGAAAATAGTAAGTGTCCTTGACTAGGACATCTTAAGTACTCTTGTTTGCATGAGGACAGAGAGAGTTATGTTGAGTATTTCTATAGACTCCCACCCATAAATTCTGTGGAAAATATGGATTCATTATTAGGTTACTCTAGTTCCATGAAGAAGACAACAAAGAAAAAGAACATTTCAATTAATGAAATATGCTCTGTCTTTAGAGATAACTCATGTTCCTGGCTATTGTCCTTGAGTTTTATTGGTAGTTTCTCCTCTAGATTCCTCCTGCAAATCCAATTGGAAATACAGATAATATGGGATCTGATAAATTTAAGTGACTTTAATAGCCTGTGAAAATCTTAGAGGTTTTTAAAAATGAAATATTTAGTATCTATGGAAACAAATGGATAGATGTACATCTTCAGATAGATGGTTATTGTATATTTTAATGATAATCCGTCCTTAACAACCTTGGGCACCTTTGAGATTTTTAAAAATTTTTCTCATCAAGAAATGAAGAAGAGGAGGAGGAGGAGGAAGAAGAAGAAGGAGGAGGAGGAGGATGGGAGGGGGAGGAAGAAGAAGAGGAGAAACAAAACTAGTTTGAATGAAGATACTGATTATTGAATGAAGACTGATTTCACGTCTTATTAAAAATAAATTTTTGACTTTGACTAACTTTCATTTATCAGTTGACTTTAGCAATGTGATGATCAGTGTTACAGCAAATGATTTGTAAATGACTGAGGCAGTTTGAAATTACATGTTTCTGGAAAGACTGCTCTTCACCTACCTGGATATTGCCAACATCATCATTTTAAATTGAATGTAGGCCAATGTTAATCAGAAGAATGTAATTAGAGTTATCAAGATCAACTCTACCTTGCCTTGTATTTTGAATATAAACTCCATCTTCTATCACCCAACTTGTTATCTACATAACTTTTGTACATTGTCTAATCTTCTCCCTCTCCCTGGTCTCTTAAGCTCATGATTTTGAACCTCTAGGACTCTCACTCCTTCATGAATTTCCCCATTTTCTCACCCTCTTTTCCTCAGTCTTTCTGCAAGATTTGCTTACTCCTTGTCCAATAATCACATTAGTTTTCCTGTAGTTTCTGGAGTGTGTCCAGTTTTTCTCTTATATTTTGTGTATCACATTTTCTCAGGGTGGAACAAGTGTCCTGCTTGATTTTCCTTGCTCCCTCAAAACCTTCATGTACTTTTATGTATAGGCCACCACGAGATATTATCTCTACCATTCCTCCACCCACCTCCCTGACACTCCCTCTTTTTTAATGAAAATACGGAGCATGTGGGTGACAATTTTTCTTTTTTTTTTAACTAGGGATTGAACTCAGGGTTGCTTAACCACTAAGCCACATTCCCAGCCCTTTTTTGTATTTCATTTAAAGACAGGGTCTTACTGAGTCGCTAAAGGCCTTGCTAAGTTGATGAGGCTATGCTTGAACTGGCTATGCTCCTGCCTCAGCTGCCTAAGGCACTGGGTTTCAGGTGTGCACCACTGCACCTGGCACAATCTTTTAATTTCATCATAATTTTAAATGAATTTAAAAGGGTGAGTATATTACACATGTAACGTGCATCTCAGTCATCATACTTTCATCTTCGTTTCACTTCAGTTAGATTCTATAGATTTTTGGATTCTATTCATTAGTCATCCCATGAATACTTGTGGAGCCCTGATGAGTGTCAGTAACTTCCTAGTAGTGAAAAGCCTAGGTAAAATCCACAGGCCCCTGAAGCCCATGTTTTGTGATAACAATCAGTCCCTAGAATAACTCACCTGCCTCTACTCCTTCTCCCTATCACCTCCATCTGGCAACATTCCAACTAAGGTTTTATCCAGGTATCTGCTGACTTTATATTAGCATTGTACCAGCCAGTCAGTAAGGGTTTTCTGTATGTGTTTCTGAAAGCACAAAAATAAAGTAATTGAAACGTGGTGAGAAAGAAAAAGAAAGGGTAGGAAAGAATTATATAAACAGGTATGAGATTATGTATAAGATTAAGTCTATATTCTTGCTAAGGAAAGAGCACAAAAACCAAGTCAAACACTTCTGATTTAAACATATAACCACAGATTTAAAGTGGCCTTTGGCACGGAAAATCTGTATTTTCCTAGTTAATTTAGTTTTCCACTTTCTGACACAACAATTTCACCCTTTCTCCTCTAAACTCCAGCAGCCCTATTCTCCCTCATATGGAGTCAGTAATCTCACCTTATCTTCAAAGGAGAGCAGCGGCAAAAAGAAGAGACAGGTAACTGTTTCTTATTCTCAAATCCTCAAAACCATCTTTCTCTGACTTAATTTCTTTTTTTTCTTTTGCTATGTCAAGGGGTAAAATTTTCCTGAGACTTTCTGTACCTACTTTCCACTGGGTTCTGAATCCCATTTGCCCTCCCTCATTTAATGATGCTGCCTTTACTAGTTCTATTCTCTATTCTTATGTTTCATCCCTAAGAAATAATTCATTTAGAACACTAAAAATCCAAAATCTCCCTTGAAAAGTGAAAATACACACATACACAAACATGTGCACAGTGAGAGAGAGATGGAGAGAGATATCTAGGGAAATTTTACCTCTACTATTATTAATAAATGATCACATGATATGTTGCTGCCTAATAAAATCTGGATGACACAAATTGGTGATAATAATCTAACAATTCAGAATTCACTGAATGGTAAATCATACTCATTAGCAACATAATAAATATATGTTAGTTTGAGTTAACAGTATAACATGAAGCATATTCAAAATAAGAACATAGTTTTCCATGACCAAGAGGGATCGAAAATTCTTAATAGATGAGAGTGACACAAATCCTGGATCTAGCACTCTGGAGACCAAAGCAGAAAGGGTCTTCATTTCCAGAATCAGAGAAGACAGGACTCTAGGGATCAAGATCTTTACCTTAAGTTAATAGTATGTGTTTTTACTTAACTATTTCACAGTAGTATTAACACGATAACGGAAGTTGCAGCATCACAATTTTACAATGAGTATAAACTTGGGGAATGCATGGTGCTATAGAAATATTACTGGCAAAATGTCCTCGAAGAAAATACTGGGGAAGAATATACTCATTAATAATTTTTGGTTCTACAAATGAAATCAACTAGAATGACATGATGATCCATCAGGAAGTCTTGAAAAATCCTATACATATTTCTTGGAATCTATTTTAGGCTTATGAACACAACACAAGAATAATACAGAAAACAGAAGGCCAAGTACTAAAAATTATCATAACAAATGTTGGTTTTCATGTTGAAAATGCTGAGTATTTCATTCCCTGAAATTACTTTCTCCCATGTAATAACCATATTTTAATACAAAATTGAATGCGTAGAACAGTAGTGGTTTAAAAAAAAAAAAATCTCTGCATGCTCTATGTTCCGCTGATCCAGTCAGTAAGGTTTTTCTGTATGTGTTTCTGAAAGCACAAAAATAAAGTAATTGAAAAAGAAAGGGTAGGAATGGATTATGCAAACAGGAATGAGATTATGTACAAGATTAAGTATATATTCTTGCTATGGTCATATTCTTACTAAGGATGGTGAAATTAAGGAGACTAATCCTACAGTGTACAATGGTCAAAAGGTAAAAGCTGTCCTCTTGCTTCAGAGAATTGCAGCTATCACTTACGATGTTTGAAGAAATTTCTCATGGGAATTTTCATAGAAAAGGTGTTTTATAAACTAGGAAAAAATCTGAGCACTCATCTTCCCAAATGGCATTTAAGAAATCCCTTTTCATCTCCAGACAAGAAATGACAAATATTACTAAGTAACACCTTTTCTTAGCTTGTCTCAAAGATACTTAGTGTACTAGAAATTTCTTATAATGAGAAATGAAATCTCTCAACATGAGAACAAATGTAAAGTACAATTGTGCTTCACAATTGTGACCTTAAAACACTGAAATTTCACAGGTGAGACAGATGTCAATGACTCTCTGATGACTGTAGTTGTGCCCTAACAGACCCTTGATTCTACTATAAAATGAAATTTTAAAACAATGACTTCTACCATTTTCTATTTCTCCTGAGAATGTCTTTCTTTCTTTCTCAGTGCTGACAGACATAGTGTCCAATTTAGAAACCTAACATAATTCTTTGAATTATATGTTTTATGCTTTATAATAGAACAAAATGAAGGAGTAGGCTACCTAGTGTTAACCATACAGTCTTGCTGGTTCCAGGTACTGTGGTTGGTTATTAGTTTTCCTCTCTTCTTCTTTTCTTCCTTTCTTCACACATCATTCAATTAACATGAGTTGAATGCTTGACTGGTGTTGAGTAAATCTTTGGAAAGTAAACCATAAGAATAAAATGTGTTATGAAATGAATACACAAGATGAGAAAAGTGGGATTTTCTAGCTTTTTTTGGAGCCATCAAAGAAGACATGATAGATATATTTTCAAAGATAAATAATGACTCACCAGAAGAATCAGATGGAAGAAGAAACAGAACATGATAATTCAAGAGGTTTGAAAGACTATATGATATATTTGGAACTACAAGGATTTTCTGTGTGTGGAGAAGAGGGATTTGTAAGATTGCAAAAGATGAAGACTCATTTACATAACACTAACCCTCAGATTTGGTTGGTTTGGTAATTGAGGATGTTTAAAATGCTTAAAGTAAGGTATTGACATAATTATATGAAGTGTTAGTGGGAAGGTAGAGAAGAAATGGAGGGGTCAAGTCTTGAGAAAGGAAATTCAGATAACAAAGAATCAGTAAAGGAGTGGGATGGAATCAAAGGATCATGAACTTTCACACAGACACTATAAAACCCAAGAGATAAAAATAATAATTAAGGGTGACTTACCATTTCAGAAATTATAAAACATTTTGCCTATCTTTTATTTAATTCACTAATCAAATTCAGTTATTCAATTCTGTTTAAGATGCTCTTAACATCTCTGGGATATCTTACAATCTAGCTGTTGTTCAATATAGTAAGCAATTTTATAGTCTAGCAAGGCAATATCCTTAAGTAAATGGTTTTTGTTGTTGTTTGTTTTTTGAATTTTCCTAATAATTTAACTTATAGTATTATTAAATTATTACTTTCCTAGTAATTTAACCTGAACATGGTATTTATTCTTATCCAGCTTTGTCTTCCTGGATAAGAATAAAAAAGTCAGTTTTAGCATAAAAATCAATGTATTAATTTCCATTTAGTATAAAGAGTATAAATAGGTTGGAAATAACAAATGTAAAGTTTGGCTATTTTTATATATGAGATACTTGAAGATCTTTTTATTCACTTTAGAACCTAAATTACCTCTTGAAAAGAAGTATATCCTTAGAAACAGTAATACATGTATATGAGTGATACAAGAGATTGTAAGTTATATTAAAAGGCCTTTAGTGAGCAAAGGAACAGAATCATATACTCTTTAATTATTTCATGTTATTGTATGAAAATAATTTGCTAAATCCATTTCCAAAACAATCGTCTACCACTGGGTGTTTTCTTGGTTTTATTTTCATGTAAATTAAGTTCTCCTGTGATGTGAATGAATGGGAACAGTTTATAATATATAATCTAGAAGAAATAGTTAAAAGGATTTGAGGTTATGGCAAGGATTTCAGCAGCCCTGCAGCTTTAGTGCTGTTCTATTAATTCAGTAAGGACAGGCTGTTGAGAAGCAGTAGCGTCTGAACTTTGGTTCCAAATAAGATGGAAGAAACATCTCTCCCCCAGATTGCAATTTCAAACTCTGGGGAAAATACAAAAAGCAAGTACCGGGAATTCTGCCAAGTAAGTAAAAGCAGGTATACTGGGATAGGAAGACACCCTTGAATAATAACTAAGTTAAACGTAAATAATTTCCTATTTGTAATTTTGTCTCCATCTTTATCTCTGCTTTGACCCAGGTGTAGGCCAGGTTAAGAAATTGTGTAACTGATGCATCCTGCAAACTGCGAACTCCAAACTCCAAGAAAAGTGTATCATCATAGGCAGAAATCATTGCCATAAGTCAGAGTGTGGAAAGGGAGAATCTCTCTTCATCTTTTCCAAATTTTCTCTCAAGGTCCTACCCAGACCAACCTCACTTATACAACAATAGTGCCATATTACTGTGGTGACCATGTGGGCATCAAAATCTCTATAGGGAATCCTCTTCCTCTGGACAGAGAAATTGAAAACACTGGCCATTGCTGTATCCTTTGATTGCATATAAAAGTCTTGCCTCATGTTGATTTTCTCTGAAATTTTAAAATATTCCTCTACTAATTTCTTGCCATGTGTTTGAGAAATATGATGGTAAACCAACCTGATTTTCTTTATATATGACCTGATCTTTGGCTTGGAGACCAAAAGATTATTTTAATTTTTATGTCAATTAGTTTTGTTAAGACATATTTTAGAATTGATCTTTCTGCATGAGCTTTTCAATATGTAGATTCTGATTATCTTCTGTTTCCAGAAAACTTTTTCTTAGTTCATAGGGCTAAATTCATTGTGTTTCCTTGTCTTGTTTTAAATCCTCAAAACTCTATAGAAATGTTCTTTAGATCTTTACCTGCTTCTATCTTCATCAATTTCCTATGATACTTCACCTCTTAATTTTTTTCCTTTTTATTTTCTTGGTGTGTTCTCTTTTATTTCAGGACTTTTAATATATTTCTCCTTTTATCCATTTTCCTTTGGGCATCTTATTATTCAAACTTTCATTTCTACATTGATTTTTTTAGTTCTTAATTTCTTTTATGAGTTCATTCTAGACATTTCGTATGTTTTATTGGGACGGGTTGACATCCATGGAAATGTTATAGGCTAGACTATAGGACAATGACTACACAGACTCTATTTTACCCTCAGATTCCATGTCACGTAGGAAATGCTTCTTGTGTGGGAATGCCCTGCCTCTGTAGCCATCAACAGTTGCTTAGCACAACATGTTTGGCAACACAAAACGGCAATTCCTATATAATGTAAAATTTTTCTCTTTTTGGTTTCTATTTTTCTTGGACAATGTACCATGTCAGTAATGATTGTCCAAATGTTAGTAACTTTTCTTTCACTTGTACCCAGTTAAGTTTGTTGACCCAGTTCCCCTTCTGGTTATAATTTTAGATCTCTTGATGTTAGTTTGTGGTTCTGAATCATAGCAACAGACACTTATGATTGATGGACTGATTTATGGTATAAAAACCCCTGCAACTCTATGGCCCAGGCTGTGCTCCCAATAGCCATTTTTGGTGTTGTGTGAAACATTCAACCAGTCAGCTAACAAAGACTCTCAAATTTGGACTTCTCAGTGTTGATTGGTCTGTTCTTAAGTTGTGCCCCACGATATTACTTGTAACAATTTTTATTTTAATATTTGAATTTTTTATTTGAGCTAGTTTTCCATGTTTCCCAATATCTGGTTAAGGATATTTAATCGAAATTGAGGTGTATATTAAAATTTTTCTCTACAGTTGCTTTGGGGCAGATAATTTTCAGCAATAGGAATATTTTGAGTTTTTGTTTGTTTCATTATAGTAACATTAGATGGGCATTATATGCCATATTGGGTCAATTTGAAATGTTTTCTACTTTTTTGCATTAACTATAATAGACGATCTGCACACTAGAGAGGGGTTTAGTTGGCTTACCAGGTGTCCTACCTCAAGTGCATACATTTGACTAAAAGTGCAATTTCTTGATTGACAACCTTTGTTTATTTCATTGGTTGGTTTGGGTTTGACTATTTGCAGAGCAAAGACACATTGTGGCTTCTGTTACTGTGATTCTGCTTTTGTCTCTTAAATTCTACTCTTATTTCCTTCTCTTCTTTTTAGTGCCTAAACCTTCCTCTTTTAAATCACCCACTCAGCCCCAGTGGCAGAGCCTTCCCATTCAGGGTCAAGTCTGTTACCACACGTTTAAACACTTCATTCATTTCTCCAGTGATGGGTGCTCTGGTCTACCAAGCATCACTTATGCTCCTAATCATCAATTGTTAGGGTAGGACTTTCTCTTCTGAGGCGTGATTGATCTGTGTGACCTATCACATTTATGTCTCCTCCTTTATTTGTCTCCACAATATTACCCTCTATACTTTGCATGCAGTTATGAAATTGTGTCTATTACTTTCTAATATTTATTTCTTGTAATCTGCCTTTTGTTTTTGTCTTTCTCTTAGTTATTCCATGCATGAAAGAATATGCCTAGTTTTATTTGTTCTTCTTGTTAATGTGTTTAACTTTTTTCAAGGATGGAAAAATCCACTTAGTTGATATAATTTTATAAGATACTGTTTATGAAATGATGTTTCCAATCTCTTTAAGACTCATGGTAAATTTCTGCTACATTAAAAAGTATTAAGTACATAAATTTACAGCAAAGAAAGAAAGCATATAAATGATATTTGCCTTTTGTTCATGGGCATACTTCTTTAAATTTCCTGATTGTTTATGATCAATTCATGTTGCATGCATGTATGGAAATATCAGAGAGAATCTCATTAGTATGAGTATTAATATGTTAATAAATAAAAATAAATCAATAAGTAAGTTAGAAATGTGGAAAAAATCTTGGAAAATATTTTCTTGAACATACTGAGTTTTTATGAGGTGTGAACATTAGTGCTGCACTGAGGCCATGACTTCCTTTTCTGAGAGATGAAAAGTTCCCTGTGTTCTGTTCATCAGGCCTGAAAATCCCTTTGATGTAATTGGAGTGGAAGTGATTGAAAGACAGATGAAAAATGGGCAGAGGTCAACATAATAGAACAATCTTTCTATAAACAGGAGAAATAAACAGCAGGACTTATTCAGAACTATTGTGGATAGAATTTTATATTTTTCATAATAAGAGGCAATATGAGATATCTGCCCTGAATTTTGAAAACATTTGATAGTTTGAAACCACAATTTCATTCAATTTGGCTTACTTACTAATACATACACTAAAGTGTATGTGCGTGTGTGTGTGTGTGTGTGTATCTGTATATATACATTCATACTGACGTAAAAACAATATATTTCAGTAATTTCTAAGTAACTTCAAAAAGAGTTAATAATGGAAACAAGGAATCCAAGACAAAAACATGGGATTTGTTCCTTCCTAGGGCAGGGAGGAAAAGATCTGTTCTATGATTCTGTCTTTGTTTGATAGGGCCATTCTTCACTGTGAGTGTGAGTGTGTGTGTGTGTGTGTGTGTGTGTGTGTGTGTTCACATTATCTTCTCTCTATGCATGTCTGCTTCTATGTCCAAATTTCCATTTTTATAAAGAACCCATCACATTGGATTAGGGCTCATCCTGATGATTATGTTTCTAAATGATTACTTCAGTAAAGTCCTTATATCTAAATAAAGTCACATTCTGAAGTCCTGAGGGTTAGGATGCCAACATATTTTTTTTTTTTTTTTGAGGAGATATAATTTAATGCTATCTTAAGCCTTAAGGAGTTTGATCAGAGTTATTGTCGTTGTTTTGGGCCTATTGTCATGGTTTGGATACTAGGTGTCCTCCAAAAGTACCTGTGTCAATGCAGGCATGTTCAGAAGTGAAATGATTGGATCACTAGAACTGTGACATATCCAGTTCATCTCACTTTGAATGGACTGATTGGGTGGTACCTGAAGGTAGGTGGGTCATGGCAGGAGGAGGTAGGTAACTGGGGAGCGCCCTGGGAGGGTGCATCTTCCCTGTGGCCCTTTCTCTCTCTGCTTCCTGGATGCTCTGAACGGAACAACACTCCCCCACCACACGCTTCTGCTCTGTCTTCTATTCGCCTGACGAAAACTGGGAAAAGCCAGTTAGGATTACATGAAAATTATCTCTCCACTTCCCAATTGCAGATTAAAATTTTGGGGGGGGATGGTATGATTGAATAAGGCTTAGAAGTTATTTGACACTGAAGAAACTTGTTGTGAACTTGTTGTGAAGACAGTTATGATTATTTTTCTTAAGAAACTAAACCTTAAAGACCAGCACATAGATCAAGATATCATCTACGGAATTGCTGACCTTTGAAACACAAAAGAGAAATCTTTAGGCCAAGGTTGAAAGTTTGAACTTAAGTCAAGTTAGAAAGAAAAATGAATTTGACTTCTAAAGAGCAGAGCCTACATTTTGTATAACTGAGAAGACATAGTATCTAACTCTAAGACATGAGAACTATTTTAGTAATCCTGGGTAGCAAGAGTTGTGATGAGAGATATTGTCAAATGACTATGGATCTGGGAGCTAAAATAATTTTGTGTTATTATTTTACCAAGTTTCCTAATATCTAAAAAATCTTCCTCAAACTTTGCCCCAAATCAGAGCAAACTGGACAACCTTGACCCGAGTGAGAAAAAGGAGTCATTCAAAAATTTTCTGGATTTGTTTATAAAGGATGATTATTATGTCCATGTCTACTGTTGACAGGGAATTTGTTAATAATGTATGAATTGTTTTATAATTATATGTAACATGTTATATATGAAATTGTTTCATTATTATATATAATTATATATATGTGTATATCTATATATGTATACACACATATATGTTAAACTTTTGTATCCACCATTGTACTAGACTCTGGTGATATATATTTTTATGAATAAAATATATAGTCCCAATCTTTAAAAGTTCACAGTCCAGTAAATGTTGCATTTCCAGGGAGAAAAAGAAGTACCATAGGTTGGTAGAGGTCTATACTAAAGAATTAATTCACTTATTCTTGGTTTCCTCAAGGACAAAATTGATCCATAAAGGCAAGTAGAAGTTGAGCAAGGACTTCTGGGGAGGACTTTAGAGGTGGAGGTGTTAGTCTAAGGTAGTAGGAATGTAGTGCTGCAAAAACACAGAGAGAGGGAACGGCTACAGACAGCCACTTGTAACTGATGAATCTAGAGACAAAAGCTGAACACAGATCATAAAGGCTGATGAATTCCAAGATGACATTAGACTGTATTACTCAGGTAACCACAGAGGGAAGAGCAGTAGCATGATGTGATTTGACTTTCACATGAAAGACGTAACTTTGATAACAGTATGGAAAGTGAACAGAGGGAGCAAGAGTGGAAGCGTAGAGATCATTTAGAACAATGTTATAATTTTATATGTTTTTAACTAGGAGACAGGCTGTCACTACCTCTCATATGCAGTTTTCCAACTGGAGAAGTTGACTTTTATCAGTCAAACATTAATTCTTTTGATGGGAATTTTTGGGTACAGATTAGGTTTTCTCCTAAGAAGGACAAAAACAAAACTAGGCCTTTCTTCTATGCTGATAGTGATTTTTCTGGTTAACTTTAGAATGGTTGCAGAGTAATTGGATGTTTGCTAATTTAAACTACTTATCTGCTTCATTATTAGCATAATAGAGTCTCCCCACAGCTCTGTAGAAATTGAACTAAATGGGGGAAAAATGGTGTTTTTAAGAGATGGCATCAGAGGCAATGAATTGTAAGGAAGCAGAAAATTACACATGCTGATTAAATTACCTTATCTTAAAAAAAAAAAAAAAATCAGTAGGTAAAATGCTTTGTGATGCATCCAGATCCTTAGAGTGCCGGAGACAAGCAAATGTAGCATCTCCCAGAAGTTAAAATAAAAGGATCGTTAAGGAGCAAGTACAGCAACTCTAGGATTGAAAGTACAACTGAATGGGAATGAATTGATTTTCTCACCAGTTTCTTGAACAGATGGGGAACATTTTTATGCAGCTTAAAGTTGAAGTTGGTTATTACATGCTCCTGAGAAAGGTAAAAGTCCAGGCATGAAAAAATTATGGGAAGCTAGTAGGGACTACATCTTTTTTGGAAAATTATCTATAAAGTGTAGTGAAAATATGTTTTTCTGCTCCCTCTCCACATCCCAGTTGTTTTTCACATAATGAGGCTCTATCTATCTGAGGTCAAAACTTAAACTCTTTTAAGCACTGTTTTGGAAATGGTTGCCAGATCCCATGACCTGCTTCCTTGTGACAAGGTCACTTTGGAGGAAGCTGCATAGGCATAATGTGAGTAGCATGATTATTGAGACATGGATAAACCACTTCATCTAAATAAGTTATTTTTCCCAGGCTTGATTTTTTGGTACAGTTTTTATTTTCTTACCTCTGCAGGAAAACAGAACATAACCCAAACAAAAGAAAACAAAACAAAAAAATAATCTCCAAAAGAAAAAGTATTACTTTAGCACTTTTCACTCTTTCTTTTTCCTTTCAAGTCCCTGAAAGTGAAGAGAGCAATCATGGAGGGCAGAGACAAGAAAGGGGTGAGGTGGTTAGAGAAGCATGAAGATGAGACCGTGAAAGCAGAGGGACAGACAGGCAGAGGCATTGGTCTGAGTCCCAGGAAACCTGCAAGGTGAGATTAGAGTTTTATCGCCGGCTAAACTCAAATTGCTCACTAAGAATCTTGAGACCAAAGAGTATTGGCAGATCAAATAACAGTGGATTCACCTAGACCTTGAGAAATGAGGCAGGGCACATCAAGAAGAGAAAGTTAAGGCAGAGATAAACTATCCTCTACTGAGACCCAATAATGAATCATACATGTATTTTTCAATCTAGTCTTCTCCATTATTCAATGACATATAGATACTATTAATATGCCTGTTTTGTATAAGGAAATTGTTTGTCAAATAAATTATTTAAATTTCCCAAAATTAAAAGACAAATAAGATTCATAACCAAGATTCAGATTAAACTGCCTGACTTAAAAGCCAAGTGATTTCTATTACAAAAGTTTTTAAAGCTACTGGGATATATATTTCCAAGTTTGAGAAAAGTCAATGATGGGGTATGTCTCATGTCAAACCTGGAATTGCAAGTGTGTTTTTCTACTAGAGAAGAAAGAGATAAATGTAGATTTTCCAGTTAGGCTCTTGGTGTGAATGAATGAGGTATGCTATCATTAAATCAGGGGCTGGTAAGGGATAGAATAGCCTGAGGACAATGACTGAGTGAGATGGAGGAAGACACTAAAGAAACATGAGCAAGCTACTTGGAAAGTAACTAATTTTCCCAAAAAGAGATAAAAACAATTAGTATTAATTGAAGGCTTATCCTAAGTTGTCAGGGTTCCTGGGACCCCCAGCCTTGAGCACGGTCAAGATGGCGCCTGGCGCTGAGCCAAAAGCG
This sequence comes from Sciurus carolinensis, assembly GCF_902686445.1. NCBI lineage: Eukaryota > Metazoa > Chordata > Mammalia > Rodentia > Sciuridae > Sciurus > Sciurus carolinensis. The sequence goes on along the minus strand of NC_062219.1, from coordinate 41,403,223 downwards.
GCCAGCTATACAGTAAACAACCAGCGAATTCCAATGATTGGCTAGTTAACGATGTGATTAGAGCATGCCCCCCTCGTGTACCTATTCTATGCCTGCAGCTGTCCGCGCGTTTACCTCGTGTGCCCCCCCCCCCGATTGGTTGAAGTGTATATAAGCTTGGTGGGTGGGGGAGTAAGGAGAGGCTGAAGCGGAAGCTGGGAGTAAGAAGAAGCTGAGAGAAGAAGAAGCTGGTAGTAGGAGAAGAAGCGAGGAAGAAGAGTGCGAGCGAGGACGTGAGCCGAGCGGGAGAAGCGGAGTGGCCGAAGCAGGTGTGAGCCGAGCGGGAGGAGCGGAGCGACCGGAGCAGGCGAGAGTTAAGCAGAGGGAAAGAGAGCGAGAGAAAGAAAAGAGAGAAAGGGATTAGAAAAGAGGGAAAGAAAGGAAGACTGTGCACAATAAACTTCCAAAGCTTCAGACGTTTGTCGTGTCTCTCTCTGCGGCCAGAGGGAACGCGATAACTGGTGCCGAAACCCGGGAAGATGAAAATTTTATAAAGAAAACAAGGTAAGATATCTAAAAAATTTTTTTTAATAAGTTAAACCGGTTATAAAAAAGTTAAAGGGTATCAGGATACGCCATCAGCGGTCCTGGGGATACGCGGAATGCGATCCAGTTAAAGGGTATCAGGATACTCCATCAGTGGTCCTGGGGATACGCGGAATGCGGTCCAGTTAAAGGGTATCAGGATACGCCATCAGCGGTCCTGGGGACACGCGGGATGCGGTCCGGTTAAAATAAAAACAAGGACACATGGAAGGTGGTCTGGTATCGGGATACGCCAGCAGCGGTCCTGACGCGTGGAACGCGGTCCAATTAAAAGTGAAAGTAGAAACACGCTTGAAGCGGTCCAATTAGGGTATAGGTAGCACGTGAAAAGCCGCTATAAAAATTTTAATGCACACTTGATAGATAGTTTTCCTTTCAGTAATCTCGTTGCTCCTGGCAGCTGGGCCACTGTTTGTTATTGTAACTGCCATAACTGAAGCTATTCAAATTAGTAACAATGGGGTCTGAAACGTCTAAATTCAGAATGCAGCAACCCCTCAGGGAGCTATTAAAAAACCATGGGACGCCATTAAAGGAAAAAACAGCTAAAGTATTTCTCGATACTGTGGAAAGGGTTTCCCCTTGGTTTTTGGATGAGGGCCTTTTGAATACCCTACAGTGGGAACAGCTGGGGGAGGACCTTCGTATAGTGGATAGGCAAAACCCTTTGCCAGTAGGCACTATGGCTATTTGGTCTCTTATTAAATCCTGTCTGCAAGATAAAAATAAAAAACCTTCACTCACCGAGCCTTTAGCTGAGGGAAGACAGGTTTTGGAAGAAATAAAAGAGGAACGCTCATATCTTTCTCAAAATTCAGAAAAAGGAACTAATTCAGATGAGGAACTATCAGAAGGGGAATTATCAGGAGAGGAACTGGAAAAAAGAGTACAAAAATTAAGACTAGATGAAAAGCCCCCTCTAGTGCCCGTGTTGCCTAGTGCACCTCCCATAAATAGGGAACCCCCTCATGAAGCGTCCGGTTTCGGATTACGCTCAGAATGGAGTCATCTTGGATCTGTAGCGTATCCTGTTTTTGAGGATGCTCAAAATCAAAGATTCCACCAACCCTTAGACTTCAAAATAGTGAAACAGTTAAAAGAAGCAGTTAGCACATATGGTCCTCAGTCAGCTTTTACTATAGCCTTAGTAGATACCTTGACATCATTAAACTTAGTGCCCCAGGACTGGACTAATCTTGCTAGGGCCGCTCTGTCTGGGGGACAGTACCTTATGTGGAAAACATCATGGCAAGAAATATCTACGGATACCGCCCGCCGAAATGCGGCAGCGGGGAATCCCCAAGTCGATAGGGACATGCTTATGGGCGTAGGACCTTATGAAACCCTTCAGGCACAGCTTAATTATCATCCAGCAGTCTATGCGCAAATTGCCGTGGCTGCAACCAAGGCCTGGAAAACATTACAAGGAGCAGGAGATTTGCAGGGCCAGTTGTCAAAGGTAACTCAAGGGAGTAGTGAGCCCTACGCGGACTTCGTCGATAGACTAATTCAGACAGCATCACGCATCTTCGGAGATGCAGAGCAAGCCATGCCCCTAGTAAAACAATTGGCTTACGAACAAGCCAACAAATGGTGTAGGGAGGCCATAAGACCATGGAGAAACAAAGACTTGTCCACCTACTTAAAAGTGTGTAGAGATGTAAATGATACTTCAGCGCAGAGCAGTGCCTTTGTAGCAGCCATAGACAGACAAACCACCTTGTTGTCTGCCGCACTTGCACAAGCCCAGGGGAGGTTCCCTTCAAGAACTAATAAAGAGTCTTTAGGATCATGTTTTGTGTGCGGACAGAAGGGACATCTAAAAGCCACTTGTCCAAACAAAAGGCCACCCTTTGCCCAAGGTGGGAACATCTATACAAAGAATAACTTGGGAACCGGACCTGGGCTATGTCCAAGATGCAGAAGAGGAAGTCATTGGAATAGTGCCTGTCAGTCTATTAGAGATAGGGAGGATAATTTCCTAGGGTTGAATCCTAAACTTCAAAAAAACGGGAGACAGGGCCCTCCCGGGGCCCGCAACAAATATACGGGGTAATTCAACAAGTTCCCCGACGGTGGTATCCTCCCACAGAGAAGGGGAGCGCAGAGCCACCTCAGGAAGTGCCGGATTGGACATCTGTGCCACCTCCAGACTCATACTAACCCCAGATATGGGGGTGCAGATGATTGATACTGATTGGCATGAAAAAATCCCACAGAACAGTGTAGGACTATTACTAGGTAGAGGTTCCTCAACACTAAAAGGACTTATAGTACACCCAGGGGTTATTGATCCTGATTTCACTGGACAAATAAAAGCCTTGGTCTCTTCACCAAAAGGAATTACGGTCATCTCTCCAGGGGATCACATCGCACAAATGCTTATATTACCCAGTTGACATTCTTTGTGGCCCAGTAAAAATACAAATAAAAGACAAGGAGGTTTTGGATCAACAGGAACCACTTTAATAAACCTTACTATGGATATGGGACAGAGGCCCCTCCTAAAATTAAAAGTGGGAAATATGGAATTTACAGGTTTATTAGATACGGGAGCAGACAAAAGTATTATTAGTGCAATGATCTGGCCAAAGCACTGGCCATTGATCACAGCAGCTCAGAGCTTGAGAGGCTTAGGAGTAGCAGAAAGCCCCAATCAAAGTGCTTCCTCATTATCGTGGAGCCTATGGGGACGAGACGTCCTGCAGCAAATGGATATGAAACTCACCACTGATCAGACTTACCAAGGGACTCCTGTAAGAAATATGTTACAAAATATGAACTATGATGATAAAAAAGGATTAGGAAGACATAGTCAAGGATCTACCCAACCACTGCCTTTACTTCCACCAAAAAATGATTCTCATGGATTGGGTTTTTCCTAGGGGCCACTGATAAACCATCAATCCCTATAATATGGAAAGATGATAAGCCTCGCTGGATTCCACAGTGGCCCCTAACAAAAGAGAAGCTAGAGGCAGCTCATAAGTTAGTACAAGAGCAGGTATAAGCAGGTCATTTACAACATTCTACTTCTCCTTGGAATACTCCAATATTCTTAACAAAGAAAAAATCAGGAAAATGGAGGTTATTACATGATTTAAGAGCCATAAACGAACAAATGTACCCTATGGGACCCATCCAATGTGGACTCCCTCTTGTCACTGCGCTACCAAAAAATTGGCCTACTATTATTCTGGATTTAAAAGATTGCTTTTTCTCTATACCCTTACACAAAAATGATTGTTGGAGATTTGCCTTTACTTTGCCCTCTCTTAATCACACTCAGCCTGACCAGAGATTCGAATGGACCGTGTTGCCTCAAGGTATGGCTAACAGTCCTACTATATGTCAAATATACGTAGATAAAGCGTTAACAACTACTAGACAAAAGTTTAAGAGATTAGTTGATTTATCATTATATGGATGACATACTTATTTGCCATCCAGAAAAAGGAAGTTTTGTTAGAAGCATTACAATTTATAACTCAAGCATTAGAAAAAAGAGGACTAATGATAGCCCCTGAAAAATTACAATTAGAGGAGATCCAAGAATATCTGGGTACAAGGCTCACTGCTACTACAGTCAGACCATCAAGGTTGACCATCAGGACAGATCAATTGAATACCTTGAACGATTTTCAGAAACTCTTAGGTGACATTAACTGGATCAGATCCTATTTAAAATTATCCACAGGGGAATTAAAACCTTTATTCGATATATTAAAAGGTAATCCTGACTTGAATTCCCCTAGGAAACTTACTCCCGAAGCACGGATATCCTTACAGCTAGTAGAGAATAGACTTCAGCAGTGTTACGTTGATCGTTGTGATCCTACTCAACCATTAAGTTTAATCATAATCTCAGAGAAACATACCCCTTTTGGCATAGTTTGGCAAGGAGGACCTCTGCAAAGTATAAATCTCCCTAGCTCTCCAGCTAAAACATTACAATCATATCCCCAAGCTATTGCTCAGGTAATATTCAAGGGAATAGAATCTTGCATTACTGTTTTTGGAATCCATCCGTCCATTATTATAACTCCTTATTCCACTCAGCAAATTAAATGGCTAATTAATAATGATGATGATTGGTCAGTATTATATTGTTCCACTTCAGCTCAGTTCGATAACAATTATCCCCAACATCCCTGGATTCAATTCTGTAAAAATACTCCCATAGTTTTTCCAAAAGTGACTAGTGTCCAGCCTCTTAAAGACTGTGTAACCATTTTTACTGATGGCTCCAAAAATGGAGTAGGTGCAATACTTAGCAGTAAACAACTTCACACAATAATAGTTCCACCCAACTCCGCACAGGTTACTGAACTTGCAGCTGTAATATTAGCCTTTAAATTAGCAGATAATCAGCCATTCAGTCTTCTATCTGATAGCTTATATATCGTTAACGCTTTACAGGTTCTTGAAACGGTGCCCCATATTTCTTCCATGTCCATGGTAGCTTCTTATTTTACCACGCTACAAAACCTTATCCTACAGCGTAAACATCTATTCTATGTAGGACATATTAGAGCTCATTCTAATTTACCAGGACCTTTGGCCAATGCTAATGACTTGGTAGATATGGCCACCAAATCAATTTTTGTTTTTTCCATAGAGGAACAAGCAAAACTCTTTCATGAAAAATTCCATGTAAATTCCACTACTTTGAGCAGAAAATTTCCTATATCTAAATGTATGGCTCGACAAATAGTAAAAAATTGTCAACATTGTGCTCCTTTAATCCCAGTACAATCCTTCGGAGTTAACCCCAGGGGACTGCTGCCTGGTCAGATTTGGCAGATGGATGTAACCCATATTTCTGAATTTGGTACTGTTAAGTATGTACATGTGTCAGTAGACACTGCTTCAGGGGTCATTATGGCTTCCGCTCATTCTGGAGAAAAGGTAAAAGATGTCATTCAACACTGCCTACAAGCATTTGCTGGCTGGGGCATACCTAAAGTTATTAAAACAGATAATGGTCCTGTTTATACTTCCAAAAGCTTCCGGTTGTTTTTACAAACGTTTAACATCCAATCAGTTACTGGCATCCCCTATAATCCTCAGGGACAGGGCATTGTGGAAAGAGCACATCTTACTTTAAAAAATTGTCTAAATAAACAAAAAGGGGGAATAGGAGCCTCCTACAAGTCTCCTAAAGATAAACTTAATTTAGTTCTTTTCATTCTAAATTTCTTAACTCTGGATAGGGACGGCCACTCTGCAGCTGATCGACATTATAATCCCCATGATACTCCTCAAGTATGGGCAAAATGGAAAGATATCCTGACAGGTTGTTGGAAAGGACCGGATCCAGTCCTTCGTTGGGTCCAAGGGTCTGTTTGTATTTTCCCACAGGATCAACAGACTCCATTCTGGATTCCAGAAAGGCTAATCAGAGTTTTACAGCATGCAAGTGATGCTGCTCCTCCTCGCAATGGCGAGCCTGAGCCTTCCTCCAATAACAAAAACTCAGACGGAAAGGCAAACCTGGAACCTATGGGCCATTGTTAGCCTGGCCATATTTTTTACTTCTAACTAACACATTTTTTATCCTTCCTTTTCTTGTTTTTCACCAATTCCTCTACAAGCCTGTCAATTCTACTGATGATTTTTCAGGTCGTGCTGCTTTTGGTGACAAGGATATCTCTAGCCTTTCTTTGCTTTAACAGGAGGAATTTCTGCACTTTGCCGTTGGAATCATACTACAAATCAGACCCAGAGTAGAGCAACTCGTTCTGCTGACCCTAGCTGTAATATTGCTTTTCCTCCCACGTCAGCTTGTGTATTTCCTCCCTTTTATGTTTCTACCAACTAACATTTCTAATAACACCTCTTAACTGTTCACTAACCGTGTGCTATCTCTCACAGTGCTGAAATGGTTCTTTTGCCACCCGTGCAATTTTGATGCACATTCCTATCTTCCTACCAGTCCTAGTTTCTGTTGCAGATATAGGATTGCCAGTGCTATTATCAAGAAACAGAAGAGGCTTTGACATTGCAACAGCTGTGATCATTGCCATCACAGTCCTTGCAGTAGCAGCATTGACACAACCATAACAGCGATCATTTGGCCGAAAATACAGCTGCAGCCTTACAGACCATAGAGACTCTATCAGAGAGTGGACTTACTATAAGAACAAGTGGATACCTTGCAAGAACTTTTGGGACTGGGATGCGTTTATTCCCTGAGAGCTGTTTGTGTTGCCCGTATTGTAACTCTACTGGGATGTATATTGTTTCTGTATTTAATATGGCTATATGGTTTTTCTTCTGTTTATAGATTTGTCAAACAGCGGGCAGGCTTAGGAGCTATGGTGGTACTCCTCTGCCTTGGCCTCCTTCTCTTCATTCGTTTTGGCATGCATCTACAAGCTAGCCAATAGAGAGATCAAATTATCTTTCATCAGGCCATGACCGCCCTAAAGGCCGACAGCCCCCCATTAGTATGGCTCTTGATGCTGGACCGGTAGTCAAAGACGGGTAATGAAGGAGGTGGCTGTGTACCAACCTAAGACAGGAGCTGCAGCATGCTCTGCAGGCTCTGATGACGGGTAAGGACATATGCTGACCACTCAGC